>NC_050097.1:237461387-238082387 GCF_902167145.1 Zea mays | reverse complement strand
AGCTCACATACGTTCATCGCTCAACAAGTTGTGGGGAATAATGTGGCATGAACTCACCAAAGGTGGGAGTTCATGAAGTGTAAGGCTGATCAATGAAATAAAGGCTGAAGCTGAGCATTGCTTTTATAAGTTGGTCAAAATTTTATTAGCAGTTACTATGTGTAAGTAAATACCAACCCAATTAAATAGTAGAACAAAAGTATCAACTTCACCTGCGATGCAATGCATATGCCAAATTGAGTTTAAGTTCCATAATTTAATCATGTGAGTGTCCGAGCCGCTCATGACCGTGAGCACGGCTAGTATACCAGTTTTACACTCTGCAGAGGTTGCGCATCTTTACCCACAAGTCGTGTTACCCATTTGCCACGGAGTTGATCAGACTCCATACACCTCTACCGAGGAAGCGAGGCAGGGTACCACTACGAGGCCTTTACAAAGTTCCACTAGCTTCAGACTACCCGCTACAGTTTATAGGAAGCTCCAGTGCAGGGTTCTTGCCTGACCGCCATCGCAGCAAAATCAACCCAAGGACCTCCCTACACTGACCACTCCCCTACTGCCCTTGCCCCTTTCGGGCAAGGTAGCCGTCCACTAGCTTTCCTAGTTAATCAGCCAAGGGCGTCCCATTAAACCCTTGTGGTAGCACTGTTTTCCCGGGTGGTTCTCCATGTTCCCATTAACATAATGATCTTATCATGAACATAAAATAATGAACAGATAATAGAAAGTGTAATCATGAGTCATAAATATCTTTATACCCAAATCCACATAAAGCAATAGCATGTACTACCCAAAAATTTAGTAGTAAAACCAGTGGTGAAACAAGGTATAAAGATAGTCAAATCTAGGGTAACCTATTGGGTCCCAGCAAAATTAACCTATGCAGATCATTATGATTAATAAGAACATGAATGGGTAAAAGAAGTGATCAAGGGCACAACTTGCCTTCAACGAGCTCCTGCTCAGCTATCTCTACTTGTTGAACCTCAGATTCCACAGTGGCCTGCTCGTCTACTCGCATCAACACAATACATACATAACATAGCATAAATTAACATCACATCAAACATGCAAATAGGACATACAATAATAAACTAGATATTAAAATGAGATCATAGGAACTGGAATCACTAAAATTGGAGTTATAGATTTCAAGTTATGAATTTCTGTAGCTTTTATGTATTTAATACAAGATTAAGTATTAGATAAATTTAAATGAGCCTTACATGCCAAAACAGAGGCACTAATGGTTAGACAATAATATTATAAAAATTTTGGAACTGGAATGGATCAATTTGGAGTTCATATGCATTTTCTATGAATTAAACAAGTTTCTAGATTTATTTTTGTATTAAAAATCGATTTCTAATATTAATTCCCTATTTTCAGCTCTCTCTGGATTGGGCCTCAAATACCAGAAAGCGCAGGGACTAAACAATAAAAATTCCCGAGACACAGAGGGTAACTCGAGTGACTGCGGGTTGATTCTTAAGTTTTCTAGGGTCTCTTCTGCGAACTGGCAAAGTGAAGGGGTATCGGCCATGATGGGCTATCGGATCAGACCCGAACGGTCCAGATTAGGTACGTGCACTTAAGTGATCAGTCTGCAACGCGAGACCTTGGATCGGGATCCTACGGCCCATAGCCAATCCGTGGGTTGGAACGCAGAGCCAAATCTACCCGTCTGTTCCCAAACCAACGGTTCCGATTTAAAGAAATTCATCACCGCACCAGCACTAATCTCAAGCGCCCAACCAGGATCCAACGGCCCAGCACCGACCAATCCCCACCGTCCATCTCCCACGCCATGGATCACCGGCTGTCTTCTTCCTCCCCACGCCCAATCATCCCCAAAGCAGGGGACGGCGACAAGTTATCACCGGCGGAGCTAATCCCCGGCATGGTTGAGCCCTACCCCGATTCAATGGCCCTACTTGTTGCTCTAACGGAAGTGAACACGGGTAAGGAATCTGTACCAGGGATTACCGGCGCCGACGAGCTGTCCACGGGAAGGGGAAGCTCCGCCCCTGATTCGCACTCCGGTGAGGAATTCACTTCGATTCGGGACTCACGGCTTGATTCGGGGGCACGGACGGACTTCACGAGCGCTGGCGAAACCCACACGACCACGCGCCGAGGACGGAACACCGGCGCAGACGGTTTTCACTGGCAGCGCGACTGTCGTGACTCGACCCCCCCACGGTTCCACGGCAATGAGGCTGGACTACGGGGCATAGAGGAAACCGATCCCAGTTCTACGTCTTATAGCCTCGGAGAATCGGTCCCAGGTGCCCGCAACGTCCCCCACGATCGACGCAGGGAGCTCCGGGTTCCACTGATTCGAGCGCGCGTGCAACGGAGAGGATAACCCTGACCACAGGGCCCCACCGGGCGGCGAGAGGGAAATCAGGAGCGCGTGTGAAGGTGACTGACAGGGAGGGCCCGCATGTCGGCGCCGTTCACAGCTGAAGCGCACGCAAGGTAGTGGGTCGCGCGGATGTGAATGAATAGTGGGCCGAAAAGGGGAAATCCGAGGCCCAGGCAGGTTTTAATCCTTTTCCTTTTTATTTCCTAATCTCTTTTCTTCCTTTCCAAATTCATACTTCCATTTCAAATTTAAATTCCACCCTTGCGTCAAATTTATCCACAAATTATAAGTGCAATTTTATCATACCCAAAAATGAGAGGAATTTATTTATTTATATATTTATTTTGCATTGTACAATATTTATTCCTTTCCTTCTCCATTTTCATGGTTTTGTTTTCAATTTAGGGTTTGGATGTCATGGGCACATTATTACATTGCTATTGATGCTTTTATTTTTATCATCCACAAATGCACAATCAAATAAACTCCAGCATGATGCACATGTTATCTTTGTGTTCTTTGTGTTAATTATCCACTTATAACTAGGGTTGATCACATGTGATGATAAGTAGAGGACACAAATTACTGAGATTATCTCTATTCTCATTATTGCACTTTTGAGTATTACAAATCCTACCCCCCTTAAAAATAATCTCGTCCTCGAGATTTAAGAAGATCTAGGGAAAAGATGGGGAAAAATCTATACGAAGCTCTTCTTCTCTTTCCCAAGTTGCTTCATCTTCACCGTGGTGACTCCATTGTACTTTGCACATCTTTATCACCTTATTTCTGGTAACTCGAGTCAAAGTGTCCAGAATCTTGATAGGGTACTCTGCATAAGTCAGGTCATCTTGAACACTAAGGTCCTCTAGTGGTAGCTGCTCCTCAGGTACCCTGAGACATTTCTTCAGCTGAGATACGTGAAATACATCATGAACATCGGCAAGATGATCCGGTAACTCCAATTGGTATGCAACCTCTCCCACTCGCTTTAAGATTAAGAAGGGTCCAATAAAGCAAGGGGACAGCTTTCCTTTGACTTTGAATCTCCTCATTCCACGAAGTGGTGAAACCTTGAGGTACACATAACCTCCATCCTCAAATTCTAGTGGTCTCCCTCTATTATCAGCATAGCTCTTTTGTCTGGTCTGAGCTACCCTCAAATACTCTCGAATCATACGGACTTGTTCTTCTGCCTCTTGAATAAGTTCAGGTCCAAAGAACTGTCTTCCTCCAGTCTGATCCCAATATAGAGGAGTTCTGCATTTTCTCCCATATAAAGCTTCAAGAGGTGACATCTTCAGACTAGCCTGGTAACTATTATTATATGAGAACTCAGCATATGGTAGAGTCTTATCCCAACTTCCACCATGTTTGAGGGCACAAGCTCTTAACATATCTTCCAGCACTTGGTTAGTCCTTTCAGTCTGCCCATCAGTCTGGGGATGGTAAGCCGAACTAAAATTCAATCTCGTATCCAATGATTCGTGCAACTTCTTCCAATACCGAGAGGTAAACTGTGATCCCCGGTCTGACACAATCTTCTTTGGCACACCATGTAGGCATACAATCCGTGCCATGTACAACTCTGCCAACTTGGCTCCTGAATACGTGGTCTTCACTGGAATAAAGTGGGCTACTTTAGTTAGCCTGTCCACAATCACCCATATGAATCATATCCAGCAGACGTGCGGGGTAATCCAACAATGAAGTCCATGCCAATTTCTTCCCATTTCCACTCAGGTATCTTCAGTGGATGCAGTAGTCCGGCTGGCCTCTGGTGTTCAGCCTTAACTCTTTGACACACCTCGCACATAGCCACATGTGTAGCCACATCTCTCTTCAATCCATACCACCAATATTTCTGCTTCAAATCCTGATACATCTTCGTACTCCCAGGGTGGATAGAATAAACTGAGTCATGTGCCTCCTTCAATATGGTTTCCCGAAGACTATCAATATCGGGAACACAGATCCGATTCTTGAACCATATGGTGCCCTGCTCATCCTCTATGAATTTCGGGCCTCTACCCTCTGTTATCAGATCCTTGATCTCTTGTATCCTAGCATCATCAATCTGTCCTTTGCGGATTTCTTGCTCCAGGGTAAGTTCCACATCAATAGTAACTCCTTCAGTGTGAGCAACTATCCCCAGGTTAAGTCTCTTGAAGTCCTCAACAATCTCATCGGGTAGCTGGGCAACAACAACTGAATGAACATGCTCCTTTCGACTCAAGGCATCTGCAACCAAATTCGCTTTGCCCGGATGATAGTGAATTTCCAAATTATAGTCCTTAATAAGCTCCATCCAACAGCGTTGCCTAAGGTTGAGATCCTTCTGAGTGAATATATACTTCAAACTCTTATGATCCGTGTATACTTGGCACTTAGTTCCCATGATGTAGTGTCTCCAAATCTTAAGTGCATGCACAACGGCTGCTAGTTCCAAGTCATGAGTGGGGTAGTTCAACTCCTGTTTCCACAATTGACGAGATGCGTAGGCAATCACATGTCCTTCTTGCATGAGCACACATCCTAAGCCTTGGCCACATGCATCACAATAAATGTCAAATCCCTTCTGTAGATCTGGCATAACCAACACTAGTGGTGACATCAATCTTTTCTTTAATTGGTCCAAGCTTTCTTGGCATTTCTCGTCCTACTTGAACTCTCTTCCTTCTCTAAAAGCTTGGTCATGGGCTTAGCAATCTTAGAAAATCCTTCAATAAATCCCCGATAATATCCTGCTAGTCCTAAGAAACTCCGAATCTTCGTAACTGTAGTGGGTATGCTCCAAACCACTATATCCTTAACTTTAGCAGGATCCACTAATATCCCTCCATTAGAGATGATATGTCCAAGAAAGGGCACTTCGCTAATCCAAAACTCGCATTTGCTGTACTTGGCGTAAAGTTGATTATCTCGTCGCTTCTGTAGCACCAATCTCAGATATTTCTCATGATCACTATCTCTCTTTGTATGGTTTTGGGTATAGAGATATTCACTACTCATGATTGCTATCACTCTTGGAACCAATAAGAGTATCATCGATGAAAACCATGACGAATCTATCCAAATCATGAACACCTTATTCTTCAGATCCATAAAATAGACTGGTGCATTAGTTAGTCCAAATGACATAACGGTTAACTCATATAAACCATATCAGGTCGAGAAATCCATCTTGGAAATATCCGATGGCCTAAACTTCATTTGATGGTAACCCGATCAGGGATCGATCTTCGAGAATACTCTAGCACCTCTCATCTGATTAAATAAATCCTCAATACGGGGTAATGGGTACTTGTTCTTCACCGTGACATCATTAAGTGATCTATAGTCCACGCACATTCGTTGCGATCCATCCTTCTTCTGTACGAATAACACCGGTGCTCCCCAAGGTGAGGAACTCGGACGAATATACCCCGCCTCTTGCAACACTGTCAACTGCTTCTTTAGTTCCTTTAACTCTTCTATGGACATCCTGTATAGTCGTTTAGAAATAGAGGTAGTTCCAGGTAAGAGATCTATGACAAACTCAACTTCTCTATATGGTGGCATCCCTGGTAACTCCTCTGGAAAGACATCCGGAAAATCTCTAACCACACGGATGTTGTCACCAACAAACTCCTCATCTACTAAGAATGCCGCTACTCTGGTGGTAGTAGTTACTGCAATCTCAACTTCAAATCTTTCTCCTTTGGAACTGGTGAGTTCTACGGTTCCCTTAGCATAGTGTATATACTGCCTTTGCCTTTCTTAACCATGACATACCAAGGATCAAGTCTATACTGCTCTCTTCTAACAGTATAGAGGTAGCCCATCTGGGTTAGAAACATAGGGTAGGAAAGGAAGAGTTGTAGATAAGGCGAGTAATTACGAGGAATGTTACTGCGGGGGATTTATTAGCTAAGTAGATTAGTGTGTTATCCACTAAAGTTAATACATTACCTTATGGTGGTACATGCTAAGATGCCCGTCTATACTATTTCAGTCAATCAAAGAAGCAAATCAGGCATTGATCATCAGAACAATCAACCAACATTTTTAATAGAGAAAATAATTTTAATTTTTTTGTCTTAGGTCTCCTATCTCTTAAAAATGTCATAAGGGTAGGGATTCCAAGGTGTGAAATCCATCTTGTCTTTAGAGTAGAAAAGATAAGATTAATCAGAGTAGAGTAGCAAAAGGTGAGACAAGATCAAGATGAGATGAGTATAAAATGAGTCAGAGTAAGGTAAGTAGAAATGGTCTGTCCATCTCTATCTAGGTTTCGTCCTACAGTCAACATTTCCTCTGATACCACTTCTGTCACACCCGGCTTTAAGGAACAAAGCCAGGTGCATCTCATACATGCGCCAAAGAAGACAACATATATAATAACAGAGTGTGTAGAGATAAATGTCATAAAACATCAGAGTGTTTATTACATAGCGGAAGACTTATTACAAAATAAAATAATGAATATAAAACGAACTAAGGATCGTCGGCGCCAATGTCAACTGAGAAACGCCACCTAGATCAGATCATACTCCTCGCCTTGTGGCTCCTCCTGAACCACCTGCTCTTCTCCTGTGGGGGGGTGTGAGACAGCAAGAGTGAGCTCACATACGTTCATCGCTCAACAAGTTGTGGGGAATAATGTGGCATGAACTCACCAAAGGTGGGAGTTCATGAAGTGTAAGGCTGATCAATGAAATAAAGGCTGAAGCTGAGCATTGCTTTTATAAGTTGGTCAAAATTTTATTAGCAGTTACTATGTGTAAGTAAATACCAACCCAATTAAATAGTAGAACAAAAGTATCAACTTCACCTGCGATGCAATGCATATGCCAAATTGAGTTTAAGTTCCATAATTTAATCATGTGAGTGTCCGAGCCGCTCATGACCGTGAGCACGGCTAGTATACCAGTTTTACACTCTGTAGAGGTTGCGCATCTTTACCCACAAGTCGTGTTACCCATTTGCCACGGAGTTGATCAGACTCCATACACCTCTACCGAGGAAGCGAGGCAGGGTACCACTACGAGGCCTTTACAAAGTTCCACTAGCTTCAGACTACCCGCTACAGTTTATAGGAAGCTCCAGTGCAGGGTTCTTGCCTGACCGCCATCGCAGCAAAATCAACCCAAGGACCTCCCTACACTGACCACTCCCCTACTGCCCTTGCCCCTTTCGGGTAAGGTAGCCGTCCACTAGCTTTCCTAGTTAATCAGCCAAGGGCGTCCCATTAAACCCTTGTGGTAGCACTGTTTTCCCGGGTGGTTCTCCATGTTCCCATTAACATAATGATCTTATCATGAACATAAAATAATGAACAGATAATAGAAAGTGTAATCATGAGTCATAAATATCTTTATACCCAAATCCACATAAAGCAATAGCATGTACTACCCAAAAATTTAGTAGTAAAACCAGTGGTGAAACAAGGTATAAAGATAGTCAAATCTAGGGTAACCTATTGGGTCCCAGCAAAATTAACCTATGCAGATCATTATGATTAATAAGAACATGAATGGGTAAAAGAAGTGATCAAGGGCACAACTTGCCTTCAACGAGCTCCTGCTCAGCTATCTCTACTTGTTGAACCTCAGATTCCACAGTGGCCTGCTCGTCTACTCGCATCAACACAATACATACATAACATAGCATAAATTAACATCACATCAAACATGCAAATAGGACATACAATAATAAACTAGATATTAAAATGAGATCATAGGAACTGGAATCACTAAAATTGGAGTTATAGATTTCAAGTTATGAATTTTTGTAGCTTTTATGTATTTAATACAAGATTAAGTATTAGATAAATTTAAATGAGCCTTACATGCCAAAACAGAGGCACTAATGGTTAGACAATAATATTATAAAAATTTTGGAACTGGAATGGATCAATTTGGAGTTCATATGCATTTTCTATGAATTAAACAAGTTTCTAGATTTATTTTTGTATTAAAAATCGATTTCTAATATTAATTCCCTATTTTCAGCTCTCTCTGGATTGGGCCTCAAATACCAGAAAGCGCAGGGACTAAACAATAAAAATTCCCGAGACACAGAGGGTAACTCGAGTGACTGCGGGTTGATTCTTAAGTTTTCTAGGGTCTCTTCTGCGAACTGGCAAAGTGAAGGGGTATCGGCCATGATGGGCCATCGGATCAGACCCGAACGGTCCAGATTAGGTACGTGCACTTAAGTGATCAGTCTGCAACGCGAGACCTTGGATCGGGATCCTACGGCCCATAGCCAATCCGTGGGTTGGAACGCAGAGCCAAATCTACCCGTCTGTTCCCAAACCAACGGTTCCGATTTAAAGAAATTCATCACTGCGCCAGCACTAATCTCAAGCGCCCAACCAGGATCCAACGGCCCAACACCGACCAATCCCCACCGTCCATCTCCCACGCCATGGATCACCGGCTGTCTTCTTCCTCCCCATGCCCAATCATCCCAAAGCAGGGGACGGCGACAAGTTATCACCGGCGGAGCTAATCCCCGGCATGGTTGAGCCCTACCCCGATTCAATGGCCCTACTTGTTGCTCTAACGGAAGTGAACACGGGTAAGGAATATGTACCAAGGATTACCGGCGCCGGCGAGTTGTCCACGGGAAGGGGAAGCTCCGCCCCTGATTCGCACTCCGGTGAGGAATTCACTTCGATTCGGGACACACGGCTTGATTCGGGGGCACGGACGGACTTCACGAGCGCTGGCGAAACCCACACGACCACGCGCAGAGGACGGAACACCAGCGCAGACGGTTTTCACTGGCGGCGCAACTGTCGTGACTCGACCCCCCCCCACGGTTCCACGGCAATGAGGCTGGGCTACGGGGCATAGAGGAAACCGGTCCCAGTTCTACGTCTTATAGCCTTGGAGAATTGGTCCCAGGTGCCCGCAACGTCCCCCACGATCGACGCAGGGAGCTCCGGGTTCCACGGATTCGAGCGCGCGTGCAACGGAGAGGATAACCCTGACCACATGTCACACCCGGGTTTTAGGGGCACCAAGACCCAGGCGCGAACATAAACACCAGGTGTGCTGGGACCAAGTCTCACACATATGATGATTCATGGCACAGGATCGAATGTCACATCTTTACTATATAACAGGAGTTCTATACAAAATAAATAAATAATTACATTATAAGGAGACAACGGTCCAGCAAACCAAAGTTGACTGGGAGACGACGGCCTAGATCTCTCACGAACTCATCGCAGCATCCTCCACGCGCCTCATCCTGTGGTACCTGCTCTTGACCTGTGGGGGGGGTGTGAGACAGCAAGAGTGAGCTCACATACGTTCATCGCTCAACAAGTTGTGGGGAATAATGTGAATGAACTCGCCAAAGGTGGGAGTTCATGTGAAGTGTAAGGCTTACCAAAGAGGATGGTTAGAGCTGAGCATTGCTTTTAAAGTTGGTCAAAATTTTATTAGCAATTACTAAGTATAAGTAAATACCAACCCAATTAAGTAGTAGAACAAGAGTAACAACCTCACCTGCAATGCAATGCATATGACAAATTGAGTTTAAGTTCCATAATTTAATCATCAGAGAGTCCTGAGCTGCTCATGACCGTGAGCTCGGCTAGTATACCAGTTTTACACTCTGCAG
The DNA here is from genome assembly GCF_902167145.1 of Zea mays. Taxonomy (NCBI): domain Eukaryota; kingdom Viridiplantae; phylum Streptophyta; class Magnoliopsida; order Poales; family Poaceae; genus Zea; species Zea mays. The sequence continues at coordinate 238,072,399 of NC_050097.1, read as the reverse complement.
AGGTGGTACCCTTTACCCACAAGTCATGTTACCCATCTGCCAAGGGATCGCGACTTCCCATACACCTCTACCGAGGAGGCGAGGCAGGGTAACACTACGAGGCCTTTACAAAGTTCCACTAGCTTCAGAAAACCCGCTACAGTTTATAGGAAGCTCCAATGCAGGAATCCCTTGCAGGACCGCCATCGCAGCAAAATCCTCCCGAGGGCCTCCCTACACTGACCACTCCCCTACTGCCCTTGCCCCTTTCGGGTAAGGTAGTCCTCCACTAGCTTTCCTAATTAGTCAGCCAAGGGCGTCCATAAACCCTTGTGGTGGCACGTGTTTCTCAAGTTAAGCTCTATGTTCCAATTAACATTTAATGATCTTGTCATGAACATAAATAAAATAACAACATAATTGGAACATAGATATAATGAAATATTAACCCAAAACCATATAAAGCAGTAGCAGAACTACCCAAGTGATTCAGGGGTAAACAAGGTATTCAGGATAAACAAACTAGGGTGACCTATTGGGTCCCATCAAAATTAAACCTATGCATGGTAAATGATTATAAAGAACATTATTGGGTACAAAGTGGACAAGGGCACAACTTGCCTGGGACTTGAGATTCCAGGTACCAGGATGATCTTCAGGTGGCTCGTAACCTCGCGCTAGTCGTAGCAATACAAACAAGCATGGTATAGGCAAAATTAACATCACACCAAACATAAGAACAAACTATATAAGAATATTCTACATATTATAATAAGATCAAAGGAACAGGAATCATTAATTTTGGAGTTATAGATTTTAATTTATGGGTTTCCAAAGATTCTAGGTGTTTTGTACAAGATTAATTAGGATATCAAATTTAATATGGCTTTCATGTCAAAACAGTGACACAAAATGATAAACAATAATATTACAAAATTATAGGAACTGGAATGGATCAATTTGGACTGAATATGAATTTTCTATGAATTATTCAAGTTTCTAGCATTTATTTTCTCATTAAAAATCATTTTCTAATTACTTTTACTGGATTTTCTAATTCTCTAGACTGGGCGCATAAATATCATAAACTACAGGGGCAAGAGCGCAAAAGTGTCTGAGACTCAGCCACCTCCGCGCAGGACGGCGGGTTTATATCAATAAAACCCAGGGACTCTTTTGTAAGTTGGGACGACGAAGGGGTATGGGTAAGTTTCAGCCGTTGGATTTAAGCCCTATGGCCCAGATCAGCCCCAATCTAAACGAACCGGTATGGACCCGTGGCCATCGGATCCTTAATCGACGACCAAGATTTAAAACATCCGAGATCTATTCCTATGCATCCATCTAGAATCGGACGGTGCAGAATCCCCAGGCCGAAGCGTTATTCACGTGCAATCCTATCCCTCCATCCCAAGATAGATGGCCCGCGTCCCTTCTTCCCGCGACGCAATCCACGATGGCGGCGCCCGAGCCTTCCCACGGCCGCGCCATCGCCGGAGGAGGTCAATCCCAAGCTCCAGTGCGCCAAACCTCGATACACTAGGTGCAGAATGAAATTGAGATGAAGGCGAACCAGAGGAGCAGGTCCTTACCCAGAACCTGGTGTCGTTTCGGTCGGTCCACGACGAACCGCGAATGCGCGATGGCGGCGACAAATTGGGCGCGCTCTGGTCCCCCTCCTGTCCCGCAATCGGCACTGACGCGATCCAGAGACCCGGGCGAAGCCCATAGATCTATCTTCATGCTCCGAACGGCCATAGGTCCTTGAATCGATGGCGACGGCGCGTTCGGCATCCCGTTTTCTCCCTCTCCTCTTGATTCTTCTCTGCGCACCATTGTTTGGGGATGAACGCCCCCAAATTTATACCCAGGCGGCGCCCAAGTCCGAGCCGGGGCGAGCAGCGAGGATCGCGCCCGGGAGCACATCCATCCGGTGGATCCAGTCAACGCGGGCGAGCTCCGCGCCTTCGGTTGCGGAACAGACCAGAGGATAGGGACGCCCCAGACGCGCGGGGTCCACAGGCAGCGAGTGTGCTTGCGCAAACGACAGGAGTGGCCTGAGGCTGACAAGTAGGACCCGTGTGTAAGTGTCACTGGTAAAAAGGAAAAGGAGGTAGCGTGGGCCGAACAGGGGGAAAGGATCTGTGGGTGGTGGGCTGGCGCGTGGAGAAAGTGGGCCGGCCAGGAAAAATGGCCCAAGCGCAGGCTTCCATTAATCTTTTACTTTTCCTTTTTCTGATTTATATTTTTCCCATCTCATTTGAATTCAAATTTCACACTTAAATCTTTTGGTGAATTCTTCTTAGATTGAAAGTATAATTTGAACATAATGGTCTTACTTTTATTTATATTATTTGTCTTGCATATATTTTATTTTATTTTTTGTACTCCTTTTCCTCCCCCCCACATTTCTTCAGGGTTTTAAATTCCACTTTGGATTTAACATATTCATTTTTATAATATTTTTACATTGTCACAAGTAATGCACACACAATAAAATCGAGCATGATGCATAATTTGGTAGTATATATATTTTTTTATTAATTGTTTTTGGGCATGATGTTCACATAAGATGATGCATAAAGATCAAACTCACATGAAGAGAAATTGTTTCCCTATTGGTATTATTTCTAGCAAATTACAAAGTGGGTGTTACAAATCCTACCCCCCTTAAAAATAATCTCGTCCTCGAGATTTGTAAGAAAAAGGGATACAAAAGGATTGGTTTGTAATTCGGCTTTTAGTCTATAATTGGTTCAAAAATCCAGGGTCACATATTTTTTTTATAGTCAATAGTGGGTGATTTGTAGAGCATAGGTATCCAGCCACTTATTACGTAGGATATAAGAGATGGATAGGTTTGGGTAAGAATAGCCAGGGTAAGAAAGTTTATGGTGAGGAAGAACTCGGTGCTAGGTGGTAATGCATCCGAAGGTTGAGTTTGATTTCTCTCCTTCCTTGTCGAAGTTGATCTCCTCGTTTCTTTTGGTCTTGGTGTCTCCATCCGAGCTAGGGAGCTAACTATAGTTAAGATAGCTAGGGTATATGGGTAGGACAAAATCTTGTTTATCGATAGGTTAGCATAGATGGATTATGTAACCTATTGGGAGTGTATGGCTGAGTTGATCTAAGGCACTAACTTAGGCCCAAAACATGTTTATTGGGTCTAATCTATTTCACCAGTATTAACTAACCTATTTACGTAACTCACTTTAGATTAGATCATATTAGGTTAGATGGGATCTGGGTTAGATTGGTATGACTAGTTTAACTAGATAAGATCTAATTAATTTGCATTAGATCATGGTTGTTTAAACTAGGGTGGATAAGTATGCTTATTAGGATAAGATGGATCCATAAAGATAAGATAGAATCTTTTGAGATCAGTTAGATCTATTAGGATGAGATACAATCTTTTCAAGATAGGATGAGTATCTTTTAAGATGAGATGGATCTATTAAGATAAGGGAGAATCTTTTAAGATAAGATGAATTGGTTAGAATGAGATCTTTTAGGATAAGGTCAATCTCTTAAGCTAGATATGTTCCAATGGGGACAATCTAGGTTGTCTAGTTATTTTATAAATATATTTTTATACCTATGTGTATATGCAGATGCGATTGTGGATATTATTCCACAACTCATCACACTCAATCAAAGATCCAAATCAAACAAGTATCATAAGAACAAACATTCAAGTTCATAGATATCTATAAAAATAGTTTTTTTTTTGTTCCTAAGATTAGGTCTCCTATTCTTAAAAGTCACTTTAGGCACCGGATTTCAAAGTGTGAAATCCACATTTGTCTTTAGAAAGAAAAGGTAAGAATAATCAGAGTAAAGCGGAAATAGATGAGAAAAGATTAAGAGAAGTTTAGAAAAGAATCAGAGTAGCAAAGGTAAGTAGGTAATGGTTGTCCAGTTCTATCTAGGTTTCATCCTCCTAGTCAACATTCCTCTGATACCACTTCTGTCACACCCGGGTTTTAGGGGCACCAAGACCCAGGCGCGAACATAAACACCAGGTGTGCTGGGACCAAGTCTCACACATATGATGATTCATGGCATAGGATCGAATGTCACATCTTTACTATATAACAGGAGTTCTATACAAAATAAATAAATAATTACATTATAAGGAGACAACGGTCCAGCAAACCAAAGTTGACTGGGAGACGACGGCCTAGATCTCTCACGAACTCATCGCAGCATCCTCCACGCGCCTCATCCTGTGGTACCTGCTCTTGACCTGTGGGGGGGGGGGGGGTGTGAGACAGCAAGAGTGAGCTCACATACGTTCATCGCTCAACAAGTTGTGGGGAATAATGTGCATGAACTCGCCAAAGGTGGGAGCTCACGTGAAGTGTAAGGCTTACCAAAGAGGATGGTTAGAGCTGAGCATTGCTTTTAAAGTTTGTCAAAATTTTATTAACAGTTACTAGGTATAAGTAAATACCAACCCAATTAAGTAGTAGAACACAGTAACAACATCACCTGCAATGCAATGCATATGACAAATTGAATTTAAGTTCCATAATTTAATCATCAGAGAGTCCTGAGCTGCTCATGACCGTGAGCTCGGCTAGTATACCAGTTTTACACTCTGCAGAGGTGGTACCCTTTACCCACAAGTCATGTTACCCATCTGCCAAGGGATCGCGACTTCCCATACACCTCTACCGAGGAGGCGAGGCAGGGTAACACTACGAGGCCTTTACAAAGTTCCACTAGCTTCAGAAAACCCGCTACAGTTTATAGGAAGCTCCAATGCAGGAATCCCTTGCAGGACCGCCATCGCAGCAAAATCCTCCCGAGGGCCTCCCTACACTGACCACTCCCCTACTGCCCTTGCCCCTTTCGGGTAAGGTAGTCCTCCACTAGCTTTCCTAATTAGTCAGCCAAGGGCGTCCATAAACCCTTGTGGTGGCACGTGTTTCTCAAGTTAAGCTCTATGTTCCAATTAACATTTAATGATCTTGTCATGAACATAAATAAAATAACAACATAATTGGAACATAGATATAATGAAATATTAACCCAAAACCATATAAAGCAGTAGTAGAACTACCCAAGTGATTCAGGGGTAAACAAGGTATTCAGGATAAACAAACTAGGGTGACCTATTGGGTCCCATCAAAATTAAACCTATGCATGGTAAATGATTATAAAGAACATTATTGGGTACAAAGTGGACAAGGGCACAACTTGCCTGGGACTTGAGATTCCAGGTACCAGGATGATCTTCAGGTGGCTCGTAACCTCGCGCTAGTCGTAGCAATACAAACAAGCATGGTATAGGCAAAATTAACATCACACCAAACATAAGAACAAACTATATAAGAATATTCTACATATTATAATAAGATCAAAGGAACAGGAATCATTAATTTTGGAGTTATAGATTTTAATTTATGGGTTTCCAAAGATTCTAGGTGTTTTGTACAAGATTAATTAGGATATCAAATTTAATATGGCTTTCATGTCAAAACAGTGACACAAAATGATAAACAATAATATTACAAAATTATAGGAACTGGAATGGATCAATTTGGACTGAATATGAATTTTCTATGAATTATTCAAGTTTCTAGCATTTATTTTCTCATTAAAAATCATTTTCTAATTACTTTTACTGGATTTTCTAATTCTCTAGACTGGGCGCATAAATATCATAAACTACAGGGGCAAGAGCGCAAAAGTGTCTGAGACTCAGCCACCTCCGCGCAGGACGGCGGGTTTATATCAATAAAACCCAGGGACTCTTTTGTAAGTTGGGACGGCGAAGGGGTATGGGTAAGTTTCAGCCATTGGATTTAAGCCCTATGGCCCAGATCAGCCCCAATCTAAACGAACCGGTATGGACCCGTGGCCATCGGATCCTTAATCGACGACCAAGATTTAAAACATCCGAGATCTATTCCTATGCATCCATCTAGAATCGGACGGTGCAGAATCCCCAAGCCGAAGCGTTATTCACATGCAATCCTATCCCTCCATCCCAAGATAGATGGCCCGCGTCCCTTCTTCCCGCGACGCAATCCACGATGGCGGCGCTCGAGCCTTCCCACGGCCGCGCCATCGCCGGAGGAGGTCAATCCCAAGCTCCAGTGCGCCAAACCTCGATACGCTAGGTGCAGAATGAAATTGAGATGAAGGCGAACCAGAGGAGCAGGTCCTTACCCAGAACCCAGCGTCGTTTCGGTCGGTCCACGACGAACCGCGAATGCGCGATGGCGGCGACAAATTGGGCGCGCTCCGGTCCCCCTCCTGTCCCGCAATCGGCACCGACGCGATCCAGAGACCCGGGCGAAGCCCATAGATCTATCTTCATGCTCCGAAAGGCCATAGGTCCTTGAATCGATGGCGACGGCGCGTTCGACATCCCGTTTTCTCCCTCTCCTCTTGATTCTTCTCTGCGCACCATTGTTTGGGGATGAACGCCCCCAAATTTATACCCAGGCGGCGCCCAAGTCCGAGCCGGGGCGAGCAGCAAGGATCGCGCCCGGGAGCACATCCATCCGGTGGATCCAGTCAACGCGGGCGAGCTCCGCGCCTTCGGTTGCGGAACAGACCAGAGGATAGGGACGCCCCAGACGCGCGGGGTCCACAGGCAGCGAGTGTGCTTGCGCAAACGACATGAGTGGCCTGAGGCTGACAAGTAGGACCCGTGTGTAAGTGTCACTGGTAAAAAGGAAAAGGAGGTAGCGTGGGCCGAACAGGGGGAAAGGATCTGTGGGTGGTGGGCTGGCGCGTGGAGAAAGTGGGCCGGCCAGGAAAAATGGCCCAAGCGCAGGCTTCCATTAATCTTTTACTTTTCCTTTTTCTGATTTATATTTTTCCCATCTCATTTGAATTCAAATTTCACACTTAAATCTTTTGGTGAATTCTTCTTAGATTGAAAGTATAATTTGAACATAATGGTCTTACTTTTATTTATATTATTTGTCTTGCATATATTTTATTTTATTTTTTTGTACTCCTTTTCCTCCCCCCCACATTTCTTCAGGGTTTTAAATTCCACTTTGGATTTAACATATTCATTTTTATAATATTTTTACATTGTCACAAGTAATGCACACACAATAAAATCGAGCATGATGCATAATTTGGTAGTATATATATTTTTTATTAATTGTTTTTGGGCATGATGTTCACATAAGATGATGCATAAAGATCAAACTCACATGAAGAGAAATTGTTTCCCTATTGGTATTATTTCTAGCAAATTACAAAGTGGGTGTTACACCACAGGGCCCCACCGGGCGGCGAGAGGGAAATCAGGAGCGCGTGTGAAGGTGACTGACAGGGTGGGCCCGCATGTCGGCGCCGTTCACAGCTGAAGCGCACGCAAGGTAGTGGGCCGCGCGGGTGTGAATGAATAGTGGGCCGAAAAGGGGAAATCCGAGGCCCAGGCAGGTTTTAATCCTTTTCCTTTTTATTTCCTAATCTCTTTTCTTCCTTTCCAAATTCATACTTCCATTTCAAATTTAAATTCCACCCTTGCGTCAAATTTATCCACAAATTATAAGTGCAATTTTATCATACCCAAAAATGAGAGGAATTTATTTATTTATATATTTATTTTGCATTGTACAATATTTATTCCTTTCCTTCTCCATTTTCATGGTTTTGTTTTCAATTTAGGGTTTGGATGTCATGGGCACATTATTACATTGCTATTGATGCTTTTATTTTTATCATCCACAAATGCACAATCAAATAAACTCCAGCATGATGCACAGGTTATCTTTGTGTTCTTTGTGTTAATTATCCACTTATAACTAGGGTTGATCACATGTGATGATAAGTAGAGGACACAAATTACTGAGATTATCTCTATTCTCATTATTGCACTTTTGAGTATTACACAGGCTATGAAGGCCAGGGGTCAGCGTAGCTAGTGCCGGTCCTGACATTTTAGAGACCCAGGGCTAGACTTATAATGGAGGCCCTTTCTAATAATGACTATTAAACACTCCACATATATATCTAAAAAACCAAATAAGTACATAACATAAATTTACCTTGGAAATTACCATTTTGATCATTGTAGAGTTGCCCACTTGATCCTCTGAAAGCTAAAGTACGCTTACCAAGAAATTTCACAACAACAATTATTCTTAATAAAACTTGCCTGATACGCTCTTTTTCCTTTGCAATTTGGTGTTGAAATTCTTTGTCAATTGTTTCATTCTTGCGAAGCCTCACTCTCAATTCATTCCATGAGTTCATACTTGTAATATGCTCCATACTAGCTTCATGTTCTTTCAACCTCTCACTAGTATGCCTCCAATATCCAAATCCATCATGCCCCAATGAACTCTTGCATTGTTATGAATTAAAAAGCTTACAACAAAAACAAAACACTCTATCAACATGTTTTGAATAAACCAATCACTTTCTATCATGAACTTCTCCATTTCTCATCTTTCTAGAGTAATGAGTATATGAAAAATGTCTACCATTAACATCCAAAGGAAATGCAATATTTTGTTCTCTTATAGACCCCTTCTCTACCAATATATCCCTCGACTTGTTATCAAGATTACCCCAATTCCTTGGGTCATAGATATCCTCAGTAGGATATGACTGTTCATCAAAGCTATCATTTTCTATATGAGATGAATCAAATATTGGCTCATGGCTAGTCACATCATTACCATTTATGTTGATGTCAACATTTTCTTCAAGTGTAGGGTCATGATCTTCTTCATTGATATTTTGTTGTTCCACCTTGTGTAAACGAGTGTGTTGTAGATATCTATACATATGGCGTAAATGGTAGGAACCTAATATACGCACTAGGTTAGGTGCTGAAATAATGCATAAAATCAATAAACATATGCGTAAAATGTGAATAGAAAAATAGACAATATATGGAAGGGAAGCCATGAATTGAAATATATGCCATAAACACCTATTGACGTTGTCATGAAATATGTATACAAAGTCGTATAAAAACAGGGCCGTCACTCGTGGAACCGCCACCTTGCCTCTGGGGTTCGCCACCGCTCATTGGAGGATGCCCGAAGTTAGATGGCCATAGCCTCGTCTGCATGGGTCTACTACTTCCAAGTAGCCATGACCCTGACTGAACTTGGCAGGTTGTGTCACCTACCATGGCTTCAACTACAGATGGTTCAGTGCATATGCAAGCACTATGGAAATAATCCTTTTTTCTGTGGCTTCATGTGGTTTTAATCTGGCTACTATTGCGGCTTCTATAGTATTTTCTCTATGGATTGCAGTTGCAGTAGTCCGAACAGCAACAACAATTGCGGCTGTCATGTAATCTTTTTTTCTTCAACTACAGATGGTTTAATGAATGCAACTAGCAAGCTGTAACACGTTTTAATTTGTCACCTGTGAAGCCTATGTATGAACTATAAACGATGATGCAATAACATGAAGTGAATGAGAGCCAATTTAAATTTATCATGCGACCAAATTGTAGTTTTGCCAATTCTCCAAAATTTTAGAACTTGGGTGCCGTTTGGTTCGCAAAATGTAATGTAAATGATAACAGTAATGATTCACATTTAGTTACGAGAGGTAATAAGTTTGAATAGGACGATATCGGTTTTTAGTGTGGTATCTGATTACGGTTGAACTTAAAAGAACATGGTTTAACGTTATCGATATGGTTCATGTTACAAATATGTGAACCAAACAGTACATGATGCATCTGCCAAATTAATCCAATGGCTAGATACATTCCTTAGGGGTCATAACACTTGAACCAACCCCGAGCAAGTAGATGAACTCAGGTCACAAGACGTTCCTCAGTGGCTACAGATACAGATGTTTCTTAGGGGTCCCTTGGTCCATACATGTTCTTCATCGTTGTCAGTCAATCAACATAAACTCACTTGACCATATTCCATATTGCAGTTTGACCGTCGTCTCAATGCTCAACACCCTGCACAACACAAGACAACAAACATGTTGCACATACGCAGCTCACGCTCACTATAAGCGAAAGTGCCATCAGTATAGGTTGGTAGTACCAGATTCTCAACCGGAACTAAAGACGTCGATATTTAGTCCTCGTTGCACAAACCGATGCAACACTTAAAGAGGGACATTTAGTATCAGTTCTTGCCTCGAACCAGCACTAAAATGTTCATCTTTAGTACCAGTTTGTGGCTCGAACCTGTACTAAGAGGGACTTTTACCGGTTCAAGTCAAGAACTAGTGCAAAAGTAACTTTTATTCTATATATTTATAAATTGATATTGTTGGATATTCAATATATATGTAGATTATCTAATATGTGTACGTACAAATGCATAAGCATGTAGTTCTTTTTAAAGACACAAACACAAATAGTAATATGTGTATATATACAAAAGAACAAAAATAGTAGTGTTTGAATTGCTTTGACCTTTTCCAAATGGAGTAGTTCCTTCCATCGTCTTCATAAACTGTGATTTGCAAAAAAACGTTAATTATAAGTATCATTATATTAAATTCAAAGCTGAGAGACTTTATTAAATCATATTCAAAGGGAGTAGTTGCTTCCTTTTTTCTTGAAGTGTTGCTTCACCTTGACGTTGTGCCAACATACCTTGTATATAAAGTAGGCAATAAAAAGTTACATCCAACTAAAACATCACTTATAGCCCTAAGGTCAAGTTTACTTAAACATCACTCATAGCCATAAGGGCAAGTTTACAGGAACGTCACTCGTAGGCATAAGAACTAGTTGAATGTACCTATTCATTGCCTTCCTAAGAGCTAGCTAGTTCATGATTCACATTTACCTCAGCGCAAGCGATAGATGACTATAGTGACAAGAAGGCAAATTGTCATGGGCTTGACCACGTCACTGGTGATAGTGACGAGAGGGCAAGTTGGTGTGGCGATATCCCTTAGCCACAAACTAGTCCTTAGAGCAGGAAATAAAAAATATATTCAACTCGAACATCGCTCATGACTATAAGGGCTAGTTTACTGAAACATCGCTCATAACACATAACTTATAGCCTCTAAGGACTAGTTGGATGTATTTTCTTATTTCTTTTTATTTCCTTCCTAAGGGCTAGTTTATGGTTCAACTTCTCCTCCATTTCACAATGATTCATCTTAGCACGATTTCTATAAAAAATATGAAACAAAAAAATATAGTTTAATGTTGAGCTAAAGAATAATAGTTGTCCTTGTTAAAATAACCCTAAACCCAACTACTTTGAGGGACGACCCTAAATCATGTAGCATTATGGACTGCAGGAAAAATGAAAAAATATAGACAAACATTATTTTCTATATACCAATGCAAGCTTGCTTGTGTGTCGGTGTTGACAGTTGACACGGATTTTGACATCCTTAAAATCTATGCTATGCGGGCTAAATATCTATGATTAGCGTGACCTGGAGGATATGAAATAAGTAAATAAAAAATAAATAAATGTTTGAAATAGTCATGAGTAAAATTGATTAGCCAGCTCTACTCTAGTCCGTTAGCGCGACCATGAATGTTTAAAATAGTCATGAGTAAATAAATAAATGTTTAAAATAGTCATGAGCTAAATATCTCCGATTAGCGTGACCATGAATCGATTAGCCGGCCCGCTCTAGTCCGTTAGTTCCCATGGACCAGGTCGTGTTAAATTAAACCAATCTAAATAATAATATAAAGTAAAACAAAACAAAACAAAGTAAAGAAAAAGATTAATGCTCTTTATGTGGTTGCTAATGCCAGCTGCTACGACGCCATGGCCAAAGCAACCAAAATGTTATAAAGTTTGGAGCAGACTTAGCTAATTAAAATATGCTTGGTCACATTCATCAATCATCATTTCTTCCGATTAATTTGGACAAACAATTCAACTATGCCTGATGTCCGTCCTTCATCCCTGAAAACTTAAAGCTTGAACTTAGTTAGCATTCATCCATAAAAAGTCATGTCTAATTAAGTCCTTAAATTAAATTAAATAGCATCGTATATGCAAGTCATGGTCAAATACTATGTAGTGTGGCGCTACAATTTCCCAAGATAAATATTTTGGTCTCAACCCAAATAAAATATTGTATCACACACTAAGTGTATTCATAAATGATAAAAGATGTCGATTCATGGCGAAATACATTTGTACTAACGAGCAGGCTAACGGGCGAGCGGAGCGCAACCGCCGCCCCGCGCGCTCCGACTCCGCCGCATCCTCCGCCGCATACTCCCGCTCGCGCGAAGCCCCAAGCTCAATACCCCATGCCCGGCCCCGAGCTCAATCCGCCGTCGCAAGCGCGAAAGCCGGTAGAGATGTTTGGTACGCGCTCAAATCCTAATCCCCACGCCCCGCAAACCCCGCGCCCGACTGCCGCAAACCCCACGCCCGTCCTCAAGCCGGCAATGGCTTCCGCACCGGCAGCCGCATACCCCGCGCCCGCTACGCCTCCTCTTTGCCGGCTCTCTGTGCGTGCCTCGCACCCGCCCCACAAAGTCCACGCCCGACGCCCGACACCCCGCCCACCAAGCCGCGACCAATCTGGAAAATCTCTGCCCGCCTCGCTGTGTTCCCGTGCGCGGAGTGCAATATAGTGGTCGGGGTGGACATTCTCCTGGATAAATTTGCATATCTTCAAAGAGGATAGCTCGAGTACCCTCCGTAAGGTCTGCTTCCTTTTTCTTTTCCCTGTTTCTGATCTCTGCTAAACCTCATTCAAATGCCAACTATCTGTGAATGTTCATTTACTTTTCATATATACTCTGCATGTTTGATCTACCAACGCTGTGAGATTATCAGTAAGAAAATAGAGTAAATGAACAGTAAATGATTCGTGGAAATCTTGAACTGTGACATAAGAGAAAAGCATCCAAGTACCCCTGTGGAAGCTGTAAAACTCCTATTAGCAATACATTATGAATATTGAATTAATGTAATGAAGGAACATAATTCATACGTATTGTATGAAAGTCATACATTTAATTCCTGTAAGTTGGCAAATCATTTATGGCTGAGAAAACATGTATGCTCTGTCGCCACGGTTCCATTTTGGATCTTTGTTTTGTGATGCTTGAATCGGTTTTAGTAGGATTAGTTGCCATATTTTTTACCTAACTCGCTCTGAGCCTTATACAGCCCAAAATCGGTCTGGTCAATTGTCAACTCTTGGTTCTAACTGGATCACATCAGTAGTTAGATAATGCACCAAGGAAATTGCCACTTGCAATGCTATCCACAAGACCATGCCAGCGTCCAATAACACCATGCCTACGAAGATTTAACATTGGAGGACCAGGAGAAAGTTTAGCTTCTATTGTCAATCGTATTCTACCACCTACATCCATTGCAGCCTTTCTTGCATCTTCATCAGTAATTCTGTACTGACCAACATACTTGGCCTTATTCCCTACACAAAATTTAATAAGCTAAACACATGCTTTACAGGGAAGTAAGAGATATAGAGATGCATTAAGAATCATCAAACCAACAGATGTTAGCAAAGCAAAAAAACAGGACAGTGTAAAAAATAACTCTGTGTGTAACCAAAAGCAACTGGAGGCCTAACAAAGCTTCAGATTTTGGCTAATGTACTTCACCAAAAATTCAAACTATAGCCATGATAGTCTGCAAGCATATTAAATATACTTCCTGGAGCTCTGAGGGCCAAATGTCTAAGACAACTATATGCCAGTATGCCACAGCAGCTAAATGATTCTCTAACTTTCTTATAATAGGTTTTATATGATTAGTAGCCATCCTATATACTGGTTTGTTTTAAAATCTGGTAGATTTTTATGAGCACAAGCAAGTGCAAATAGAGTGCTTGCTTAAGGATGAATTGTGAAGCTGCCCCATGAGGGTGTTGCACAGAACTGACATCTTTCTGACAACAGCTTATCAATTTGAATATGTGTTCATGGAACAAGAACAAATTTAATCCCCAGACCATGGAGAAGTGATATGTCCTGCGTATTTTTAGAAGAAAGTGTGGTTAGGAATGAGGAATCCATGACAACATAAATTCCTCATGACAACAAAAGAATATAAATATGTGGCAAAACACTATAAGCTCATCCTTATAATAAGAGACTGCATGCAACCCTTTGATTCATGGAGAACATGAAGATTTTTTGCAGAAGCATATATTGTTCATTTAAAATAGCAGAACCAAATTCCTATGAAATGGACATAAATTCTTGATTTAATTATTGAAATCTAGAATGCAGGAACATAACCAATGCTGCATATGCTACCATGTGAGAATGTGATCCATACACGTATGAATTTTGTGCTTGAAATTCCAAAGAATCACCGGTTGAGTCTGAAATTCAACTGAAATTTCCTGAAATTCATTCAATTCGGTTGGGTCCAATTTTTTCCCCAAAATGAATCCCAGAACCTTCGTAAAAATATATTTGGTTATTACCAGACTTACTTTCTGCTGTTTGAACCTAAACAATTCTTTTGTCTTCTCTTGCAATGCTGATTCATGCATGCTTTTCAATTTACCGATCTCAGACTTAAAATAGCTTGGTTAGTTCAACTCATCGATGTATGATCTGTAATGCAAATTCGTGCATCCTTTTTTATTGACGCTTGAAAGCAAAATGCAGATCCTAATTTTGGTTGATGAATCTGAGGAATATTCAGCAATCCAAGCTGACTCGAGGTCACTTGCAACATTACTTGTGATAAAAAATATTTAGGTTTCTTTATAAAAAACAGAATTCTTTTAACATCTCAATTATGTATGGTTTTTTACTTGTCATTGATATCATTTTTAGATCACATGCAACCATCTTCAATCATGTTATACAAGAACTAAAGATTGTTCTCATTCTTAACTACTGCAGGCAAAGCCAATTATAGACAGGGAAGCAATGGTTTCACATATTTCTTGAGGGTCCTTTTATTAAGGTTCTTAGATGGGGGAGAAGCAACAAGTGAGCATGGAACTATATAGATCTAATGTTTAGTATGCTAACTGAAGTATTAGAGCTTTATCTCTGACATGGATGTTCTTCACTAAGGTAACTTGTTGATATAGAATATTATCTAGAGAGGAAAGGTTTATCTAAAATACGTTTCTTTAGAAGACAGTTTTTTCAAGTTCATATTTTGTTCTATTTGCCAGAGTAATATATGAGTCAGCAACTTGGTTTCATTTGAATCATGCGGCTTCTTAGGTTTCAGTCTAACTAAATATCTAAGTTTGCAACTATACCTTTTGTTTCATGTCTTCTTTGGGGTGGCCGGGTGGAGTGGGTTGGAGCTAGAGAGTCCCTGATTTTTAGTGCATTTTGTCGTAGAGTAGCCACATGGTATGTGTTATTTTATGCTGGTTGATGAACCGATGTTCAGTTTGAATAGGGTGGCATTCTGACGTCATCAGGTATATCTTTGCTATTTTCTTCTATGTTCGTAGTGTGATGGCTTTTGACCTTTTGCCTTGCGCCTAGAACAATAATAATGACTAATGGAATCAGCGGGGAAACATCAGATATATTATCTGATTGTCGTGGCTGGTGCTAAGGTAGTTGCGTTGTGTGGTGGGCCTCAAATCCCAATTAGGCTAGGAAGATTAGATTCTAGGTTCCTTGGGCTTCCCTGTTGATTTCGAGCCGAAATGCCCCGCCTGCTCCCAGTGCGAGGCATGCCTTTTCTTCATCAAATTGATATCGAGCTCATGCTTCCAGAAATCTGATTTTCTTTTTTCAGAATTTACTTATGCAATAACATGAACTCTTTTCTAGCTCAAATTTTAGTTTTAGCTTGGATGTTGTTTGCACCTTTTCCCCTTCTTCTAATTCCAGATATATGGGCAACAGTTGCACAAATAGTAATATTATATTATGTTTTGTTAGAAAGTTGTAAAATGTAAATGATGTTTGCTTGACATGGGGGTGGTTAAAAGTTGCAATTTGATGGCATGGTTGTTTCTGTACTATAGTTTTGACTCATGTCCTTTTGTTTGTGTTGCACCCTCCATGTTGTAGCAAGGTTGTTGTGGAGCGTCGACCACCTCGACCTACAGCTCAAAGGTATGTTATGCTCCTTTCTTGTCCTCTCCTGCTCCACCTCGACCTATATGTGCTAGCGTGGTGCCTCTACAGTCTCTCTGTTCATGTTTGATGCTAGCAGAGAACAAAACTAATGAATATTAAGCCTTTTAGAGATCAATGTCAGTATATTCAGAAATCAGACCATATTCAGAAACCCAGTACTCTGTGGCCGCTCCTATACCTGCTCGACTTGCTCTCCTCGCAGTACCGCCCCGCCACCGCGGCTTCGTGCCTCCCAAATCTTCCCATCGCTGCCCCACCGCAGAATGCCACCTCGGGGACGACGCCGGGCGCCGGTGGCAGGCTAGGCTCACGGGCGCACGGGGCACCGCCGGCCGGCCTGGTGCTGGTCTCCAAGGATCCAGACAACATCCGCGACATCGCCACTGGAATGGTAAGTTTTTTACTATTTGTATGTGTTATCAAGTTATTCCAGATAGTTCACTATATATACTGTAGTTTTTACTTCTAATCATCTCTGTAGGTTGTCAATCCACGCCCATTTATTGAAGTCCGGTCTGCTGCTCCTAACCATATAGAGAATGCTTTGAGAGATGTACACAAGAGAGCCACCCAAATGCTTGCCCAACAAGCAGTGGGAAATCAGCTCCAGCTTTGAATTGTAATTCTTCCTGAAGTTAGTGGTTCTTATGGTATGCATACTTTCTTCTTGTTCTGGGTCATACACACCTTACAATTTATTAGAATTTTTGGTATATAAATTACTCCTACTTTTGCAGGTAAAATTAAAAGAGTCTATGAGACTGACATTGGAATTGTATCTCAGTGTTGCTTGCCAAAGCATGCTAGCAGGCCAAACAAGCAATACTTGGAAAATGTTGCACTCAAAATCAATGTCAAGGTCTCTCAATACCTATATTTTTTACATTATGTTTTTTTATTTTGGTTCTTTCCTGCAGGAATGTAACGATTCCTTTCGTCGAGCAGGTTGGTGGGCGTAACACGGTTCTTGAGCGAGCCTTTGCACATA
This sequence comes from Zea mays, assembly GCF_902167145.1. Taxonomy (NCBI): domain Eukaryota; kingdom Viridiplantae; phylum Streptophyta; class Magnoliopsida; order Poales; family Poaceae; genus Zea; species Zea mays. Next base: position 238,055,423 of record NC_050097.1, on the reverse strand, counting down.
ATGGTATACCCTTTGTCTCTAAAGTCCCAACAATCATCTTTGGCGTATATGTCACACACCCCCCACCAGGAGAGGACTCTGCATCATCCATTGCTACTGTTAGTTTCATCTTAATCAATCATAATTCAGTTGTATGATCTTCTTATAATGTGATATTCATGCTCGTAATTTGGTGCAATCTAAACTATGCAAAAATAAGTTATCATGTTGCTAACTTCAAACATTCAAATTGTGCAGGTGGTGGCATCAATGGACTGGCCTGAAATCACCAAGTACAGAGGTCTGGTTTCTGCTCAACCACACCAAGAGATAATAGAAGATTTATTTACTATTAGTAAAGATCCACAGATGGGGTACAACGTTAATGGTGGCATGATCAGGTAAGGTTTTTTTATTGATTTGAGTTGACCTATTGAAAGTTGTCGAATGGTTCATCTGGGTAACTGGTGAAAGTCGCCTAGAGGGGGGGGTGAATAGGGTGAAACTGAAATTTACAAATATAAACACAACTACAAGCCGGGTTAGCGTTAGAAATATAATAGAGTCCGCGAGAGAGGGTGCAAAACAAATCGCAAGCGAATAGTGAAGTGAGACACGCGGATTTGTTTTACCGAGGTTCGGTTCTCGCAAACCTACTCCCCGTTGAGGAGGCCACAAAGGCCGAGTCTTTTTCAACCTCTTCCCTCTCTCAAACGGTCCCTCGGACCGAGTGAGCTTTCTCTTCTCAATCACTTGGAACACAAAGTTCCTACAAGGACCACCACAAGATTGGTGTCTCTTGCCTCAATTACAAGTGAGTTTGATCGCAAGAAGGAATCAAGAAAGAAGAAAGCAATCCAAGCGCAAGAGCTCGAAAGAACACAAGCAAATCTCTCTCACTAGTCACTAAAGCTTTGTGTGGAATTTGGGAGAGGATTTGATCTTTTGAGTGTGTCTAGAATTGAATGCCTAGCTCTTGTAAGTGGTTGGAAGTGTAAAAACTTGGATGGCTTGAATGTGGGGTGGTTGGGGGTATTTATAGCCCCAACCACCAAACTAGCCGTTTGGTGGAGGCTGTCTGTCGCATGGTGCACCGGACATTCCGGTGCACACCGGACAGTCCGGTGCCCCAGCCACGTCACCAAAGCCGTTGGGTTCCGACCGTTGGAGCTCTGTCTTCTGGGCCCGCCTGGATGTCCGGTGGCGCACCGGACATGTAATGTAGAGTGTCCGGTGCGCCAGCATGGGCGTGCCTGACCTCTACGCGCGCTGGTGCGCATTTAATGCGCCGCAGGTAGCCGTTGGCGTCAGAAGTAGCCGTTGCCCCGCAGTTACACCGGACAGTCCGGTGTACACCGGACATGTCCGGTGAATTATAGCGGAGCAGCGGAAAATGCATTCCCGAAGCTGGCGCGTTCCTGAGGCAACTCTTCCTTGGAGCACCGGACACTGTTCGGTGTACACCGGACAGTCCGGTGAATTATAGCAGAGTCGCCTCTGGAATTTCCCGAAGGTGACGAGTTTGAGTTGGAGTCCTCTGGTGCAACGGACATGTCCGGTGGTGCACCGGACATGTCCGGTGGTGCACCGGACAGTCCGGTGCGCCAGACTAGAGGTGCCTTCGGTTGCCCCTTTGCTCTTTTGTTGAACCCAATACTTGGTCTTTTTATTGGCTAAGTGTGAACCTTTGGCACCTGTATAACTTGTACACTAGAGCAAACTAGTTAGTCCAATTATTTGTGTTGGGCAATTCAACCACCAAAATTATTTAGGAACTAGGTGTAAGCCTAATTCCCTTTCAATCTCCCCCTTTTTGGTGATTGATGCCAACACAAACCAAAGCAAATATAGAAGTGCATAATTGAACTAGTTTGCATAATGTAAGTGCAAAGATTGCTTGGAGTTGAGCCAATATAAATACTTACAAGATAGGCGTGGATTGTTTCTTCATTTTTAACATTTTGGACCACGCTTGCACCACATGTTTTGTTTTTGCAAATTCTTTTGTAAATCCTTTTCAAAGTTCTTTTGCAAATAGTCAAAGGTAAATGAATAAGATTTTGTGAAGCATTTTCAAGATTTGAAATTTTCTCCCCCTGTTTCAAATGCTTTTTCTTTGACTAAAACAAAACTCCCCCTAAATGAGATCCTCCTCTTAGTGTTCAAGAGGGTTTTGAGATATTAATTTTGAAAGTACTACTTTCTCCCCCTTTAGAACACAAAGAGATACTAATTTGAAATTTATCAATTTGAAAATCATTTTAAAATTAGGGTGGTGGTGCGGTCCTTTTGCTTTGGGCCAATACTTTCTCCCCCTTTGGCATGCATGAATCGCCAAAAACGGATACTTAGAACGAAATATGGGCCCTTAGAAGTACTTTCTCCTCCTTTGGTCATAAAATAAATGAGTGAAGATTATACCAAAGTTGGAGAGATGCTCAGAGTGACGGCGAAGGATGAGTTTGTGGAGTGGAGTGGAAGCCTTTGTCTTCGCCGAAGATTCCAATTCCCTTTCAATATACCCATGACTTGGTTTGAAATACACTTGAAAACACATTAGTCATAGCATATATAAAAGAGACATGATCAAAGGTATATTTATGAGCTATGTGTGCAAGTTTAGCAAAAGAAATTCCTAGAATCAAGAATATTGAGCTCATGCCTAAGTTTGGTAAAAGTTTGTTCATCTAGTGGCTTGGTAAAGATATCGGCTAATTGATCTTTGGTATTAATGTATGCAATCTCGATATCCCCCTTTTGTTGGTGATCCCTAAGAAAATGATACCGAATGGCTATATGCTTAGTGCGGCTATGTTTAACGGGATTATCCGCCATGCGGATTGCACTCTCATTATCACATAAAAGAGGAACTTTGGTTAATTTGTAACCATAGCCCCGCAGGGTTTGCCTCATCCAAAGCAATTGTGCGCAACAATGACCTGCGGCAATATACTCGGCTTCGGCGGTAGAAAGAGCGACCGAATTTTGCTTCTTTGAAGCCCAAGACACCAAGGATCTTCCTAAGAACTGGCAAGTCCCCGATGTGCTCTTTCTATTAATCTTACACCCCGCCCAATCGGCATCCGAATAACCAATCAAATCAAAAGTGGATCCCCGAGGGTACCAAAGCCCAAACTTAGGAGTATAAGCCAAATATCTCAAGATTCTTTTTACGGCCGTAAGGTGGGATTCCTTAGGGTCGGATTGGAATCTTGCACACATGCAAACAGAAAGCATAATGTCCGGTCGAGATGCACATAAATAAAGCAATGAACCAATCATCGACCGATATACCTTTTGATCGACGGATTTACCTCCCATGTCGAGGTCGAGATGCCCATTAGTTCCCATGGGTGTCTTGATGGGCTTGGCATCCTTCATTCCAAACTTGGTTAGAATGACTTGAGTGTACTTCGTTTGGCTAATGAAGGTGGCCTCTTGGAGTTGCTTGACTTGGAATCCTAGAAAATACTTCAACTCCCCCATCATAGACATCTCGAATTTTTGTGTCATGATCCTACTAAATTCTTCACATGTAGATTCGTTAGTAGACCCAAATATAATATCATCAACATAAATTTGGCATACAAACAAATCATTGTCAAGAGTTTTAGTGAATAAAGTAGGATCGGCCTTGCCGACTTTGAAGCCATTTGCAATAAGGAAATCTCTAAGGCATTCATACCATGCTCTTGGGGCTTGCTTGAGCCCATAAAGCGCCTTAGAGAGCCTATAGACATGATTAGGATACTCACTATCTTCAAAGCCGGGAGGTTGCTCAACATAGACCTCCTCCTTGATTGGTCCATTGAGGAAGGCACTCTTCACGTCCATTTGATAAAGCTTGAAGCCATGGTAAGTAGCATAGGCTAATAATATGCGAATGGACTCAAGCCTAGCTACGGGTGCATAGGTTTCACCAAAATCCAAACCTTCGACTTGTGAATACCCCTTGGCCACGAGTCGAGCTTTGTTCCTTGTCACCACACCATGCTCGTCTTGCTTGTTGCGGAAGACCCACTTGGTTCCTACAACATTTTGATTAGGACGTGGAACTAAATGCCATACCTCATTCCTAGTGAAGTTGTTGAGCTCCTCTTGCATTGCCATCACCCAATCCGAATCTTGGAGTGCTTCCTCTACCCTGTGTGGCTCAATAGAGGAAACAAAAGAGTAATGCTCACAAAAATGTGCCACACGAGATCGAGTGGTTACCCCCTTATGAATGTCGCCAAGGATGGTGTCGATAGGGTGATCTCGTTGGATTGCTTGATGGACTCTTGGGTGTGGCGGCCTTGGTTCTTCATCCTCCTTATCTTGATTGTTTGCATCTCCCCCTTGATCATTGCCGTCATCTTGAGGAGGCTCATCTTCTTCTTCATCAACTTGAGCCTCGTCCTCATTTTGGGTTGGTGGAGATGCTTGCTTGGAGGAGGATGGTTGATCTTATGCATGTGGAGGCTCTTCGGCTTCCTTAGGACACACATCCCCAATGGACATGTTTCTTAGCGCGATGCACGGAGCCTGTTCTTCACCTATCTCATCAAGATCAACTTGCTCTACTTGAGAGCCATTAGTTTCATCAAACACAACGTCACAAGAAACTTCAACGAGTCCTGAGGACTTGTTAAAGACTCTATATGCCCTTGTGTTTGAGTCATATCCTAGTAAAAAGCCTTCTACAGTCTTAGGAGCAAATTTAGATTTTCTACCTCTTTTAATAAGAATAAAGCATTTGCTACCAAAGACTCTAAAATATGAAATGTTGGGTTTTTTACCGGTGAGGAGTTCGTATGATGTCTTCTTGAGGATTCGGTGCAGATATAACCGGTTGATGGCGTAGCAAGCGGTGTTAACCGCCTCGGCCCAAAACCGATCCGGTGTCTTGTACTCATCAAGCATGGTTCTTGCCATGTCCAATAGAGTTCGATTCTTCCTCTCCACTACACCATTTTGTTGTGGGGTGTAGGGAGAAGAGAACTCATGCTTGATGCCCTCCTCCTCAAGGAAGCCTTCTATTTGTGAGTTCTTGAACTCCGTCCCGTTGTCGCTTCTAATTTTCTTGATCCTTAAACCGAACTCGTTTTGAGCCCGTCTCAAGAATCCCTTTAAGGTCTCTTGGGTATGAGATTTTTCCTGCAAAAAGAATACCCAAGTGAAGCGAGAATAATCATCCACAATAACTAGACAGTACTTACTCCCGCCGATGCTTATGTAAGCGATCGGGCCGAATAAATCCATGTGTAGGAGCTCCAGTGGCCTGTCACTTGTCATGATGTTCTTGTGTGGATGATGAGTGCCAACTTGCTTTCCTGCTTGACATGCGCTACAAACCCTGTCTTTCTCAAAATGAACATTGGTTAATCCTAAAATGTGCTCTCCCTTTAGAAGCTTATGAAGATTCTTCATCCCAACGTGGGCTAGTCGGCGATGCCAGAGCCAACCCATGTTAGTCTTAGCAATTAAGCATGTGTCGAGTTCAGCTCTATCAAAATCTACCAAGTATAGCTGACCCTTGTCGGTGTTTCGAGACAGGGGGTCCCTAAGCCGACGAGTGAGTGTGCTGCGTGCCCCAGCCCAAATGGGTCGAGCGCGTGGGCGAGCGCGAAGGGGGGAGAGGCGAGGTGGCCGGAGCCGAGCGTGAGAGAGGTGGAAGTCCCGCGGCCTTCGTGTTCGTCCCGCGCCCAGGTCGGGTGCGCTTGCAGTAGGGGGGTTACAAGCGTCCACGCGGGTGAGGGAAGCGAGCGGCCCCAAGGGAGCGCCTGTCCCGTCCTCGGTCCCGCGCGGCCAACCTTCTCTAAGAAGGCCCTGGTCCTCCCTTTTATAGTCGTAAGGAGAGGATCCAGGTGTACAATGGGGGGTGTAGCAGAGTGCTACGAGTCTAGCGGAGCGTGAGCTAGCGCCCTAGGTACATGCCAATGTGGCAGCCGGAGAGGTCTTGGCACCTTGCTGGCGTGATGTCGTGGCTGTCGGAGGTGCGACGGAGCCTGGCGGAGGGACAGCTGTTGGAGCGGTCGAGTCCTTGCTGACGTCGCCCTGCTTCCGTAAGAGAGCTGGGGGCCGCCGTCGTCACAGAGCTTGTGGAGCGCCATCATTTCCCATCCGGCGGAGCTGGCCGGATGGGACGCCGGTCTCGTTCTCTGTGACCCGAGTCGATTCGGGGTAGGACGATGATGGCGCTCCCTGTTGACATGGCGGGTCTATGCCCTAGGCAGGGTGACGTGGGGGCTCCTCTGAAGTCGAGGTTGAGTCTGTCTTCTGTTGCCGAGGCCGAGTCCGAGCCATGGGGTCGGGCGAGGCGGAGGTCGTTCGGCCGAGGCCAGGGCGGAGTCCGAGCCCTTGGGTCGGGCGAGGCGGAGTTTCGTCGTCTTCCGGGTCTTAGCCCGAGTCCGAGCCCTGGGGTCGGGCGGAGCGGAGTTCGCCGTCTTCCGGGTCTTAGCCCGAGTCCGAGCCCTGGGGTCGGGCGGAGCGGAGTTCGCCGTCTTCCGGGTCTTAGCCCGAGTCCGAGCCCTGGGTCGGGCGGAGCGAAGTTCGCCGTCTTCCGGGTCTTAGCCCGAGTCCGAGCCCTGGGGTCGGGCGGAGCGGAGTTCGCCGTCTTCCAGGTCTTAGCCCGAGTCCGAGCCCTGGGGTCGGGCGGAGCGGAGTTCGCCGTCTTCCGGGTCTTAGCCCGAGTCCGAGCCCTGGGGTCGGGCGGAGCGGAGTTCGTCGTGGCGCCTTTGGCAAGGCCTGACTGCCTGTCAGATTCACTCTGTCGAGTGGCACCGCAGTCGGAGTGGCGCAGGCGGCGCTGTCCTTCTGTCAGACTGGTCAGTGGAGCGGTGGAGTGACGGTGGTCACTTCGGCTCTGCCGGGGGGGGCGCGTGTCAGGATAAAGGTGTCAGGCCACCTTTGCGTTAAATGCTCCTGCAATTTGGTCAGTCGGTGCGGCGATTTAGTCAGGGTTGCTTCTGAGCGAAGCCAAGGCCTCGGGCGAGCCGGTGATGCGTCCGCCGTAAAAAGGGGGGCCTCGGGCGAGACGGAAGTCTCTCGAGGTCGGCTGCCCTTGGCCGAGGCTAGGCTCGGGTGAAGCGTGATCGAGTCACTCGTGTGGACTGATCCCTGACTTAATCGTACCCATCAGGCCTTTGCAGCTTTATGCTGATGGGGGTTACCAGCTGAGAATTAGGCGTCTTGAGGGTACCCCTAATTATGGTCCCCGACAGTAGCCCCCGAGCCTCGAAGGGAGTGTTAGCACTCGCTTGGAGGCTTTCGTCGCACTTTTTTGCAAGGGGACCAGCCTTTCTCGGTTGCATTTTGTTCCGGTGGGTGTAGCCCCCGAGGCCTCAGAGGAGTGGTTACACTCCTTCGAGGTCTTAATACCTTGTGTAATGCTTCGGCTGGTCTGGTCGTTCCCTCATGCGAACTGGCCGTAGCCCGGGTGCACGGTCGGGGCCCAAGCTCTCGGGCTGGTATGTTGACGCTGTCAACGGTTTGGCCAGAGCCGGTTTTTGCGAGAGCAGCCCCCGAGCCTCTGCACAGGGCGAGAGGACGATCAGGGACAGACTCGACTTTTTACATACGCCCCTACGTCGCCTTTCCGCAAGGAGGAGGGGGGGAGTGCGCCATGTTACCCTCGATGGGCACCGAACATGGTGTCTCCGGTGAGCTGCAAGTGGGTAATCCGAGTGGACGTCCGTGCCCCGTTCGTTGGGGGTCGGCTAGGGGCCCAGAGGCACGCCCAAAAGTACCTGCGGGTGACTTGCCGGACCCGGTCCCCTGGCGACGGGGTCCGAGGGCTCGATGCCTCCCTCCGATGGGATTCCGTTACAAGATCGTTCCCGCTGGTCTCGGAAATGTCCTAGGGTACCTCGGGAGCGCAGCCCGAGCCTTGGTTATGTATCGAACGTACCCCTGGTCATCCCTCGCTCGGTGTCTGAGGCGACTGTGAACCCTTCGGGGGCCAGCCTTCGAACCCCTGATCAGTAATGGGCACGGAGCCCGAGTAGCCTGAGGCGGCCATGGAACCCTTCGGGGGGCTGGCCTTTGAACCCCTGACCAGTAGTGGGTGTCGGGCCCACGCGATCTGAGGCGACTGTTGAACCCTTCGGAGGGCCAGTCTTCGAACCCCTGATCAGTAGGGGGGGCTCGGAGCCCGGTTCCTTCGCGGAGAAGGATCCTTTTCGGGGTATCCCCCTTTCCCGGTCCCTGTTGCAAGAGATAGAGAAAGAGGAAAAAGGAAAAGGATACGAAATCGAACGACGTGGCGTACCTCTTTTTGACGCGGTCATTACGGCGAAGGCGAAGCGTCGCGCGCTTCTCCCGCCAGAGGCGCCGCGTGTCCCGCCGCGGAGTTAATGCGGGTAACCGGCCGAGCCGCCTGCTCGGGCCGGATTCCCGGAGGAATCCCTGGACCGCGTCGCCGTCTGAGGCTAGGTCGGACTCTGCTGAAGACGTCGTCGATGCCGAGGGTGCTACGGCTCCCTTCAGCGTGAAGACCCGAGCCTGCAGGATCAGATCGTCTTGTTGCGTGTGCCTTCTGCGGCCGCCGAGGCCAGAAAACACACCCTCGCCGTGCTTGCGAAGCTGCGTCTTTTTTCCTCTTGTTTCGAGCATCTGGACTCTGTCGGTAACAGGGATGTTTGTGTGAGCGAGAGTTGCTTCTCGCGGAAGGGACGAGTGAGGTATCCGTATCCCAGAGGCGTGGGAATCCCTTAGCTCGGTCGGCCTTGCCGCTTACGCGTACTTTCACCCGTCCATGAGGCCCTGTCCCCGACTTAGTCGAGAAAGCTTGAAGGACTGCTTCGGCAGGAGAGCTTCCGAACGTGAAGACTTGTTCGGTCCACGGAGTCGCTTTATCCGAGCGCGAGTTACTTCTCGCAGAAGGTGATGAGTGAGGTATCCGTATCCCGGAGGCGTAGGAGTCCCTCGGCTCGGTCAGCCTTGGCTGCTTACGTGTACTCCGTCGTTTCCAGGATCCGCTTTCCGAAGTAGTCAAGAAGCACGAAAGTAATCCTGCTGAAAAGAGATCCTTTTTCGAGGAAAAATTCGACGCAGAGGGGGTCTCCCCCCTTTTAGCCCCCGAGGGAGGGTCGGGCTTTGCCGAGGCTAGGCCGACCCTTCCTTGACGACTAAACTTTGCATAGGTGCGAGGTATATGAACAACTTGGAAACATCTTAAGGGTAGAAGCGACGTAGCTGTTTGATGTTCCAAGCGTTGCCGTAGATCTCGCCTTGATTGTTGGCCAGCTTGTATGTTCCGGGCTTCAGAACTTTGGCGATGACGAATGGCCCTTCCCAGGGGGGCGTGAGCTTGTGCCTCCCTCGGGCGTCTTGCCGCAGCCGAAGCACCAGATCGCCCACCTGGAGGTCTCGGGACCGGACCCCTCGGGCGTGGTAGCGTCGCAGGGACTGCTGGTACCGCGCCGAGTGTAGTAAGGCCCTGTCCCGAGCCTCCTCCAGCTGGTCCAGCGATTCTTCTCGGCTAGCTTGGTTGCTTTGATCGGCGTAGGCCCTCGTCCTCGGGGAGCCGTATTCCAGGTCAGTGGGCAAGATAGCTTCAGCCCCGTAGACCAGGAAAAACGGCGTGAAACCCGTGGCACGACTCGGCGTCGTCCTTAGGCTCCAGACCACCGAGGGGAGTTCCTTCATCCACCGCTTGCCGAACTTGTTGAGGTCGTTGTAGATCCGAGGCTTGAGCCCTTGTAGAATCATGCCGTTGGCACGCTCCACTTGCCCATTCGACATGGGATGAGCCACGGCGGCCCAGTCCACCCGGATATGGTGATCCTCGCAAAAATCCAAGAATTTTTTGCCGGTGAACTGGGTGCCGTTGTCGGTGATGATGGAGTTCGGGACTCCGAAGCGATGGATGACGTTGGTGAAGAACGCCACCGCCTGCTCGGACCTGATGCTGTTCAGAGGTCGGACCTCGATCCACTTGGAGAATTTGTCGATGGCGACCAGCAGGTGCGTGTAGCCCCCAGGCGCCTTCTGCAAGGGACCGACGAGGTCCAGACCCCATACAGCGAAGGGCCAGGTGATGGGTATTGTCTGCAGAGCCTGAGCGGGCAGGTGGATCTGCTTTGCATAGAATTGGCACCCTTCGCAGGTGCGGACAATTCTAGTGGCGTCACCCACCGCCGTTGGCCAGTAGAAGCCTTGCCGGAAAGCATTCCCGACAATGGCTCGGGGCGCTGCGTGATGGCCGCAAGCCCCCGAGTGTATTTCTTGCAGCAGTTCCCGACCTTCGGCGATGGAGATGCATCGCTGGAGGATGCCCGAGGGGCTGCGATGGTAGAGCTCTTCTTCATCGCCCAGCAAGACGAACGACTTGGCGCGTCGCGCTACCCGCCGAGCCTCGACTTGGTCGGGGGGTAGCTCGCCTCGACGGAGATATTGCAGGTACGGGGCCTGCCAATCACGATCTGGCGTGGCCCCGCTCTGCTCTTCCTCGATGTTCAGTGCCTCGCCCTCGGGGGCCGAGGGTACCTCGGGCTGTGCCGAGGGTGCCTCGGGCTCGGGCGCGTCGTCGATCTTGACAGAGGGTTGATGCAGATCCCGGGAGAAGACGTCCGGGGGGACCGTCGTTCGCCCCGAGGCTATTTTAGCCAGCTCGTCTGCGGTTTCGTTGTAGCGCCGAGCGATGTGGTTGAGCTCGAGCCCGAAGAACTTGTCTTCCAGGCGCCGAACCTCGTCGCAGTAGGCCTCCATCTTCGGGTCGCGGCAGTGGGAGTTCTTCATAACTTGGTCGATGACGAGCTGCGAATCACCGCGGGCGTCGAGGCGTCTGACCCCTAGCTCGATGGCGATCCGCAACCCGTTGACCAGAGCTTCGTACTCAGCCACATTGTTGGACGCCGGGAAATGGAGGCGCAGCACGTAGCGCAAGTGCTTTCCGAGGGGCGAGATGAAGAGCAGGCCCGCGCCGGCTCCTGTCTTCATCAGCGACCCGTTGAAAAACATGGTCCAGAGCTCCGGTTGGATCGGAACCGTCGGCAACTGGGTGTCAACCCATTCGGCCACGAAGTCCGCCAACACCTGGGACTTGATGGCCTTCCGAGGGGCGAACGAGATCGTTTCTCCCATGATTTCCACCGCCCACTTTGCGATCCTGCCCGAGGCCTCTCGGCACTGGATGATCTCCCCCAGGGGGAAGGATGACACCACAGTTACCGGATGAGACTCGAAGTAGTGTCGCAGCTTCCGCCTTGTCAGGATCACAGCATACAGCAGCTTTTGAACTTGTGGGTAGCGGATCTTGGTCTCGGACAGCACTTCGCTGACGAAGTAGACCGGCCTCTGAACGGGCAATGCATGCCCTTCCTCTTGCCTCTCGACCACAATCGCGGCGCTAACCACCTGAGTGGTCGCGGCGACGTAGACCAAGAGGGCTTCTCCATCCGCCGGGGGCACCAAGACAGGCGCCTTTGTAAGGAGCGCCTTCAGGTTCCCGAGGGCTTCCTCGGCCTCAGGGGTCCAAGCGAAACACTCGGCCTTCCTTAAGAGGCGGTACAGAGGCAGACCTCTTTCGCCGAGGCGTGAGATGAAGCGGCTCAGGGCCGCGAGGCATCCCACGACCCTCTGTACACCTTTTAAGTCCTTGATGGGTCCCATGCTGGTGATGGCCGCGATCTTCTCCGGGTTGGCTTCAATGCCTCGCTCGGAGACGATGAACCCCAGGAGCATGCCTCGGGGCACCCCGAAGACACACTTCTCGGGATTGAGCTTGACTCCTTTCGCCTTGAGACATCGGAATGTCACTTCAAGGTCGGAGAGGAGGTCGGAAGCCTTCCTTGTCTTGACTACGATGTCATCGACGTAGGCCTCGACTGTGCGACCGATGTGTTCGCCGAACACATGGTTCATGCACCGCTGGTACGTTGCGCCCGCATTCCTCAAACCGAACGGCATGGTGACGTAGCAGTACATGCCGAACGGCGTGATGAAAGAAGTCGCGAGCTGGTCGGACTCTTTCATCCGGATCTGGTGATACCCTGAGTAGGCATCGAGGAAGGACAGGGTTTCGCACCCAGCGGTGGAATCCACGATTTGATCGATGCGAGGCAGAGGGTAGGGAACCTTCGGACATGCTTTGTTGAGACCAGTGTAGTCCACACACATCCGCCATTTCCCCCCTTTCTTCCTCACAAGCACAGGGTTGGCAAGCCATTCGGGATGGAATACCTCTTTGATGAACCCTGCTGCCATTAGCTTGTGGATCTCTTCGCCAATCACTCTGCGCTTCTCCTCGTCGAATCGGCGCAGAGGCTGCCTGACGGGTCGGGCTCTGGCCCGAATATCCAGCGAGTGCTCGGCGACATCCCTCAGTATGCCGGGCATGTCCGAGGGACTCCACGCAAAGACGTCGGCGTTTGCGCGGAGAAAGTCGACGAGCACTACTTCCTATTTGGGGTCGAGCCCGGAACCGATCCGGATCTGCTTGGTGGTGTCGCCACTGGGGTCCAGAGGGACGGCCTTAACCGTCTCTGCTGGCTCGAAGTTGCCGGCATGGCGCTTCACGTCTGGCACCTCCTTGGAGAGGTTCTCCAGGTCGGCGATGAGGGCCTCGGACTCGGCGAGGGCCTCGGCGTACTCCACGCACTCCACGTCGCATTCGAACGCGTGTTTGTACGTGGGGCCGACGGTGATGACCCCGTTGGGGCCCGGCATCTTGAGCTTCAGGTAGGTGTAGTTGGGGACCGCCATGAACTTCGCGTAGCACGGCCTCCCTAGTACGGTGTGGTAGGTTCTTCAGAACCCGACCACCTCGAACGTCAGGGTCTCCCTTCGGAAGTTAGAGGGCGTCCCGAAGCAGACGGGGAGGTCGAGTCGCCCGAGGGGCTGGACGCGCTTCCTAGGGATGATCCCGTGGAAGGGCGCAGTGCCTGCCCGGACGGAGGACAGATCGACGCGCAAGAGCTTGAGGGTCTCGGCGTAGATAATGTTGAGGCAGCTGCCCCCATCCATCAGGACCTTGGTGAGCCTGACATTGCCGACGACGGGGTCGACGACGAGCGGGTATTTCCCCGGGCTCGGCACATGGTCAGGGTGGTCGGCCTGGTCGAAGGTGATGGGCTTGTCGGACCAGTCTAGGTAGACTGGCGCCGCCACCTTCACCGAGCAGACCTCCCGGTGCTCTTGCTTGCGATGCCGAGCCGAGGCATTCGCCGCATGCCCTCCATAGATCATGAAGCAGTCGCGGACCTCGGGGAACTCTCCTGCTTGGTGATCTTCGTTCTTGTCGTCGTCGCGGGCCCTGCCACCCTCGGCGGGTGGCCCGGCCCTGTGGAAGTGACGCTGAAGCATAACGCACTCCTCGAGGGTGTGCTTGACGGGCCCCTGATGGTAGGGGCACGGCTCCTTGAGCATCTTGTCGAAGAGGTTTGCACCTCCGGGGGGCTTCCGAGGGTTCTTGTACTCGGCGGCGGCGACAAGGTCCGCGTCAGCGGCGTCGCGTTTCGATTGCGACTTCTTCTTGCCTTTCTTCTTGGCGCCGCGCGGAGCAGACGCCTCGGGAGCCTCTTCCGATGGGCGGCCCTGGGGCTGCTTGTCCTTTCGGAAGATAGCCTCGACCGCCTCCTGGCCAGAGGCGAACTTGGTGGCGATGTCGATCAGCTCGCTCGCCCTGGTGGGGGTCTTGCGACCCAGCTTGCTCACCAGGTCGCGACAAGTGGTGCCGGCGAGGAACGCGCCGATGACATCCGAGTCGGTGATGTTGGGCAGCTTAGTGCGCTGCTTCGAGAATCGCCGGATGTAGTCCCGGAGCGACTCCCCCGTCTGTTGCCGGCAGCTTCGAAGGTCCCAGGAATTCCCGGGGCGCACGTATGTGCCCTGGAAATTGCCAGCGAAGGCTTGGACCAAGTCGTCCCAGTTGGAGATCTGCCCCGGAGGCAGGTGCTCCAACCAGGCGCGAGCAGTGTCGGAGAGGAACAGGGGGAGGTTACGGATGATGAGGTTGTCGTCGTCCGTCCCACCCAGTTGGCAGGCAAGGCGGTAGTCCGCGAGCCACAGTTTCGGTCTCGTTTCCCCCGAGTACTTCGTGATAGTAGTCGGGGGTCGGAACCTGGTCGGGAATGGCGCCCGTCGGATGGCCCGACTGAAGGCCTGCGGACCGGGTGGTTCGGGCGAGGGACTCCGATCCTCCCCGCTGTCGTAGCGCCCCCCACGCCTGGGGTGGTAGCCTCGGCGCACCCTTTCGTCGAGGTGGGCCCGTCGGTCGCGTCGATGGTGCTCGTTGCCGAGGTGGCCCGGGGCCGCAGGCGCGGTGTTGCGCGTGCGCCCGGTGTAGACCGAGGCTTCCCGCATGAATCGGGAAGTCGCGACATGAAGTTCCGAGGGATATCCCTGCCTTCGGGAGGCAGTGCTCTCGGCCCGTCGGGCCGTAGCGCCTTCCAGGAGATTCTTGAGCTCTCCCTGGATTCGCCGACCCTCGGTGGTTGATGGCTCCGGCATCGCGCGGAGGAGCATCGCTGCGGCTGCCAGGTTCTGACCAACCCCGCTGGATGCGGGCGGCGGCCTGACCCTGGCATCGTTGGCGACGCGGTGCTGGAGACCTTGGGGCAGGTGACGTATTTCTCCGGCCAGGGGTTTGCCCGCCCATGCCTGCCCGACGTCCCGACGGATCGGCTCAAGCGCTCCTGTTCCCTCGTTGAGCCTGGCCTGCGCCTCGCGGACTTGCTCGAGTTGTGGGTCGTAACCCCCCGCCGGAGCGGGGACCACAGCTAGCTCTCGTGGGATGTCGGCGCGAGGCACCGGCCTAGGAATATCACCGTCCTCCGGCATGCCGAGATGGTTGCCTTCGGAGGGATCCCCTAGCTCGATGTGGAAACATTCGCGGCTTGGGCCGCAGCTCTCGTCGCCAAGGCTGCGGCTTCCGTCGGAACAGTCGGATAGGCAGTAGTCACATGCGGTCATGAAGTCCCGCATGGCACTGGGGTTGCCAAGTCCGGAGAAATCCCAACAGATGCTGGGATCGTCATCTTCCTCGGACCCAGAGGGCCCGTAGGTCAAGACGTCCGTCAGTCGGTCCCAAGGCGACCGCATACGAAACCCCAGTGGGGTTGCACTCACCTCAATGAGAGCGCCCGCCAAAGCGAGGTCGTTTGGCGGGTTGAGGCCGAGTCGAAATGACGTAAGATGGGAGTTAGTCGATACCTTTTGGTCGACGAGGAGCGACGTAGTCACATCGGGGACTGGTTGCACCGTCATCTCAGGTACGAGGGCGACGTCCTGCAGGCTTTCCGCGAGCGCGCCGGCGTCGTCTTCTTGCTCGGGGTCAGCGTGTCGCGGGGGGACGGCGCTTGCCTTCGTCTTGAACGCGAGGTCGACGTCCGGCGTGCCTTCCGTCGGGGCGTCGGGGGCGTCGATTCGCTCGACGGCCAACGAAGCGCGGCCTCCCGCTTGGCCTTGATGGCCCCGCCTCCTCCTCCGTTGGCAGGGGAGAGAACGGAGCGAGCTCGAATGTTGCTCTTCCACCACGCGGGGAAGATGTCGTCGATTCCGCCGCCGGCGGGCGGGTTGTCGGCCGCCATTGTCGTTGTCGCGCGGCGGTGGAAGAAGTATCATGTCGTAGCTGCCGTCGAAGGACATGAACTCAAGAGTCCCGAAACGAAGCACCGCCCCGGGCCGGAGAGGTTGCTGGAGACTGCCCATCTGGAGCTTGACGGGGAGCTGTTCGTCAGCACGCAGCAGGCCCCTACCTGGCGCGCCAACTGTCAGCGTTTCGAGACAGGGGGGTCCCTAAGCCGACGAGTGAGTGTGCTGCGTGCCCCAGCCCAGATGGGTCGAGCGCGTGGGCGAGCGCGAAGGGGGGAGAGGCGAGGTGGCCGGAGCCGAGCGTGAGAGAGGTGGAAGTCCCGCGGCCTTCGTGTTCGTCCCGCGCCCAGGTCGGGTGCGCTTGCAGTAGGGGGGTTACAAGCGTCCACGCGGGTGAGGGAAGCGAGCGGCCCCAAGGGAGCGTCTGTCCCGTCCTCGGTCCCGCGCGGCCAACCTTCTCTAAGAAGGCCCTGGTCCTCCCTTTTATAGTCGTAAGGAGAGGATCCAGGTGTACAATGGGGGGTGTAGCAGAGTGCTACGTGTCTAGCGGAGCGTGAGCTAGCGCCCTAGGTACATGCCAATGTGGCAGCCGGAGAGGTCTTGGCACCTTGCTGGCGTGATGTCGTGGCTGTCGGAGGTGCGACGGAGCCTGGCGGAGGGACAGCTGTTGGAGCGGTCGAGTCCTTGCTGACGTCGCCCTGCTTCCGTAAGAGAGCTGGGGGCCGCCGTCGTCACAGAGCTTGTGGAGCGCCATCATTGCCCATCCGGCGGAGCTGGCCGGATGGGACGCCGGTCTCGTTCTCTGTGACCCGAGTCGATTCGGGGTAGGACGATGATGGCACTCCCTGTTGACGTGGCGGGTCTGTGCCCTAGGCAGGGTGACGTGGGGGCTCCTCCGAAGCCGAGGTTGAGTCTGTCTTCTGTTGCCGAGGCCGAGTCCGAGCCATGGGGTCGGGCGAGGCGGAGGTCGTTCGGCCGAGGCCAGGGCGGAGTCCGAGCCCTGGGGTCGGGCGAGGCGGAGTTTCGTCGTCTTCCGGGTCTTAGCCCGAGTCCGAGCCCTGGGGTCGGGCGGAGCGAAGTTCGCCGTCTTCCGGGTCTTAGCCCGAGTCCGAGCCCTGGGGTCGGGCGGAGCGGAGTTCGCCGTCTTCCGGGTCTTAGCCCGAGTCCGAGCCCTGGGGTCGGGCGGAGCGGAGTTCGCCGTCTTCCGGGTCTTAGCCCGAGTCCGAGCCCTGGGGTCGGGCGGAGCGGAGTTCGCCGTGGCGCCTTTGGCAAGGCCTGACTGCCTGTCAGATTCACTCTGTCGAGTGGCACCGCAGTCGGAGTGGCGCAGGCGGCGCTGTCCTTCTGTCAGACTGGTCAGTGGAGCGGTGGAGTGACGGTGGTCACTTCGGCTCTGCCGGGGGGCGCGTGTCAGGATAAAGGTGTCAGGCCACCTTTGCGTTAAATGCTCCTGCAATTTGGTCAGTCGGTGCGGCGATTTAGTCAGGGTTGCTTCTGAGCGAAGCCAAGGCCTCGGGCGAGCCGGTGATGCGTCCGCCGTAAAAAGGGGGGCCTCGGGCGAGACGGAAGTCTCTCGAGGTCGGCTGCCCTTGGCCGAGGCTAGGCTCGGGTGAAGCGTGATCGAGTCACTCGTGTGGACTGATCCCTGACTTAATCGTACCCATCAGGCCTTTGCAGCTTTATGCTGATGGGGGTTACCAGCTGAGAATTAGGCGTCTTGAGGGTACCCCTAATTATGGTCCCCGACAACCCTCTAACACACCCTTAAATGCTATTGAATCATTACTTCTTCTAAAGACAGTGACACCTACATCAGTAAAGAGACAGTTGTAGCCCATTTGACATAATTGAGATACAGAAAGCAAATTGTAATCTAAAGAATCTATAAGAAAAACATTGGAAATAGTGTGGTCAGGTGATATAGCAATTTTACCCAATCCTTTGACCAAACCTTGATTTCCATCCCCGAATGTGATAGCTCGTTGGGGATCTTGGTTTTTCTCATATGAGGAGAACATCTTCTTCTCCCCTGTCATGTGGTTTGTGCACCCGCTGTCGAGTATCCAACTTGAGCCCCCGGATGCATAAACCTACAAAACAATTTTAGTTCTTGACTTTAGGTACCCAAACAGTTTTGGGTCCTTTGGCATTAGAAACAAGAACTTTGGGTACCCAAACACAAGTTTTGGAGCCCTTGTGTTTGCCCCCAACAAACTTGGCAACTACCTTGCCAGATTTGTTAGTAAGCACATAAGATGCATCAAAAGTCTTAAATGAAATGTCATGATCATTTGATGCACTAGGAGTTTTCTTTCTAGGCAACTTAGCACGGGTTGGTTGCCTAGAACTAGATGTCTCACCCTTATACATAAAAGCATAATTAGGGCCAGAGTGAGACTTCCTAGAATGAGTTCTCCTAATTTTGCTCTCGGGATAACCGGTAGGGTACAAAATGTAACCCTCGTTATCCTGAGGCATGGGAGCCTTGCCCTTAACAAAGTTAGACAAATTTTTAGGAGGGGCACTAAGTTTGACATTGTCTCCCCTTTGGAAGCCAATGCCATCCTTGATGCCAGGGCGTCTCCCATTGTAGAGCATACTTCTAGCAAATTTAAACTTTTCATTCTCTAAGTTATGCTCGGCAATTTTTGCATCTAATATTGCTATATGATCATTTTGTTGTTTAATTAAAGCCATGTGATCATGAATAGCATTGATATCAACATCTCTACATCTAGTACAAATAGAAGTGTGCTCAACGGTAGATGTAGAGGGTTTGCAAGATTTTAATTCTACAACCTTAGCATGCAACATATCATTCTTAGTTCTAAGGTCGGAAATAGTAGTATTGCAAACATCAAAATCTTTAGCCTTAGCAATTAACTTTTCATTTTCAATCCTAAGGCTATCAAGAGAAATATTCAATTCATCAATCCTAGCAAGCAAATCAACATTATCATCTCTAGGATTGGAAATTGAATCAATACAAACATGGGAATCAACCTTAGCAACTAATTTAGCATTTTCATTTCTAAGGTTGTCAATGGTCTCATGGCAAGTGCTTAGCTCACTAGACAATTTTTCACATTTTTCAACTTGTAGAGCATAAGCATTTTTAACCTTAACATGCTTTTTGTTTTCCTTAATAAGGAAGTCCTCTTGAGAGTCCAAGAGATCATCCTTTTCATGAATAGCACTAATCAATTCATTTAATTTTTCCTTTTGTTCCATGTTAAGGTTGGCAAAAAGGGTACGCAAATTATCCTCCTCATCACTAGCATTTTCATCACTAGAAGACTCATATCTAGTGGAGGATTTAGATTTAACCTTCTTCTTTTTGCCGTCCTTTGCCATGAGGCACTTGTGGCCGACGTTGGGGAAGAGGAGTCCCTTGGTGACGACGATGTTGGCGGCGTCCTCGTCGGAGGAGGACTCGGTGGAGCTCTCGTCGGAGTCCCACTCGCGGCACACGTGGGCATCGCCTCCTCTCTTCTTGTGGTACCTCTTCTTTTCTCTCCTCTTGCCCTTCTTGTCGTTATCCCTGTCACTGTCACTTGACAACGGACATTTAGCAATAAAGTGACCGGGCTTACCATACTTGTAGCAAACCTTTTTGGAACGGGATTTGTAATCCTTCCCCTTCCGTTGCTTGAGGATTTGGCGAAAGCTTTTGATGATTAAAGCCATCTCCTCATTGTCGAGCTTGGAGGCGTCAATTGGTTGTCTACTCGGTGTAGACTCCTCCTTCTCCTCCGTCGCCTTGAATGCCACCGGTTGTGCTTCGGACGTGGAGGGTTCATCAAGCTCGTTGATCTTCTTTGAGCCTTTAATCATACATTCAAAGCTCACAAAATTCCCGATTACTTCCTCGGGAGTCATTAGTGTGTATCTAGGATTACCACGAATTAATTGAACTTGAGTGGGGTTAAGGAAAATGAGAGATCTTAGAATAACCTTAACCACCTCGTTGTTGTCCCACTTTTTGCTCCCGAGGTTGCGCACTTGGTTCACCAAGGTTTTGAGCCAGTTGTACATATCTTGTGGCTCCTCCCCTTGGCGAAGACGGAAGCGACCGAGCTCCCCCTCGATCGTTTCCCGCTTGGTGATCTTGGTGAGTTCATCACCTTCGTGCGCGGTCTTGAGTAAGTCCCAAATCTCCTTTGCATTCTTCAACCCTTGCACCTTGTTGTATTCCTCCTTACTTAAAGAGGCGAGGGGTATGGTTGTGGCTTGGGAGTTGAAGTGCTCGATTTGGGCCACCTCATCCTCATCATAATTTTCATCCCCTACGGATGGTACCTGTGCACCAAACTCAACAACATCCCATATACTTTTGTGGAGCGAGGTTAGATGAAATCGCATTAAATCACTCCACCTAGCGTAATCTTCACCATCAAAAGTTGGTGGTTTGCCTAATGGGACGGAAAGTAAAGGTGTATGTTTAGAAATGCGAGGGTAGCGTAGGGGAATCTTACTATACTTCTTGCGCTCTTGGCGCTTAGAAGTGACGGATGCCGCGTCAGAGCCGGAGGTGGATGTTGATGAAGAATCGGTCTCGTAGTAGACCACCTTCCTCATCCTCTTCTTCTTGTCCCCACTTCGATGCGGCTTGTGGGAAGAAGATTTCTCCTTCTTCTCCTTGTGGTGAGAAGAGGATTTCTTCTCCTTCCCTTTGGAGTGTGAAGAAGATTTCTTTCCTTTGGAGGAGTCCTTCTTCTTCTCCTTCCTCTTGGTGCGGGACTCTTCCGATGAAGTGCTCCCGTGACTCGTAGTGGGCTTGTCGCCGGTCTCCATCTCCCTCTTGGTGTGATCTCCCGACATTACTTCGAGCGGTTAGGCTCTAATGAAGCACCGGGCTCTGATACCAATTGAAAGTCGCCTAGAGGGGGGGGTGAATAGGGCGAAACTGAAATTTACAAATATAAACACAACTACAAGCCGGGTTAGCGTTAGAAATATAATAGAGTCCGCGAGAGAGGGTGCAAAACAAATCGCAAGCGAATAGTGAAGTGAGACACGCGGATTTGTTTTACCGAGGTTCGGTTCTCGCAAACCTACTCCCCGTTGAGGAGGCCACAAAGGCCGGGTCTGTTTCAACCCCTTCCCTCTCTCAAACGGTCCCTCGGACCGAGTGAGCTTTCTCTTCTCAATCACTTGGAACACAAAGTTCCTACAAGGACCACCACAAGATTGGTGTCTCTTGCCTCAATTACAAGTGAGTTTGATCGCAAGAAGGAATCAAGAAAGAAGAAAGCAATCCAAGCGCAAGAGCTCGAAAGAACACAAGCAAATCTCTCTCACTAGTCACTAAAGCTTTGTGTGGAATTTGGGAGAGGATTTGATCTTTTGAGTGTGTCTAGAATTGAATGTCTAGCTCTTGTAAGTGGTTGGAAGTGTAAAAACTTGGATGGCTTGAATGTGGGGTGGTTGGGGGTATTTATAGCCCCAACCACCAAACTAGCCGTTTGGTGGAGGCTGTCTGTCGTATGGTGCACCGGACAGTCCGGTGCACACCGGACAGTCCGGTGCCCCAGCCACGTCACCAAAGCCGTTGGGTTCCGACCGTTGGAGCTCTGTCTTCTGGGCCCGCCTGGATGTCCGGTGGCGCACCGGACATGTACTGTAGAGTGTCCGGTGCGCCAGCATGGGCGTGCCTGACCTCTGCGCGCGTTGGCGCGCATTTAATGCGCCGCATGTAGCTGTTGGCGCCAGAAGTAGCCGTTGCCCCGCAGTTACACCAGACAGTCCGGTGTACACCGGACATGTCCGATGAATTATAGCGGAGCAGCGGAAAATGCATTCCCGAAGCTGGCGCGTTCCTGAGGCCGCTCTTCCTTGGAGCACCGGACACTGTCCGGTGTACACCGGACAGTCCGGTGAATTATAGCGGAGTCGCCTCTGGAATTTCCCGAAGGTGACGAGTTTGCGTTGGAGTCCTCTGGTGCACCGGACATGTCCGGTGGTGCACCGGACAGTCCGGTGCGCCAGACCAGAGGTGCCTTCGGTTGCCCCTTTGCTCTTTTGTTGAACCCAATACTTGGTCTTTTTATTGGCTAAGTGTGAACCTTTGGCACCTGTATAACTTGTACACTAGAGCAAACTAGTTAGTCCAATTATTTGTGTTGGGCAATTCAACCACCAAAATTATTTAGGAACTAGGTGTAAGCCTAATTCCCTTTCAACTGGCATTGCAGGGAACTACTGATTTCTTTCCGCAAGAAGACAAACAGAAAGCCTGAGAGGATAATATTCTATAGGCATGTGTTCCAGATTCCTGTTTTTGGTTCATTTATTGTATGCTGTTGAGTGAAGTATGTTGACTTATAACTCCTATGCAGGGACGGTGTAAGTGAAGGTCAATTCAGCCATGTTCTCCTTCATGAAATGGATCCCATCAGAAAGGTATGATTTCTAGCATCAGAATTTGTCGGTGAAATATGGTTTGCATTGTCATGCCCATGTCAATGGTTTTGTCCCTTTCCATTTGAAGGCTTGTGCTTCTTTGGAGGAGGGATATCTACCCCCAGTGACGTTTGTGGTTGTTCAGAAAAGGCATCACACAAGGCTTTTCCCTGAGGTTCACGGAAGGCGTGATATGACTGATAAAAGTGGAAACATTCTTCCTGGTTAGTGTTTTTCTGTCACACTGTTATTGGGTTCATAAAGCTGCTGCTTCTATAAGCATTTGCTGTCTGGGCCTTATTTTGCGCTTCACTTGTGTTGCAGGAACTGTGGTTGACCAAAAGATTTTCCATCCTACCGAGTTTGATTTCTACTTGTGTAGTCATGCTGGCATTCAGGTACGTTGCACATTCTTTTCCAGAACAACACTTATCAGACATTGAGTGTCAAAAATATTTCTTGTCAGGGAACAAGTCGCCCGACCCATTACCATGTGCTCTATGATGAGAACGAATTTACTGCTGATGCACTGCAGTCACTGACCAACAATCTTTGCTACACGTAAGTTCAACTCTCCAATCTCCCTCCATCTCTGACTCTTTGATTTTTCTAACATCTCCCTACTTTTGCATAGATAGTTTTTCATCCATGGTCAATCGCACTATTTAAACAACTAATCCAGCTTTGGTACGCAATCGGTGAATCTGTGTTAATCACAAGGCTCATGATTTGTCTATGTTTTGTCAAGTTCTATAGATGAAGGGACCTGTGGCTCACCAAGTCGTTCCCCGTTCCCTTTTCCCCTTCATGAAACCATGCTCAGCTCCCAAGTGGAAGGAAATGACAGGAAGTGGCATATTTGCTGCTAGGGGCGAGACTGCATATTTGCTGCTAGGGGCGAGACTGAATGAGATGAATCTGCCAATACTTTTGCAATTCCCATTCGGATGACTCCAAAGAATTATCAAGTACTACTTATGTAGGTTGATTTCTATTCTATTTTGTTCAGGCTTCATAGCTGGCAACCCTTCTATGTTGAATTGTTGATATTAGGAGTATATTTACCTTTTCTTCATATAGTTTAACTTTTTCATAACGACATTTCCTTGTGTACCTCTTTATGCAAATTTTATCTATGTTTTTCTTCTTATTTTTTTTAATCAACATGCCCCCTTATTTTGCTGAAATCAATCGTTATAAGTTATAACACTGTGATCAACTGTGCAAATGTTCAGGTGAATTTGTGTTCCACCTGGACTACGAGGGAGCCAGCAGCACCACCAGAGGCCAGGTTGCCAGCTTTCTTGAAGTTGAACAACCTCTTGAAGTAGTCCTTAAACGCAAAGTTCAAAGCCTAGGACAAAGATATTAAGACAATTAGTAATATATAAATTAAATTATAATCAGTAACTTGTACACACGGACTGAAAGACCATGCGGTTTCAACATATTTGCAGTGATGGAGGGTACTTCGATGCAATAATGAGATGCGGTTTCAACATATTTGCAGTGATTGGTAGATTTGTAATATCCTACAACTCTTTAATAATAATTATCCATTAGTAGGGAATCATCAATTGATTTACCAAACAATGAGATGCCAGAGAATTTACCAAAACAAAAATATCAAAACTAATAGCACATGAATGTGTAGGGTCACTTGGATCTTTTGGGCTCACTTTAATGAGTGCTCTTGATGTTGACCGAAGATGCTTGATGACAACACCAGATTTTCCTATTTTGATGCCTGACTAGCTGGCACAAGAATGTTAGCTTCCTATGTGCTCTTCTTATCAGAGTCTTTATGATTCTTATGTAATGTCTGCAGTGCATCAACAATTGCATTATGCACCCTAAGTAATGCATCTTGAGCTACACAAACAGGCTCATTGTCATCACCCTCAGCATCAATGTCTCTATGTGTAACGCCCTGAATTTGGGGGTAGAATTTTTTCTTCTTTTCTCTCACCAAATTCGGGCGTTACTCTCTTTTCTCTTTCCCCATTTGCTCTTTCTTCCCAATTTCAAACCAGTATAGCGGCAGGTGTCCGTGTCATGTATAAAACAAAACCTAAGTCTCATGGGTGTTGCATCATGCCGAAGCACATTTCTTTGTCTGATGTTGAATGTTCGTCTCGTTCCGTTCCGGATTTCGGTTCGCGATTTAATTCCGTTTAGTGGTCGCGCTCGTCGTGGGTTTTCGATCCGCGAAGTGGCCCGGCCCAGCCCAACCTAGTCCAGCCTAGCCCAACCGGCCCGGCCCGCCCCGGCCTGCGCGCCCCTGGCGCCCAAAACCCCCCCCATGCGCCCCCCTCCCCTCTCTCTCTCTCATTTGGATCTCCCGCGCAACAACCTCTCCTCTCCCTCTTCCACCTCTCTCTCCCCGTGGTGCCCTAAGATTTGGAGACGGCGATCACCGGATTTTGGACCCCGAGGTGAGCCCCCCTCCCCTCCCCTTCTCTTCTCTCTCTCTCCCTCTCCCTCCTCTTCTTCCCCGCGCGCGCGCCCTCCCTCTTCCCCCTGCCCGCGCCCGACCCCGTCCCTGCTCGCCCGCCCGGCCTCCCTCCCGCGGCGGCGCTCGGCTCCCCGTCCCCGGCCTCCCTCCCCGGCGGCGCCCGCCCGGTCTCCCTCCCCGGCGGCGCTCGGCCCTTCCCCCCTCCCTCCCCGGCGGCCTCGCCCGCCCGGCCTTCCTCGGCGCGGCGGCGCGGCCCCCGCTCGGCCCCTCGGCACGGCCCCCGCCCGGCCTCCCTCGCCCCGGCGGCGCTCGACCCCTCCCCGGCGGCGCTCGGCCCCCGCTCGGCCCTTCCCCCTCCCTCCCCGGCGGCGTTCGGCCCCCGCTCGGCCCTCCCCGGCGCGGCGGCGCCCGTCCCCGGCCTCCCCTCGCGCGGCACCACCTCGGCCCCCGGCGGCGCTCGGCCTTGCCCCCTGCCCGTCCCCGGCCCCTGCGCGCGGCCCCGCCCCTCGGCTCGGCCGGCCGTGGTGGCCCGGCGCCCTCCCGCGGCGCGGCGAGCCCCGCTCGCCCGCGCGCCCCCGCCCCTGGCCGGTTCAACCGCCCTGGCCCTAGCTCGCCCGCCCGTTCCCCCGTCTCGGCCTCGCCCGACCGTATCTTCGCTCGTCCGCGCTCGCGGTGATTATTCGTTAATTAGCGTGTTGCGTCGCGCGCTTCGCCGCGCGACTGATTTGTCTAAATTCAGATTCTATCTTGTGTTGCATCGTGCGCTTCATCGCACGACGATCCATTTTGTTTCAGGTTGTTTAAGGTGTAACGCCGCGTGTGTATTCACGCGACGTTCCACTTTGGACTCAGTTTAGTCGGCGTATGCCGTCGTGCGCTTCGTCGCGCGACGCTTAACGTCTCCTCTTAACTAAGGCGAAGTGTCTCGTTGCGTGCTCGGTCGCGCGACGAGTCGTTAACTTCTTAATTTGTTTTAGAGAGCTTTGTCGCGCGTCTCGCCGCGCGACCATCCTTTTATTTATCTCCACCTGCTTATAATAATTAGACATGAAAACATGACTTTACTTTACGCTAAACATAGTGTCTACATTAAATTTCCTTCCATTAAGCGAGTGGTTAATTTATAATCATGTAACGTTATCGTTTCTCGACTGTCTTTTCCTCTTTCTCTCTTAACCGTACTCGCGAGCCTGCGTAGAACGTCTGTTTACTTATTGCATTCTATTGTATAGTGTACTGTTCTTTGGTATTAAATATGTGGATGTATGTATGTTTGCGCTCGCATAGAGAACGATCCGGTTGAAGAGCCCGAGGAACCCGCAGGAGAAGCCCCTGAGCAGCAGTCGTTTGGTGGAGGCAAGTGTCCCTTGACCTATCTATGTCCTACTCATTATTTAATTCACCTCCCGCTTTACACATTTATGCCTAAGGATTGACTAGCTTTTGTTATCCATGTCCTTGTTTACCTATTTGGGTTGGATTATTACTGTTTAGCTTTATGCTATTGCTTAACTCTAATCAATGAACATGATGAGAGTATCTATGATACGCTGTTTTTCCCTTCTCTTATTATGATGTGGTACTTGTGGTCATCAAGGGGGCTCGAGCGATTTCTCGAGTGCCTCTCCGTAAGGACCTATTCTATGGATGACCGCCCGGGAAAACAGTGCAACCATGAGGGTGGAATGGGGTGCCCTTAGCTGAATAATTAGAGGATCCGGGGTGTAGTTCACTTAGCCGTCGTGCCGTCAATGGGGCTCGGTGTATGCGGCTCGCTCTGCCAAGTTTGGGTTCGCCCCTTGGGGAGGAGTGCGGTGCATTTAGGAAACCTAACGGGTGGCTACAGCCCCGGGGAATCTTTGTAAAGGCTACGTAGTGATGCCCTGCTGGGTCACCTTGGTAGTGATCAATGGAGAGTCATGATCTCCGGGCAGAATGGGAATCACGGCTTGTGGGTAAAGTGCACAACCTCTGCAGAGTGTTTGAAAACTGATATATCAGCCGTGCTCGCGGTTATGAGCGGCCAAGGGAGCTCCAGTGATTAGTGGTACTTGATCAGAGATACTTTGGTACAGGTGGTTATGAGATTGATGGTTATGATCATGCTTATGGTAATGGTAAGTGGTACTCTTTCCGTTGGGATGGAGTACGTTTGGGTTAATAACTTGGGTAAATGCTAAAACTTGGCTTTCTACTAGTAAATAATAATCTGACCAACTAAAAGCAACTGCTTGACTTATCCCCACATACAGCTAGTCCACTACAGCCAAACAGGATACTTGCTGAGTATGTTGATGTGTACTCACCCTTGCTCTACACACCAAACCCCCCCCTAGGTTGTCAGCATTGCAACCACTGCTCAGGCGAAGATGAAGCTGTGGAAGGAGACTTCCAGGAGTTCCAAGACTACGACGAGTTCTAGGTGTGGGTTAGCGGCAACCCCCAGTCGGCTGCCTGTGAAGGCCGCGGTTATCTACGTTTCTTTTCCGCACTTTGATTTATTGTAAGAACTATATGGACGTCTCAGACGTATGATGTAATCGACTATTTCCCTTATTAATACTATTTTGAGCACTGTGTGATGATGTCCATATTATGTAACTGCTGTGTATGTGAATAACTGATCCTGGCACGTACATGGTTCGCATTCGGTTTGCCTTCTAAAACCGGGTGTGACATAAGTGGTATCAAAGCCGTGCTGACTGTAGGACCGCTAACCTAGAGTAGAATGGTCGTTCTAAGGACTATAGACCTCTGTCTCTGCCTTGACTTTGATATCCCTTCAAAAGTTGGTCATACCGACCAAACCTATGTTCTACTATATAGTATACCTTGCTGAAAATCATGTTTTATTCTAATCCTTCATTTACTTATGATTCATTATTTGCTGGTCATATTAATTCTGTTCTCACCCCTTTTGCTTGCGATGTCTTTTGTAGATGGCTCGACTTAGACACACTGCACGAAAGTCAGTCATCCCCTTCTTACCCTCCCGCCTTGCTGAGCGTCCGCTTCGTCGTCCCGTGGCCGGACAGTCCAGCCACTTGGAGAGACTACACCACCGCCTGCATGAGGAGCAGGAACGTCGACGACAGGAGCAGCAGGGCTCTTCCTTCTCGCTCCACCAGGAGATAGAGTCTGTGAGGAGCTGCTCCCCTGTGCTTCCTCTGGAGCCGCCCCCTGCACCACCACTGGGCGTCCCAGCTTCTGGAGTAGCTGCTGGAGGAGACCCAGACGACGGAGATGGCGACGACAGCTCGAGCCACGACACCGACTTCTCTGCTAACCTTGAGCCGGAAGGATGGGTTGCTCGACCCATCACTCGCGATGCTGCTCGCGGGTGTCACTTCCACGATGCGCTCGACACCCTGCTACGTCGGGCATTTGACCGACATACTTGGTCCGTCGAGTATCGCTGTGTGGTCTACCAGCACAGTCGCGGGGTCTACCCGGACCGCTGGGAGGCAACCTGCTTGGTGCGCTGCCCGGAGAACAGTCTCCAGGGTGCAGAGGCCTGTTCAGAGCACTATTCTATCTCTGAGCGGGACTCAGCTGAGGCAGCCATGCAAGATGCTGCACGGCGTGCGCTTTCGCACTACTGCTCGGTTTTCGGTGGGGCAGCTGACGGTCTTGACCTGAAGTATTACCCCCGCCGTCCATCTGGCAGCACAGGAGGCGTGATTGTCTCACCTGTCGGTGAGGGCAATCCTAGGTTGAGCAGCACAGTCAACCTAGCCGCCGTGCTAAACACGGAGCTGGACCATGCATTAGACGAGCTGAGTAGGGCTCGTGCTGAGATCGCCCTGCTGCGGGCTGAGCGCGCGGAACGTCGTCACCTGGATGGTGGTTCCCCCGCTCCCGTCGGGACTCAGCACCCGTACCGCTCACCTCAGCGTGGACACCAGTCTTATGGCAATCCCGACTGCAAGACCAAGATAACTCTAGAACCATAGATCGTTAGAGTTGGATCTTGTAATTAATACGAAATATATACATAGAAACTTCAGTCTTAGCGTTAGCCTCGGTCTTAGTTAGTCTTAGTTAGACAGGGTATTTTGCTATATCCTGTGCATCTATGTTTGTCATGATGAACTATGTTTGCTTTGGATCTTTGTAATGACTGTTACCAGAGTGTGGGTATCCCCTGTATTTTGGTTTACCTATTATGTTAATGGAGTTAGTTATATAGTTGGGAAACCTTTTATTCCACTTTCCTCCTTATCTGAGAAGCTGTGTGGTCTGTGTTGGAGATCAGTGAAGATGCTCATCTGTTCAGTGCTGTTGAAGAATTCTATCCTCTTTTCTTATGCTGCAAGATTTGCCAGATCAGTTCTGATGTGTGGTTGCATTCTGCAGATGTCAGAGAACAGGTGCAGAGGAGGAAGGCGTGCTCAGCAGGAGCGAGCCGCTCAACAGGATGAGGTGCCCCAGCAGCAGCACCTGCCGCCCCCGCCCCCGATGTCCATCGAGCAGATGTTTCTGATGCAGACTCAGGCAGTTCAAGCCATTGGTCAGACTTTGGCCGCCATTCAGCAGCAGCAGCAGCAGCAGCAGGCCCCACCTCAGCCTCAGATGCCTCAGATGCCCAGAGACAAGCGTGCTGAATTCATGAGAGGTCATCCGCCAGCGTTTGCTCATTCTTCTGACCCTATGGATGCTGAAGATTGGCTGCGCACTGTGGAGCGGGAGTTGCATACCGCTCAGTGCGATGACAGGGAGAAAGTTCTATATGGTCCCCGTCTGTTGAGAGGAGCAGCCCAATCATGGTGGGAGTCTTACCTCGCCACCCATGCCCATCCTGACGCCATCACCTGGGAAGAGTTTAGAGGTAGCTTTCGTCAGTACCATGTCCCTGCAGGTCTGATGACTGTGAAGAAGGAGGAGTTCCTGGCCCTCAAGCAAGGGCCATTGTCTGTCAGTGAGTACCGGGACAAGTTTCTGCAGTTGTCTTGCTATGCTCCTGAAGATGTCAACACCGACGCCAAGCGGCAGTACCGTTTCCTGAGAGGCCTGGTTGACCCTCTGCAGTACCAACTGATGAATCACACCTTCCCGACATTCCAGCACCTGATTGATAGAGCAATCATGACAGAGAGAAAGAGGAAGGAGATGGAGGATCGTAAGCGCAAGATCAGTGGACCCCAGCCTGGAAGCAGCAATCGTCCTCGTTTCTCAGGCAATCAATCTCAGCAGTTCAGGCAGAACCAGCGTCCACCTCAGCAGCATCAGCAGTTCCAAAGGCAGTACCCTCCGCACCAGTACCAGAACCGTCAGAGCAATCAGTCAGGAAGTCAGTTTCAGAGGCAGAATCAGCAGGCACCTCGCCTTCCTGCCCCAGCAAACCAGCAGAACAGTCAAGCAGCACCAGCTCAGGTTGGAAACAGAGCATGTTTCCACTGTGGAGAGCAAGGCCACTGGGTGATGCAATGTCCGAAGAAGGCAGCCCAGCAGCAGTCAGGCCCCAATGCCCCAGCGAAGCAGAATGTGCCTCAGCCTGGAGCAGGCAATCGCTCTCAGCCGCGCTATAATCATGGAAGGCTGAACCACTTGGAAGCTGAAGCAGTTCAGGAGACCCCCGGCATGATAGTAGGTATGTTCCCAGTCGACTCCCATATTGCAGAAGTGTTATTTGATACTGGAGCAACACATTCTTTCATTACTGCATCATGGGTAGAAGCACATAATCTTCCAATTACTACCATGTCAACCCCCATTCAAATCGATTCAGCCGGTGGTAGAATTCGAGTCGATAGCATTTGTTTGAATATAAGTGTGGAAATAAGGGGGATAGCGTTTCCCGCCAACCTTATAGTAATGGGTACTCAGGGAATAGATGTCATCCTAGGGATGAATTGGCTAGATAAGTATCAGGCAGTTATCAGTTGTGATAAAAGGACCATCAAGTTGGTGTCCCCACTAGGAGAGGAAGTGGTGACCGAGTTAGTTCCGCCTGAGCCAAAGAAAGGAAGTTGTTATCAGATGGCTGTTGATAGCAGTGAAGCAGACCCGATCGAGAGCATCAAGGTTGTGTCCGAGTTCCCAGATGTGTTTCCAAAGGACTTACCGGGTATGCCACCAGAGCGGAAAGTTGAGTTTGCCATAGAGCTTCTTCCTGGAACCGCCCCTATCTTCAAGAGAGCTTACAGAATATCCGGACCAGAGTTGGTTGAACTTAAGAAGCAAATTGATGAGCTGTCAGAGAAAGGTTACATTCGGCCAAGCACCTCGCCTTGGGCCGCCCCTGTCCTATTTGTGGAGAAGAAAGATGGCACCAAGAGGATGTGCATCGATTATCGAGCTTTGAATGAGGTCACGATCAAGAACAAGTATCCTTTGCCCAGGATTGAAGATCTGTTCAACCAGTTGAGAGGAGCCAGTGTGTTCTCCAAGATTGATCTGAGGTCAGGTTATCATCAGCTCAGGATCCGACCTTCGGACATTCCGAAGACGGCATTCATTTCCAAGTATGGGTTGTATGAGTTCACAGTGATGTCTTTTGGTTTGACCAATGCGCCCGCATTCTTCATGAACTTGATGAACAGTGTATTTATGGATTACCTCGATAAGTTTGTGGTGGTATTCATTGATGACATTCTGGTTTATTCTCAAAGCGAAGAAGAGCACGCAGATCATTTGAGGATGGTGTTGCAGAGATTGCGAGAGCACCAGTTGTATGCAAAGTTGAGCAAGTGTGAGTTCTGGATCAGTGAAGTCCTGTTCTTGGGTCACGTAATCAACAAAGAAGGATTGGCTGTGGATCCGAAGAAAGTGGCAGACATTTTGAACTGGAAAGCGCCAACAGATGCCCGAGGAATCAAGAGCTTCATTGGAATGGCCGGATATTATCGGCGATTCATTGAAGGATTTTCGAAGATTGCGAAACCAATGACAGCGTTGCTAGGCAACAAAGTTGAGTTCAAGTGGACCCAGAAATGCCAAGAGGCCTTTGAAGCGCTGAAAGAGAAGCTGACTACAGCGCCTGTCCTAGTCTTGCCTGATGTGCACAAGCCCTTCTCGGTGTATTGTGATGCTTGTTACACAGGTTTGGGATGTGTGTTGATGCAAGAGGGAAGAGTTGTGGCTTACTCGTCCCGACAGCTGAAGGTTCATGAGAAGAATTACCTAATCCATGATCTAGAGTTGGCAGCAGTGGTTCACGCACTGAAGTCATGGAGGCACTATCTGTATGGACAGAAATGCGATGTTTACACAGATCACAAGAGTCTGAAGTACATATTCACTCAGTCAGAGTTGAACATGAGGCAACTAAGATGGTTAGAGTTGATCAAAGATTATGAGTTGGAGATTCATTACCATCCAGGCAAAGCAAACGTAGTGGCAGATGCTTTGAGCAGAAAGAGTCAAGTCAATCTGATGGTTGCTCGTCCGATGCCTTATGAGTTGGCCAAGGAGTTCGACAGGTTGAGTCTCCGATTTCTGAACAATTCGCGAGGAGTCACAGTTGAGTTGGAACCTACCTTGGAGCGCGAAATCAAAGAAGCGCAGAAGAATGATGAGAAAATCAGTGAGATTCGGCGACTGATTCTAGATGGCAGAGGCAAAGATTTTCGAAAAGACGCAGAAGGCGTGATATGGTTCAAAGACCGCTTGTGTGTTCCCAATGTCCAGTCCATTCGGGAGTTGATTCTTAAGGAAGCTCATGAGACGGCTTATTCGATTCACCCTGGCAGTGAGAAGATGTATCAGGATCTGAAGAAGAAATTCTGGTGGTACGGAATGAAGAGGGAAATCGCAGAGCATGTGGCTATGTGCGATAGTTGCCGAAGAATTAAGGCAGAGCACCAGAGACCTGCTGGATTGTTGCAACCGTTGCAGATCCCTCAGTGGAAATGGGATGAAATTGGTATGGACTTCATAGTCGGATTGCCTCGCACTCGAGCCGGCTACGATTCCATTTGGGTGGTGGTGGACCGCTTGACCAAGTCAGCCCACTTCATACCTGTCAAGACCAACTACAGCAGTGCAGTATTGGCAGAATTGTATATGTCTCGGATCATTTGTCTTCATGGTGTGCCAAAGAAGATAGTGTCAGACAGAGGAACACAGTTCACCTCTCATTTCTGGCAGCAGTTGCATGAAGCTTTGGGCACGCATCTGAATTTCAGTTCAGCTTATCATCCGCAGACAGATGGCCAGACCGAAAGGACCAATCAAATTCTTGAAGATATGTTGAGAGCCTGTGCGTTGCAAGATCAGTCCGGATGGGATAAGAGATTACCTTATGCAGAGTTTTCCTATAACAACAGTTACCAGGCCAGTTTGAAGATGTCACCATTTCAAGCGCTCTATGGAAGGAGTTGTAGAACTCCGTTGCAATGGGATCAGCCTGGAGAGAAGCAAGTGTTTGGGCCAGACATTCTGCTTGAAGCCGAAGAGAACATCAAGATGGTCCGAGAGAATCTGAAGATAGCGCAATCGAGGCAGCGAAGCTATGCAGACACAAGAAGAAGAGAGCTGAGTTTCGAAGTCGGAGACTTCGTCTATCTGAAAGTGTCACCGATCAGAGGAGTCAGAAGATTCGGAGTCAAAGGCAAGCTAGCACCCCGCTACATTGGTCCGTATCAGATTCTTGCAAGACGTGGAGAAGTGGCCTATCAGCTCAGTCTGCCAGAGAATTTGTCAGCTGTGCATGATGTCTTTCATGTGTCTCAGTTGAAGAAGTGCTTGCGTGTGCCAGAAGAGCAGTTGCCAGTGGAAGGTCTTGAAGTCCAGGAGGACTTGACCTACGTTGAGAAGCCAGTGCAAATCCTTGAGGTCGCAGACCGAGTCACCCGAAGGAAGACCATCAGAATGTGCAAAGTCAGATGGGATCATCACTCTGAGGAGGAAGCAACTTGGGAGCGTGAAGATGATCTGATGGCTAAATACCCTGAGCTCTTTGCTAGCCAACCCTGAATCTCGAGGGCGAGATTCTTTTAAGGGGGATAGGTTTGTAACGCCCTGAATTTGGGGGTAGAATTTTTTCTTCTTTTCTCTCACCAAATTCGGGCGTTACTCTCTTTTCTCTTTCCCCATTTGCTCTTTCTTCCCAATTTCAAACCAGTATAGCGGCAGGTGTCCGTGTCATGTATAAAACAAAACCTAAGTCTCATGGGTGTTGCATCATGCCGAAGCACATTTCTTTGTCTGATGTTGAATGTTCGTCTCGTTCCGTTCTGGATTTCGGTTCGCGATTTAATTCCGTTTAGTGGTCGCGCTCGTCGTGGGTTTTCGATCCGCGAAGTGACCCGGCCCAGCCCAACCTAGTCCAGCCTAGCCCAACCGGCCCGGCCCGCCCCGGCCTGCGCGCCCCTGGCGCCCAAAACCCCCCCATGCGCCCCCCTCCCCTCTCTCTCTCTCATTTGGATCTCCCGCGCAACAACCTCTCCTCTCCCTCTTCCACCTCTCTCTCCCCGTGGTGCCCTAGGATTTGGAGACGGCGATCACCGGATTTTGGACCCCGAGGTGAGCCCCCCTCCCCTCCCCTTCTCTTCTCTCTCTCTCCCTCTCCCTCCTCTTCTTCCCCGCGCGCGCGCCCTCCCTCTTCCCCCTGCCCGCGCCCGACCCCGTCCCTGCTCGCCCGCCCGGCCTCCCTCCCGCGGCGGCGCTCGGCTCCCCGTCCCCGGCCTCCCTCTCCGGCGGCGCCCGCCCGGTCTCCCTCCCCGGCGGCGCTCGACCCTTCCCCCCTCCCTCCCCGGCGGCCTCGCCCGCCCGGCCTTCCTCGGCGCGGCGGCGCGGCCCCCGCTCGGCCCCTCGGCGCGGCCCCCGCCCGGCCTCCCTCGCCCCGGCGGCGCTCGACCCCTCCCCGGCGGCGCTCGGCCCCCGCTCGGCCCCTCGCTCGGCCCTTCCCCCTCCCTCCCCGGCGGCGTTCGGCCCCCGCTCGGCCCTCCCCGGCGCGGCGGCGCCCGTCCCCGGCCTCCCCTCGCGCGGCCCCACCTCGGCCCCCGGCGGCGCTCGGCCTCGCCCCCTGCCCGTCCCCGGCCCCTGCGCGCGGCCCCGCCCCTCGGCTCGGCCGGCCGTGGTGGCCCGGCGCCCTCCCGCGGCGCGGCGAGCCCCGCTCGCCCGCCCGCCCCCGCCCCTGGCCGGTTCAACCGCCCTGGCCCCAGCTCGCCCGCCCGTTCCCCCGTCCCGGCCTCGCCCGACCGTATCTTCGCTCGTCCGCGCTCGCGGTGATTATACGTGTTGCGTCGCGCGCTTCGCCGTGCGACGGATTTGTCTAAATTCAGATTCTATCTTGTGTTGCGTCGTGCGCTTCGTCGCACGACGATCCATTTTGTTTCAGGTTGTTTAAGGTGTAACGCCGCGTGTGTATTCACGCGACGTTCCACTTTGGACTCAGTTTAGTCGGTGTATGCCGTTGTGCGCTTCGTCGCGCGACGCTTAACGTCTCCTCTTAACTAAGGCGAAGTGTCTCGTTGCGTGCTCGGTCGCGCGACGAGTCGTTAACTTCTTAATTTGTTTTAGAGAGCTTTGTCGCGCGTCTCGCCGCGCGACCATCCTTTTATTTATCTCCACCTGCTTATAATAATTAGACATGAAAACATGACTTTACTTTACGCTAAACATAGTGTCTACATTAAATTTCCTTCCATTAAGCGAGTGGTTAATTTATAATCATGTAACGTTATCGTTTCTCGACTGTCTTTTCCTCTTTCTCTCTTAACCGTACTCGCGAGCCTGCGTAGAACGTCTGTTTACTTATTGCATTCTATTGTATGGTGTACTGTTCTTTGGTATTAAATATGTGGATGTATGTATGTTTGCGCTCGCATAGAGAACGATCCGGTTGAAGAGCCCGAGGAACCCGCAGGAGAAGCCCCTGAGCAGCAGTCGTTTGGTGGAGGCAAGTGTCCCTTGACCTATCTATGTCCTACTCATTATTTAATTCACCTCCCGCTTTACACATTTATGCCTAAGGATTGACTAGCTTTTGTTATCCATGTCCTTGTTTACCTATTTGGGTTGGATTATTACTGTTTAGCTTTATGCTATTGCTTAACTCTAATCAATGAACATGATGAGAGTATCTATGATACGCTGTTTTTCCCTTCTCTTATTATGATGTGGTACTTGTGGTCATCAAGGGGGCTCGAGCGATTTCTCGAGTGCCTCTCCGTAAGGACCTGTTCTATGGATGACCGCCCGGGAAAACAGTGCAACCATGAGGGTGGAATGGGGTGCCCTTAGCTGAATAATTAGAGGATCCGGGGTGTAGTTCACTTAGCCGTCGTGCCGTCAATGGGGCTCGGTGTATGCGGCTCGCTCTGCCAAGTTTGGGTTCGCCCCTTGGGGAGGAGTGCGGTGCATTTAGGAAACCTAACGGGTGGCTACAGCCCCGGGGAATCTTTGTAAAGGCTACGTAGTGATGCCCTGCTGGGTCACCTTGGTAGTGATCAATGGAGAGTCATGATCTCCAGGCAGAATGGGAATCACGGCTTGTGGGTAAAGTGCACAACCTCTGCAGAGTGTTTGAAAACTGATATATCAGCCGTGCTCGCGGTTATGAGCGGCCAAGGGAGCTCCAGTGATTAGTGGTACTTGATCAGAGATACTTTGGTACAGGTGGTTATGAGATTGATGGTTATGATCATGCTTATGGTAATGGTAAGTGGTACTCTTTCCGTTGGGATGGAGTACGTTTGGGTTAATAACTTGGGTAAATGCTAAAACTTGGCTTTCTACTAGTAAATAATAATCTGACCAACTAAAAACAACTGCTTGACTTATCCCCACATACAGCTAGTCCACTACAGCCAAACAGGATACTTGCTGAGTATGTTGATGTGTACTCACCCTTGCTCTACACACCAAACCCCCCCCAGGTTGTCAGCATTGCAACCACTGCTCAGGCGAAGATGAAGCTGTGGAAGGAGACTTCCAGGAGTTCCAAGACTACGACGAGTTCTAGGTGTGGGTTAGCGGCAACCCCCAGTCGGCTGCCTGTGAAGGCCGCGGTTATCTACGTTTCTTTTCCGCACTTTGATTTATTGTAAGAACTATATGGACGTCTCAGACGTATGATGTAATCGACTATTTCCCTTATTAATACTATTTTGAGCACTGTGTGATGATGTCCATATTATGTAACTGCTGTGTACGTGAATAACTGATCCTGGCACGTACATGGTTCGCATTCGGTTTGCCTTCTAAAACCGGGTGTGACACTATGCTTGACGTAGCAATATACCAAGATAACCCTTTTGTCTGCACCGGGGTACAGGTCAACAACCTGAACTTTAGCACTTGTCTGATGCCTGATAGCATTTTATCACATTGCCATGCTTTCCTATTACACTACCAATCAAACTGTCTGGACAGAGTATACGGTAAATTCCTGAGCACGGGGAAACGACCTCTTGTTTTGGTCCTTCCTTTCTTCTCTTTCGTATTCTCTGTGTTGGGAGGACACTTACCAGTCTGCTGCCTCATTATTTAGTTAACTATGCAAGGAAACAAACCATAAGATTCATACAAAGCTTTATATAGATGTAGGAGAAACATCTAGCTATCAAACGTTTTCTGAAAAAGGGCATCTAAAGTCCAACAAGAAAAGGTACAGTTGTACACAACATAACCACTGTGACCATAGCAAAAAAATATTGTAGGGAGATGGACAGAGCTAATTGCATCATTAGTTCTAGAAACCTGCTGGGGTTGAACTTTACCACCCATCTGGTACACATTTGTGCTCGGTATGGACTGTATAGATTATAGGGAGGAGATTAAAACTAGGGACACTGTAGTATAATACAGTTCAGAAAAAATGAAGCAAATTTATAGTTGTCTAACCAAACTAAATGTCCCTAATAGGAGGAAGAGCGAGACCTGAGTAAACTACTTGAGTAAGTGAGAATTATTACCTTAAGCTCCTTATGATGTTTAACTTTATTCTCTATGACCTAAATCTAACATTTAATTTGGTTACATACGTTGCAGAAACACAACATGTTTAGAATAACATTTTCGGGGGTCGGTTGGCACCTTCGCTTATAATTTGCACGTATGCAGGACTTTTGTTGATAACAAGATCCTTGTTACATGTTCATTTGTTAGGTAGCTAACCACTATGTTCCTGATTTTAGTGTGTTTTTTCGAATATGAAGAAGCTCTGCTAGCATCTCCTCCCTATAATCTATACAGTCGGGGGGAGGGAGAGGGAGGACGACGACAGAGCGATGGGGGCGGGGGTATTTGTGACTTGATGCATGGTTATTTGTGAGGATTACTAAGAGATAGTAACGAACCTCACAATCATTACGATAGCTCAAATAAAAACTTTTGTTGATGTGCCAAACATGGACAAGTAGGTCCTTTGATCAATTTTTGTTTGGCGAATTTGTGGTGTACATGCCCATATGATAAATGTACTGTAGAAGGATTGAATATTCAAAAGTGCACATGTCTCTGATGTGCTTATAGGTTATGTCGTATGTATATTGTCATTGAATTGAAACTGGAAGTGTAGGTAGCCAATTTCTACGATACCACATGATGTACTGCTCTATCTTCTATGAGCACACCCAATGCTAAGAGGCTTGACAATTGATAGGGTGTGAAGGGAGATTGTTTTCTCTGCTTAAGAAGTTGTCTCGGTATTAGTAGAACAACCAGCTTTACTGGTATAATAGTTGGACACAAAAAAAACTTTACTGAATCTTCTAGGTTGGTTTATGCTGTTGTGTGTGGACGACAAAATGTTTTGTGGGATTTACTAATCAGGGTGACTTGTCTGCAGTTAGAGATGATGTCACTTGTGGGAAAGGGAGAGGAAGACAAAGAAAAGGGGAGAGGGAAGAGAAAGACAATTGCTTTTCCCCTGTTCTGTTATTTTCTCAGTTCCCTTATTTGGAACTTGATATGATCAACATGGATCTGCTACTACTGTATGTTTCAATGGATCACAAAGCACATGATTGGTTTCCTGTTTCAGCATAGTCTAACTCGTATCAGTTAACCAGGCCCAAATAGCCAGCATATGTACATGTAATAGCAGTTTGATTGGTTGCTTGTTTTCATTCAGCCATGATACAGAGTGACGTGTCAACGCTGACCTGTTTAAGTTATGTCAAACTACTCAGCAATCTGCATATTGTGTTATTGAGGACCATTCTTGTGTGAATCTTTCTTGAAGAGTTCCTTTTTTCCTTGCAAGCAATTGCCTTGGCCATACATGAATTGACATTTTTCAATATTGAACTCTAGCTTGTTTTGAGATTTTTACTATCATGACAGTGCTACTCTTCTTAAAGTTTTGCTCCTTTAGTGGCACAAATAGATTGCCTGCCTCTTCAATTTCCACACCAGCTGTAGCAAGAATTGAAATGCATACAACAAATTTTCTTAGACTGTGACATTTCAGCTATGCATCTATCATCGTCTTTGTTGATGTGTATTAATTTTATTTTTATCTTACTTTCAGATGGAAAACCATAATCCATTACATTCTCATATTGCTGAAGTGAAAATGGACATCTCAGCATCAACTTCTGTTGCAGTAGGGAACAAATTTTGCAAGGGTGCTGCCTGTTATTTCTCTGATTCTAGTAACTCCTCGAAAGATGCCATGGAGAGATCCACGTCCATGAGGAAGCTTATAATCGCAGTTATCCTTTGCATCATATTCACGACGGTAGAAGTGATCGGGGGCATCAAAGCAAACAGTCTTGCCATCTTAACTGATGCGACACACCTTCTTTCTGATGTGGCAGCATTTGCCATATCTTTATTCTCTCTCTGGGCTGCTGGATGGTAAGCAACACCACAGCAGTCATATGGGTTCTTCTGGATTGAGATCCTTTGTGCCTTGGTCTCCATTCAGCTCATATGGCTACTTGCTGGCATACTGTTATATGAGGCTATTGTAAGGCTCATCAACGAGAGTGGCGATGTGCAGGGCTCCCTCATCTTTAACGAGAGTGGCGATGATTCCTGGGATTGCACGAGGGGAGGACGGGCAGAACCACGGTGCACTTATGAATGCCTACAATAGGGTCTTATAGAGTAGTAATAGATTTATGAGTCGTCGCAACGCACAGACACCTAACTATCATATATATAGGTCTGCATGATATTGATGGTTGCAATGTAGTGGTGAAACAGGTAGATTAAAATAACAAAATTTGTATGTATGGTCAGGATCACCAATGGATTACAAAATCTTCTCATAACAATGTAACACATTTATATATAAGTTATCATGATATTATATGTTCTTGTTGCAACGCACGAGCACACACCTAGTCACAACAAGATGGGCGAAACGAACGGCGTCCGCCATTGTCGGTGACCTCGCGGGCGGATCTCGCTTGGACTCCTGTGTTCGGGATATAAATCGTGCGCCGTCCCTTCCTCCACCACGTGCGAGCCCCTGCTTCTGCCATCTTCGCGTCCATGCCCAGGTCTCGGCCACAATCTCGAGCTCGCCATCGTCTCGACGGGGTTCCGCCTTGCAGCTTCGGTCGCGGCTCTGGTCTGCACCTCTCTAGGATCTAGCCCCAAGCTGCCAGCGGCCTCTCGTGATGCTCGTCGCTCCCTGCACGCTGTCTCGCACCCTCGGCATTGCAGCAGAAAAGAGAAGAGAGAGAATTGGGGAGAAGCCGCCGTAGTTTCGCCGTTATGCTCGCCTGCGCTTGTGGGCAAGCTTCGTCTCCGGTGGGTGTTTCCGCCTCTGTTAGTTGGCCACGCTCTTGAATAGCTGGGCGCTCGTGCAACATCCGGCACCG
The DNA here is from genome assembly GCF_902167145.1 of Zea mays. Lineage (NCBI taxonomy): Eukaryota > Viridiplantae > Streptophyta > Magnoliopsida > Poales > Poaceae > Zea > Zea mays. The sequence continues at coordinate 238,015,352 of NC_050097.1, read as the reverse complement.
TTGCGCACCCAACGTCCCTCGCCGGCGGGGCACCCTCGATGGCTGCACACAGCCTTTATCCTATTCCTGCGTGTCTGCGTCTGGATAGTAGGCTGAGGGATGAAGACGGGCCTATGGCCATTGGATCTGGATCGTAGGGTTTTAGGGCTGGTGCAGATTGGGTGGATCGGCTTCAGATCCGAACCGTCGATCTCCAATCCCACGGTTGATATTACGTACCGGTTCGTGGTGGGCTGATCTAATCTGGGCGGTCCGATTTTGATCGGACGGGCAGGAGTCATTGATACCCCTTTGGTCGAGTAGTTTTACATTGAGGCCCTTAAAGTTTTCTAGAATCAACCTTCCATCCGCAACCGTTAGAAAATAATTACAACTGCGTCCTGGAATCTATGGTTTCAACCCCGGTCTTTACAGAATTTATACGCATGGTACAGATAGCTAGTAAATGTGATAAAAAATATAGAAAATAATTAAAAATAATTCCAGAACTCATTTAATTCATTGAAAATTCATATTAAGTCCAAATTAATTCATTCTAGAGACATTAATTTTGTTTTAATATTGTCTACCACTTAGTACCTCTGTTTAGCAATGAAACATGAAATAAAATCATTCATCTGAATTAATCTATACCATGTACTCAATAACTCTAGAAATTCATAACTCAATAACCGTAACTTCATTTTGATTCATTCTAGTTGCATCAGTCTCACAATAATATTTATTATCATCTGGAAACTTTGTTTTGTCATGAAATATAGGTTAAAATGTTGCACTTAGTCTATGCTATATTTAACCATGTGGATCTTTGGAAAACCATAACTCCGATTTTAGTAGTTCTCGAACCCACGATCTCGTAGCAACGCGTAAATTATTATTATATAGTTTGTGCTTATGTTTGATGTAATGTCAATTTTGTCTATACCATGTCTGTTTGTATTGCTACGACTAGCAGTGAGGTCACGAGAATCTGTAGATCATCCTAGTACCTAGAATCTCAAGTCTCAGGCAAGTTATGCCCTTGTTCACTTCTTTTTACCAGTCATGTTCTGATTAATCATAATGATCTGCATAGGTTAATTTTGATAGGACCCAATAGGTTACCCTAGTTTGACTATCTTTATACCTTATTCACCACTGAATTCTTGGGTAGTGCCTGCTATTGCTTTATGTGGTTTTGGGTATAGAGATACACACTATTCATGATTATACCTTTATTATCAGTTGTTATTTACTGTTCATGTTAAGATCATTATGTTAATTGGAACATGGATAACCACCTGGGAAAATAGTGCTACCACAAGGGAGGAATGAGACCCCTTGGATGATTAATTAGGAAAGCTAGTGGATGACTACCTTACTTGAAAGGGGCAAGGGCAGTAGGGGAGTGGTCAGTGTAGGGAGGTCCTCGGGTTGATTTTGCTGCGATGGCGGTCAGGCGAGGGATTCCTGCATTGGAGCTTCCTAGAAACTGTAGCGGGTTTTCTGAAGCTAGTGGAACTTTGTAAAGGCCTTGTAGTGTTACCCTGCCTCGCCTCCTCGGTAGAGGTGTATGGGATTGGCCGTCTCTTGGCAGATGGGTAACATGACTTGTGGGTAAAGATGCGCAACCACTGCAAAGTGTAAAACTAGTATATCAGCCGTGCTTACGGTCATGAGCAGCTCGGACACTCACATGATTAATTTATGGAACTAAATTCAATTTGTCATATGCATTGCATCGTAGGTGTTGTTATCACTTTTGTTCTACTACTTAATTGGGTTGGTATTTACTTATATTTAGTAATTGCTAATAAAATTTTGACCAACTTTAAAAGCAATGCTCAGCTCTAACCATCCTCTTTGGTAAGCCTTATACTTCACGTGAGCTTCCACTTTTGGCGAGTTCATGCACATTATTCCCCACAACTTGTTGAGCTATGAACGTATGTGAGCTCACTCTTGCTGTCTCACACCCCACAGGTCAAGAATAGGTACCACAGGATGAGGAGCATGGAGGATGTTGTGCTGTGTTCATGAGAGGTCTAGGCCGTCGTCTCCCAGTCAACTTTGGGTTGCTGGACCGTTGTCTCCTTATAATGTAATTATTTATTTATTTTATACAGAACTCCTGTTATGAAATAAAGATGTGACATTCGATCCTATGCCATGATTCATCATATGTGTGAGACTTGGTCCCAGCACACCTGGTGATTATGTTCGCGCCCGGGTCTTGGTGCCCCGAAACCCGAGTGTGACACTAAAACTGGTTGCGCTAACCATTTTTGGTGCCGGTTAAAGAGGTTCACAATCATTATTTGTTTTGGTACTTTTGAAACCAGTAGATAACATATTATTATTTCAATTTAACCAATAGTGGTAGCATATTATATGGTGGCTCACGAGCTAAATAAGCCAGATCGAGCTAGGAACTAGCTTGTTGATATTGTTTATCCCTATAAAACAAATAACAATGAGTACATTCTACGGTATAAGTGGATATACACCACATATTCAATTTTATTTTATCAATAGTATTCAGAGTAAATAGACTCTTCGAACATGGGATGGGTTGTTATTCTAATCACAACTGAGGTTCCATTAAACTGTTCAATAAAGTCTTCATTCAAAGCTTGGACTCCATAATTCTTCCATTTGAACACATGACAGGTAGGTCCAAATCTTCCCACTCTGGATCATCAACCCTAGAGAAATACTCTTCAACTGCATCATCATGCACTTGTTCCAACCTTGGAGGCATCCACTGCAAACTCCCCAAAAAAGACCACCATCATCTAATGGTTATATCAAATAAAATAAGTCGTATGCAATGAATTTTGATGGAGAGGTGCTAAATATGGAAGTATATGAACCTTTGGATTTTTATCTTTATCTACTAGTATAGCCCTGCATCCCTATGTAAAAGGAGTTGGATGTTAGGTACATGCATTGATGTACAATGACAACAAAGTATAGAGCAAAGTGTTGGTGATGTCCATGTTTAATTACTTCAAAAATGTCTCGACTGAAGTCACCACGTACGACATGGCAAACCATTCTATATTCCCGTTGCAAGCACTCCCCAATGGTTTGTGTTCTCCCTTCTCTTATCTGAACTCCATGTTAGAAAACAAAAATTAGAAAAATATATAGCGTAGATTAATAGTACAATTATGGGGTGTGGTTTCTAAGGAATACCGATCTCGATGTGATTTTCAGACTAGTAGGAGACGCCTTTTTCATATACTGAATTGTCTGAGCAGCCCATTTGCTTGCTGAAATTGAGGCCACTTCCTCCTGACAGAACAAATATGCATTTATTATTTTTCATAATATAAGAAGTGAACCCATAGAAACCTAAAGTTAATATAACAAACTTACAAGAGAGGATATAATTTCTTCAACTGTTCTTTTAGAAAAGCATTTATTGATGATTTCCAACCTAAGGTGCACCAAAGAATGAAAAAATAGTGATATTGTGAACCAAACATATGTCTGAGTTAATTAGAAATGGCCTTACCTATTCAAGGGACTTTTTTTAGGGATGGATGTTGACAAAATTGATCAATAGTACTACATACAACAAAACTATTCGAGGTGTCCACCTTTTTAAGGGATTCTTCCAGCAATAGCATTCTCTGGAACAAAACTATTTCAATAGATATACCACATAAACAAACTTAATGATGCTAGAGAACAAAACTTCAAAGCCCATGTGCAAATGCTATAAGGCTAGGATTTTATACATAGAACATTCTCAATAATAGTAACCATAAATATAACACCAAACGTTATAACTATAAGAAAATTGACAACTCATTTAAAAATTGAGTTACTAGTGAACCTACATTTGAAGGGACAAAATGAGTTGCGAGACCACATGCAAGCATTTCAGCACCATCCAATCTAGCACCAACAAGAGCAACATACTCTCCTGCAGAATGTTAGAGTAATGTTTTATTTAACAAGATATTCAATGCTATCATTACCACCAACTATATGGCTACCTCATAATGGAACCAATAAATCAACTTGAAAAGAAGAAAGATTGTCATTTTCATTTCTTTATATTAATATATCTCCACGATCAAATACGTAATTGCATAGATCAATTGTGCAAGAATCACACTTGCTAAGAATAAAATCACATGGTATAAAACTAAAACTAAAGAATGATACGATGATACATAATATCCCTCGAGTGTTAGCAGAACATTGAAATGTTATATACATTGCAATGACATAGCTACATGTATTTGAACTGAATAAAGATCGGAGGTATTAGAGAACCATAGAACCCAGGAAGTCGAGACAGAAAATATGAGGCCCCAACATCGGGAAAAAGACCAAGAGATGTTTCTGGCATTGCAAAAACCTGCATGGATATTCAAAAGGTAAATGATTCAGATTTTGGTTAGTGTCCACCTAAACATGTCTAAATGACAATCTGAGAGCACCTAGAGGGGGGGGTGAATAGGTGATCCTGTAAAACTTCAAAACTTAAGCCACAAAAACTTGTTAAGTGTTAGCACAATTATGGCCAAGTGGCTAGAGAGAACTCAAAACACGGTAACCACAAGAAAGCAATCACAGAGTTGACACGGTGGTTATCCCATGGTTCGGCCAAGTACAAAACTTGCCTACTCCACGTTGTGGCGTCCCAACGGACGAGAGTTGCACTCAACTCCTCTCAAGTGATCCAATGATCAACTTGAATACCACGGTGTTTTTCTTTCCTTTGATCTTTTCCCGTTTGCGAGGAATCTCCACAACTTGGAGTCTCTCGCCCTTACAATTGAGTTCACAAAGAAATACGGAGTAAGGTGGGAATGAGCAACGCACACAAGACTCGAAAATCAGAGCAACAACACGCACACAAGTCGCAACAAGAGCTCGCAACGCAACACAAAGAGTTCACAACTCCACAAGAGCTCTATATGCTATCACAATGAAACGAATGCGTGAGATTGATGTCTTGGTGCTTAGAAGAGTTGTAGGAATGCTTGGTGTACTCCTCCATGCGCCTAGGGGTCCCTTTTATACCCCCAAGGCAGCTAGGAGCCGTTGAGAACACATCTGGAAGGCTATCCTTGCCTTCTGTCGTCGGGCGCACCGGACAGTCCGGTGCACACCGGACACAGTCCGGTGCACACCGGACACTGTCTGGTGCCCGATTAGTTTCCATAAAAAGCTCATCCGACCGTTGATTTCTGCTGCAGATCTGGGCGCCGTTGGCGCACCGGACATGTCCGGTGCACACCGGACAGTCCGGTGCCCCATTCCGACCGTTGGCTCGGCCACGTGTCGCGCGCCGATCGCGCGGCCGACCGTTGGCCCGGCCGACCGTTGGCTCACCGGACAGTCCGGTGCACACCGGACAGTCCGGTGAATTTTAGCCGAAGTCGCCGGAGAAAAACCCGAGAGCGGCCTCTTCGGTCGAGGCAGCCTAACGCACCGGACACTGTCCGGTGCACCACCGGACACTGTCCGGTGCACCACCGGACAGTCCGGTGCCCCAGACCGAAACAGCCCCTTGGCTGCACACAGCCAAGTCTTCTCTTCTTCTTCTTCTTTCTGTTTCTAATACTTAGACAAATATATTAGTACACAAAACCAATGTACTAAGACTTAGAAACATACCTTTGTTGTAGATTTGCACTTTGTTCAACCATAGGCATTGATTCTCATATAAGCACTTGTGTTGACACTCAATCACCAAAATACTTAGAAATGGCCCAAGGGCACATTTCCCTTTCAATCTCCCCCTTTTTGGTGATTTATGCCAACATAACATAAAGCAACTAGAACAAGTGCAAAATCACTTCAAATAAAACTCAAATTGATTTTGATTCAATTTTGGCATATATGGATCATCCTTTGCCACCACTTGGTTTGTTTTTGCAAATCAAACTCAAATCTCTATCTCTAAGTCAAACACACATGTTGAAGCATAAAGAGAGTCATTCCAAAAGAGATTGATCAAAGATTTCAAAAACTCCCCCTATTTCCCATAATCAATACTTCTCCCCACAAGAAGCCAACTTTTGACAAGAGAGACAACAATAGACAATAAAAGCGTTTGACAAAACAAAAACTCTATTCTATTATTTTCAAAATCTCTCAAGTGGTAGCTGATCCATTTATCGCTTTTGGCCTTTATTTTCTCCCCCTTTGGCATCAAGCACCAAAACGGGATCAATCTTGGCCCTATAACCCCATTGCCTCACCAAAATTTTCAATTAAGAGCAAATGGCAATAAGAGTTCATGAGATGGACTTGGAATGAGTTACCCTCTCATCGGAGTGCAGTGGAAGTCTTGCATGATCCAAGTCCACCTTTTCCCTTTCAATTCTCCTTTGAGACTAAATCACAACAAACTCAAGCATATGGTTAGTCTCAAAGGATCAAGTTGTAACACATCTCCCCCTAAACATGTGCATCACTTTGCAACGGACTTGTGAGGTCCAGGGAGTGTTTGTACAACTTGAGCACCATAATAAGCAACAAAATGCAGAATGAACATGATCAAAGGCATAAGCACATGTATGCTACAATTCAATCCAAGTTCCGCGAATCTAAGACATTTAGCTCACTACGCAGCCTGCAAAAGGTCTTCTCATCTAGAGGCTTGGTAAAGATATCGGCTAGCTGGTTCTCGGTGCTAACATGAAACACTTCGATATCTCCCTTTTGCTGGTGGTCTCTCAAAAAGTGATGCCGGATGTCTATGTGCTTTGTGCGGCTGTGTTCAACAGGATTTTCCGCCATGCGGATAGCACTCTCATTATCACATAGGAGTGGGACTTTGCTCAGATTGTAGCCAAAGTCCCTGAGGGTTTGCCTCATCCAAAGTAGTTGCGCGCAACACTGTCCTGCGGCAACATACTCGGCCTCAGCGGTGGATAGAGCAACGGAAGTTTGTTTCTTAGAGTTCCATGACACCAGGGACCTTCCTAAGAATTGGCACGTCCCTGATGTGCTCTTCCTATCGACCTTACATCCAGCATAGTCGGAATCTGAGTATCCAACCAAGTCAAAAGTAGACCCCTTTGGATACCAGAGCCCGAAGCAAGGCGTAGCAACTAAATATCTAAGAATTCGCTTCACCGCCACTAAGTGACATTCCTTAGGATCGGATTGAAATCTAGCACACATGCATACGCTAAGCATAATATCCGGTCTACTAGCACATAAATAAAGTAAAGACCCTATCATTGACCGGTATGCTTTTTGATCAACGGACTTACCTCCTTTGTTGAGGTCTGTGTGTCCGTCGGTTCCCATCGGCGTCTTTGCGGGCTTGGCGTCCTTCATCCCAAACCGCTTTAGTAGATCTTGCGTGTACTTCGTTTGGGAGATGAAGGTGCCGTCCTTGAGTTGCTTCACTTGGAACCCAAGGAAGTAGTTCAACTCGCCCATCATCGACATCTCGAATTTCTGCGTCATCACCCTGCTAAACTCTTCACAAGACTTTTGGTTAGTTGAACCAAATATTATGTCGTCGACATAAATTTGGCACACAAACAAATCACCATCACATGTCTTTGTAAAAAGAGTTGGATCGGCTTTCCCAACCTTGAAAGCATTAGTAATTAAGAAATCTCTAAGGCATTCATACCATGCTCTTGGGGCTTGCTTAAGTCCATAGAGCGCCTTAGAGAGCTTACACACGTGGTCGGGGTACCGTTCATCCTCAAAGCCAGGGGGTTGCTCCACGTACACCTCCTCCTTGATTGGCCCGTTGAGGAAAGCGCTCTTCACATCCATTTGAAACAACCTGAAAGAATGGTGAGCGGCATATGCTAGCAAGATACGAATGGACTCTAGCCTAGCCACAGGAGCAAAAGTCTCCTCAAAGTCCAAACCTGCGACTTGGGCATAACCTTTTGCCACAAGTCGAGCCTTGTTCCTCGTTACCACCCCGTGCTCGTCCTGTTTGTTGCGGAACACCCACTTGGTTCCCACAACATTTTGCTTCGGACGACGCACCAGTGTCCAAACTTCATTGCGCTTGAAGTTGTTTAGCTCCTCTTGCATGGCCAACACCCAGTCCGGATCTAGCAAGGCCTCTTCTACCCTGAAAGGCTCAATAGAAGAGACAAAAGAGTAATGTTCACAAAAATTAACTAATCGAGACCGAGTAGTTACTCCCTTGCTAATGTCACCCAGAATTTGGTCGACGGGATGATCCCTTTGGATCGTCGCTCGAACTTGGGTTGGAGGTACCGGTTGCGCTTCTTCCTCCATCACGTGATCATCTAGTGCTCCCCCTTGATCGCACGCCTCCTTTTGATGAACCTGTTCATCATCTTGAGTTGAGGGTAGCACCATGGTTGAGGAAGATGGTTGATCTCGTTCATCTTGTTCCTGTGGCCGCACTTCTCCAATCGCCATAGTTCGTATAGCGGTCGTCGGAACGTCTTCTTCATCTACATCATCAAGATCAACAACTTGCTCTCTTGGAGAGCCATTAGTCTCATCAAATACAACGTCGCTAGAGACTTCAACCAAACCCGATGATTTGTTGAAGACTCTATACGCCTTTGTATTTGAGTCATAACCTAATAAAAACCCTTCTACAGCTTTGGGAGCAAACTTAGAATTTCTACCCTTCTTCACTAGAATGTAGCATTTACTCCCAAATACATGAAAGTACGATACATTGGGTTTGTTACCGGTTAGTAGCTCATACGACGTCTTCTTGAGGAGGCGATGAAGGTAGACCCTGTTGATGGCGTGGCAAGCCGTGTTCACGGCTTCCGTCCAAAAGCACTCGGGGGTCTTGAACTCTCCTAGCATCGTCCTCGCCATGTCGATGAGCGTCCTGTTCTTCCTCTCCACCACACCATTTTGCTGTGGTGTGTAGGGAGCGGAGAACTCGTGCTTGATCCCTTCCTCTTCAAGGAACTCCTCCACTTGAAGGTTCTTGAATTCGGACCCGTTGTCGCTCCTTATCTTTTTCACTTTGAGCTCAAACTCATTTTGAGCCCTCCTGAGGAAGCGCTTGAGGGTCCCTTGGGTTTCAGACTTATCCTGCAAAAAGAACACCCAAGTGAAGCGGGAAAAATCATCTACAATAACTAGACCATACTTACTCCCTCCTATGCTCAGATAGGCGACGGGTCCGAAGAGGTCCATATGTAGCATCTCCAAGGGTCTTGATGTCGTCATCACATTTTTGGTGTGATGAGAGCCTCCTACTTGTTTCCCTGCTTGACAAGCTGCACAAGGTCTATCTTTTTCGAATTGAACATTAGTTAGACCTATTACATGTTCTCCCTTTAGAAGCTTGTGAAGGTTCTTCATCCCCACATGCGCTAAGCGGCGATGCCACAGCCAGCCCATGCTAGTCTTAGCAATTAAGCATGCATCTAGACCGGCCTCCTCTTTTGCAAAATCAACTAAGTAAAGTTTGCCGTCTAATACACCCTTAAAAGCTAGTGAACCATCACTTCTTCTAAAGACAGACACATCTACATTTGTAAATAGACAGTTATACCCCATGTTGCATAATTGACTGACAGATAGCAAATTATAACCAAGAGACTCTACTAAAAACACATTAGATATAGAGTGCTCATTAGAAATTGCAATTTTACCTAACCATTTTACCTTGCCTTGATTCCCATCACCGAATATAATTGAATCTTGGGAATCCTTATTCTTGACGTAGGAGGTGAACATCTTCTTCTCCCCCGTCATATGGTTTGTGCATCCGCTGTCTATAATCCAGCTTGAACCCCCGGATGCATAAACCTGCAAGGCAAATTTAGGCTTGGGTTTTAGGTACCCAACTCATGTTGGGTCCTGCAAGGTTAGCACAAATATTCTTAGGGACCCAAATGCAAGTTTTATCTCCCTTGCATCTTGCCCCTAACTTCCTAGCAATTACCTTTTTACCCTTTCTACAAATAGCAAAGGGAGCATTGCAAGCATAATAAATGGTAGAAGGTTCATTTGCTACTTTCCTAGGAGCATGAATAACATTCTTTTTAGGAACAACATTTTTCCTAGTAACATTTCTATCATACACATATGAAGAACTAGGAGCAAACATGGTATGAGAATCATAAACATATGAATCATTACAAGCATTTCTAGCATGTCTCCTATCATGGTACATAAAGGCATGGTTCCTTTTTGCACTACTAGCCATAGGGGCCTTCCATTTCTCCTTGGCGGGAATGGGAGCCTTATGGCTTGTTAAGTTCTTGGCTTCCCTTTTGAAGCCAAGCCCATCCTTAATTGAGGGGTGTCTACCAATTGTGTAGGCATCCCTTGCAAATTTTAGCTTATCGAAATCATTCTTGCTAGTCTTAAGTTGAGCATTAAGACTAGCCAGTTCATCATTAAGCTTGGAAATTGAAACTAGGTGTTCACTACAAGCATCAATGTCAAAATCTTTACACCTAGTACAAATTTCAACATGTTCTACACAAGAATTGGATTTATTTGCTACTTCTAATTTAGCATTTAAATCATTGTTGACATCTTTCAAAGTAGAAATGGTTTCATGACAAGTAGATAGTTCAAAAGAAAGCATTTCATTTCTTTTAACTTCTAAAGCATAGGATTTTTGTGCCTCAACAAATTTATCATGCTCTTCATACAACAAATCCTCTTGCTTTTCTAAAAGTATATTCTTTTCATTCAAGGCATCAATTAATTCATTAATTTTGTCTATCTTAGATCTATCTAAGCCCTTGAACAAACATGAATAATCTACTTCATCCTCATCACTAGATTCGTCCTCACTTGAAGAAGCATAGGTAGAGTTGCGAGTACATACCTTCTTCTCCCTTGCCATAAGGCATGTGTGACGCTCGTTGGGGAAGAGGGTTGATTTGTTGAAGGCGGTGGCGGCGAGTCCTTCATTGTCGGAGTCGGACGAGGAGCAATCCGAGTCCCACTCCTTGCCTAGATGCGCCTCGCCCTTTGCCTTCTTGTAATGCTTCTTCTTTTCCCTCTTGTTTCCCTTTTTCTGGTCACTATCATTATCGGGACAGTTAGCAATAAAATGACCAAGCTTACCGCATTTGAAGCATGATCGCTTCCCCTTGGTCTTAGTCTTGCTTGACTGTCCATTGCGACCCTTTAGCACCGTCTTGAATCTCTTGATAATGAGGGCCATTTCTTCTTCATTAAGACCGGCCGCCTCAATTTGCGCCACCTTGCTGGGTAGCGCCTCCTTGTTCCCTGTGGCTTTGAGAGCAAGAGGTTGCGGCTCGTTGATCGGTCCATTCAAGGCGTCGTCCACATACCTTGCTTCCTTGATCATCATTCGCCCGCTGACGAATTTTCCTAGGACTTCTTCGGGCGACATTTTGGTGTACCTGGGATTCTCACGAATATTATTCACCAAATGAGGATCAAGAACGATAAAGGACCTTAGCATTAGTCGGACGACGTCGTGGTCCGTCCATCGCATGCTTCCGTAGCTCCTTATTTTGTTGATAAGGGTCTTGAGCCGGTTGTATGTCTGAGTTGGCTCCTCGCCCCTTATCATCGCGAACCGTCCAAGCTCGCCCTCCACCAACTCCATTTTGGTGAGCAAGGTAGCGTCATTTCCCTCATGAGAGATCTTGAGGGTATCCCAGATTTGCTTGGCGTTATCCAAGCCACTCACTTTATTATATTCATCCCTGCACAATGAGGCTAGAAGAACAGTAGTAGCTTGTGCATTCTTATGGATTTGCTCATTAATGAATATAGGACTATCCGAACTATTAAAGTGCATTCCACTATCTACAATCTCCCATATGCTAGGATGGAGAGAGAATAGGTGACTACGCATTTTGTGGCTCCAAAATCCGTAGTCCTCTCCATCAAAGTGTGGGGGCTTACCGAGTGGAATGGAAAGCAAATGTGAATTTGAACTTTGCGGAATACGAGAGTAGTCAAAAGAAAAGTTAGAATTAACCGGTTTCCTTTGTTTGTCGTGGTCGTCGTCCTTTTGGGAAGAAGAGGACTCATCGCTATCGTAGTAGACGATCTCCTTGATGCGTCTTGTCTTCTTCTTCTTCCCATCTTTTCGCTTGTGGCCCGAGCCCGAGTCATTGGACTTGTCATCCCTTGGCTCGTTGAAGAAGGACTCCTTCTCCTTGTCGTTGATCACAATTCCCTTCCCTTTAGGATCCATCTCTTCGGGCGGTTAGTCCCTTTCTTGAAGAGAACGGCTCTGATACCAATTGAGAGCACCTAGAGGGGGGGGGGTGAATAGGTGATCCTGTAAAACTTCAAAACTTAAGCCACAAAAACTTGTTAAGTGTTAGCACAATTATGGCCAAGTGGCTAGAGAGAACTCAAAACACGGTAACCACAAGAAAGCAATCACAGAGTTGACACGGTGGTTATCCCGTGGTTCGGCCAAGTACAAAACTTGCCTACTCCACGTTGTGGCGTCCCAACGGACGAGAGTTGCACTCAACTCCTCTCAAGTGATCCAATGATCAACTTGAATACCACGATGTTTTTCTTTCCTTTGATCTTTTCCCGTTTGCGAGGAATCTCCACAACTTGGAGTCTCTCGCCCTTACAATTGAGTTCACAAAGAAATACGGAGTAAGGTGGGAATGAGCAACGCACACAAGACTCGAAAATCAGAGCAACAACACGCACACAAGTCGCAACAAGAGCTCGCAACGCAACACAAAGAGTTCACAACTCCACAAGAGCTCTATATGCTATCACAATGAAACGAATGCGTGAGATTGATGTCTTGGTGCTTAGAAGAGTTGTAGGAATGCTTGGTGTACTCCTCCATGCGCCTAGCGGTCCCTTTTATACCCCCAAGGCAGCTAGGAGCCGTTGAGAACACATCTGGAAGGCTATCCTTGCCTTCTGTCGTCGGGCGCACCGGACAGTCCGGTGCACACCGGACACTGTCCGGTGCCCGATTAGTTTCCATAAAAAGCTCATCCGACCGTTGATTTCTGCTGCAGATCTGGGCGCCGTTGGCGCACCGGACATGTCCGGTGCACACCGGACAGTCCGGTGCCCCATTCCGACCGTTGGCTCGGCCACGTGTCGCGCGCCGATCGCGCGGCCGACCGTTGGCCTGGCCGACCGTTGGCTCACCGGACAGTCCGGTGCACACCGGACAGTCCGATGAATTTTAGCCGAAGTCGCCGGAGAAAAACCCGAGAGCGGCCTCTTCGGTCGAGGCAGCCTGGCGCACCGGACACTGTCCGGTGCACCACCGGACACTGTCCGGTGCATCACCGGACAGTCCGGTGCCCCAGACCGAAACAGCCCCTTGGCTGCACACAGCCAAGTCTTCTCTTCTTCTTCTTCTTCTTCTTTCTGTTTCTAATACTTAGACAAATATATTAGTACACAAAACCAATGTACTAAGACTTAGAAACATACCTTTGTTGTAGATTTGCACTTTGTTCAACCATAGGCATTGATTCTCATATAAGCACTTGTGTTGACACTCAATCACCAAAATACTTAGAAATGGCCCAAGGGCACATTTCTCTTTCACAATCCACATGTGCTTAAACGCTAAATAATGTGTTCACGTGTAGTTTAGGCCCTAGTCACTGAATTAAACACTAAAGGTGTCTAAACAGCCAAACTGGTTAGAAAATTTGTTTAAATGATGACTAAGTAGATGTAAATAGAAAATATGTGTTTAAACGATCATATAGGTGATAAGCCATGAATGTTTGGGTGGTTGGTGAACTTTATTTTGTGAGATTAGGCTTGTTGATGGAGCACAAATTCTTATGTTTTAAATGATGTCCATGTGTGTGACTTTATGTATAATTGTTTACTGTTTATATCAACTTTTATAACTATATTCATGCATTAAATTGTACTTAAAAAAGTTTATACAAAAATTATAATTCATATGTATATTTACTGATGTAATGCAAAGCGTTCATACTATCTAGTCATTATCTAAACTGTCTAAACGTTAAATGGTGGGTGAGCAGTCATTTAGCGTTTAGCGTCCAAGATAACACTGATTTTGGCATATCAAAATATCATGATTTTCCAATGAAAATAAAGCAAGATTCTCTATATTCCAAATGAGAAGAAGAACTACTGGCACCCATCAAGCCCACGAAAAGGATTGTACAATAATTCAAACCTAATCCAATGAACACCTAACCTTAATATTCATCAGAAAAGGCGGTGCTGGCAGTTTTTTCTTATGAATATTATGCCTAAATGTTTATATTCAGCAGAACATTATATATGAAGATCTGTAGCTACATCATGATGTGAGAACTTTTTTTTGCTTGCTAAGCGCGTATTGAATTGATAACAGAAGTCACTTAAATTTGTTTTTAGCATCTACCGTGTCATCAGTGGCAACTCGAAATTTTCCATGTAAAGAAACACCAGCGCCTCCACCCATGACAATTCCAGCAAGAAGAGAAACCTATAGTTAAATCGTCTATCATTTAGAGTCAATGAGCAGAGAAGCAAATAGTTACATTGAATCACTATGAAGAAGAGATGAAGGTCACCTGAGGTTTGATACATGTTGCAATTATGTAGTTTAAAAAATATTGATCTCGAAAGAAATCAGCGCCCCATTTCCATCCTTCTAATTTATCAAATAAGCACACAACACAGCCAACAGAACATGTTGAACAACATTAGCTAGACCTATTTATAATATGTAACATGAGTTTTGACTAAGATGATATAAGCCATTGAAAAATATCTAAATAAATCATAATTGGACAATAGAAATGGTAGAGGCCAGCTAAAGTTAGATGCCCTCCATCCTGAAAAGAATGCAACTCTCAATTACTAATAAGTCAAACGACCTTAACAAATTTATAAAAAAGTGGAAGATTTATGATGCTAAATAAGTATATGTTGATTATAGAATATATTTTCATAATAAACCTAATTAGCGACATAAATATTGATATTTTTCATATAAACGTGATCATAATTAAAAAGTTTGAATTGTCTAAATACTAGAATTGCATTCTTTTTTGGATGCAGGGTGTGTGTATCATTATTTATTGACTGGAAACCAGCAACAACATCACCTCCAGCACAAAATGCTCTTCTAGAACCCTGAAAACATGTGATACCTCGATTAAAAACATGTGATACCTCGATGAAAACACATGTGGTACCTCAATACAATGACAAACATAAGATTGACATAATAACTTCCTATAGGCAGTAAATTTATAGTTATTATTCAGTCAGTTTTAGAAGTTCTTATAACGAGAAATAATTTCATTACTAGATAAAGAATTTTTAGAGATGGTCAAAAACCATTTTCAGTCTCAGGTCGGCTACTCACCTATGTTAATCCATTAACTGAGGCCGCAACCTCCTCTAATCAACTAAGAGCAAGACTAATGATATAGCCAACTGATAGCTAGTGTGATTGTTGCAACCAACCTCTTACCCAGGGGCGGACCGAGAGGGGGGGGTAAAGTGGGCCATGCCCCCCCTCAATTTTCTCTCTCTCTTTTATATATCTAATATTTATTTAGTGTTAGTATAGAGAAAAATTAAAGTTTTAGGTCGGTTGAAGTATTCTGTTTGTATAAGTATAATACTGTCTCCAGCAGGTAATGTAAAATAGGGGACACAGAACTGTAGATGATACTGTTTGTAAAGTAAGGTTTAAAATAGAGGATGAGATAGGGAATCTGATAGAGATAGCCTAAAGTTTCAATGGTAGAATAAGATGATATTAGACTGGTGTTAGGTTGGTATTGAAATTTTAGAACATGACCCTTGATCCATAGAATCAACCTGAGATCATCGGCCCATTAGATTCAACATATCAAATTCATAATATTCCCGTCCCATAGATGTATACTTCCCTTTTTAAAGTGTCGACCTACGACCCATGACCCCGCTCCTCAATACAATCGATCCAGAAACATTTAAACTATGGCCCAGTCCCATTCTTATCGACACCGCCTGATCCAGTCCGCTTCGATGTCTCATTCCTTATATCGCGACACTACACAACCCCACCCCTTCTCGGTGCCCCCGCCTCGCTCGTCATCCTCATGATGCTAGCTAGCTCGGCATATCCGATCTCGTTCGCCGCGATGATGTGACCCGTCCTTGGAGATCAGCAAGCCTGTCGAACCAACGAGCCTTATCTCTCAACTAGAGACGTCCCTTGACCCACCCCTTTCTCGGCACACCTGCCCATCGAAGAGATCAATATTCGACAAGGTACACCCATTTTTTTATTAGGCTACTAAGAACTTAACCGTATGTTTACTTCTTTTGTTTATTTATTTTTTTTCTTTGAATTTATATCGTGTATTGATATAAAACTTGAATTCAATGCAACGCTGGTTTTTACAATCCTTTGCTTGATTTGTCATGTGGTTTTTTGGCCCCCCATGAATTTTCGTCCTGCGTCCGCCACTGCTTTTACCCCACTTGTATAATAGTTAGCTCTTCATTATTAATGTAGGGTCCATTTGTCTCTTTCATAAGTTTTTTTTTTTGTTCACGTATCTAGGTCGACTGTAAGATCGTAATAGTCCGCTTCTCCTCTCTCTCATCTTCTCTCACATCCAACTTAGCATTTAGCCTTATTATACTCTGTGTTACTGTACTTACTCTAACAAAGGCATACCCTGTATTATCGCTATTCATGGACGCGGGCGTGTTAAGAGGCCCACCTAGCTTAGTTAATGATTTCCACAAACTCCAAAAAAGTGTCCTAATTTCAATGTTAAATCTCAAGGACCATCAGCACAGACAATAATTATGTATATGGCATGATATATACTATCACTTTTACTACATTACATTATTTTGTATTGAATATTTTAGACCTGAAATGGTACGGTTCCAGATGGAAATTGTTTAGGTCTCATTGAGCTCAACAATATATTATGCTAAAGGATGTATTCTTCGTCCAAGATAGTAAGAAGATTAAAAACAAATATGAATTCTGAAATGTATAGTTAGTTCAGACTGACATGTCTCTCGATTCTATAACTTGTGAACTCTAAAGTTGCAGATTGCGTTGAAAGCTACACCTTTGGTATAGATGATATCAAAACTTGTAAAATATTGATCAGCTACATTTCAAACGTTCTGTGGTACGAGCTAGATACCTTCATATATAATCAACAATTTAACTCCATCACCTTTCACAAAAGCAGTGAAACAGCTCAGGAGTCCCTTAATCTGCAACATGAAGCAACAACTATCATTAATTAATCAGCAAACATGAATTAATGAAGTAAGACCCTCGATCTTGAGTCATGATGCCGTCGGAAATAGATTTATTTTCGACCCTTTACAGTCGAGTGACAGATACCGTCGAAAATAGGACTTTGACCGTCGGAAATAGGCTATGTTCGACGGCGTCGGGCTTATGTCCGGCTTTGGCCGCCGGAAATATACGTCTTTACTATAGTGTCACAACGTGTACGTACCATTGCAGAGGAGAGTACATTCAGCTGGTTCGGCCTAAGCGTGCGTGTGTTCCCATCTGCTTCAACCAAGAGCTAGAAAATAGATATATATAAGAGTTCTTCATCTCCATATATATACGGAACAATGCACTGTGTAGTTGGAGAAAAACTGCAAGAGAAAGGGGCAACGTATGTACGAACCTGCTTTGAATCGCCACCACCACCAGCAGCACCGCCGACGTCGTCCATCTATCTCTTCTTCCTCCTCCCTTGGACCAGCTGGCGACGATGAGCAGGGAAGAGCTGCTTGCTCACGATCGACTTGCTGCTTGTGCTCAACTACTCGGTGATTTGCATTGCTCAGGTCGATATGGATGACAGGACTTCACTACCATGCACAGCCTCTATAGCACTGCCGGTTCAACCTACAAACCGACTGTGATAGATATGATATCAATATATAGGATGATGCTACGATCCGACTGTGATATATCTATACCAGTTTAGCCCTACTAGGAGTAGCAACCATCTGTTGGTCACTCTGGCTTAGTAGGAATGATCTGGTTTTTCAAAAGAAATTTAATATGTCTCCTTTGCAGGTTATTTTCACTACTACCCACTGGCTACGGTCTTGGGTTGTACTGCAGAGGCACGATCAACAGTCTATTGTAATGGAAGCTTCACAACGTTTGGAGCAGGTGGCTACGAAGTTCTTATCTCAGGCACATGGATGGCGTTCTAGTCGTAGGATTGACAGCCATTAAGAATGTGCTTGCCATGTTCTTTTTTTTTCTCTTTTTCTTTTTTTTCTAGGCTGTGTGCATCTTATTGTTGCAGAGGTCGGGAGACGATTTGTATCAAACTTTTAAATGCAATGAAAAATCTCCCTTATCAAAAAAAAAATATCTATACCAGCTAGGTCAAACCTACTACTACTCGGCAATGACATTTTATATATCATAGACAATTAATCACCGGCCGGTTAAACCTCAGCCACAAACTTATTTAAACAAAAAAAAATCAACATGTTTTTTGTGAGTCAAGCATAGCATGATGCACATGTGTTCATATTTAACAGTCTTTTAAGAATGAACAAACAAATTAGTAAGAACCAAAATAAATTCCCAATATACTCTAAGGCGGGGCTAGCTAGTGTTAGAGGCACCAGATGCGCCGTTACCAACTGGAGTAACCATGCTACACGGTTGCAATGAAGAGTTCACGCTATATACGGTCCTCGCACTACCAGACACAACTGCTGAAGCACTCGGCAAAGCTGAAAAACACTCGGCGAAGTCGCCAAAGCAGTATCGGTGAACTGTATATTACCCTTAGTTTTTTTGCTGAGTATTTTTTGTCGGGTGCCATTTGGTTCTCACCAAAGAAAAGTCACCGTCACGGCGCCAGGTGACAGTGACAGAGACTTTGCAGAGTGCCGCCGTGACTATCGGCAAGGCTCCCTCTTTGCCGAGTGCCTTTTGTACCGCCCCTCGGCAAAGAAGCACTTTGTGGGCCCCTTTGTCACCGTGGCACTCGGCAAAGGTTGCTTGGTTGCCGAGTCTCGCGGCCACAACACTCGGCAAAGAAGCTTTACTAGTTCCCAGGTGTGCCTTCTTTACCGGGTGCTATGGTTATGGCACTCGGCAAAGTACCTCTTTGCCGAGTGTTACACTCGACAAAGTGACCAGAATGCCTTTTTTATTTGTTTTTGCTATTCCATCCAAACAAACAAAAGGTATATCACATAATCATCACATATACATCACATACATCAAACACACGACATAGCTCACAAAGATCACATGGTTCTTCACAAAGATCACAAGTACCACAAAATAGTTCACAACACTAACAAGTACTCACATAAATAAGTCCACAAACATCCAATATATGGCATAAACATGTCTCACAACTAAGTTTAGAAGAACATCAGCGAGGTGGGCGGTTGGACTGGTTCGGTGATTGTCTAGGTGATCCATGAGGGTTGTTGGATGCCGCAGATTGTCCCTGCACAGAGAAGAGATTGCATGTGCTATACTAGATGAATATATATCATGCAGGACTAGAATTTTGATACTCACATGAGTATGGAACTGAGTAGGGTCAGCTGGAGGGAACAACGGAGGTGGTGGAGCAAAACCCTATGCGGCGCCAAGGCTCTGCATGTATTGGAACATCTCTGCCATTCTCTGCTAATCTGCTAAGCGAGCCACCCACTCCGTCCTCATCCTCGCCTCCATCTCCATCTGTTCTCTCCTCTCTTCTAGCTAGGCCCATAATATTTCACTCCAATGTTATAATAACTCAAAGAGAAGGTATATAACTCAAGGAATGATGAGTTACAAAACACTATCCTGAAGTTGTTGTATCCGATGATGTGAGCTGTCCTGCCGAGGTTATATGTCTAGGCTTGTGCTCGTGCTCCTTGCACGCACCTGAGACAGAGTGGGAGTGGACGACGAGTCGATTGCCCCATTAGCAATCCAGTACCACTCATACCTCTTGCCTCCTTCGACCCTCATGAGGACTTCTCTGTCGATGTCCTCGGTCCTCGGATCGTTGTAATACCCAAAAAGGAATACAATGAGTATATAGTTGATAGTCTTACTTTGTGTGCCATAACTTCATCATAAAAAGAGCATAACTAAATTTAAGAGTGATGAATAAAAAAAATTAATACTCAAATGGAATATGCATCATGCCAAGGTTTTATTTTGTGTGCATTTTATGTGACAATATAAAAATAACATAATGAGAAATATATTAAAGTCCAAAGTGGAATTTTACATCTAAAAGAAACTCTAGAAATTAGAAAAAAGAGAAGAAAATAAATATAATGTGGAGAAAAATAAGTAAATAAAGACCTGTGATTCCTATAACAGGGTTAGAACTTGTATAAACTGGTTGCAAGGTGAAACTCATATTCAAAATTTAAGATTGATTCAAAATAATTATGAATAAAAACAGAAAATAAAATATAAAAGAAAAAGGAAAAAGAAGCTTACCTGGGCTGCAGACCAATAATTCGGCCCAAACCGAATGCCACCCGCGCGGCCCAGTCTTCACCCCATGCGCACTGACTGTCATGTGGGCCCCACCCATCAGGTTCCCTCGCGTTCGCTTCTTTCACCGCTCGCTGGCGCGTGGACCCAGAGCCGCGTTTCCGTTCTACGCCGCTGCTCGGTGG
Organism: Zea mays; assembly: GCF_902167145.1. Classification (NCBI taxonomy): domain Eukaryota; kingdom Viridiplantae; phylum Streptophyta; class Magnoliopsida; order Poales; family Poaceae; genus Zea; species Zea mays. The sequence goes on along the minus strand of NC_050097.1, from coordinate 237,994,808 downwards.
GTCGTGGCTGTCAGTTCTTCCTTCAACGGAAATGCGCACATGGCGGAAGCCGCCGTCGCGTTCTGTTGCGCGGATCTCGCGCGGGGAATCTGCAGCCCCCTTCCGACCCGTCCGCGCGGAGGATAAAGACCCTCCCGGTGAATCAGTCGTCGCGCATCCCCATCTCTCTACCCTTTTCCGCGATCCGAGAAAGAGAAAGAGGGAGCTAAGAGCTGCCGCGGGGGAACCTCTGATTCGATCATCATTCGCACCGTCGAGGGTGCCTAGGATCTTCCTCGGGCTCGGGCAAGGGCGGTCGTGACCGTTTCACCGGGGATTGAACACTTGTGATGCCGGGATTGCTCGCCGGAGTAGAAGGAACCTCGCCGAGCCGCCCTGTCTCGAGACCAACCCGTCTGCACGCCCGATCACCGGTAATCTTCACCCCCTTCGTATTCGTCGTGGCCATACCTTCGCGTTTAAGGGGTTAATTAAGGTCTGGGCTCACCCGCGCCCGGGGCGATGTCTCCGGCAAGCGCGCCGACAGGTGGAGCCGACGCCGCCGTGTTCCAATGGCGAGGTAGAGGACGGGTTCTGGGCCGTCCGATTTTGATTGAAGGGGTAGGATTAGATCGTGACGTACCTCTTTGTGGGAGTCGATCTGGAGCGTTCAATCCAGATCGAGCGGGCAGTACTGGTTATTTAGTGTTTAAAATCTGCAATGTCAAAATCTGATCCGATGGTGTCGAGCATGTACCGGTTCGCTGGATTTTGGATCTAATCCTCTCCGTTGGGATTCGATCTGACGATCGGGATTCATCCGCACCCCATTCAGTTGCACAAATGCAAATAAAACCCTCTGCTAGTTAGTATTCAACCCACCGTCCTATTACACTGTGTTCTGTGCCTTAGGAAACTTACATCAAGAGCCCCTGGGTTTCTCTGAATTTGAGGCCCAGTCCAGTGCAGTTTAAAATTGAATAAATAAATTGGAAAATAGGTTTTTAATATGAAAATAATTACTAGAACTTGATAAATTCATAGAAAATCCATTTTTAGTCCAAATTAGTCCATTCCACTTTCTAAATTTTTGTAATATTATTCTCTATCACGTAGAGTCTCTGTTCTGTCATGAAAACAGTAAGAAAAATAATTTCTCACTTAATCCTATTTTAAGCACATAAAACCTTTAGAAATTCATATCTCAACATCTATAACTCCAAAAATTATGATTTCTATTCCTAGGTTTTTATTTTAATGTGTAGATTATTACTGTGTATTTTGTTTATATGTTTGGTGTGATGTTAATTTTCTCTGTATACTGTGCTTGTTTGTATTGTGGCGAGTAGAAGAGCCTGTGACTGAGGATCCTGGTGAGCAGCAGATAGAAGTAGCTGAGCAGGAGCTCATTGAAGGGAAGTTGTGCCCTTGACCACTTTTTACCCAATAATGTTCTTTAATGTCATTTATTCATGCATAGGTTTAATTTTGATAGGACCCAATAGGTCACCCTAGATTGTTTATCTCATTACCTTGTTTACCCCTGAATCACTTTGGTAGTTTGCTGTTGCTTTACATGGTTTTGGGTTAATCATTTATTGTATTTATGTTCCAATTCTTTTGTTATTCTATTTATATTCATGTTAAGATCATTAATGTTAATTGGAACATAGAGCTTAATTTGAGAAATACGTGCCACCACAAGGGTTTAATGGGACGCCCTTGGCTGACTAATTAGGAAAGCTAGTGGAAGACTACCTTACCCGAAAGGGGCAAGGGCAGTAGGGGAGTTGCATGCAAGGAGGTTCTCGGGTTGATTTAGATGCGATGGCGGTCAGACGGGGGATTCTTACAAGTGTTCTTCCCATAAACTGTAGCGAGTTTTCGGAAGCTAGTGGAACTTTGTAAAGGCCTCGTAGTGTTGCCCTGCCTCGCTTCCTAGGTAGAGGTGTATGGGAGTCACGATCCCTTGGCAGATGGGTAACATGACTTGTGGGTAAAGGGTACAACCTCTGCAGAGTGTAAAACTGGTATACTAGCCGAGCTCACGGTCATGAGCAGCTTAGGACTCTCTGATGATTAATTTATGGAACTTAAATTCAATTTGTCATTTGCATATGCATGGGTTTATTATTAATTTTGTTCTATTACTTTATTTAAGGTTTGGTATTTACTTACACTTAGTAACTGCTAATAAAACTTTGACCAACTAATTAAAAGCAATGCTTAGCTTTAACCCCTGTCATTGATTTAGCCTTACACATCACATGAACTCCCACCTTTGTGAGTTCATGTCCACTGGTTCCCCACAACTTGTTGAGCTATGATCATGTGTGAGCTCACCCTTGCTGTCTCACACACCCCCCCCCCCACAGGAGAAGAACAGGTGGTTCAGGAGGAGCCACAAGGTGAGGAGTTTGATCTGATCTAGGTGGCGTTTCTCAGTTGACATTGGCGCCAACGACGATCCTTAGTTTGTTTTATATTTATCTTTTATTTTGTAATAAGACTTCCGCTATGTAATAAATACTCTAATGTTTTCTGACATTTATCTCTATACACTCTGTTATTATATATGTTGTCTTCTTGGCACATGTATGAGATGCACCTGGCTTTGTTCCTTAAAGCCGGGTGTGACCATCGTAATCTGGCCCATGGATGTGTACTCACTGTGCGTCGTGATAATCGTTCAACATATCCGCTACCTTAGCATCAGCATCATAATCCTCGACATGTTGTCTCACCACCTCCTCTCTCGTATGGTGTGCTTCACCATGGAAGATCCACCGAGTATAGTCCGGCGTAAATCCATTCTTCCAAATATGTTTTATCATGGCCTTCTTTGTTTTTCTTTTCCTGTTGGCATATTTGCTGCATGAGCATGGGACTAGACTCGCTCCTTTAGAAGCTTCGCCAAATGCATGTTCCATGAAAGAATCGGTCTTTCTAATCAATTCAGGGGTGACATCATTCCTTCCTACACAGCCCATGTATATCCACTCACGGTCCTCCATCCTCTAGCATATATAACCGAGTATAGTTTAATAAACATGTAATGTATGCACACTATGTTCCTACCTTCTAATAGGCGAGGATAGGTCCTACTCCCATCTGCGGTTGCGTAGATAGGGTTAGTTTCCATGCTCTACTCCAATCAGAGAGAGAGTTTCGGTAGCACCACCCCGCTGTTCTCCGGATACACATCCTGGCAGGGAGAGTGTACTGTCTGGAGAACAACATGGAGGTGACGCCGAAACTCTATCTTGGATCGGAGTAGAGCATGGAAACTAACACCATCTACGCAACTGTGGGCTGTCCAAAAAATGTGGACAATTCGAAACAAATACATTTGTAGATATGCAAAGATCTTCATATCTATACCATATCTCTTTCAAATGGGAGACGCCTAACTGGGTTACATAATCCACGACCATGATGCGGAAATAGAGGTTATACCTATGGTGATAATGGAGTCAGGCTAGTGAGGCTGTGGCTGGTCGGTGCAGCGGCGACACGACACGGTGTAGGTAGACCCACAACGGGTAGAAAGACCTCTGCAAAAAATAAACAAGCCTATCAACAAAAAATTTCGGCAGCACCTCCCTTGCACGGGGAGGTTTTCAAATCCTGTAAATAAAAGTAACAACAGGATGGCTGACACGCACATATACAAATGGCATGATGGACGCCAGTCACATCTAATCGACATCCATATCCACCATCACAATATATAGAAACTATTTTACTAAACATAGCAGATTCACTAGAATGCCCTAAAACTACCGCTCAAGTAAGTATCACTATAGTATTTACCGAGATAGCATAAGTAGGTAACTTATATGTAGATTTGTATTGTTATATGATTTTATTCACAGTTATGGTAATCGTTCCAAGACAAATAACTTAGAAATGTGTGCCTAGAAATTAAAATGGAGGCCTATGCTTTGCATGAAACAATCTTACCACTACATTTTACTATAGTAATTTGTAAGGAAGTGAATATTTTTGTATTTATTTCAGTGAATCGTGTAATGAATATTTAATACCCCAAATAATTATAAACACAAACCTTGAATATGGAGAGAGCCGACGGCGGACGGGGAAGGTGGCCGGTGGCCGGGGAAGGGCCTAGTGGCCGGCGGCTAGGGAGGGGGCGATGGCCGTGGTGGAGCCGAAGCTGAGGACGGTCGACGGCGTGGGGCCAAGCCGAGCATGCCTGGCCGGAGACAGAGATAGTGGGGACCGACGGTGGCAAGTAATGAGCGGCGGTGGCGAGCAATAATGGTGAAGGCACAATTAGAAATATGGTCGACAGCTTTGCCGAGTGCCCGTGGTCTGGCACTTGGCAATGATTTTTTTAATTTAAAAATATATTTTGCCGAGTGTTCTGGATCCGAGTGTCCACTGACAAGAACTTAGCAAAGATTGTTTTAATTTTTAAAAATTTCTTTGCCGAGCGTCCCCCGGCAGACAATCGACATATAATGTTTTGTCGAGTGTCTTCCTTTAACACTCGGCAAAATATATTTTTATTCTTTTCTTTTTTCCATCAAACTTTTTGTGGTGTGTTCCTACAGTATGTAGACCTACATGTTTAATTTTAACACAATTATCAAAGTGTTTGCTATAACTATCAGATTTAGTTCGTTTAATTGAATTTCTTTGGATAATTTAGATTTGAACTGCAAGTCACTCAAAAAAATGTAAAACGGTGAATGCAAAATGATATTCATGTTATTTAGCACAAGTTACGGCCTATTTTAGGAATAGATCGGAATTTTCGAGCACCATGCTCACTAAACATGACCGTGAACTTGTGATCCAGTTATTTTAAAATTGTATAAAACACAAAGTCAGAAAATCATGAAACTTGTCAACATGTCATGATATCATATGTAGAGCCTATGATAAAAATTTGAGACTGTTTCAAGAAAATTATCATGCACTATGTGTAGAAACCTAAGTATCCTTCACATGAAATTATAGAACTTCAATGTAGATTGGCTAGGTTTTCTACATATTGCAGAAACCTAAGTGTCCTTCAAATGAAATCATAGAACTTCAAATTTGAATTATCTGAGGAAATTCAATTAAATGGACAAAGTCTAATAGTTATAGCAAATACTTTTATAATTGTGCCAAAATCGAACATGTAGCTCTATATAGTGTAGGAACACACCACAAAAAAAGGTTGGTGGGAAAAAGAAAAAAAATGAAAATATGCTTTGCCGAGTGTCAAGAAAGACACTCAGCAAAATATGGATTTGCCAAGTGTCAATGCCTGGCGCTCGGCAAAGTTAACGACCGTTAGCTATAGACGGCTGCTGACGACCCTTTGCCGAGCGTCGCGTTTCACCGAGAGTTTGATAGTCGGCAAAGGGGGATTTGTCGAGTGTCCGTCTATGTCGAGTGTCTCACTCTTGGTAAATGAGGTCATTGCCAAGAGTCTTATTTCGCCAAGAGTGGCACTCGACAAAGAATGCTTTGCCGAGTGCCCAACAAAATGCACTCGGCAAAGCACCGAGCACTCGTTAAAGAGCTAGATTTCGGTAGTGTCGAATGGCTGATTGAAAGTAGTTGTTCATGGCCTTTAGGAAGTGCTCATACAATGAGCAGTCATGTGAAGACGCTCTACAGAAATTTTATTGCTCCACCTATCCTAGCAGAATCTTCTGTGCGATAGTGCTTTAGAGGTCTACTCTTTCCAGGTCCGTGGGAGATGCAAAATGTGTAGCAAGCAACAAAACACACAAAGGGAGAAGAAAGAGCTCTCATAAAAGCAGGAGTACCAATTAGGTCTTGTTTGGAAGCAACCTAGTTTTTAAGAAACCAATTTTTATCTTTTAGTTAGGAGAGGCCAGCTTCTTGGTTTTTAAGAAACTGAATCTAATTTCTATAAACAGAGTCATAAACTGGTATGTTTGGAACCACCTCAATTTCTATAAACTAGTTTCTTAAAAACTAGGTGCTTCTAAACAAGACCTTAGTTGTGAGTTAGCCAAGAGAGCATAAGGGATGCATGTCTCTTATGTACATGCAAGAGGAGCTCTATTCACTAAACCTATATGCTCAAAGTGATAGCAGTTACATGATGTAATGGTCAAGTAGTTATCATGCCATTTACATTATGAGTTACTCCACCTAATTAAATTATATAATGGCAAAACATTTATCTCATCACAGCACGACATGGCCCGACACCTCGAGCGAGCGTGTGGGACACACTAGTCTCCTTTTCTAACTTTGTAGATGGTGTACACAAAGTCCACCTCTTAAGTTGGTTAGAGTCTTGCACTTTTAATGTGGGATTAACCCTATTTTACTTACTAGCATTGTTATTGAAAACAATCCTTTCATTGGTAGGACGTGAAACTTTGGTGAAGATAGTCCTTTCAACGCACCTATCTACCATCTCACTGTTTTCTCAACTAAAAATGGTTAATCAAGAAAATCGATCAATATTGGAGAAGTTTCTTGTGGAAAGGCAAGGAGATAGAAAATGTTAATGGTGGCCGTTGCTTGGTAAGTTGGCCAACGGTATGTACACCAAAAGACCTAGGGGGACTAGGCGTCCTAGACCTTGAGCAGTTCGCTAGGGCACTAAGGCTAAGATGGTATTGGTTTAAATGGAAGCATAGTGACAGGCCCTGAGCAAACATGGATATCCCTTGCGACAAAAGCGATAGAGACTTATTACACACTTCCACGATTGTTACTGTTGGTATTGGCAACAAAGCCCTCTTCTTGCATTCAAGATGGTTAAATGGACAAGCCCCCAAAAACCTAGCACCTCATGTCTTTAGCAAATCTAGAGAGAAGAACATCATTGTTCAGAAAGCTCTCCAGAATAATGCCTAGGTTTCTCACATACACGGGTTCACAACACAACACTTCATAAGAAAATATGTTGCCTTGTGGGAGGCAATTCAAGAGATCAATAGAGATGAATCCGCCGAGGATGAAATAATGTGGAAATGGACATCCAATGGTGATGATTCCAATATTAGTGCATAACAAATCCAATTTGCTGGAAGATCTAAAATGTTCAATGTTGCACTGATTTAGAAAGCTAAATTGGAGCCAAAGTGCAAGATCTTTGCTTGTATCGGCCTTTAGAAAACAATCTTGACTGCTAACAACTTGGACTAAAGGATTTGGTCACATGATCCGATCTGCAAGCTTGATAACATTACACTAGAAACACCAACTCATCTCTACAAAGAATGTGTTTTCTCAGGACAAGTTTGGAATCAGCTAGCTAGCCGGTTCAAGGCTTTATTCGTTATCAGATGGTGGAGGAAATGCAGGATTTGGTCACATGATCCAATAATAGCTGGTTCGACCCTAACCATTTACCAACTATTATTCAAGGCGAGTCTCTTATCAGATGGTGGAGGAAATGCAGGATTATAGTTGTTCATTAGAAGAGACTTTGATGGTCTGGTTGTTTGTTTATGGTGGAATATTTGGAAGGATAGAAATAGAAGAAGTTTTCAACAATTAATGTGTCATCCCCTACAAATTGCATTCATTGTCAAAGAGGAGGTGGACCAGTTCAAGTTAGCCATGGGTTCCTAATTAAGGTCTCCTTGGTGTTTAGCATGTCCTCTTTTTTCCTTATTTTTGTTTTTTGTCCCAGGTCGTTCCCCGAGCAGTTCAATTAGTTGTATTTTGTTCATGCCCCGTTTGGATCATTGGAATTGAATTCCATTCTAATAATAGTAATTTTGGCATATATCAATTAAGCTAATTCAATTTTATGCAAAAATATATTTGTATACTATTATTAGCAAGATGTCGGAGATATTTATGTGCTATATTTTTATTATAGAGTAGTGAGATGAAGAGTGTCATGTAACTTACATCTACTCCTAGGACTCGAATGATAAACAAAGTAATTGGTTTGATTGGAATGTGTTTAGGGTTGTCAATTGGCTGTACCCCTTCATATATATAGGGGAAAGCCTGGACCCATTTCTAAGCGATAGCTAACATATCCCACATGATTAGATGGATAACCACGCACGAGATAAGGATAATCGCCTAAGTTAACCTGATCGCAGGGCACGGACCGTCCGAGCCTTAGGGCTAGACTGTCTGCCGCTTTTAGTGTTCAACACATGCCCCCTGCCTTTTGGTGGAGCTTGGCAAACCAAAAGCACCAGCAAACTTCAAAAACAATTGATCTCATGAGTTGTTTTGTTCCCAAAGTAAGGACTCATCTCGATGCAAGTCATCAGCTCTTATGATCAGATAATATAAATATTTGATAGAATTTTGATGCACAAAGGCCGTTTTGGATTGCATCCTCTTGGGCCATGTCTGCCTGATCATCATGTGGTGCCCCCAGTCTGAATAAGCAAACAAATTGAGCTAGCAATACGGACTCATCGTCGTACCACCCCACACTTGAGTAGGACAACACATCGGCGATGGATATACAGGGAAGCACCATGCCATCCCTGGAGGAGGATGACTATGCGATCTTGACTGTGCTACCTTTTGGGCTGGTTTAGTTGGACTTTGCTTTCGCACAGATTGTCTTTTTGACTTCATTTGTTTTATTGGCCGGTTGTGTGGAACGACCTTCTTGAAAGGGAAATATGCCCTTGGGCCATTTCTAGTATATTTTTGGTGATTAAGTGCCCAACACATATTGAGTGAGTAATTATGTGCCAAATGATGGATGAAGTGCAAATCAACAAGAAGGTATGATTCTAGACTTAGTACATTGGTTTTTGTGTACTAATATATTTGTCTAAGTGCTAGAATCAGAGAAAAGAGGAAAAGGAAAAGACTTGGCTGGTGCAGCCAAGACTCAGCGCAGTCTGGCACACCGGACTGTCCGGTGCGCCAGGCTGGCTTCTTGCGAATTGGCCACTCTCGGGAATTCGTCGGCGGCGTATGGCTATAATTCACCGGACTGTCCGGTGGTGCACCGGACTGTCCGGTGAGCCAACGGTCGGCTGCCAAATCCGCGGGCGACGCGTGGCCTGCTCCAACGGTCGGCAGGAGGCACCGGACTATCCGGTGTGCACCGGACTGGGTCCGGTGCACCAACGGCTACAATTCTGCAACGGTCGGTTGTGCCATTTTAGGAAGGCGATCTGCACCGGACCATGAACAGTGCTTGTCCGGTGGTGCACCGGACTGTCTAGTGCGCCACCCGACAGAAGGCAAGAATTGCCTTCCCAAATTGCCTCCAACGGCTCCTAGCTGCCTTGGGGCTATAAAAGGGACCCCTATGCGCATGGAGGAGTCACCCAAGCATTCTTTGATCATCTCTAAGCACCAAGACTCCATTCTCGTGCATTTGATTCTTTGTGATAGTGACTTGAGCTCTATTTGAGTAGAGAACTCCTTGCATTGTGTTGTGAGCTCAAGTTGTGGCTTGTGTGCGTGGTTGTGCTTGTGCTTTGAGTCTTGTGTGTGTTGCTCTCTCCTCCCTTACATTTGTGCTTCTTTGTGATCATCATTTGTAAGGGCGAGAGGCTCCAAGTTGTGGAGATTCCTCGCGAACGGGAGATAGTAAAAGAAAGGAAAACACCGTGGTATTCAAGTTGATCATTGGATCACTTGAAAGGGGTTGAGTGCGACCCTCGTCCAGTGGGACGCCACAACGTGGAGTAGGCAAGTGTTATACTTGGCCGAACCACGGGATAAATCACTGTGTCTCTTGTGCTTGTTTTCTTCGTGACCATTGTGTTTCACAAGAGCTTGGTCCTTGCCACTTGATTCTATTGAGCTAACACTTAACCAAGTTTTGTGGCTACAAGTATTTGATTTTTACAGGATCACCTATTCACCCCCCCTCTAGGTGCTCTCAATTTGTATCAGAGCCGTTCTCTTCACGCAAGGGACTAATCGCCCGAAGAGATGGATCCTAAAGGAAAGGGGATTGTTGGGGACCTTCGGCTTCCGAAGGTCCTCAAAACATGATTTAACAATGTTTCTGGAGTATAATGTGTGAACAGGTATCTTCGAACTCGTATCACAAAGGGAGAAGCTCAAAAGATACGAAGGTTGGCACAGCGCCGAAGCTGTGAAGCAGGAAAGCTTCGGCATGTTCGCAGAAAAGGGAACCGACTTAAAGATGAAAAGGCCATCTAGACCTCGATAGATTGCTATGGAATTGTCACCAAATGTAAAGGGCATGTATGTAATTTTGTATGGGTTGTACCCCGTGCCTATAAATAGGTGAACAGTACCCCCGTACTGTTCACGCTGACTTGGCATTCGCTTTTTGCGTCACACTTGTATTCTCATCTCCTTCCAAGCCGAAGGTACATTTATAATTCAATATTGTTTCTATTTTTCTATAATAATATAATAAAGTTAAATGAATAATGTTATATGATTATTCGTGCTATCTTTTATGTTTCATATGCTTCGTCTTTCATTAATGTATACTGTGATGATGAAGGTTCGTCCTTCATGACCTTCGTCCGGAGATCGTTATATCCTAAGGGAAATAATGCTTCAAAGGACGAAGGACCTTATCGTTTAACATCTTCTGTGTTGCCTTGTTCTTAACTCATAGCATTTGAGAACAAGTCCCCAACATTGGCGCCCACCTCCGGTGAACTCACTTCCATTTCTTGAGCTTTTCGACACCTTCGGCAAGCATCAGCTTCGTCATGCCGCCGAAGAAGGCTTCAGCACCAGGGGCTGGCACGCTGCAGCCGCTGGACCCCAATCAAGACGTCCTTTCTCTTAGAGAGGCACGAAGCCAGAAGAGGAAGGCTACCAGTCCAACACCTCCGGAGGATGATCTAGATCAGGAGATTCAAAATCTGGAAATCCTTCAGCAGCAGGTTCAACGCAGGAAGGAGAAGATGGTCAGGCTAGCTGAACTGCAGAGGCAGATAGATGAAGCCTCTGAAGAAGTTCGTCATCTTGCTCAGGATGAGCAACACCGAAGGCCTCAGCATCAAGACCTTCATCAGGAGGGCTTTCACAACGAAGATGACTGGTATGACAATTTCCATCATGGGAATTTTGTTTTTGATGATGCTTCTCCCCTGTCCGCTGAGTTACAGGCTACACCTTGGCCTCCGTCCTACAAGCCGCCTCAGCTCCCCGTATTTGATGGCCATTCAGATCCGAAGCAGTTTTTGATGAGCTACGAAGCAACAGTGTCTTCGTACGGTGGCAATGCTTCAGTCATGGCCAAATCTTTCGTTATGGCTGTCAGAAGTGTTGCTCAAACCTGGTATTCCTCCCTTCGACCAGGAACGATCACTTCATGGCAGAAGCTGAAGGATTTGTTGTTAACCAGCTTTCAAGGATTTCAGACGAAGCCGGTCACTGCTCAGGCTCTGTTCCAGTGCACTCAGGACCACGAAGAATACCTTCAGGCATATGTCCGAAGGTTTTTGCGTTTGAGGGCACAGGCACCAACGGTGCCCAATGAAATTGTCATTGAGGCCATGATCAAGGGGCTTCGGCCAGGTCCGTCAGCTCAGTACTTCGCCAGAAAGCCTCCTCAAACTTTGGAGAAGCTTCTCCAGAAAATGGATGAATACATTCAGGCCGACAATGACTTTCGCCAAAGAAGGGAGGAGGCTTTCAGGTTTTCTGAAATGACCAAGGGCTTCGGAGGGAGGTTTTACCCGAGGCATGTGAGATCAATTCACAATTCTACACAAAATGATGACAGAGGAAGCCAACAGCAAAGGCCACAATGCTCCTCACAGGCTTCTGGACAATAGCAAAGCTCCTTCCGGCCACCAGCTCCAAGAGGCAGAGGCGCCAGGGGCTTCGGAGGAAGATTTGGCGATCAATCGAGAAGAATCTTTTGCTTATTCTGCGGTGAGAACAAAGGCCATACTACCAGGATGTGCCATGTTACTATACAAAAGCAAAAGGAAATAGCTGAAGCAGCAACACAACAAGCCCAGCCGAAGCAGGTCATGCATACAGCTTCGTATCATTCGCCTTACATCCCAGAATATGTGGGCAACCATCCTGCAGTCTCTGCTGCTTCGGCGAGTCAGCCTCAAGCTTCCTGGCAACAGCCTCCGCCTCCACCTCCGTTGCAACAAGGCCAGCAGCCAGAAGGGAGTCAATATGCTCCGCATCAAAGGGACTTCAGAGAACAGTCCGAAGCTCGCACGGTCAATAGCACTGTGCCAGAATCAAAGCACATCTATTGACAAATATCCTACCTTAATAGCAATCTTTTTCATTCAGTTTTATTTTCTATAATAAAGGACATTGTTTAGGTTTTATGTAATTAGTTTCGTTGATTCATACAAGAAAAATATGTTTTCTTCACAGGTTTGTGATAATAAAAAGGACCTTCGGACTATCGAAAATTCTTCGAAGCAACAAAAAGTCGTTCTAAGGAACGCAGAGTAAGTTTGACGAAGTCACAAAAAGTCGTTCCGAAGGGAGCGCAGTGTAAGTTTTCTGCTCCAAAGTCGTTCCAAGAGGAATGCAGAGCAAACAGCGAAAAGTCAACGCTGATACCGCCTAAGTAAAAGGCGAAGAAGCTCCAAAGACGTTCCTAAGGGAATGCAGAGCTTATACCGCCTAAGTAAAAGGTGAAGAAGCTCCAAAGTCGTTCCTAAGGGAATGCAGAGCTTACAGCGAAAAGTCAACGCTGATTCCGCTGAAGTAAAAGGCGAAGAAGCTCCTAAGGGAGGCTTATAATGAAAAATTTTGTATGTTTTGTCACAGGAACGCGTGTATCTTTCGGAACAAATGTCATCTACATAACATAACATCATCACATCATTTTGCATAGCATAAGCATCATACATCATGTTGCATATGGCATAAGAAGGGGACACAATATTGATCTTCGGAAGTATGCTTTGAAAGAGTGAAAATCGTAAGCGTGGGAGACACAATCTTCATCTTCAGAGAATAGCTTCGGAGAATGTTTTCACGAAGCTTGGGTATTCTTCAAAGCACTATGGACATTGTTGTACATAAAAATTTTTTTTTTCTTCACGAAGCATGAAAAGAAGGGAAGGTGTTTTTTTCGCCGAAGGCTCAAAATCGGTACGTATGTAAAGTTTCATGCATCGTAAAGAATTGAATAATGAAAAGAGACTTGAATATTACATTCAAATGTACAAAATATTACATAAATCACAATTCAAATGTTTTTCCTAAAAACACCTAGTCTTCTCTTAATACTACTTCTGCAGCTTCATTCAGGAGTCGATTGACGACTTCGTCCATGATTGCTTCGGCCATCTGTTTAATCTCATCGTCTCCTTTCGGCTGAGGGCCTGGAGACGCTTCAGCAGTATCTGAAAAACAGGACACGGCTATGCTGCTATTACAAACGGAAAATGAGGCTTAAAACTAAAAATTACAACACAATACAAACTATTAGTTAATACCTAGTTGACCTTCGGGCTCTGTGCTCTTTTCAGCAGCCTTAGCCACTTCTCTAGCATCATGGATGCCCTTTTCACTTCTCTGAATAATTTCTCTTGCCATTTCTCGGCCACCGTTATCCCAGATATCAGTAAAAAAACTTTCCACCAATTATGCTTGCTTCGGCCGAAGGATCTCTTGTATCTTCAAAGGACAAGGCAGCTTCGGACTGTGCTAAAATCTTTACATGTTCGCAGCCCTTCTTTTCTAAGATGGTGGCAATCCCTCTGGCGCCAGAGAAGGCGCATATATCACCTCGGCTATTTAAAATTTCTTCGAAGGCTTCAGCTTCGTGGCCAATCCATTCAATAACACCTTCGGGATTGCCTCTAGAAAAGTTTTCCTCACTTGAGAATGCTCCGACCTTGGCAAAGCTGGCCTTTAATTTCTTAACACAATCTATAGATTTGTTGTAGCATCTCTTTTTGGACGAACGAAGCTCTTCAACAGTCACTTCTAAGTGATCTGCCCATTGATCGCTGAGTTCACGCTTTGTTTCTTCGAGTATGCGTTCTTCCTTGGCTCTGGCCAGCTGTTTCCGAAGGTCTTCAATTTCGCGTTTTTGAGCTTCAGCTTGAATTTTAACAGCAGCTTCGTCCTCTTTTATTTTATTTATTAATGAGTATAATATTTTGTCTTTTTCGAGACCTTCGTTCCTCAGTTCAATTACTTCGGAACGAAGGTTGCTCAGGGCTATTGTACACCCTTCGTCTTCAGTATCTTTCTGTGCTCTGAGAGCATTGCTAAGTATCAAGCCCTGCAAAAAGAAATATGTGTGTGTCAGTGGGTTTAAATGAACGGAAAAATACAAGGATTTCATATATCGTACCTTTAAACTGTTATAAGCTAGGCTGTCAGCCAGATCGTTCTTTGACAGCACCGAAAGTCCGTCTTCTAAAGTTGGGAATCCGAAGCTTCTGCTTATCTCCCGACAGACAGAAATTTCCTTGTTGTCGGGGAGACAGTACAAGAAGTCTTCTTCTCCACTGCCATTGAATATTAACGCCCCCTTTGGATATTTCAGTTTTTGGGCATAGTGCTGGGCCTCTTGTTCTTCTTTTTCTGATAATTTTTTCCCCGAAGCATGACGAACAATATAATCACGAACTTTGAATGCTTCGGGGGCAATAACACCGGTTTCTTCAATAAAAGTTGGTTTTGTTATTTTTTCCGTCTCACTTTCCAAGGGTCTTTTCTTTGCGGGCTCTGAGGGCCCAGCTTCGGCTTCAGTATCTTGCTCTGGAGCTTTAGAACCCGAAGCTTCAACTGTTGTTTCAGGAGTGACAGCAGCCTTCTTCGGAGGGGTGCTTGAAGATTTGATCGTTTCCAGCACATCTAGCACATTAGCCATTCTCTTTCTTTTCGGAGTCACTGCTGGCACTTTTTGATTTTTTACTGTTTCAATGTTTGCCATAGGACTCAAAACTTCTGATGTTTTGGGGCCCTCAGTTGCTTCTTTTACCTGTTCCATTTTTTCTGTGGACGGCGCTTCGGCCCTCTCTTTTATTTCTGGAAACAAAATATTTGATTGTTCCAATTCCATCTTTGATGGCACTTCGGCCATTTCTGTGACTTCTGGCAGCAGAGTTGGCTCAGTTGGTTTTTTAGCTTCGGTTGCCGAAGGAGTTTTTTCGGTAAACTCCGGCACCGAAGCTGGTTCGATGTAGCGCGGTCGGTGAGTGAGGACTTTTATTTTCTTTCTTTCAGGCTCTGGCTCGCTAGGAGCAGTTGCAGCTTCTTCTTTTGCAGAAGTTATGTTCTTTCTTTTCTGCTTTCGGACGGGGTAGCAATAGTCAGGGTAAACAAACCCAATTGCATCAAATACCCGATTCAGCCTCTTCTTTTTTCGGCCTCCGAAGGCCGCTGACATCGCAGTATCTTCGGCTTTCGAATAAGCACCAAGCAATTCGTCACTTAAATTTTCAATACTCTTTAGCCAGTCGTCATCTGGCTCAGTAAATTTATCTCCAAACTTGAAGGTGTACTTCAGTCTCACAAGCCCACCTTCGTTGGTCTCTTTTATGGTTTCTTGAGGCATTTCCCATTTTTCCGCAAGCGGCCACACCCGGAAGGCAATATGCTCTTGTACTAAATCTCTTGTTCCAATAAAAGAGCAGATAACGCCGAAGGCCCTCTGGCATTCTTCGGCAGTTTCATTCATTTCCACCTTCGGCCTCCGAAGGCCGAAGCTTTGCCAAATAGGACGCATAATTATACCTTTGATGTCTTCTCGTGCTGATAAGTCATTCTTCACATAAAACCATTCTGTCATCCAATCCCCGGGCCATCTCTTCCGAAAGGTTGGTACGGGACAGCTTGCCCCGGACCGAGAGACGAAGCTGTAGCAGCCAAAGTTATTATGGTACTGTTCTTTGCCCCAAGGCTTTGTTTCATATAATAATTCATGAACATTACAGAAGCTTCTTGCGTCAGGCTTCAGACCTTGGCTTCTCGTGGCCCACACGAAGATATTTAGCCTTATAATTGCCTCGGGAGTAAGTTGATGAAGATAGACTTCGAAGATTTTCAACACCTCCACGACGAAGCTACTCAAGGGGAATCGCAATCCAGCTTTCAAAAAGCTTCGATACACCACAACTTCATTTTCTTCAGGGTGTGGACAAGTTTTTCCCCTTCGTCCGCCCTCACAATGGACAGATCCCGGAAATACCTTCCCCTCATATTGGCAAGATGGTTTTCTTTGATAGCTGATTTGCCGAAAACCGCATGACTTGGTCGCCAGGGGCGATCTTCGGAGTCTTCACCGCCACTATCTACATCATAACTGTCACTGTCACCAGTATCCTCAGACAAGCCTTCCAGAATTTCCTTGGTAATTTTTTCCGTGTTTGTCTTCGACATTGCTATAAGAAACCCCAAGTTTTTCTCTTCATCAAGAGTCAGCTTCGTCTCAGCAACAGCATCCTTGTCTCCAGACATCTTCGGAGACACTAAAAACTGTTTTCAAATCCGAAGCTTTAAAAACTAAAGACTCAGAGAATCTTAGCGCGCAAAAGCTAAAAATCGAATGAGCAAGAGTGGTTGGCCAGAAAGCGTGCAAAATGAGTTTGCGGTATGGCCGTATTTATACGCTCGGTGCGTTGAAAGCTGAAAGACCCCACTTGTCATTGAATGTTGCTATTCTAGCAAAGGGAAGGTGTTTTTTCGGACCTTCGGCGTAAAGCCTTCGTCCATATCGCAATCTAAATTTATTATTTCAAACAAATTAATATTGCGAGGGGCTACTGTTGGGGACCTTCGGCTTCCGAAGGTCCTCAAAACATGATTTAACAATGTTTCTGGAGTATAATGTGTGAACAGGTATCTTCGAACTCGTATCAGAAAGGGAGAAGCTCAAAAGATACGAAGGTTGGCACAGCACCGAAGCTGTGAAGCAGGAAAGCTTCGGCATGTTCGCAGAAAAGGGAACCGACTTAAAGATGAAAAGGCCATCTAGACCTCGATAGATTGCTATGGAATTGTCACCAAATGTAAAGGGCATGTATGTAATTTTGTATGGGTTGTACCCCGTGCCTATAAATAGGTGAACAGTACCCCCGTACTGTTCACGCTGACTTGGCATTCGCTTTTTGCGTCACACTTGTATTCTCATCTCCTTCCAAGCCGAAGGTACATTTATAATTCAATATTGTTTCTATTTTTCTATAATAATATAATAAAGTTAAATGAATAATGTTATATGATTATTCGTGCTATCTTTTATGTTTCATATGCTTCGTCTTTCATTAATGTATACTGTGATGATGAAGGTTCGTCCTTCATGACCTTCGTCCGGAGATCGTTATATCCTAAGGGAAATAATGCTTCAAAGGACGAAGGACCTTATCGTTTAACATCTTCTGTGTTGCCTTGTTCTTAACTCATAGCATTTGAGAACAAGTCCCCAACAGGGATGGTGGTCAACGACAAGACAAAGGAGTCTATCGTCAACAAGCCAAGAGATGATAAGCCCTCGGACTCTGGCTCGAGACATAAGAAAAGAGACGAGAAGAAGAAGAGGCGCATCAAGAAGATCGTCTGCTACGACAGCGACGAGTCTTCTTCTTCCCCAAGAGACGATGACTACGACGAGAAAAAGAAACCGGTTAACTCAAATTTTTCATTTGATTATTCTCGTATTCCGTTTAACTCCAATGCTCATTTACTTTCAATTCCACTTGGGAAACCTCCGCACTTTGATGGAGAAGACTACTCATTTTGGAGTCACAAAATGCGTAGTCACCTATTCTCTCTCCATCCAAGTATTTGGGAGGTTGTTGAAAATGGAATGCTTTTTGATAGTACTGACAACCCGTTTTCATTAATGAGCAAATCCATAAAAATGCACAAGCTACCACTGTTTTGCTAGCATCCTTATGCAGGGACGAGTACAACAAGGTGAGTGGCTTGGATAACGCCAAGCAAATTTGGGACACCCTCAAGATTTCTCATGAGGGGAACGACGCCACCATGATCACCAAGATGGAGTTGGTGGAAGGCGAACTGGGAAGGTTCGCAATGATCAGGGGAGAGGAGCCAACACAAACGTACAACAGGCTCAAAACCCTGGTCAACAAGATCAAGAGCTATGGAAGCATGAGATGGACGGACCACGACATCGTCCGACTTATGCTCAGGTCCTTCACTATTCTTGATCCTCATCTTGTGAGCTCAATCCGTGAGAATCCTAGGTACACAAAGATGACGCCCAAGGAAATACTCGGAAAGTTTGTAAGCGGGCGTATGATGATCAAGGAAGCAAGATACGTTGATGAGGCATTGAATGGCCCAATGCCCATCTACGAGCCTCAAACCGTTGCTCTCAAAGCAACAAGCAGCAGGGAGGCGCTACCTAGCAAGGTGGCGCAAGTTGAGGCGGCCGGGCTAAATGAGGATGAAATGGCCCTCATTATCAAGCGCTTCAAGACGGCGTTAAAAGGACGCAAGGAGCATCCCAACAAGAGCAAGACAAAGGGAAAGCGCTCCTGCTTCAAGTGTGGTAAGACTGGTCACTTTATTGCTAATTGTCCCGATAATGATAGTGACCAGGGACAAGAAAAGAGCGGGAAGAGGGAGAAAAAGAAGTCCTACAAGAAGGCGAAGGGCGAGGCGCACCTTGGCAAAGAGTGGGATTCGGATTGCTCTTCGTCCGACTCCAACGACGAAGGACTCGCCGCCTCGGCCTTCAACAAGTCGTCTCTCTTCCCCAACGAGCGCCATACTTGCCTAATGGCAAAGGATAAAAAGGTAAGCGTTCGAGAAACTCCTAAATATACTACTTCTAGCGATGAAGATTCTAGTGATGATGAAGTAGACTATTCTGGCTTATTTAAAGGTTTAGATAGAGCCAAGGTAGAAAAAATCAATGAATTGATTGATGCTTTAAATGAAAAGAATAAATTGTTAGAGAAGCAAGAAGATATTTTATATGAAGAGCATGACAAGTTTATTAGTGTACAAAAATCTCTTGCTTTAGAAACTAAAAGGAATGAGATTTTATCTTCTGAAATTTCTGCTTGCCATGAGTCTATTTCTAGTTTGAAGAGTGTTAATGATGAGTTAAATGCTAAGTTAGAAGTAGCTAATAAGTCTAGTTCATGTGTGGAACATGTCGTAATTTGTAATAGGTGCAAGGATTTTGATGTTAATGTTTGTAATGAACATCTGGCATCCATTACTAAATTAAATGATGAAGTTGCAAGTCTTAATGCTCAACTTAAGACTTGCAAGGTGGATTTTGATAAACTAAAATTTGCAAGGGATGGCTACACTGTTGGTAGACACCCCTCTATTAAGGATGGGCTTGGCTTTCGAAAGGAAGCCAAGAACTTAACAAGTCAAAGGGTTCCCATTTCCGCCAAGGAGAAAGGGAAGGCCCCTCTGGCTAATAGTGCTCAAAGGAATCATGCTTTCATCTATAGTGATAGAAAAGTTTCTAGAAATGCTCATAGGAGTTATGCTTATGATTCACATGCTATGATTGCTTCAAGTTCTTCTTTTGTGCATGGTAGAAATATGCCTAGGAAAAATGTTGCTCATGTGCCTAGGAAAGTATGTAATGAACCTTCTACAATTTACCATACCTGCAATACTTCTTTTGCATTTTGTTGTAAGAATAAGAAAGTGATTGCTAGGAAGTTGGGGGCCAAGTGCAAGGGAGACAAGACTTGCATTTGGGTCCCAAAGACTATTATAACTAACCTTGTAGGACCCAACAAGAGTTGGGTACCTAAAACCCAAGCCTAATTTGCCTTGCAGGTTTATGCATCCGGGGCTCAAGCTGGATTATCGATAGCGGATGCACAAACCACATGACAGGGGAGAAGAAGATGTTCACCTCCTACGTCAAGAACAAGGATTCCCAAGATACAATCATATTTGGAGATGGGAATCAAGGCAAGGTCAAAGGCTTAGGCAAGATAGCCATCACAAATGAGCACTCTATCTCTAATGTATTTGTAGTAGAGTCGCTAGGCTATAATCTGCTGTCTGTTAGTCAATTGTGCCACATGGGCTACAATTGTTTATTTACCAATGTAGATGTGTCTGTCTTTAGAAGGAGTGATGGTTCACTAGCTTTTAAGGGTGTACTAGACGGCAAACTCTATTTAGTTCATTTTTCGAAAGAGGAGGCCGATCTAGATGCATGCTTAATTGCTAAGACTAGCATGGGCTGGCTGTGGCATCGCCGTCTAGCACATGATGGGATGAAGAACCTTCACAAACTTCTAAAGGGAGAACATTTTTTAGGTCTAATAAATGTGTTTTTCGAAAAAGATAGACCTTGTGCAGCTTGTCAAGCAGGCAAACAGGTGGGAAGCGCTCATCACAGCAAGAATGTGATGACCACATCAAGACCTTTGGAGCTACTTCACATGGACCTCTTCGGACCCGTCGCCTACCTCAGCATAGGGGGAAGTAAGTATGGTCTTGTTATTGTTGATGATTTTTCCCGCTTCACTTGGGTATTCTTTTTGCAGGATAAATCAGAAACCCAAGGGACCCTTAAGCGCTTTCTAAGGAGAGCTCAAAATGAATTTGAGCTCAAGGTGAAGAAGATAAGAAGCGACAACGGGTCCGAGTTCAAGAATCTACAAGTGGAGGAGTACCTTGAGGAGGAAGGAATCAAGCAAAGGTTCTCCGCTTCCTACACACCACAGCAAAACAGTGTGGTAGAGAGGAAGAACAGGACGCTGATAGACATGGCAAGGACGATGCTTGGAGAATTCAAGATGCCCGAGCGGTTTTGGTCGGAAGCTGTGAACACAGCTTGCCACGCCATAAACCGGGTCTACCTTCATCTCCTCCTCAAGAAGACGTCTTATGAACTTCTAACCGGTAACAAACCAACGTGTCTTATTTTCGTGTATTTGGGAGTAAATGTTACATTCTAGTGAAGAAAGGTAGGAATTCCAAATTTGCTCCCAAAGTTGTAGAAGGGTTTTTGCTAGGTTATGACTCAAATACAAAGGCGTATAGAGTCTTCAACAAATCATCAGGGTTGGTTGAAGTCTCTAGCGACGTTGTATTTGATGAAACTAATGGCTCTCTAAGAGAGCAAGTTGATCTTGATGATGTAGATGAAGATGATTTTCCAACGGACGCAATTCGCACCATGGCGATTGGAGATGTGCGACCACAGGAACACCAAAAGCAAGATCAACCTTCTTCCTCAACGATGGTGCATCCCCCGACTCAAGATGATGAACAGGTTCCTCAAGAGGAGGCGTGTGATCAAGGGGGAGCACAAGATGACCAAGTTGTGGAGGAAGAAGCACCACAGGCCCCTCCAACTCAAGTTCGAGCGACGATTCAAAGGAATCACCCCGTCGACCAGATTTTGGGTGATATAAGCAAGGGAGTAACTACTCGCTCACGTCTAGCTAATTTTTGTGAGCATTACTCGTTTGTCTCTTCTATTGAGCCTTTCAGGGTAGAAGAGGCCTTGCTAGATCAGGACTGGGTGTTGGCCATGCAGGAAGAGCTCAACAACTTCAAGCGAAATGAAGTTTGGACACTAGTGCCACGTCCCAAGCAAAATGTTGTGGGAACCAAGTGGGTGTTCCGCAACAAATAGGACGAGCACGAGGTGGTGACAAGGAACAAGGCTCGACTTGTGGCAAAAGGTTATGCCCAAGTCGCAGGTTTGGACTTTGAGGAGACCTTTGCTCCTGTGGCTAGGCTAGAGTCTATTCGCATTTTGTTAGTCTATGCCACTCACCATTCTTTTAGGTTGTTCCAAATGGATGTGAAGAGCGCTTTCCTCAACGGGCCAATCAAGGAGGAGGTGTACGTGGAGCAACCCCTGGCTTTGAGGATGAATGGTACCCTGACCAGGTGTGTAAGCTCTCTAAGGCGCTCTATGGACTTAAGCAAGCCCCAAGAGCATGGTATGAATGCCTTAGAGATTTTCTAATTGCTAATGCTTTCAAGGTTGGGAAAGACGATCCAACTCTTTTCACTAAGACTTGTGATGGTGACCTATTTGTGTGCCAAATTTATGTCGATGACATAATATTTGGTTCTACTAACCAAAAGTCTTGTGAAGAGTTTAGCAGGGTGATGACACAGAAATTCGAGATGTCTATGATGTGCGAGTTGAACTACTTCCTTGGGTTCCAAGTGAAGCAACTCAAGGACGGCACCTTCATTTCACAAATGAAGTACACGCAAGACTTGCTCAAGAGTTTGGGATGAAGGACGCCAAGCCCGCAAAGACTCCAATGGGAACCGGCGGACATGTCGACCTCAACAAAGGAGGTAAGTCCGTTGATCAAAAGGCATACCGGTCTATGATAGGTTCCTTGCTTTACTTATGTGCTAGTAGACCGGATATTATGCTTAGCGTTTGCATGTGTGCTAGATATCAATCCGACCCAAGGGAATGTCACCTTGTGGCCGTTAAGCGGATTCTTAGATATTTAGTTGCTACGCCTTGCTTTGGGATCTGGTATCCAAAGGGGTCTACCTTTGACTTGATTGGATATTCAGACTTCGATTATGCCAGGTGTAAGGTTGATAGGAAGAGTACATCAGGGACATGCCAATTCTTAGGAAGGTCCCTGGTGTCTTGGAGTTCAAAGAAACAAACTTCCATTGCCCTATCCACCGCTGAGGCCGAGTATGTTACCGCAGGACAGTGTTGCGCGCAACTACTTTGGATGAGGCAAACCCTCCGGGACTTTGGCTACAATCTGAGCAAAGTCACACTCCTATGTGACAATGAGAGTGCAATCCGCATGGCGGACAATCCTGTTGAACACAGCCGCACAAAGCACATAGACATCCAGCATCACTTTTTGAGAGACCACCAGCAAAAGGGAGATATCGAAGTGTTTTATGTTAGCATCGAGAACTAGCTAGCCGATATCTTTACCAAGCCTTTAGATGAGAAGACCTTTTGCAGGCTACGTAGTGAGCTAAATGTCTTAGATTCGCGTAACTTGGATTGATCTATAGCATACATGTGTTTTATGTCTTTGATCATGTTCCTTTATGCATTTTATTGCTTATTTATGGTGCTCAAGTTGTGCAAGGGATCCCCGGACCTCACAGTCCATGTGTGAATGATGCACATATTTAGGGGGAGAAATGCTGCAACTTGACCCTTTGAGACTAACCGTGTGCTTGAGTTTACTTAATTTAGTCTCAAAGGTGGATTGAAAGGGAAATGTGAACTTGGACCATGCAAGACTTCCACTGCACTCCGATGAGAGGGTAATTTACTACAAGTTCATCTCCATGCTCTTATTGCCTTTTTACTCTTAATTGACGATTTTGGTGAGGCAATGGGGTTTAAGGGCCAATAATGATCTCGTTTTGGTGTTTAATGCCAAAGGAGGAGAAATTAAGGCCAAAGCAAATGGATCAGCTACCACTTGAGAACTTTGAAAATAGTAGAGGTAGAACTTTTGATTTGTCAAAATACTCTTATTGTCAAAATTTGGTCTCTTATGGGGAGAATTTATGATTATGGGGAAAAGGGGGAGTTTTTGGATCTTGATCATTTTCTCTCTTGGATTATCTCTCTTTATGCCCAAACAAGTGAGTTTGACTTAGAGATAGTAAAATGAATTTGATTTGCAAAAACAAACCAAGTGGTCGCAAAGAACGATCCAAATATGTCAAATCTTGTAAAAGACAATTTTTGTTCTCAATTGCATTGATGTTGCACTTCTATTTGTTGCTTTTTGATGTGTTGGCATAAATCACCAAAAAGGGGGAGATTGAAAGGGAAATGTCCCTTGGGCCATTTCTAGTATATTTTTGGTGATTAAGTGCCCAACACATATTGAGTGAGTAATTATGTGCCAAATGATGGATGAAGTGCAAATCAACAAGAAGGTATGATTCTAGACTTAGTACATTGGTTTTTGTGTACTAATATATTTGTCTAAGTGCTAGAATCAGAGAAAAGAGAAAAAGGAAAAGACTTGGCTGGTGCAGCCAAGACTCAGCGCAGTCTGGCACACCGGACAGTGTCCGGTGCGCCAGGCTGGCTTCTGGCGAACTAGCCACTGTTGGGAATTCGTCGGCGGCGTACGGCTATAATTCACCGGACTGTCCGATGGTGCACCGGACTGTCCGGTGGTGCACCGGACTGTCTGGTGAGCCATCGACCGCTAGCGCAACGGTCGGCTGCCAAATCCACGGGCGACGCGTGGCCTGCTCCAACGGTCGACAGGAGGCACCGGACTGTTCGGTGTGCACCGTACAGTGTCCCATGCGCCAACGACTACAATTCTGCAACGGTCGGCTGTGCCATTTTAGGAAGGCGATCTGCACCGGACCATGAACAGTGCATGTCCGGTGCGCCACCCGACAGAAGGCAAGAGTTGCCTTCCCAGATTGCCTCCAACGGCTCCTGGCTGCCTTGGGGCTATAAAAGGGACCCCTAAGCGCATGGAGGAGACACCCAAGCATTCTTTGATCATCTCTAAGCACCAAGACTCCATTCTCGCGCATTTGATTCTTTGTGATAGTGACTTGAGCTCTATTTGAGTAGAGAACTCCTCGCATTGTGTTGTGAGCTCAAGTTGTGGCTTGTGTGCGTGGTTGTGCTCGTGCTTTGAGTCTTGTGTGTGTTGCTCTCTCCTCCCTTACTTTCGTGCTTCTTTGTGATCATCATTTGTAAGGGCGAGAGGCTCCAAGTTGTGGAGATTCCTCGCAAACGGGAGATACTAAAAGAAAGGAAAACACCGTGGTATTCAAGTTGATCATTGGATCACTTGAAAGGGGTTGAGTGTGACCCTCGTCCAGTGGGACGCCACAACGTGGAGTAGGCAAGTGTTATACTTGGCCGAACCACGGGATAAATCACCGTGTCTCTTGTGCTTGTTTTCTTCGTGACCATTGTGTTTCACAAGAGCTTGGTCCTTGCCACTTGATTCTATTGAGCTAACACTTAACCATGTTTTGTGGCTACAAGTATTTGATTTTTACAGGATCACCTATTCACCCCCCTCTAGGTGCTCTCACTTCTTCAAATATTTAGCAAGTAGTTGATTAAAAGTAGGGTCGACTATGCTGAGTCGGCCAGACATCTTGGAAGTGTTTTGCTTTCTAATACCTATTTTAGAATGATGTGGTCCAACGATCTGAGGTTGCTGCTGCTTCTGGTCGTCTGCTGACCGTCCGGCCTTTATAAACAGACTGTTCGAGCCTGTCCCGGACTGTCTAACCTGAGTACCTGGATCGTCCTGCGTCCATAGGACAGGTCACCGTGATCGGGTGTCTGATTGTGCTTGCCCCCAATGTCTCCGGTCTTTCTTTTTTCCGGAGCCTTCAGAGTCACCACTCTACGTGACATATTTGGCGTGTGAGGAACACCAATGTCGATATTTTATCTTTGCTTTTATCCGTCGCACAGGCCGAACTTAGGCTTTTTTGCTCGTCGGCACTAATGTGGTGACAGGGTCAGGTGGCCTATGAATCTTCACCTCTTTTTGAAATCTCAGCCAGCCTTCATTTATAGTCGATTGTATTTGCTGATAGAAGACAACACAATCATTGGTGTTATGAAGAAAGGAGCCATGCCATTTATAATATACACACTCTTTTAATTCTTCAATCGGAGGAATTATAAGTGACAATTTAATATTACCATGCTTAAGTAACTCATCAAATATTTTATCACACTTAGCAATATTAAATGTGAACTTAACTTTCTCCTTTTATGTCGAGTGCGGATGAGAGCGAACAAAAGATTTGGCCTTAGCGGGCCAAACAAGCTCAGCACAAGTGACTTTTTCGGCTCTTAGGGCTTGAGTGGCCGACTATCTTTATGTCGATCTTCCGCACTAGACGGATCACAGGTGACTTCTTGTGCTCCGAACGGTCCGACCTATGCAGTCAGACGGTCTGCAATTGGACCAGACGGTCTGGTACTATTCTTGTTCGCGCTTGGCAACGTCTGTGTGACTCTGTGTGACTCCGAACTGTCCGGTGTAGGGTGTCGGACGGTCTGACCAAGGGCCGAACGGTCCGAGATCGTGTGTGGACGGTCCGGTCGTGCTTAGAGTTGACCCACCATTTAGCGAAGATGGCGGTGATGGTCTTCCTGGATATGAGTCCATCGGCATACCAGAATATGGCTGGGGAAACCCATTAGTCGTCGATATGTTTTGCGCAATTGTTTCGGTGCATAATTTATGTGATAAAAAATTAGGCATGTTTGTTTTTCCTAACGCATGTGCCATCTTCTCTATATCCTCCGTGATACTTTTAATCCGATTATCAAAAGAAATTTTAATAGATTGAATATCATCGGCTAACCTGGCATCACATAGCATGGGGAGCTGTTGCAGCACGATTGCCATGTAATCAATGTTTATTTCCCGATCCCGAACGACCTTCTAGTGGCAATCTACCCTGAAGTGTGAGAGGAACCACTTCTTCGCCACCTTGAGGACCTGATCTTGTTGTCGCTGGATCTCCTCGTCTATCTTCTTCATGTCATTTTCTAATTTTTTATACTCAGCAGCCGACAAATTAGTTAGTCTTGTGTCGCTATTTGGAGAAGCACCGTTGAGATCTTTAGAATCGGTCAGCGCCAATCACTAGGGGTGTACATGTCATTTTCTAAGCTTGATTTTGTAGATCTGCAACCTTGTTCCACAGCAGAATCGGGCTGCGCCAATCACTAGGGGTGTACCGTCTGGTGGTGCCCTCTGCGGCGGTGCGGAAGGTCCGTGGCCCTAGGTCGGATGGTTCGCAACCTGGGCGTAGGAGCGGCACCTTCCCTGCGTCGTACAGGACGGTACACGCATAAGGGCAGACGGTTCGTGATGGCATAGGGTCATCTTCCTAGTCGCTGGAATCTAGATCTCGCCCACTGGGGGAGATCTTATGGTGCTCCAGGTTGACAGGTCACCCGAGACGTCCCCAGATGACGTGGAGTCATCTAAGAATTAAGAGACAGTCGAGGTAAAGTACATTGAATGGACAACTAGATCTTTCCCCCATAAGGGCTTGTTCGGTTCTACCCCAATCCATATGGATTGAGGGGGATTGAGGGGGTTTCAATCCCTAGTAAGTCAAAATATCTCTCAATCCATATCAATCCCCTCTAATCCATATGGATTGAAAATAATCGAACAAGCCCTAAGAGGTAAGATCCTATGGTCGTCTTGGGGTCGGTAGGTCACCCAAGGCGGATCTAAACGATGTAGAGCCGAATAGGGGTGGAGGTGGATATGCGGAAAGCTATAACTAGAACTACACTACATCTACTCCTAGGGCAAGAATTATAAAGAAAGTAATTGGTTCGATTGGAATGTGTTCAGGGGTTCTCAATCAGTCATACCCCTTCATATATATAGGGGGAGATCTAGACCCATTACTAGGCGATAGATAACAAATCCAATATGATTAGATGGATAACCACACACGAGATAAAGATAATCACCCGAGTTAATCTGATCACAAGGGTGTAGACCGTCCGTGCCCTAGGGCCGGACGCCCACCAATTTTGCTGTTCAACAGATACCATATTATATCCATAGTACGTACGCGTGGATAGCAAATTCCACCATACCCATGTCAAATAGTGTCGGGGACCGTAATTAGGGGTACCCCCAAGACTCCTAAATCTCAGCTGGTAAACCCCATCAGCACAAAGCTGCGAAGGCCTGATGGGGGCGATTCGGGCCAAGGCTCCGCCCAAGGGACACGATCCCGCCTCGCCCGAGCCCGGCCTCGGGCAAAGACAGCCGACCCCGGAGGATTCACATCTCGCCTGAGGGTCCCCTCAAGCAATGGGCGCACCTTCGACTCGCCCGAGGCCCAACTCGGACAGGCTTCGCGGAGAAGCAACCTTGGCCAGATCGCCACACCAACCGACCGTATCGCAGGAGCATTTAATGCAAGGGTCGCCTGACACCGTATCCTGACGCGCGCTAAGTCGACGGAGCCGAAGTGACCGTAGTCACTTCGCTGCTCCACTGACCAGCCTGACTGGAAAACAGCGCCGCCTGCCCTGCTCCGACTGCTGTGCCACTCACCAGAGTGAGGCCAACAGTAGCTGAGTCCAGCCTCGGGCGCCATAGGAAGCTCCGCCTCGCCCAACCCAGGGCTCGCCCCCGTCTCGATTCCGGAAGACGACGGACTCCGCCTTGCCCGACCCCAGGGCTCGGACTCAGCCTCGACTCCAGAAGACGACGGACTCCGCCTCGCCCGACCCCAGGGCTTGGACTCAGCCTCGACTCTAGAAGAAGACAGACTCCGCCTCGCCTGACCCCAGGGCTCGGACTCAGCCTCGACTCCGGAAGACGACGGACTCCGCCTCGCCCGACCCCAGGGCTCGGACTCAGCCTCGACTCTGGAAGACGACGGACTCCGCCTCGCCCAACCCCAGGGCTCGGACTCAACCTCGACTCCGGAAGACGACGAGCTCCGTCTCGCCCGACCCCAGGGCTCGGACTCAGCCTCGACTCCGGAAGACGACGGACTCCGCCCGCCCGACCCCAGGGCTCGGACTCAACCTCGACCTCGGAGGAGTCACCGCCTCGCCCGAACATGGGCTCGGATCAACCACGTCACAAGGAGGCCATCATTACCCTACCCCTAGCTAGCTCAGGCTACGGGGAGCAAGATCGGCGTCCCATCTGGCTCGCCCCGGTAAACAAGTAATGATGGTGCCCCACATGCTCCATGACGACGGCGGCTCTCAGCCTCTTATGGAAGCAAGGAGACGTCAGTAAGGATCCGACAGCCCCGACAGCTGTACTTCCATAGGGCTCAAGCACTCCTCCGACAGCCACGACACCACATGAACAGGGCAGCGACACCTCTACAACAGCCACGTCAGCCTATACTTAGGGCTCCGGCTCCTCTCTACTAGACACGTAGCATGTTGCTATGCTCCCCATTGTACACCTGGGCCTCCTCCTTACATCTATAAAAGGAAGGACCAGGGCCCCCATGCGGGGGAGAGCGAGGTAGCGAGAAAGGGTAGCCGCAAGTGGCAACGAAAGGTGGCCGCGCGGGAGAACAGGGCCGACGAACTAGGCTCTCTCTCACTCTCCCACGCGCACGCTTGTAACCCCTTACTACAAGCGCATCTGCCCTGGGCGCAGGACAACACGAGGCCGCGGTTTCCCCTAGTGCTCTCTCCCCTTGTGTTCCGTCTCGCGCCGACCCATCTGGGCTGGGACACACAGCGACAATTTACTCGTCGGTCCAGGGACCCCCCAGGGTCGAAATGCCGACAGTTGGCGCGCCAGGTAGGGGGATGCTGCGTGTTGACGAACAGCTTCCCGTCAAGCTCCAGATGGGTAGTCCCCAGCAACCTCTCTAGCCCGGGACGATGCTTCGTTTCGGGAGTCTTGAGTTCATGTCCCTCGACGGCAGCTACGACATGGTACTCCTTCTTCCGCCGCGCGACGACGGCAATGGCGGCCGTCAGCCCGCCCGCCGGTGGCGGAATCGACAACGTCTTCCCCATGCGGTGGAAGAACAACATCCGAGCCCGTCCCGTCGCCTTCCCCGCCGGCGGAGGAGGAGGCGGGGCAGACATGGCCAAGCAGGAGGCGGCACCTCGTCAGCTATCGAGCGAGTCGACGGTGCCGGTGCCCCAGTGGGGGACACGTCGGACGTTGACCTCGCGTCTGAGACGAAGACGAGCGCCGTCTCCCCCCAACACGCCAGCCCCAAGCAGGCGGACGACGCCAGCACGCTCGTGAAGGACTTGCTGAGCGTCAGCCTTGTACCTGAGACAACGGTGCAGTCCGTCCCTGACGCGACTCTGCCACCGTCCGTCGATCAAGAGGTACCGACTGTTTCCCATCTCGTGCCTTTTAGATTCAGCTTCGAACCACCAAGCGATCCTGCTTCGGTGGGCGCTTTCCTTAAGGCACACCCAAACCCTCCGGGGTACCATATGCGGTCACCCTGGGACAGACTGACAACCGTCTCGAGCTACGGGCCCTCGGGTTCCGAGGAAGGTGACGAGCCCGACTCTGGTTGGGATTTCTCCGGGCTCGGTAACCCCAGCGCCAAGCGGGACTTCATGACCGCATGTGACTACTGCTTCTCCGATTGTTCCGATGGTAGCCACAGCCTCGGCAACGAGGACTGTGGCCCAAGTCGTGAATGTTTCCACGTCGATCTAGGGGGTCCCGGCGAAAGCAACCATCTTGGTATGCCGGAGAACGGCGATCCCCCTAGGCCTGCGCCTCGCGTTGACATCCTTCGGGAGCTAGCTGTGGTCCCAGTCCCTACGGGGGGTCAGGACGCACAGCTCGAGCAAATCCACGAGAT
Organism: Zea mays; assembly: GCF_902167145.1. Lineage (NCBI taxonomy): Eukaryota > Viridiplantae > Streptophyta > Magnoliopsida > Poales > Poaceae > Zea > Zea mays. The sequence goes on along the minus strand of NC_050097.1, from coordinate 237,964,679 downwards.
GCAGGCCAGGCTCGATGAGGAAGCAGGAACACTTGCGCAGCTCTGGCAGAACATCAGGCAGGGGCGGGCAGGCCGAGCTCTGGCCGGAGAAACGTGTCATCTGCCCCAGGACGTCCAGCACCGCATCGCCGACAACGCCAGGGCAAGGCCACCACCGGTCTCCAGTGGGGTCGGCCAGAACCTGGCTACAGCGGCAATACTACTCCGAGCGATGCCGGAACCATCCACCACCGAGGGGCGGCGTATCCAAGGAGAGCTCAAGAATCTCCAATAAGATGTCGCGGTCCGACGGGCCGAAAGCTCTGCCTCCCGAAGGCAGGGACACCCCTCGGAGCATCGCGCCGCGACTTCCCGGCTCATGCGGGAAGCCTCGGTCCACAACGGACGCACGCGCAACTCAGCGTCTACGGCCTCGGGTCGCCTCGGCAACGAGCACCACCGCCGCGACCGTCGAGCCCACCTCGACGAGAAGGTGCGCCGAGGCTACCACCCTAGGCGTGGGGGACGCTACGACAGCGGGAAGGATCGGAGCCCCTCGCCCGAACCACCTGGTCTGCAGGCTTTCAGCCGGGCCATACGACGGGCGCCGTTTCCGACCCGTTTCCGAACCCCGACTACCATCACCAATTACTCGGGGGAAACAAGGCCGGAACTGTGGCTCGCAGACTACCGACTGGCCTGCCAACTGGGTGGAACGGACGATGACAACCTCATCATCCGCAACCTCCCCCTATTCCTCTCCGACACCGCCCGGGCCTGGCTGGAGCATCTGGCTCCGGGACAGATCTCCAACTGGGACGACCTGGTCCAAGCCTTCGCTGGAAACTTCCAGGGCACATACGTGCGCTCTAGGAACTGCATTGATCTCCGGAGCTGCCGCCAGCAGCCGGGAGAATCTCTCCGGGACTACATCCGGCGATTTTCGAAGCAGCGCACCGAGCTGCCCAACATCACCGACTCGGATGTCATCGGCGCGTTCCTCGCCGGCACCACGTGCCGCGAACTGGTGAGCAAGCTGGGTCGCAAGACCCCCAGCAGGGCGAGCGAGCTGATGGACATCGCCACCAAGTTCGCCTCTGGCCAGGAGGCGGTCGAGGCTATTTTTCGGAAGGACAAGCAGCCTTAGGGGCGCCAGCTGGAAGACGTCCCCGAGGCGTCCGCTCAGCGCGGCGCAAAGAAGAAGGGCAAGAAGAAGTCGCAAGCGAAACGCGATGCCACCGATGCGGATCTTGTCGCCGCCGCCGAGTACAAGAACCCTCGGAAGCCTCCCAGAGGCGCCAACCTTTTCGACAAGATGCTCAAGGAGTCGTGCCCCTATCATCAGGGTCCCGTCAAGCACACCCTTGAGGACTGCGTCATGCTTCGGCGCTACTTCCACAAGGCCGGGCCCCCGACGGAAGGTGACAGAGCCCACAACAACAACAAGAAGGAGGATCACAAGGCAGAGGAGTTCCTCGAGGTCCACGACTGCTTCATGATCTACGGTGGGCAAGTGGCGAACGCCTCGGCTCGGCACCGCAAGCAAGAACGCCGGGAGGTCTGCTCGGTGAAGGTGGTGGCGCCAGTCTACCTAAACTGGTTCGACAAGCCCATCACCTTCGACCAAGGCGACCACCCTGACCGCATGCCGAGCCCGGGGAAGTACCCGCTCGTTGTCGACCCCGTCATCGGCAACGTCAGGCTCACCAAGGTCCTCATGGACGGAGGCAGCAGCCTAAACATCATCTACGTCGAGACCCTCGGGGTCCTGCGGATCGATCTGTCCTCGATCCGGGTCGGCGCGGCGCCTTTTCACGGGATCATCCCCGAGAAACGCGTCCAACCCCTCGGACAACTCGATCTGCCCGTCTGCTTCGGGACTCCCTCCAACTTCCGAAAGGAAACCCTCACGTTCGAGGTGGTCGGGTTCTGAGGAACATACCACACAGTGCTGGGAAGACCATGCTACGCCAAGTTCATGGTCGTCCCCAACTACACCTACCTCAAGCTCAAGATGCCGGGCCCCAACGGGGTCATCACCGTCTGCCCCACGTACAGACACGCGTACGAATGCGACGTGGAGTGCTGGAGTACGCCGAGGCCCTCGCCGAATCCGAGGCCCTCATCGCCGACCTGGAGAGCCTCTCCAAGGAGGCACCCGACGTGAAGCGCCACGCCGACAACTTCGAGCCAGCTGAGGCGGTTAAGTCCGTCCCACTCGACCCCAGCAACGACGGCTCCAAGCAAGTTCGGATCGGCTCCGAGCTCAACTCCAAATAAGAAGCAGTGCTCGTCAACTTTCTCTGCGCAAACGCTGACATTTTCGCGTGGAGTCCCTCGGACATGCCTGGCATACCGAGGGATGTCGCCGAGCACTCGCTGGATATTCGAGCAGGAGCCCGACCCGTGAAGCAGTCTGTGCGCCGATTCGACGAAGAAAAGTGCATAGCCATAGGAGAGGAGATCCACGAGCTGATGGCTGCAGGGTTCATCAAAGAGGTATTCCATCCTGAATGGCTTGCCAACCCTGTGCTTGTGAGAAAGAAAGGAGGGAAATGGCGGATGTGTGTAGACTATACTGGTCTAAACAAAGCATGTCCGAAGGTTCCCTACCCTCTGCCTCGCATTGATCAAATCGTGGATTCCACTACTGGGTGTGAAACGCTGTCATTCCTCGATGCCTACTCAGGGTATCACCAGATCAGGATGAAAGAGTCCGACTAGCTCGCGACTTCTTTCATCACACCCTTTGGCATGTACTGCTACATTACCATGCCATTTGGTTTGAGGAATGCGGGTGCGACATACCAAAAGTGCATGAACCACGTGTTCGGCCAACACATTGGTCGAACCGTCGAGGCTTACGTCGATGACATCGTAGTCAAGACGAGAAAAGCCTCCGACCTCCTCTCTGATCTCGAGACGACATTCAAGTGTCTCAAGGCGAATGGCGTAAAACTCAACCCTGAGAAGTGTGTCTTCGGAGTCCCCCGAGGCATGCTCCTAGGGTTCATCGTCTCCGAGCGGGGCATCGAGGCCAACCCGGAGAAAATTGCGGCCATCACCAACATGGGACCCATCAAGGACTTGAAAGGCGTACAGAGGGTCATGGGATGCCTTGCGGCCCTGAGCCGCTTCATCTCGCGCCTCGGCGAAAGAGGCCTACCTCTGTACCGCCTCTTAAGGAAGCCCGAGCGCTTCACTTGGACCCTCGAGGCCGAGGAAGCCCTCGGGAACCTAAAGGCGCTCCTAACAAGCGCACCCATCTTGGTGCCCCCCGCTACCGGAGAAGCCCTCTTGATATACGTCGCCGCTACCACTCAGGTGGTCAGCGCTGCGATCGTGGTTGAGAGACGAGAAGAAGGGCACGCATTGCCCGTCCAGAGGCCGGTCTACTTCATCAGTGAGGTACTGTCCGAGACCAAGATCCGCTACCCACAAATTCAGAAGCTACTGTATGCGGTAATTCTGACGCGGCGAAAGTTGCGACACTATTTTGAGTCTCATCCGGTGACTGTGGTGTCATCCTTTCCCCTGGGGGAGATCATCCAGTGCCGAGAGGCCTCAGGTAGGATCGCAAAGTGGGCAGTGGAGATCATGGGTGAGACAATCTCGTTCGCTCCTCGGAAGGCCATCAAGTCTCAAGTCTTGGCAGACTTTGTGACTGAATGGGTCGACACCCAGCTTCCAGCAGCTCCGATCCAACCGGAACTCTGGACCATGTTTTTCGACGGGTCACTGATGAAAACAGGAGCGGGCGCGGGCCTGCTCTTCATCTCGCCCCTCGGAAAGCACCTCCGCTACGTGCTGCGCCTCCATTTCCCGGCGTCCAACAACGTGGCTGAGTACGAGGCTCTGGTTAATGGGTTGCGCATCGCCATCGAGCTAGGGGTCCGGCGCCTCGACGCTTGTGGCGACTCGCAGCTTGTCATCGACCGAGTCATGAAGAACTCCCACTGCCGCGACCCAAATATGGAAGCCTACTACGACGAGGTTCGGCGCCTGGAGGACAAGTTCTACGGACTCGAGCTCAACCACGTCGCCCGATGATACAATGAGACTGCGGACGAGCTGGCGAAGATAGCTTCGGGGCGAACAACGGTTCCCACGGACGTCTTCTCCTGAGACCTGCATCAACCCTCAGTCAAGACCGACGACACGCCCGAGCCCGAGAAGGCCTCGGCCCTGCCCGAGGCGCCCTCGGCTCAGCCCGAGGCACCCTCGGCCCCCGAGGGTGAGGCTCTACGCGTCAAGGAAGAGCGGGATGGGGTCACGCCAAATCGAAACTGGCAGGCCCCGTACCTGCAATATCTTCACCGAGGAGAGGAACCCCTCGAACGAGCCGAGGCTCGGCGACTGGCGCGGCGTGCAAAGTCGTTCGTCTTGCTGGGCGACGGAAAGGAGCTCTACCACCGCAGCCCCTCCGGCATCCTCCAGCGATACATATCCATCGCCAAAGGTCAGGAACTCTTGCAAGAAATACACTCGGGGGCTTGTGGCCACCACGCAGCGCCTCAGGCCCTCGTTGGAAACGCCTTTCGACAGGGTTTCTACTGACCGACCGTGGTGGCTGACGCCACTAGAATTGTCCGCACCTGCCAAGGGTGCCAATTCTACGCAAGGCAGACGCATCTGCCCGCTCAGGCCCTGCAAACGATACCCATCACCTGGTCGTTTGCTGTATGGGGTCTAGACCTAGTTGGTCCCTTGCAAAAGGCACCCGGGGGCTTCACACACCTGTTGGTCGCCATCGACAAGTTCTCCAAGTGGATCGAGGTCCGACCCCTCAACAGCATCAGGTCCGAACAGGCGGTGGCGTTCTTCACCAACATCATCCATCGCTTCGGGGTCCCGAACTCCATCATCACCGACAACGGCACCCAGTTCACTGGTAGAAACTTCCTGGACTTCTGCGAGGACCACCACATCCGAGTGGACTGGGCCGCCGTAGCTCACCCCATGACGAATGGGCAGGTAGAGCGTGCCAACGACATGATTCTACAAGGACTCAAGCCGAGGATCTACAACAACCTCAACAAATTCGGCAGGCGATGGATGAAGGAACTCCCCTTGGTGGTTTGGAGTCTGAGGACGACGTCAAGCCGAGCCACGGGCTTCACGCCGTTCTTTCTGGTCTATGGGGCCGAGGCTATCTTGCCCACAGACTTAGAATACGGCTCCCCGAGGGCGAGGGCGTACGACGACTGAAGCAACCGGAGCAACCGAGAAGACTCACTGGACCAGCTGGGAGAAGCTCGGGACATGGCCTTACTACACTCGGCGCGGTATCAGCAGTCCCTGCGACGCTACCACGCCCGAGGGGTTCGGTCCCGAGACCTCCAGGTGGGCGACTTGGTACTTCGGCTACGACAAGACGCCCAAGGGCGGCACAAGCTCACACCTCCCTGGGAAGGGCTATTCATCATCGCCAAGATTTTGAAGCCCGGACCATACAAGCTGGCCAACAATCAAGGCGAGGTCTACAGCAACGCTTGGAACATCCAACAGTTACGTCGCTTATACCCTTGATGTTTTCAAGTCGTTCATACACCTCGTTTAAATACGCAAATAAAGTCTAACCATCAAGGAAGGGTCAGCCTTGCCTCGGCAAAGCCCGACCCTCCCTCGAGGGCTAGAAGGGGGGAACCCCCTCTGCGTCAAAATTTTCCTCGGAAAAAGTCTTTCTGCCAGAGCATCTTTCGTGCTTTTCGACTACTTCGATGGTGGGATCCTGAAAACGACGGAGTACACGTAAGCAGGCAAGGCTGACCGAGCCGAGGGACTCCTATGCCTCTGGGATATGGATACCTCACTCATCACCTTCTGCGATAAGTAACTCAAGTTCGGATAAGCGATTCCGCTGACCGAACAAGTCTTAACGCTCGTAGACTCTTCTGCCAAAACGATTTTTTGGGCCTTCTCGACTACATCGAAAGCATAATCCTGCGGTCGAGTAAGAGTACACGTAAGCGGCAAGGCCGACCGAGCCGAGGGACTCCTACGCCTCCGAGATATGGATACCTCACTCATCACCTTCCGTGAGAAGTAACTCTCGCTCGGACAAACGACTCTGCTACCGACGAACAAGTCTTGATACTCGGAACAAAGGGAAAAGAAGTGCAGCTTTACAACACGACGACGGTATGTTTGGGCCTCGGCGGCCGCAAAAAACATACATGTACTACAGACGAACTGATCCTGTAGGTTCAGACGTCAATGGGGGGAGCAGCGGCACCCTCGGCATCGACTCCACCTTCGGCGGAATCCGACCCGGCCTCGGACGGCAACATGGTCGGAGGACCTCCACTCCGAAGGAAGACGTCAGCATCGCACCCGGGCCATCGCCGCCAGGGACTCCTCCAGGAACCCGGCCCAAGCAGACGGCTCGGCCGGCCGCCCCGAAGCCTCAGCCAGCTGTCCCCCGAGGACATCCACCCGGCTCATGGCCTCGGCAACTCGACTCCGGCGTCGGTCCCGCCAGAGGACGACCCGGCCAGGCTCCGGACAACGAAGCTTCTTTTCGAGCCAACTCCGCCTCTGTCCATGCTGACACCGCTGCCCTCGGCTCTGGCTCACCGCAGAGCGGCCGAGGGTTTTCCTTTAACTAAGCAAGTGAAGCCTCGAGCGGCAAGGCCGACGGAGCCGAGGGACTCCTACGCCTCCGGGATACGAATACCTCACTTGTTACCTTTCGCACAGAGCAACTCACATTTGGTTAAGCGGTTTGGCTAGCCGACAGGCGAGTTCTAGTGCTCGAAATGAGGAAGAAACATGGTATTACATCCAAAAATACCTACATGTTCAGGCCCCGAAAGCCACAATGAACAAACACCGGCACTCAAGGTGCCATTACAAACGGAACTCCGGTTCCACTCCCGCGGGTATGAACAACCTCCACATCGGAGAGCCTGCGGGACGACGAACTCCGGGTGACTCGCCAGCGGCCTCTGCAGCAGCAGCTGTTGGGATTATGCTTCGTCGCCGAAGGTCTTGCAGGGAGAAACGGCTTCGGCTGAAGTTGTCCGCATGTGATGACCGAAGGTTCCTCTTCATGAAGCTTCGGCATCGCAAACCGACATAAGAGTAGAATGACCTTTTAGTCTATAAATGTTTGAGTCGCTGTTGTAATCCCTTATGAGGGGCATAATTGTAATTTTTCACAGGCTGTGTCCCATGCCTATAAATAGTGAACAGTATTCCTTTACTGTTCACGCATTCCTGTAATTGCAATCGCATCATTCGGGAAACGATCTTTGTCAAGGCAGAGGTATAATTGTATCCAATGTTATAATACATTAAATATAGATAGTGTGAAAATAATGTTGCTCGTTTATAATTTGTCTTCCTTTGACATTTCATATTATTTTGCACAATCTACTTGAATTCAATTACGAAGACTTAACCTTCGTGATTGTATTGACTTTTACCTTCGTCCAAAGTTCATTAGTCCTTAAAGGAATAATGTTTCGTTGGACGAAGGGCATTAACATTTAACATTTTATGTTGCCTTGTTCTTAATTCGTAGCATTTGAGAACAAGTCCCCAACATTGGCGCCCACCTCCGGTCAACTCACTTCCACTTTTTGAGCTGATGGCTTCGTTCAACGATCAAGTTGGAGCTGCTTCGGCCCCGAAGTTGGTGCTCCCGATAACAGGTGGTTCATGCTCAGAGCCAGCCAACAAAAAGCAGAAGAAAGAAGCACAGAGAAGGGTACAACATGTTGGGGTGCAAGGACCCTTCATCAAGTCAAGATGGTCCCACATTCCAATTACCTTCTCCCAAGAAGATCTTCAACTCAAGGATTATCCACACAATGATGCTATGGTTATCTCTTGTGTGATCAAAGGGTTTCTAGTCCATAATGTCTTGGTTGACACAGGCAGCGCAGCTGATATCATATTTGCCAAAGCTTTCAGACAAATGCAAGAGCCCGAAGACAAGATTAATGATGCTACACACCCTCTCTGTGGCTTCGAAGGAAGACAAATTGTAGCACTGGGCAAGATCACCATGCCAGTGACCTTCGGTTTCATCAACAACACCAGAACTGAGCAAGTTGTGTTTGATATTGTTGATATGGAATACCCCTACAATGCAATTATTGGTCGTGGCACCCTCAATGCTTTTGAAGCAATTCTTCATCCTGCTTATCTTTGTATGAAGATACCTTCAGATCAAGGACCCATTGCTATTCATGGAAGTCAGGAAGCTGCCAGAAGGGCCGAAGGAAACTGGACTGACTCAAAAGCAATCCATAATATAGATGGAGCTGAAGCTTGTGAACAGTACAAATTCAGAAGGGAGAAAGCAGCTTCGGTAGATCAGCCGAAGCCCATGCTCTTATGTGAGGACATAGCAGAGCAGAAGGTGTTGTTGGGCTCCCAATTATCCGAAGAACAGGAGAAAACCTTGATAAGGTTTTTGTTCAACAACAAAGATGTTTTTGCATGGTCAGCTAATGACCTTTGCGGAGTTAATAGGGATGTTATTGAACATTCGCTCAATGTTGATCCATCCTTCAGACCCAGAAAGCAGAGGCTTCGGAAAATGTCTGATGACAAGGCTGAAGGAGCTCGGAACGAAGTCAAAAGACTCCTCAGTGCAGGAGTTATCAGAGAAGTAAAGTACCCAGAATGGCTAGCTAACACTGTTATGGTAAAAAAGGCCAATGGCAAATGGCGAATGTGCATCGATTTTACGGATCTCAACAAGGCCTGTCCGAAGGACGAATTCCCATTGCCAAGGATAGACTCCTTAGTTGATGCAGCAGCTTCGTCAGAGCTTATGAGTCTTTTGGACTGTTATTCAGGCTATCATCAAATTTGGATGAAGAAGGAGGATGAGCCGAAGACCAGTTTCATAACCCCTAGTGGAACATATTGTTACCTTCGGATGCCTGAGGGGCTCAAGAACGCTGGAGGAAGTTTCAGCAGAATGACTTCGAAGGTTCTTCAGTCTCAGATAGGCAGAAATGTGCTAACTTATGTTGATGATATCATTATTAAAAGCACGAAGCAAGAAAATCACATTGCTGATCTGCAGGAGACCTTTGCCAATTTTAGACAAGCTGGTCTAAAGCTGAATCCAGAAAAATGTGTCTTCGGAGTAAAGAAGGGGAAATTTCTTGGATGCTTGGTTTCAACAAAGGGAATTGAAGCTAATCCAAGCAAAATTGAAGCTATACTCCGAATGGAGCCACCAAATACAAAAAAGGGGGCCCAAAGATTGACGGGTAGGCTGGCATCTCTTAATAGATTCATATCCAGATCAGCAGAGAGAAATTTACCATTCTTTGAAGTACTGAAATCAGCCGAAGTCTTCCAATGGGGACCAAGCCAACAAAAAGCCTTCGAGGAACTGAAGCAATATTTGATGGATCTAACAACATTAACGCCACCAACGCCAGGGGCTCCTTTGTTATTATATGTGGCAGCTTCGCACTCAGCGGTAAGTGCAGCACTTGTCCAGGAAAAGCTTGATGGCCAAGTTAAGAAGCAGGTTCCAGTATATTTTGTATCTGAAGTTCTTAATGTATCAAAGAAAAACTATACAGAATTGGAGAAGGTGTTATATGCTGTTTTGATGGCATCCAGAAAGCTTCGGCATTACTTTCAAGCATATAATATTGTTGTTCCTTCTTCGCAACCGTTGAAGGATATTATGCGAAATAGAGAAGCTACTGGACGGATTGGAAAATGGGCTGCGGAGCTCAATGAATTTTGCATTGATTATGTACATAGATCTTCGATCCAGTCTCAAGCATTGGCAGATTTCATTGCCGACTGGACGCCAGGAGCTCAGGATGAAGAAACAAATAAAGATACTGAAGTATGGACAGTGTTTTGCGATGGGTCGTGGGGAACCTTCGGAGCAGGAGCAGCTGCTGTGTTGGTCTCACCATCCAAAGTTAAAACTTGTTATGCGGCAAGACTTGAGTTTAGTTGCACAAACAATATTACTGAATACGAAAGCCCTGCTTTTGGGTCTTCGGAAGTTAAAAGCAATGGGAATCATAAGGGCCATTCTTAAAACTGATTCCCAGGTTGTTTCCGGTCATATTGACAAGAGTTGTAAGGCCAAAGATCCGAAGCTCGAAAAATATCTAGACACGGTCCGAAGGATTGAAGCCTCCTTCGAAGGATTTTCTGTCAAAAATATTCCTCAAGGAGAAAATGAGCATGCTGATTTGCTAGGTAAGTCAGCGGCACAGGGGTTGCCCTTACCTTCAGATGTGTTCTTCGAAACAATCAAAGCACCTTCGGTGGAGCTTCTTGAAAGAGCAGTTCTCAATATATCTCCTGTTAATAGTGAAGACTGGAGAACCGAGATCATCTCTTACCTTCAGGGTAACTTCCTTTCAGATGACGAAGTTTATAACAAAAGGATAGAGGCAAGAGCTCATCCATATGTCATCATAAAAGGGGAGTTGTACAAGCATGGAGTTTGTGCTCCATTACTCAAGTGTTTGTCCAGAGCTGAAGGCATAGAATTGATGAAAGAAATACATGCAGGCCTGTGTGGATCTCACATTGAATCTAGGCCGTTACTTGGAAAAGTTTTTCGTCAAGGGTTTTATTGGCCGAAGGCAGCTTCGGATGCAGCGGAATTAGTTCAAAAGTGTGAAGGTTGTCAGAAATGTGCAAGAGATCAAAAACAGCCTTCGTCTCTAACTCAACTGATACAACCCATCTGGCCATTGCGAAGGTGGGGCCTTGACTTGTTAGGTCCGTTACCACCGGCCCAAGGAAACTTAAGATATGTTGTTGTGGCCGTGGAATATTTTTCTAAATGGATTGAGGCAAAGCCTTTAGCCACAATAACTTCGGCCACCATTCAAAAGTTTTTCTGGCAGAATATTGTCTGTCGTTTCGGAGTACCAAAGGCCATCACTGTAGATAATGGAACACAGTTCGACTCCGAAGATTTCAGACAATTTTGTGACCAAATTGGCACGAAGATCCATTTTGCATCAGTTAGACATCCGGAGTCAAATGGACTTGTTGAAAGAGCCAATGGCATTATAATGACAGGAATAATGAAGTTAATCTTCAATCAACCCAGGGGAAAGTGGCTAGATCAATTAATCAAAGTGGTGTGGAGCCACAATACAACAACATCAAGGTCAACAGGCTTTACTCCATTCAAATTATTGTTTGGTGACGAAGCAATAACTCCGGAGGAAGCTAAAACCGGATCAATAAGAGTAGTAGCTTCGGCAGAATCAGATTTCAAAGCTGATCAATCTGTAGAAAAAGATGCTATAGAAGGGATCAGGCTTCAAGCTATGGAGAACATCAATAAATATCAAGCCGAAACAATCAAATGGCGTGATAGAAAGGTTCGGCTAAAGAATATTGAGCCAGGACATTTGGTGCTTCGGAGAGTGGCAAACCCAGATACAGTAGGCAAGTTGCAGTTGAAATGGGAGGGACCTTTTTTGGTAGCATCTTCGTCAAGACCCGGTTCATACAGATTGAAGGATATGGACGGCAACGACATTCCTAGATCTTGGAATGCGGATGAGCTTCGGCGATTTTATGTATAACTCGATGTAATTTTTTATATTTTTATTTTTCTTTTATGGCACCCTTTTCCTTTCTAAAGGGGGAGAAAGGTTTTTAATGGGGCCATCACATGTAATTTCTTTTTTATTTTTACCTCTATAAGAGCAAAATCCCCCAAGAGATGTAAATGTAAAAACTGAGAACGCACCATCGAGTGCCGAAAAAGAGAAAAAAAAGGAGAAGAAACAGGAAAGAGGATCGAAAGTCGTCCCTAAGGGGATGCGGAGCACGACGAAGCTACTAAAGAAGTCGCTCCAAAGGGGGCGCAGTGTAAGTTTTCTGCTCAGAAGTCGTTCCAAAGGGAATGCAGAGCTTACAGCGAAAAATCAACGCTGATACCGCTGAAAGTAAAAGGCGAAGAAGCTCCTAAGGGAGGCTTACAGCGAAAAATCAACGCTGATACCGCCGAAAGTAAAAGGCGAAGAAGCTCCTAAGGGAGGCTTTCAGCGAAAAGTCAACGCTGATATGTGATTGTTTCTAAGGAAATAATGGTTGTGATTACGGCTTCGGATATGTGATTGAACATTCATTTGCACACCACATTACATCATAACATTTGCATTCATAAACATTCATCCAGGCATATGTAGGTTAACCATCATCATAGCATAAGTAGGCTGTTTCGGCAAAAAGGAAAAAACTGTCTTTTGTACTTCGTCATATACGAAAAGAAGAGCTTCGGCGGAAAGGAAAACCTGTTTTTATGCTTCGCTGTGTACGAAAAGAAGGGAAGGTGTTTTTTTCGCCTTAGGCTCAAAAAGATAATTTCGTCCACATCAAAGCACCCCACACATTAATGGAAGGGTAAGAGCGTGTTACAAGGTATGAACAAAATTCATTAAGAACAGTTTAGCCATATTTACAAAAGTCATTTCAAAAGTTTCTTGAGTTTTTCCACAGTCTATTTCTACTAATCTTCATGGGGCCTCAGCTTCGGCGTCATACTCTTCAAGCGTCGGTCTCGGCGGCTTCATCACCCTACATGAATTAAGTTGTGAGTCAAAACCGAGTTTGAAGGAAAAGGTAAAACACAAGGTATGATTTCTTACTGATTCAAGATGACTCCGAGCTTCGTTTCCAGCCTTTTCTCGCCCGCCTTTTGTCCATATCATCTTTACAAATCTATTAGAAATGCTTCGGGCGAGGTCAGGAATGTCATCTAAAATTGATGGTGATATGGTGAAATTGGGCATGTTAACAATTTTTCCATGGTCGCAGCCAGCTTTCAGAAAAGCTGCAGCAGTGCCCCGAGAAGCTACCCAGGCACAGAAGTCACCATGCCCGGCTATAACTTCGTCAAGCTCATCAATTTCACCCTCAATATGTTCGAAGGTCTTTTGTAAATCTTCAGTTGACGGAGTGAATTTCTCGCTGCTAGCCCCAACTGAGTGAAAGATCTTTCTCAGTCGCTCAATACATTTATTGCTAAACTCCAAACATTTGTCTTGAAGGCTTGCCAATGATTTTTTCAACTTTGAATTTTGTTGGACTTCGGCTTCAAGTTTCGCATTAAGTTCTTGCTTTTCTTGAACAAATTGTTCAGATTGGCAGAGAAGCTTCGTATTCAATTCTGCTATTTTAGTTTCGGCTTCTGCCAATAAGCCTTCAGTTGACTGAAGCTCGAAGTCTTTCTTTTCAATAGCAGCTGATTGCTCTTTTATTTTGTTCTCTAAATTTCCAATCATAACCTCCTGTTTTTTGTCTTCCAGATCCTGTTGTATTTTCAAAGCCTTACTCAACAGCATACTCTGCACATAAACAACCTTTGTTAGAAATGTTTTCATTATTAAAAAACAATAAATGTCAAGGGAAAAGTGATTCACCTTGAAATTGGAATAAAATAAACTACCAACAATATGTTGTCGTCGGTAGCGGCTAATATCTGTTTCTAGCTTCGGAAAACCGATACTCTTTGATAGAGTACCGATAACCTTAGCTCCAGTCTGATCCCGGATACAGCCTAATTTTTCATCGTCAATACCTCCGAAGAGGAGTGCTCCTGGTTTATATCCACAAGATTTGGCATATTCTTTAAGCTCTTCTATCTCGGTTTTTGACAATTCTTGTCCAGCTAAATTTTGAAACATGAAGGTTTCGTCCTCTGAAGTATCGTCAGCTATTTCTTTTCCTTTCCCAGACACTGCGGCCATGGTCTCTTCGGCGGCAATAGTACCTTCTTCTGTGGCCATCTCTAGTAGTATTTTGTCGATATGTTCAATCGTAGTTTCCAAGTTCAAATCTTCGGCTGAGGTAGCTTCGGTAGCTGTGATTTCCGAAGGTGCGACTTCAACATTTGATATTTCCTCAGCCGCTGCTATCTTCCGAGCTGAAGCTCTCGGTGGTGTCTTGTCAATGACTTCGGTCACTGCGATGATTCTCTGTCTCTTTGTTGTTTTCTTCGTTTTTTCGGGCTCCTTTTCCTTCTGAAAAACTTCGTCAGTTGAGGCCCTAATGGACTTAGCTTCACAGGCAGGGATTCAGTCATTACCTTCAAAATCTCTTCCACGTCAGTGGCAGAGCGTGATGCGGCAGTCTCTTCTTCGTCAGATGCTTTTCGCTTCGGAGATGTTACTTTTCTTTTCTTCAGAATATTTTTCTTTTTTGGCGGTTCTTTCTCATCTTCATTTAAAGCTTCGGCTACCCTTCTTTTTCGGCCTTTAACAATTTTATTCAGTTGTTCGTAGTCAGGGTATTCAAAACCCAAGGCGTCCAGCACTCGATTCAGTCTTCGCTTCGGACGGGTACCGAAGGCCGCAGTCATCAACTGATCTTCTTTTTTGGAGTAATTACCAAGTATTTCATTGCACATTACTTCAATTGTGTCCAGCCACTCTTGGCAAGGTGTTTTAAAGTATTTCTTAAACTTGTAATAGTAAGGTAGCCGCACAAGCTCCCCTTTCTTCTTCTCCCCCTCTAGCTTCGGCATTTCCCATTCTTTTAAAGTAGGGAAAACCCTGAAGGCCAAGAACTCTTGAACCAGGTCCCTAGTGCTGATATGCTCTGAAATAATTTTAAACTCACCTAGTGCAGCCCAAGTGGGACCTTCTAATGTCATGTGGCATCGCGGTCTTGTTTCTCCGAAGATCAATTCAAGTGGGCTTTGTACCAGCTTCTCTTTGTCTTCGTCAACTTTAACATAAAACCACTCTGACTTCCAGCCTGCCGGCCATTTGCTTCGGTAGCTGATTACAGGAAACTTTGTGGTTTTCTGATAGGCAAAATTATAGCAACCAAAGTTATCATGTAATCCATCTTTTCTAGCCTTCGTCTGGTAGTGTAGTTCATGAACTCGACAAAAGCTGTCAGCAAACGGCTCAACCGCCTGGCTTCGGAGGGCCCAGATATAAACACTAAGTCTAACGATAGCGTTAGGAGTCAGCTGATGAAAGTAGATCCCAAACTCCTTCAATACATCTGCAATAATCCCATGGAGGGGGAATCGTAACCCAGCCTTTAGAAAACTCTTGAAAATGACTATTTCATCCTTCTCTGGCTTCGGGGTGGTTTCTTCCCCCCCGAAGCGAAGTAGCTTCTTCTGACTCTCGCTGAAATAGCCCGACTTCACCATCTTGGAGAGATCAGCTTTAGAGACAGTCGACTTGCCGAAGTCCAAGTGACTGGGCTTACTTGGCACGGCAATATGATAATCATCTTCGAGATCAATTTCTTCAATATTTCCTTCTTCCGCTTCGGCAGCAGCTTCGGAGATGGGAGCAGTCTGCTCTATCTCGGCGGTACGGATTCCTTCCGAGGTCACCAGCCCGGATCGTTGCATCGCTTCGAAGATGGGAACAGTATCCGATCCTTCAGCTTTGCCTTCCTCACGCTCAACTCTAGCGGTATAGCGCACTCTGGCCATTTAATTCTGAATTTTGTGGGAACTAAATACTTTTTCTTCCGAAGCTTTTTCTTCTGACGAAGTAGGCTTCAGGCTGGAGTTTCGTTTGATTCCGAGAGTTAACCTTCGGCTATGGTTAAAGATTTTGGCAGCAAAACAGTGCAAATAGCAATGAATGCTGTGGTAACTTCACATCTACCCATCTGTTTATATAGTGATGCAGGTAAGGAGGTGAATCGCCAGGATTTTTTACACCAGGCGAACAGCTGTTTGCACTCGCTGCAAGGTGGGACCGCTACGTGCTCGGAAACTAAATCGTTTCTCGACAACGAGCTCAGGGAAGGTGTTTTTCGGACCTTCGGCCTCCCGAAGCCTAAGAGACTTTTTTCACGGATCAAGCTCGTTACGAAAAACGATCTAGCACCGTGAAGGGGCTACTGTTGGGATTATGCTTCGTCGCTGAAGGTCTTGCAGGGAGAAACGGCTTCGGCTGAAGTTGTCCGCATGTGATGACCGAAGGTTCCTCTTCATGAAGCTTCGGCATCGCAAACCGACTTAAGAGTAGAATGACCTTTTAGTCTATAAATGTTTGAGTCACTGTTGTAATCCCTTATGAGGGGCATAATTGTAATTTTTCACAGGCTGTGTCCCATGCCTATAAATAGTGAACAGTATTCCTTTACTGTTCACGCATTCCTGTAATTGCAATCGCATCATTCGGGAAACGATCTTTGTCAAGGCAGAGGTATAATTGTATCCAATGTTATAATACATTAAATATAGATAGTGTGAAAATAATGTTGCTCGTTTATAATTTGTCTTCCTTTGACATTTCATATTATTTTGCACAATCTACTTGAATTCAATTACGAAGACTTAACCTTCGTGATTGTATTGACTTTTACCTTCGTCCAAAGTTCATTAGTCCTTAAAGGAATAATGTTTCGTTGGACGAAGGGCATTAACATTTAACATTTTATGTTGCCTTGTTCTTAATTCGTAGCATTTGAGAACAAGTCCCCAACAGCAGCGATGGTCCCCGGGCAGACGCGACCTCCGGAAGACTCTCGTTCATGTCCCCGCTCAAGGGGCGCGAACCATATATCAAAGCCAAAGAGCCGGAGGTCGGTCCACAGGTGGCGCTGACAGTCTCGTCGGCGGAGAAGCTTTCTCCCGCTGCCACCACCTCAGCACCGACAGTAGCTTCCACCTGTCCACCAGCACCGCACCAACGAGCGCCGGCCGCCTCAAAGCGCACCGGCAGGTCCTCCCTCTCGTCCTCGCCACGAAAACGAGGACAGAGGACGGAATGTTGCACCCTAGCTGGGCAGCAACAGTTTGCCTTCCCCGGCATGGCTGGAGGACGCCTCCTCCACAGAGCTGGGGGATGGTTTCCACCCCCGGAAGCTGAAGGAGAAGGTCGCCCACGAGCCCGTGCGGGAGGTGGAGCTCCGGCTCAGCCCGCCCTCCGCCCCAGCAAGGATGATGAAGATCCTTGAAGCTAAGGGCGGGGCGGAGGCCGCAGCCCGGCTTGCTTCTCCCCACCATCGAGCTGGTGGTCACCGTCTTGGGTGACCATCGGCGAGGGGATGCAGCTGGGCTACCTGATGAAAATCCTTGAAGCCGAGCGATGGCTGAAAGGTACCAACTTCCGTGAAGTTGCGTTCCTCCAATGATAGCAATACGAAAGCAACACGGGCGCCCCCCATTCGGGGGCTCGGAAGGTGGAAGGGCGCAGTGCATGAGGGAGTGCGAAGGCATGGCTGCCATCCAAGGGGGTCGCCCTCCTTTTAAAGGCGACTCTCCCCACTTGCGTCCTCAACCGTCGCGGACTGAGTCTTAACCAACACGCTCCAAGGTCCTCCCCCTACGACACGGGGGCTGGGTCCCACGCGTCATGCAGGCTGGCCCAGGGCAGAAGGAGCCAAACCGCCGCGCGCGGAGCGCGTAACCGCCCGGCGGTTACAAGCGCTCCTCCACTTTCGCCCAGACCAGCGGGTGAAAGGGCGGACCGCCATGCAGGCAACATGCAACCACACCCAGGGGGCGCACCCTTTCGACTTCGACGCGTCCAGCATGGAGGCCCAGTCCCACACGTCATATAACCGACGCGCCGGTTACTATGTGCAAGAAGCTACACCGCTACTCACGCCAGTACCGCGCCTTCTCGACTGCGGAACCAATACCACGACTCAAGGCAACCCTGCGCATGGCCCAACAGTGACAACCGAGCAGATCGGTCACAGGTCAGACAGCTGCGGGAGAAGGCGCGACGGTCGACATGGCCAAAAGTGGGCCGGTAGTAATGGCGGTAGCAGGCGAGCGGAGGCAGCGGTCGAATCGTCTGCAAGCTCACGTCCCCTCATGGAGTAGCAGGAGAGCCCTCTCCCACGGCGTGAGGACGACGCACCCGTGTTCCGTTCCTCGAACGGCTCCCGCACGCACGACGACTGCCCCGCGAACCACTCGTCCCGTCGCATTAACACTGCGGCAGGGTAGGCGACACCTTCGGCAGGCGAAGCAGGCGACGCTTCACCTCCGCCATAATGACCGCGTCAAAAAAAGGTGCGCCACGTCGTTCAATTTCATATCCTTTTCCTCTTCCCCTTTCTCTCTCTTGCTACAGGGACCGGGAAAGGGGATGCTCCGAAAGGGATCCTTCTCCGCGAAGGAAACGGGCCCCGAGCCCTCCTACTGATCAGAGGTTCGAAGGCTGGCCCCTCGGAAGGGTTCGACAGCCGCCTCAGAGCACTCGGGCTCCGCACCCATTACTGGTCAGAGGTTCGAAGGCTGGCCCCTCAGAAGGGTTCCACAGCCGCCTCAGGCCACTCGGGCTCCGCGCCCATTACTGATCAGGGGTTCGCAGGCTGGCCCCCCGAAGGGTTCACAGCCGCCTCAGAGCACGCAGAGCGAGGGATGACTCTGGGTACGTTCGATACATAACCAAGGCTCGGGCTACACTCCCGAGGTACCCTAAGACATTTCTGAGACCGGCGGGAACGATTTGTAACGGAATCCCACCAGAGGGAGGCATCGAGCCCTCGGACCCCGTCAAAAGAGGACCAAGTCTGGCGAATCACCCGCATGTACTTTTGGAGCGCGCCTCTGGGCCACTAGCCGACCCCCAACGAACGGGGCACGGGCGTCCACTCGGATCACCCGTTAGCAACTCACTGGAGACACCATGTTCGGCGCCCTCCGAGGGCAACATGGCGCTTTCCCCCCTCCTCCTTGCGAAAAGGCGACGTAGGGGCGTATGAAAAAAGCCGAGTCTGTCCTTGACCATCCTCTCGCTCTGTGTGGAGGCTCGGGGGCTGCTCTCGCAAACCCGGCTCCGGCCAAACCGCTGACAGCGTCAACATACCAGCCCAAGAACTTGGAACCTGACTAAGCACCCGGGCAACGTCCGATTCGCATGAGGGAACAACCAGACTGGCCGAGCCATCGCGAAAGGCATTAAGACCTCGAAGGAGTCAAACCACTCCTCCGAGGCCTCGGGGGCTACACCCGGCGGGTGCGCTCGCGCGCACCCACCGGAATGAAATGCAACCGAAAAAGGCCGGTCCCCTCGCAAAAAAGTGCGAACAAAAGCCTCCAAGCGAGTATTAACACTCCCTTCGAGGCTCGGGGGCTACTATCGGGGACCATAATTAGGGGTACCCCCAAGACTCCTAAATCTCAGTTGGTAAACCCCATCAGCACAAAGCTACGAAGGCCTGATGGGGGCGATTCGGGCCAAGGCTCCGCCCACCGGACACGATCCCGCCTCGCCCGAGCCCAGCCTCGGGCAAAGACAGCCGACCCCGGAGGATTCACATCTCGCCCGAGGGTCCCTTCAAGCAATGGGCGCACCTTCGACTCGCCTGAGGCCCAACTCGGACATGCTTCGCGGAGAAGCAACCTTGGCCAGATCGCCACGCCAACCGACCGTATCGCAGGAGCATTTAATGCAAGGGTCGCCTGACACCGTATCCTGACGCGCGCTCAGTCGACAGAGCCGAAGTGACCGCAGTCACTTCGTCGCTCCACTGACCAGCCTGACAGGAAAACAGCGCCGCCTACCCTGCTCCGACTGCTGTGCCACTCACCAGAATGAGGCCAACACTAGCTGAGTCCAGCCTCGGGCGCCATAGGAAGCTTCGCCTCGCCCGACCCAGGGCTCGGCCCCCGTCTCGATTCCAGAAAACGACAGACTCCGCCTCGCCCGACCCCAGGGCTCGGACTCAGCCTCGACTCCGGAAGACGACGGACTCTGCCTCGCCCGACCCCAGGGCTCGGACTCAGCCTCGACTCCGGAAGACGACGGACTCCGCCTCGCCCGACCCCAGGGCTCGGACTCAGCCTCGACTCCGGAAGACGACGGACTCCGCCTCGCCCAACCCTAGGGCTCGGACTTAGCCTCGATTCTGGAAGACGACAGGCTCCGTCTCGCCCGACCTCAGGGCTCTGACTCAGCCTCGACTCCGAAAGACGACGGACTCCGCCTCGCCCGACCCCAGGGCTCGGACTCAACCTCGACCTCGGAGGAGTCACCGCCTCGCCCGACCACGGGCTCGGATTAACCACGTCACAAGGAGGCCATCATTACCCTACCCCTAGCTAGCTCAGGCTACGGGGAGCAAGACCGGCGTCCCATCTGGCTCGCCCCGGTAAACAAGTAATGATGGTGCCCCGTATGCTCCATGACAACGGCGGCTCTCAGCCTCTTACGGAAGCAAGGAGACGTCAGCAAGGATCCGACAGCCCCGACAGCTGTACTTCCACAGGGCTCAAGCACTCCTCCGACGGCCACGACACCACATGAACAGGGCAGCGACACCTCTCCAACAGCAACGTCAGCCTATACTTAGGGCTCCGGCTCCTCTCTACTAGACACGTAGCACGTTGCTATGCTCCCCATTGTACACCTGGGCCTCCTCCTTACATCTATAAAAGGAAGGATCAGGGCCCCCGTGCGGGGGAGAGCGAGGTAGCGAGAAAGGGTAGCCGCAAGTGGCAACGAAAGGTGGCCGCGCGGGAGAACAGGGCCGACGAACTAGGCTCTCTCTCACTCTCCCACGCGCACGCTTGTAACCCCCTACTGCAAGCGCATCCGCCCTGGGCGCAGGACAACACGAGGTCGCGGTTTCCCCCTAGTGCTCTCTCCCCTTGTGTTCCGTCTCGCGCCGACCCATCTGGGCTGGGACACGCAGCGACAATTTACTCGTCGGTCCAGGGACCCTCCGGGGTCAAAACGCCGACAAATAGATAATTATCTGCAGTTATTTACCCATATGCGTACCCATTGCCATCCCTAATTAGGACGTACTAGACAAAATTACAATGACATAAGTAGAATTTTCTTTATATTTAGTTACATATCCACCTAGAAAAATAAATTGGCCTATAATCATACTCATTTAATATATGCCATTTAGAATAGAAAGCTGATGTGGCATATGAGTAAAGAGGTAAAAGAATATTTAGCATTTAATAAAGCATTATCTTGAGGGAGATACAACTTATTAGACACGAGATCATAGGCACTGAAACTTAAGTTATCTAAATGACCCATAATTCATATACTCTCATACATATTTAGCATTTAATTGTCTTGTGGGGACTATAAAACAACGCATGATAATATACATTGGACAACTGTATTTTTTATAGTAATATATAAGATGATAACTTTAAATAATGTGACAAGAAACAATTAGTTGTGAATAGCATAAGATATCAGCACGTCAGAGAGCACAAGTTGACGAACTAGCTGATAATAATGGAGGTGGTTACTGTCCAGAAATCCATATGATCATGGAATTATTAAGAAGGACAAATTTGTATGGTCACATCATATCCATACAGATTTCCTTGTCTACTTCCTACTCATGCTAAGGTGACTAGAAATTGTGATAGCGCTCGCATTACTGTTACGGGGCGTTTGCATCCATTATTCATTTTTGAAGAAATTAAAATTTACTTAATAAAGTACCTATTTAGTTTGCAATTTAACTTTCACCTCTCTATAAAGTTCAGATATAAGTCTATCTCGAATTCATGGGTGGATAATGGAAATAATTTTATATATCAATAGAATTTGTTTCTATTCTATAACTTATAGAACCCTCTTCGGCTCACTCCTCTATATAATAAAAATGTAGCACATAAATATCTTCGACATCTTACTAATAATATTATACAAATACATTTTGTATAAAATCTAATTAGCTTAATTGACATGTGCTTAAATTACTATTATTAAAATGAAATTCAATTCCAAGGATCCAAACCAGGCGTTAGCGAAGAGCGAGAAAGTAGCAATGACTACTCCAACCTTTAAATCGCTCCGTTCTAACTTCTATAGAGTCGGTTTAAAACCTATTTCTACAAACGTTTTTTTGAACTGTTAGTGCTGGAGGCTTGTAGAAATGGATCCAGTGTATAAACGGGTAAATGAGAACCGTTAGTGGAAATCGATTTCCACTAGCGGCCGAGCTAAAAAACCGCAAGTGGAAATCGATTTACACTAACGGTTGAAATAATAAAACTACCAGTCTTTTCCAGAAACGATAAATAAGTTTTAAAAATAGCAAAAAAATATTTTAATAAAGTCATGGCTTTTTCACGCAGATATCGCAACGCTAGGCAACAAGCAGCTAGGAATCAAACTCACAACCTCACCCTCAGGCAATGCACTCTCTTCCACTCCACCTATAATGTGCCTTATTTTAAAATAGGGGTTTTGTTGTCCATATATTAGAACAAACCAAAAGTAAACTGATTATTTGAGACTTCAAATGAATTCAAATGAAAAGGTTGTCAAATACAAAGTTGAATAATATTTTAAGTTCTACAACTTCTATTTTAGTACTTTTTCCCGTCCGAGGTCGTTTACAAAAAAAATATAGTTTAAATTTGATAGATTCAAGTAAAATTTTGAGAGTACAAATGATTTCAAATGAAAAGGTTGACATCTACACAATTTTATAACTTTTAGAGATCTACAACTTTTATTCGGATGGTTTTTCATACAAGGTCATTTGAAAAATAAACAAATCGATTTCAAATTATTTCTACTGCCGGTTTTTTTACAAAACCTCTAGTAGAAATCGTGCATTTTTACTCGCGAATTTCTTAAGAAAAGCGCCAGTAAAAATGTAAAAGGTAAATGGCCTTTACCATTTTCTCTAAATTAATTTTGATGATTGACGACTATCATAACTTAATGGACTAACTAGTTTAACTAGTTTTTCTAGTTGATGAATTCTCAGCTGCATAAGTCCAACCATCTCAAATTCTAAATTGACTGTCCGAAATACCATAGATTATTCCAAGCAGGAGAAGCTTTTGGAAAATTCACCTGTGCGCGGACCGTTCACGACACCTCGGTGAGCGTTGGACAAGAACTATGCAAAACTCACATTTCTACTATGGACTGTCCGAAAGTGAGAAGAACACTGTCCGGGATCAAGCTTAGACCGTCTGGCCATTGAAAACCAGAGAAACCCGAAGGTGACGGGTTCAGTAAAATACATTTTTAGCGTCTTCGGAGACTGTTCGGGGTGCACGACCGGACCGTGCGCGACTGCTTTATCTGATATCTAACGACATATTTAATGTATTTATAGCCGTTGATATAGCCGTTACTGCTGATCATTGCGATTTCAGTCATTGATGTGCAGTGGTGGACCGTCTGGGCCAGGAGCGCGTACCGTCCACGGTTGGCAGAAAGTGGGCAACGACTAGAAAGTGGTTGGTGGCTATAAATACAACCACAACCACCTCCATTCACATTATTCTAGCATCTCATTCATTCTCATTCAATACAAAATCAAGCACTTCATTCCAAGACACATTCAAATCAAATGTGAATGGATAAGTCTCTGATGTATGTTTGCAAGGATAGCATATCAACAAGAATTATCATCATAACTTAATAGATTGATAACAAAGTTCCTCCAAAAAAATCTTTGTATCCTATGCACAACACATAAGAGAACAAAACGTCATTTTTTATTACGTATTTATATGGTTCTATGTCTATGTTTAATCATGGATTTTGATGTACTCACGAGTCACATCGCCCGTCGATAGGGCCCTAAGTCGTTGGAGACTCGTCAATTTATGTTCTGTGACATCGTACGAGCACATACCTAATAAGAAATTAAAGTTACAGTGAAAGGACCATCTTGTCCTTCAAACCCTAGCTAGTTTTTCCTATATAAACCCTGGGGGGCGTACATATATATCACGCATCAAACTAGTAGCAAATTAATAATCCAGCGAACACACTATACTAGTGAGCAAATAAAGCCACCGATGTCATCACTCCTGTTGCGAGTGCTGCTCATCCAGCTTGCAGCAGTGGAGTGCCTCTCCGCCGCGATTCCAGGCTGCCTAACGCAATGTGGAGGCGTAGAGATACCCTATCCATTCGGCGTCGGCACCAACTGCTCCCGCAAAGGGTTCCGGATCAAGTGCATCAACGGCAGCGCGGGCGAGGAGATTCCAGTGCTGCTACCTACTACGCGCTACCAGAACATCCGGGTGCTGAACCTGTCCGTGTCGCCGTTGCCGGAGGCTCGAGTGCTTCTTCCGGTGGCATGGCAGTGCTTCAACGCCACCGGGGGCGTCACTGGGATCTACTCGGGAGATGTGGACTTCAACCCAGAGGGCGTATACCGCATCTCCAACACACAGAACGAGCTCTTCGTCCTCGGCTGCGACACCTATGCGTTCACCAAAGGCGTGAGGGTGCACAACGTTAACGCACGCTTCCCTTACAGATACTTCACGGGGTGTATCACCGTCAGTGTAGACGACAAGGACCCGCGCGACGGTGCCTGCGCGGGCCTCGGCTGCTGCCGCGTCGACATCCCGCCAGGCATCACGGACACCAGCATGACCTTCTCGTCTACCTGGACGCGTGCCAACCAGACCTTCTGCCCCTGCGACTACGCCTTCATCGTGGAGAAGGGCAACTACACCTTCAAGGCATCCGACCTTGTGTCGCACACACCCGACAACCGTCTGCCTTTGGACTGGTGGACCATGCCACTGCGTCTCGACTGGGCCATCCGCGACAACAACGGCGACTCCATGACTTCCATCTCCTGCGCCCAGGCACCCAACGAACCTGACTATGGCTGCCGCAGCAAGCATAGCGAGTGCACTAATTCAACCAATGGCCCTGGCTACTTCTGCAAGTGTGCCCATGGCTACGACGGAAACCCCTATGTCCAGAGTGATGGTGAATGCACGAGTAAGTAGTATATATAATCCCCTTCTTCTCAATCTATAAGTGGTTTTATTTGGTTATTTTAAATACATCACTTTTATTATTAACTATATGTATCCCGATATATATATCTACCTCATTGCAATTTTGCCCGTACCTTGTTTGTGATGGCAAATGTCCTAATCACTTCTATATGTCTTTCAGATGTAATTTTTCTATCCTTTCATGCTATCGTCAGTGGCACAAAAGGATAAGTACATGTGATTTTCTTACCCTTTTACGCCACTGACGAGGGCATGAAAAAGGTAAGAAATTGCATCCGAGTGACATAGAAGAGATTAGGATGTACTGGACAAAATTGCGGTGACATACGTAGAATTTTCTCTATATATCTAGTAATGCATCTAGAAAAACTAAATTGGCATTATTTGGAGCAGGACTGGTGTATATTCTCAAGGCACGGTGCCATACTATACTCATTATTTAATATATACCATGTAGGATAGAAAGCTGATGTGACATTTGAGTAAAGAAGGAAGAAAATAAAACAATATCTTGAGGGAGATGCCACTTAGACACGAGATCATAGGCATTGAAACCTAAAACAACTAAATGACCACAATTCATTCTCTCATACACAATTATCGTTAAATTGTCTTATGTGTGGCACTATCGGAATTCGCCTTTTTGCCGGGTGCCAAATATTTTGCCGAGTGTTTTCTTTCAGGCACTCGTCAAAGAAGTTTTTTACCGAGTGCCAGACAAAAAAGCCTCGGTAAATAAAACACTAGGCAAACAAGATCTTTGTCGAGTGTTTTATTTTTGACACTCGGCAAAGACAATTTAAAATCATATTTTAAAGCAGTAAATTAATTCAAATGAAAAAATTTTAACTACAAATTTGTATAACTCATCATGATGTACAATTTATATTTTGAACATTTCTTCATATGACAAAATATAAGTAAATTTATTCATAAAATCTATATCTCTCTCGTAGTTTATAAAACTACGAGAGAGATGTATTAGATTTGTGCATATTGTTAGAACCATCATGTGAGATTAACAAGTGACCAAACCACCGAAATAAACTTTGTAGATCTTGAGAAGTTATAGAAGTTTATAGTTGGCAACTTTTTCATTTGAAGTCATCTTGTCAACTAAAACTACGTCTGAATTTTAAAAATTTAAAATTTGAATTTTGAAAACGACCTCGAAAAAAAACCACCAACATGAAAATTGTAGGTATTGAAGGGTTATGAAACTTTGTAGTTGACAATATTTTGGTTTGAAATCATCTTGTCATGCAAAACTATGATTGAATTTTAAAATTTGAATTTTTGAAACTACCTCGAATGGAAAAACCACCAAAATAAAAGTTGTAGGTCTTGAAATATAATAAAACTTTGTAATTGACAAATTTTTTATTTTAAATCATCTTACCATTTAAAATTTCGTGTGAAGTTTTAAAATTTGAAATTAAAGTTTTGTAAACAATCTCGTATGTAGAAACTATCAAAATAGAACTTGTAGATCTTGAAAAGTTATACAACTTTATAGTTGTTCACATTTTCAAATGAATTCATTTAGTGTCTCAAATAATCAGATTATTCTCGGGTTGTTATAGTACATGGGAATGAAAACGTAATATAGACATAATTGATGTAGTAGTGTAGTGCGCGAGAGAGGTTGCAAGTTCGAATCTCACTATTCATAAAACATGTAAATTTTATTCAAAATAATAGTGAAAAATGATAGGATAATGGGGTATGGTATTGGGTAGTGGTTGGAGAGTTGTTCATATAATTTAGAAAATGTTTTGCTATTTTTTGGGGTTTTTTTTGCGATTCCTAATTTACCGAGTGTTTTTCGACACTCGACAAAGTCTTTGTTGAGTGTCCGAAAAAATATACTCGACAAAAAACCCTTCACCGATAAAATATTTGTCAAGTGTAAAATGGCCTTTGCCGAGCCGAGTGTCTTAGACACTCGGCAAAGAACGTGAGTCCGGTAGTATGGACTATGAAACAACGTATGGTAATATACACGGGATAACTATATAGAATCTTCAATAATAACATATGAGACGACAACTTTGAATACTTTGACAAGAAATAGTGGTTTGGAAATGGGCTAAGCCATCCAGTCGGTGAGAGGGCACAAGTTGTCGGACTAGTGTCGTTGATAATAACGGAGATAGTTGGTCTGATGTCACTGTCCAGAAATCCATATGATCATGGAATTATTATCAACGACAAATTTGTATGGCCACACATCACATCCATACAGATTCCTTTGTCTACTTCCTATTCGTTGACAAGAAATTGTGATAGCACTCGCATTATTGTTATGTCCCGTTTAGATCATTGGAATTGAATTCCATTCTAATAACAGTAATTAGGTATATACTAATTAACTAATTCGATTTTATGCAAAATATATTTGTATACTGTTATTAACAAGGTATCGGAGATATTTATATGTGCTACATTTTTACTATCGAGAAGTGAGTTGAAAATCGTCTTGTAAGTTAGAGAGTCGAAACAAATTCTATTGATACATAAAATCATTTCCAATCTTCCATCTCATGAATTTGAGATAGACTTATATCTGAACCTTAAAAAGTGGTAGAATGTTAAATTCCAAGGTAAATGTGTTACTTTATTGACTGAATTCCAGTTCCACTAAAATGAAGGTATATATCCAAACGCACAAAAGCGACAAAGTAGCAATGACTTCAACCTTTTAAAAAAAGGTGCCTTTAAAAAAACAAAAGAGCAGGAATCTGTTTATTAAGATTAATTTTCCGAACCGTGTGTTGAATTCTTTTGAGTTCTCACATCTCAAAAGATCGCTCCTTGCTTTCATAAATTATTGGCAAACGACTGACTCTCTTTTGTGACTATTTGAATGCTCACAAAATTAATAATTAATTATATACAGATATCAACGAGTGCCAAGATCCAAAGTCACATAATTGTTCAAGTGGCAGCAAATGCATTGACACAGACGGAGGCTATTATTGTCAATGCAATTTCTTCCGAAGAGGGCAGCAATGTGATCCCTTAATTCCTATGGCTGCCGTTGCACTGTTAAGTAAGCACAAAATTCTATTAACACCTTGTTACATTACATCATTCTCTTTAATTTGCACTTAGCTTGTTCTGTTTCGTCCTAAAAGTGACTAAAACGACAAAACTTTTGCACCATTTTAGTCATTTTTAGCTCTTTGTATTTGGACCTTTAGCTACCGGGATAAAGTGGCCAAGGGAGAAAAATGTAAGGCTATGAGTCGCCTTGAGTTGTGATTTGCGACAACACGGGCGTGAGCCTATCTAGCGACTAGCGAGGTTTCTCCATGATTTTTTTGGTGATGTTAGCCTGGTTTATAATTTAAAAAAATCATTTATAGTGGTAGTTTTATTAATAAAACTGCTATTATTGTAAACCTAGTGTCTGAGAATGTAAATATTTATAGTGGCGGTTTTTTACCAATGTCTGGCCTTGCACACGTACGGGCGGTTAAAGAAACCATCAATAAGGGCTAGTTTGAGAACTCCATTTTCTCATGGAATTTCTATTTTTCCATTGTAAAATGAACTAATTTCCTTTGGAAAAATGAAAATCCATTGGAAAAATTAGGTTTCCAAACTAGCCCTAAAGATCAGTTTTCTACCGTAGGTAAAAGTCTTTTGTGTAGTGTCCTGATAATTTCTTAAACATTCAATTACACAAATAGAAGAACTAATAGCGTGTTTGGTTTGAGGATTGAGCTAGTCTATCATCTTCTCACTCCTCGATATTTATGTTTGGCTTGTAGAATGGAATGAGTTGATCCATCATTACCTCATTCCTCATAGTTAGTTAGTTAGTACTAATGTGAGGAATAGGGTCATCCCACCAAATTTGTGTAATGAACCTATGATGCATCACCTCAATTTGGATACAGTGATTCCTTAAACCAAACACCCCCTAAGAGCGTTGCCTAGGCCTTAAAAAATTCTAAAAATGAATAAAAGAAACAAGAATCATTATGATTTTGAGTTAGCAAAAAAAAAGATAGCAGCAACCGACTAGATCAAAATTTGAAAAACTCAAATATAGATTCACGGGGATAGATATGCAATAAGATTCATGCTATGTTCTGTTAGTTGAATGGTTGAACATGCATGTATCTTTCTCGAATTCTGTCTGCAGCAACATTTGCTGCCGTCGTCCTTGGATGTGTCGCAATTGTTTTGCTTCAGACTCTAAACAACAGGAAAAGATTCAACAGAAATGGAGGTAAACTACTGAATGCCCAGGGCATAACCACCTACACCAAAAGGGAGCTGAAGAAGATAACTAATGGCTACAGCAAACGCCTTGGAGGAGGGCACTTTGGCAATGTTTACGAGGGCACCATCGTCGACGGCAGAAAGGTCGCCGTCAAATGTCCTTTGCGGACAAGGGTGTCGTCGCACCGCTGCCATTGGAAGAATTTGATTCGACCTCGCCGTGTACCGCTACCGCAACAGAGGGTGGAGGAAGATGGGTCGTTCATGAACGAGATCAGGTTCCAGTTCGAAGTCAGTCGTCACAAGAACTTGGTCCAGCTCCTGGGATGCTGCCTAGAGACCGACATTCCGATCCTAGTCTTCGAGTTTGTCGCCAATGGAAGCCTGGAGGACATACTTCATAGTGCCAAGAAACCATGTACCCTCTCGCTGCCGGAGCGGCTGGACATCGCCATTGGCTCCGCGGAAGCTATCGCCTACATGCACTCCCTTGACAATCAAAAGCGTGTCCATGGAGACATCAAGCCTTCCAACATCCTCCTTGACGATGACCTCAATCCAAAAGTCTCTGACTTTGGTTCCTCCAAGCTCCTGGCAATCCATAGCTACTACGTTAGGGCAGTGGCTGCAGATATAGGCTACATGGACCCATTATATATGAAGACCGAGCACTTCACATTGGAGTGCGATGTCTACAGCTTCGGCGTGGTGCTTCTGGAGCTCATCACGAGGAGAAGGGCCAGCTGGTATGAACAAGATCACCAAGGGAACAAGATCCTCCCCATCGAGTTCGTCAAGTGCTTCAAGGACCACGGTAGCGGATGTGCGATGTATGATAGCAGACTTGATTTCTCAGCTGGCGAGGATGCTCAATCTCGATGCAACAAGCGTTGCCTCGACATGATTGGCATGTTGGCCGTCCGATGCCTCAAGGAAGACAAGAGGGAGAGGCCAACCATGGCAGAGGTTGTCGAGGAGCTTAAGCGAGTGAAGGTACTACTGCTGGGTACACATATATAAAATAATGGCCTGCAGCAATCAAGCGAGTTCGAAGCACGCAGATGAATGGAAGCGAAGCAAGCAATAAGAATGGTCGGTCAGCACATGTGAAGCGCTGAACATGGCGGCGGTACTGATACAAGCAATAATAAGGGTTCCTCAACTCAAATAAATATACATGATTTATTCTCTTCCAATAAAACAGCAATGTCTATCTGTAAACATAGTAATTCGCATGAATTGCTTCGCTTTATACTTCTTAATTTGATGTATGTCCATACAAATAATTGACACTATATATCGAGCACCAAAAGTGACGGACACTATATATCGAGCACCAAAAGTGACGGACGGTCCGGCCTTAGAGCCCGAACGGTCCGCGGCCCCGCGATTAGATCAACTCAGTTGATCATCCTTATCTCGTGCGTGGTGATCTATCTAATCACGTGTGAGTTGTTAGCTATCTTCTAGGAACAAGTCCATACCTCCTCTACTATAAATATAAAGAAGTATATCTCCGCAATCAGATCAACTCACGACCGATTGAGAACCCACGAACACATTCCAATCGAATATATCTACTTTATTTACCTTTCTTCTCTTAGGAGTAGATGTAGCGTACTTCTAGTTTATAGCCTTCCGCATATCCACCTCCACCTCTATTCGACTCTACGTCGTCTAGATCCATCTTGGGTGGTCTGCCGACCCTAGGATCTTACCCCTCCCGGGGGGCAAAATCTAGTTGTTCATTCAAAATACTATATCTCGACTGCCTCTTAATTTTTAGACAACTCCACGTCGTCTTGGGACGCCCCGAGTGACCTGTCGACCCGGAGCGTCCTAAGATCTCTCCCCCAGGTGCGAGATCTAGATTCCAGCGAGGAGCAAGACGACCCTGCGCCATCGCGTACTGTCCGGCCCTGTGCGCGGACCGTTCGGTGCAACGCATGGAAGACGTCGCTCCTGCACCGAGGTCGCGAACCGTCCGGCCCAGAGCCGTAGGCTGTTCGCGTCTCCGCAGAGAGCACCGCCAGGCGGTACACCCCTAGTGATTGGCGCAGCCTAGATCGGCGTCAACAGACACATTACATACGTGTGTACGGGTAGGCATATTCTTGAGTACTAGGATAAGTATTTTATTCATTCCACACACACGTGTAGGCATCACCATGCGGTATTCAAGCTCTTGTATATTAACTAGTCTTAAAATAGCCCCATTTTCTAGCGTAGCGCAATGTACACATGCACATGCATGTTTCTAGATAAAACTCCAGCATAAATCTTGTTTTTTTTTCTAATTTCAGTTTTCCGATTAAATTCGAATTTGGTTTGAAATTCACTCACACAATTTGAAATGCTCAAGCAAATAAAACTTGAGCATCAGATGCAAGGTTATTTATATTTATTTATTATTTTATCCGTTTAGATGAATGCTTCTAAACACGTAATTCATAAAACAACAATTACCTTAATTAAAGAAGGGAAAATCTTTCTATTCATTTCAAAAACCCAAATTCTAGTTTTTTCCATATTTTAGAGAATATTCTAAATATATTATTCAACAAAGAAATGATTTTACTCACATAAGGACCTTTTCATTTAACTTTATAATTCATTTTGTCAATTGATTTATAAAAAGAAAATACTTAAAACTATAATTCGTGATTCTAAACTACTCAAATCTCACTGAATAATTAAACTAGATCTTGATAAATTTTGTTGATTTAAAAACTAGGGTGTTACGTTTCTTTTGCCGTGTTCCACTTTTAGATGTCATATGCACCTTAGACACATGTAAGCATGAACCCCTTTTATATGTATATATAGGTCAATCTTTTTTTAGATAATGGAACAAAAATAAGGTCCCAACCTCTACGCCATCCAAGACAGCGTACACAGCGTATCGATACATCCAAAAAGCGCTTAGGCTCACAAACAGACTCATAAACCTAGTTTACCAAAGACAGCTAGACGACTAGGCCGCAATTCTATTTGAGAACTTCCACCCAAACTTAGCGAACACCTCCATAACGACCGACTCCAATAAGCGGCATGCCTTGTTCAGATCGATCCTCGCGTCCTCGTCTCTAAGCAGCAGCGACCAAGAACGTGCCCAATATGTCGCCCTGAAAATAACCTGCATGAAAGTGTTAGCCTTGGCGCAATTAAACACCATATCATTTCTATTCAACCATATAGCCCAACAAATAGCAGATAAACCTACACAAATCTGATTTCTAAATGCTGGCCGAATACCAGCAAGCCAAGAACCAAACATGTCGGAGATGCTAGAGGGAGGTTGAATTCCAAAGGTGATATGTATTGTATTCCAAATAAAGCGGGCGAAGTGACATTGGATGAAAAGATGTTCAATAGTGAAAGTCGCCTAGAGGGGGGTGAATAGGGCGAATCTAAAATTTACAAACTTAAGCACAACTTCAAGCGGGGTTAGCGTTAGAAATAGAAACGAGTCCGAGAGAGAGGGCGCAAAACAAATCGTGAGCGAATAAAGAGCGAGACACGATGATTTGTTTTACCGAGGTTCGGTTCTTGCAAACCTACTCCCCGTTGAGGTGGTCACGAAGACCGGGTCTCTTTCAACCCTTTCCCTCTCTCAAACTATCACTTAGACCGAGTGAGCTTCTCTTCTCAATCAAACGGAACACTAAGTTCCCGCAAGGACCACCACACAATTGGTGTCTCTTGCCTTGGTTACAATTGAGTTTGATCACAAGAATGAAGGAAGAAAAGAAGTGATCCAAGCGCAAGAGCTCAAATGAACACGACATCACTCTCTCTAATCACTAAAGCTTTGTGTGGAGTTGGGAGAGGATTTGATCTCTTTGATGTGTCTTGTATTGAATGCTAGCTCTTGTAAGTTGTAGAAGAGTGGAAAACTTGGATGCCATTGAATGTGGGTGGTTGGGGTATTTATAGCCCCAACCACCAAAAATGGTCGTTGGAAGTGTGCTGTCGCATGGCGCACCGGACAGTCCGGTGCGCCACCAGACACTGTCCGGTGCGCCAGCCACGTCAGCAGACTGTTGGGGTTCGACCGTTGGAGCTCTGACTTGTGGGGTCTCTGGGCTGTCCGGTGGTGCACCGGACAGGTCCTGTAGACTGTCTGGTGCGCCAACTGCGCGTGCTCTGACTCTGGCGCGCACTGTAGCGCATTAAATGCGGTTGCAGACGACCATTGCGCGCGAAGTAGTCGTTGCTCCGCTGGCACACCGGACAGTCTGGTGTGCACCGGACACTGTCCAGTGACTCACCGGACAGTCCGGTGAATTATAGCGTAGTGCCCTCTGAATTTCCCGAAGGTGAAGAGTTCAGCCTCGAGTGCCCTGGTGCACCGGACACTGTCCGGTGGCACACCGGACAGTCCGGTGCCCCAGACCAGGGTGCCTTTGGGTTGTCTTTTGCTCTCTTTGTTTGACCCCTTTCTTGGTCTTTTTATTGGCTTATTGTGAACCTTTGGCACCTGTAGAACTAGTAGACTAGAGCAAACTAGTTAGTCCAATAATTTGTGTTGGGCAATTCAACCACCAAAATCAATTAGGAAAAAGGTGTAAGCCTAATTCCCTTTCAATCTCCCCCTTTTTGGTGATTGATGCTAACACAAACCAAAGCAAATATATAAGTGCATAATTAACTAGTTTGCATAAATGTAAGTGCAAAGGTTACTTAGAATTGAGCCAATATTAATTCACATAAGATATGCAAGGATTGTTTCTTTATATTTTTAACATTTTGGACCACGCTTGCACCACATGTTTCGTTTTTGCAAATTCTTTTGTAAGTTCTTTTGCAAATAGTCAAAAGTAAATGAATAAGATTTTGAGAAGCATTTTCAAGATTTGAAATTTTCTCCCCTGTTTCAAATGCGTTCCCTTTGACTAAACAAAACTCCCCTTCAATAAAATTCTCCTCTTAGTGTTCAAGAGGGTTTTAATACACCAATTTTGAAAATACTACTTTCTCCCCCTTTTGAACACAATGAGATACCAATTTGAAAATCTTAAAATTAGGTGGTGGTGCGGTCCTTTTGCTTTGGGCTAATACTTTCTCCCCCTTTGGCATGAATCGCCAAAAACGGATACTTGAGTGAAATATAAGCCCTCGGTAAACTACTTTCTCCCCCTTTGGTAAACAAAATATGAGTGAAGATTATACCAAAGTTGGAGAGTTGCGCGGAGCGACGGCGAAGGATGAGTTGATGGAGTGGAGTGGAAGCCTTTGTCTTCGCCGAAGGCTCCAATTCCCTTTTAATACACCTATGACTTGGTTTGAAATATACTTGAAAACACATTAGTCATAGCATATAAAAGAGACATGATCAAAGGTATATTAATGAGCTATGTGTGCAAAACATCAAAAGAAATTCCTAGAATCAAGAATATTTAGCTCATGCCTAAGTTTGTTAAAAGTTTGTTCATCTAGTGGCTTGGTAAAGATATCGGCTAATTGTTCTTTAGTGTTAATGTAATCAATCTCGATATCCCCTTTTTGTTGGTATCCCTTAAGAAATGATACCGAATGGCTATGTGTTTAGTGCGGCTGTGCTCAACGGGATTATCCGCCATGCGGATTGCACTCTCATTATCACATAGAAGAGGAACTTTGGTTAATTTGAAACCATAGTCCCTAAGGGTTTGCCTCATCCAAAGCAATTGCGCGCAACAATGACCTGCGGCAATATACTCGGCTTTGGCGGTAGAAAGAGCTACGGAATTTTGCTTCTTTGAAGCCCAAGACACCAAGGATCTTCCCAAGAACTGGCAAGTCCTCGATGTGCTCTTTCTATTAATTTTACACCCCGCCCAATCGGCATCCGAATAACCAATTAAATCAAATGTGGATCCCCGAGGGTACCAAAGCCCAAACTTAGGAGTATTAACTAAATATCTCAAGATTCATTTTACGGTCGTAAGGTGAGCTTCCTTAGGGTCGGCTTGGAATCTTGCACACATGCATACGAAAAGCATAATATTCGGTCGAGATGCACATAAGTAGAGTAAAGAACCTATCATCGACCGGTATACCTTTTGATCTACGGATTTACACCCGTGTCGAGGTCGAGATGCCCATCGGTTCCCATGGGTGTCTTGATGGGCTTGGCATCCTTCATCCCAAACTTGTTTAGAATGTCTTGAGTATACTTCGTTTGGCTAATGAAGGTGCCCTCTTGGAGTTGCTTCACTTGAAATCCCAAGAAGTACTTCAACTCCCCCATCATCGACATCTCAAATTTTTGTGTCATGATCCTACTAAATTCCTCACATGTAGATTCGTTAGTAGACCCAAATATGATATCATCAACATAAATTTGGCATACAAACAAATCATTGTCAAGAGTTTTAGTAAATAGAGTAGGATCGGCTTTTTCGACTTTGAAGCCATTAGTGATAAGAAAATCTCTTAGACATTCATATTGGGGCTTGCTTGAGCCCATAAAGCGCCTTAGAGAGTTTGTAAACATAGTTAGGATACTCACTATCTTCAAAGCCAGGAGGTTGCTCAACATAGACCTCTTCCTTGATAGGTCCATTGAGGAAGGCACTTTTTATGTCCATTTGATAAAGCTTAAAGCCATGGTAAGTAGCATAGGCAAGTAATATGCGAATTGATTCAAGCCTAGCTACGGGTGCATAGGTTTCACCGAAATCCAAACCTTCGACTTGTGAGTATCCCTTGGCCACAAGTCGGGATTTATTCCTTGTCACCACACCATGCTCATCCTGCTTGTTGCGAAAGACCCACTTGGTTCCTACAACATTTTGATTAGGACGTGGAACTAAATGCCATACCTCATTCCTAGTGAAGTTGTTGAGCTCCTCTTGCATCGCCACCACCCAATCCAAATCTTGTAGTGCTTCCTCTACCCTGTGTGGCTCAATAGAGGAAACAAAAGAGTAATGCTCACAAAAATGTGCAACACGAGATCTAGTGGTAACCCCCTTATGAATGTCGCCGAGAATGGTGTCGACGGGGTGATCTCGTTGGATTGCTTGGTGGACTCTTGGGTGTGGCGGTCTTGGTTCTTCATCCTCCTCATCTTGATCATGGGCATCTCCCCCTTGATCATTGCTCTCCTCTTGAGGTGGCTCAACTCCTTGATCTTCACCTTCATCATTTTGAGCCTCATCCTCATCTTGAGTTGGTGGAGATGCTTGCATGGAGGAGGATGGTTGATCTTGTGCATTTGGAGGCTCTTCGGATTTCTTAGGACACACATCCCCAATGGACATGTTCCTTAACGCGACGCACGGAGCCTCTTCATCTCCTATCTCATCAAGATCAACTTGCTCTACTTGAGAGCCGTTAGTCTCATCAAACACAACGTCACAAGAAACTTCAACTAGTCCTGAGGACTTGTTAAAGACTCTATATGCCCTTGTGTTTGAATCATATCCTAGTAAAAAGCCTTCTACAGTATTAGGAGCAAATTTAGATTTCCTACATCTTTTAACAAGAATAAAGCATTTGCTACCAAAGACTCTAAAATATGAAATATTGGGCTTTTTACCGGTTAGGAGTTCGTATGATGTCTTCTTGAGGATTCGGTGTAGATACAACCGGTTGATGGCGTAGCAGGCGGTGTTGACCGCCTCGGCCCAAAACCGATCCAAAGTCTTGTACTCATCAAGCATGGTTCTTGCTATGTCCAATAGAGTTTGATTCTTCCTCTCCACTACACCATTTTGTTGTGGCGTGTAGGGAGAAGAGAACTCATGCTTGATGCCCTCCTCGTCAAGGAAGCCTTCAATTTGAGAGTTCTTGAACTCCGTCCCGTTGTCGCTTCTAATTTTCTTGATCCTTAAGCCGGACTCATTTTGAGCCCGTCTCAAGAATCCCTTTAAGGTCTCTTGGGTATGAGATTTTTCATGTAAAAAGAATACCCAAGTGAAGCGAGAATAATCATCCACAATAACTAGACAGTACTTACTCCCGCCGATGCTTATATAAGCAATCGGGTCGAATAGGTCCATGTGTAGGAGCTCGAGTGGTCTGTCAGTCGTCATAATGTTCTTGTGTGGATGGTGTACTCCAACTTGCTTCCCTGCCTGACATGCGCTACAAATCCTGTCTTTCTCAAAATGAACATTTGTTAGTCCCAAAATGTGTTCTCCCTTTAGAAGCTTGTGAAGATTCTTCATTCCAACATGTGCTAGTCGGCGATGCCAGAGCCAACCCATGTTAGTTTTAGCAATTAAGCAAGTATCGAGTTCAGCTCTATCAAAATCTACTAAGTACAGCTGACCCTCTAACACTCCCTTAAATGCTATTGAATCATCACTTCTTCTAAAGACAGTAACACCTACATCCGTAAAAAGACAGTTGTAGCCCATCTTACATAATTGAGAAACGGAAAGCAAATTGAAATCTAAAGAATCTACAAGAAAAACATTGGAAAT
The DNA here is from genome assembly GCF_902167145.1 of Zea mays. Classification (NCBI taxonomy): domain Eukaryota; kingdom Viridiplantae; phylum Streptophyta; class Magnoliopsida; order Poales; family Poaceae; genus Zea; species Zea mays. The sequence goes on along the minus strand of NC_050097.1, from coordinate 237,927,386 downwards.
GGAATGGTCAGGAGATATAACAATTTTACCCAATCCTTTGACCAAACCTTGGTTTCCATCCCCGAAAGTGATAGCTCGTTGGGGATCTTGGTTTTTCTCGTAGGAGGAGAACATCTTCTTCTCCCCTGTCATGTGGTTTGTGCACCCGCTATCGATGATCCAGCTTGAGCCTCCGGATGCATAAACCTACAAAACAAGTTTAGTTCTTGATTTTAGGTACCCAAATGGTTTTGGGTCCTTTGGAATTAGATACAAGAACTTTGGGTATCCAAACACAAGTCCTTGATCCCTTGTGTTTGCCCCCAACATACTTGGCAACTACCTTGCCGGATTTGTTAGTTAAAACATAAGATGCATCAAAAAATTTAAATGAAATGTCATGATCATTTGATGCAGTTGGAGTTTTCTTCTTAGGCAATTTTGCACAGGTTGATTGCCTAGAACTAGATGTCTCACCCTTATACATAAAAGCATGATTAGGGCCAGAGTGAGACTTCCTAGAATGAATTCTCCTAATTTTACTCTCGGGATAACCGGCAGGGTACAAAATGTAACCCTCGTTATCCTGAGGCATGGGAGCCTTGCCCTTAACAAAGCTAGACAATCTTTTAGGAGGGGCACTAAGTTTGGCATTGTCTCCCTTTTGGAAGCCAATGCCATCCTTGATGCCAGGGCATCTCCCACTATAGAGCATGCTTCTAGCAAATTTAAATTTTTTATTTTCTAAGTCATGCTCATTGATCTTAGCATTAAGTTGAGCTATGTGATCATTTTGTTCTTTAATTAAAGCTAGGTGATCATGGATAGCATCAACATTAATGTCTCTACATCTAGTACAAATGGAAGTATGCTCAACGGTAGATGTAGAGGGTTTGCAAGATTTTAATTCTACAACCTTAGCATGTAATATATCATTTTCACTTCTAAGGTTAGAAATAGTGACACTGCAAACATCAAAATCTTTAGCCTTAGCAATCAATTTTTCATTTTCATTTCTAAGGCTAGCAAGAGAGATATTCAATTCTTCAATCTTAGCAAGCAAATCAGCATTATCATTTCTAAGATTGGGAATTGAAACATCACAGACATTTGAATCAACCTTAGCAATTAAATTAGCATTCTCATTTCTAAGGTTGGTAATAACATCATGGCAAGTGCTTAGCTCACTAGATAATTTTTCACATTTTTCTACTTCTAGAGCGTAAGCATTTTTAACCTTAACATGCTTCTTATTTTCCTTAATTAGGAAGTCCTCTTGGGTGTCCAAGAGTTCATCCTTTTCATGGATAGCACTAATTAATTCATTTAATTTTTCCTTTTGTTGCATGTTTAGGTTGGCAAAAAGAATGCGCAAGTTATCCTCCTCATCACTACAATTATCCTCATCACTAGAGGTTTCATATTTAGTGGAGGATCTTGATTTTACCTTCTTCTTTTTGCCGTCCTTTGCCATGAGGCACTTGTGGCTGACGTTGGGGAAGAGAAGACCCTTGGTGATGGCGATGTTTGCGGCGTCCTCGTCGGAGGAGGAGTCGGTGGAGTTCTCGTCGGAGTCCCATTCCCGGCAAACATGGGCATCGCCGCCCTTCTTGTAGTACTTCTCCTTTCTTCTCCCCTTCTTATCGTCGCCCCTGTCACTATCACTAGATAACGGACATTTAGCAATGAAATGACCGGGCTTACCACACTTGTAGCATACTTTCTTGGAGCGGGGCTTGTAATCCTTCCCCCTCCTTTGCTTGAGGATTTGGCGGAAGCTCTTGATGATGAGCGTCATTTCCTCGTTGTTGAGCTTGGAGGCGTCGATGGGTGTTCTACTTGATGTAGATTCCTCCTTCTTTTCTTCCGTCGCCTTGAATGCGACCGGTTGTGCTTCGGACGTGGAGGGGCCATCAAGCTCGTTGATTTTCTTTGAGCCTTTGATCATTAGCTCAAAGCTTACAAAATTCCCTATTACTTCCTCGTGAGTCATTAGTGTATATCTAGGATTACCACGAATTAATTGAACTTGAGTAGGGTTAAGGAAAACAAGTGATCTAAGAATAACCTTAACCATTTCGTGGTCATCCCATTTTTTGCTCCCGAGGTTGTGCACTTGGTTCACCAAAGTTTTGAGCCGGTTGTACATGTCTTGTGGCTCCTCCACTTGGCGAAGTCGGAAGCGACCGAGCTCCCCTCGATCGTCTCCCGCTTGGTGATCTTGGTCACCTCGTCTCCTTCGTGCGCGGTCTTTAGCACGTCCCAAATCTCCTTTGCGCTCTTCAACCCTTGCACCTTATTATACTCCTCTCGACTTAGAGAGGCGAGGAGTATAGTGGTGGCTTGGGAGTTGAAGTGCACAATTTGGGCCACTTCGTCCTCATCATAGTCTTCATCCCCTACGGATGGTACATATACACCAAACTCAACAACATCCCATATACTTTTGTGGAGTGAGGTTAGGTGATATCTCATCATATCACTCCACCTAGCATAATCTTCACCATCAAACGTTGGTGGTTTGCCCAATGGGACGGAAAGTAATGGCGTATGTTTAGGAATGCGAGGGTAGCGTAGGGGGATCTTACTAAACTTCTTGCGCTCATGGCGCTTAGAAGTTACAGACGGCGTGTCGGAGCCGGAGGTGGATGGCGACGAGGAGTCGGTCTCGTAGTAGACCACCTTCCTCATCTTCTTCTTCTTGTCGCCGCTCCGACGCGACTTGTGCGAAGGGGATTCCTTTTCCTTCCCCTTGTTGCGGGACTCTCCCGATGGAGCTTTCCCATGGCTTGTAGCGGGCTTCTCGCCGGTCATCATCTCCTTCTTGGCGTGATCTCCCGACATCACTTCGAGCGGTTAGGCTCTAATGAAGCACCGGGTTTTGATACCAATTGAAAGTCGCCTAGAGGGGGGGTGAATAGGGCGAATCTGAAATTTACAAACTTAAGCACAACTTCAAGCCGGGTTAGCGTTAGAAATAGAAACGAGTCCGAGAGAGAGAGAGGGCGCAAAACAAATCGTGAGCGAATAAAGAGCGAGACACGATGATTTGTTTTACCGAGGTTCGGTTCTTGCAAACCTACTCCCCGTTGAGGTGGTCATGAAGACCGGATCTCTTTCAACCCTTTCCCTCTCTCAAACAGTCACTTAGACCGAGTGAGCTTCTCTTCTCAATCAAACGGAACACTAAGTTCCCGCAAGGACCACCACACAATTGGTGTCTCTTGCCTTGGTTACAATTGAGTTTGATCACAAGAATGAAGGAAGAAAAGAAGCGATCCAAGCGCAAGAGCTCAAATGAACATGACAAATCACTCTCTCTAATCACTAAAGCTTTGTGTGGAGTTGGGAGAGGATTTGATCTCTTTGGTGTGTCTTGTATTGAATGCTAGCTCTTGTAAGTTGTAGAAGAGTGGAAAACTTGGATGCCATTGAATGTGGGGTGGTTGGGGTATTTATAGCCCCAACCACCAAAAATGGCCGTTGGAAGTGTGTTGTCCCATGGCGCACCGGACAGTCCGGTGCGCTACCGGACACTGTCCGGTGCGCCAGCCACGTCAGCAGACCGTTGGGGTTCGACCGTTGGAGCTCTGACTTGTGGGGCCTCTAGGCTATCCGGTGGTGCACCGGACAGGTCTTGTAGACTGTCCGGTGCGCCAACTGCGCGTGCTCTGACTCTGGCGCGCACTGTAGTGCATTAAATGCGGTTGCAGACGACCGTTGCGCGCGAAGTAGTCGTTGTTCCGCTGGCACACCGGACAGTCCGGTGAATTATAGCGGAGTGCCCTCTGAATTTCCCGAAGGTGAAGAGTTCAGCCTCGAGTGCCCTGGTGCACCGGACACTGTCCGGTGGCACACCGGACACTGTCCGGTGCCCCAGACCAGGGTGCATTTGGGTTGTCTTTTGCTCTCTTTGTTTGACCCCTTTCTTGGTCTTATTGTGAACCTTTGGCACCTGTAGAACTTATAGACTAGAGCAAACTAGTTAGTCCAATAATTTGTGTTGGGCAATTCAACCACCAAAATCAATTAGGAAAAGGTGTAAGCCTAATTCCCTTTCAATTAGTCTCTAGAGAACTACACGAACAACAGCTTAGATTTCCTTTCCAATTCCGTTTTGCAAGGTTATCCTTAGTGAGAGTAACTCCATTTTTTATGTACCACAGGAAAATTTTAATTTTAAGTGGTATCTTAATCTTCTAGATTGGGTACTTACGTGGAACAATACCATCACAAATCAATACCCTATAGAGAGAGCGTGTTGAGAATACCCCGCTTTTGTGTAAATTCTAAATGAAAATGTCCCTATCAGATGTAAGGCTAGTGTTGAGGACACATGCCACCAATTTGTACCATGACTCCAAGTTAATGCCCGTTAACGCCCTTCGAAAGGTCACATTTAGCGGCGTGGTGCTTAGCACCTCGGCAACCGTTGCGGACTTTTTGCGCACAATCTGATAGAGGTTGGGATAGGCGATTTTAAGACGCCTATCACCAACCCAGTTGTCCTCCCATAATCTAGTTTCCTTTCCATTATGAACTTTGAAACGTCCGTAATGTAAGAATTGGTCTTTCACTTTCATGAGTCCAGACCAGAAATGGGAATCTCCGGGTTGTCTTTGAGCTTGGGAAAGGTTTTTATGTGACAAATATTTCCTTCTTAGAAGATTTTACCAAATGCCTTCCTCATTAATTAACTTAAAGAGCCACTTACTCAAAAGACATTTGTTTTGGGTTTCCAAATTCTGGATGCCTAAACCCCCACAGTCTATAGGCCTACACAAGATGCTCCACTTAGTGAGCCTGTACTTCTTCTTGTGTTCATCACATTGCCAATAAAAACGTGAGCGATAGTAGTTGAGTTTTTTAAGCACACCTTTTGGTATCTCAAAGAAAGACAACATATACATGGCAAGGCTAGTAAGCACAGAATTAATCAGAACTAGCCTACCACCTACTGACAACAATTTTCCTTTCCAACTACTGAGTTTTTTCTGAAATTTTTCCTCAATTATCTTCCATTCGTTGTTTGATAACTTCCTATGGTGCATGGGGATTCCAAGGTATTTAAAGGGAACGCAACCAGTTTTGCACCCAAAAAGATTTGCATATTCATGGTCAAATTCTTTAGCCTCGCCATAGCAATATAGCTCGCTCTTATGGAAGTTTATTTTAAGACCCGATAGCTGCTCAAAAGTACTTAACACTAGTTTAAGATTTTTGGCCTTATCGAGGTCATGTTCCATAAATAGGATAGTATCATCAGCATATTGTAGTATAGAGAGTCCTCCATCCACTAAGTGTGGTACTATTCCTACTAAGTCAACATTATTCTTTGCTCTCTCAATTAAAATAGCCAACATGTCCGCAACGATATTAAAGAGGATCGGAGACAGAGGATCACCTTGTCTAAGTCCTTTCTTCGTTTGAAAATAGTGTCCTATCTCGTCATTGACTTTGATACCGACACTACCTCCCTTGACAATTTGGTTGATCCAATTGCACCACTGGGGGGAAAAGCCTTTCATGCGCAAAGCTTGTTGGAGAAAGGACCAATTGACCTTGTCGTAGGCCTTCTCAAAGTCGAGTTTTAGGACGACGCCATCAAGCTTCTTCCTGTGTAACTCGTGGATCGTCTCGTGTAAAATAACGACTCCCTCCATAATGTTTCTTCCTGACATGAAAGCGGTTTGAGAAGGCTTAATGACTTTCTGTGCTACTAGAGCCACACGGTTCGTCATTACCTTGGTGAAAATCTTAAAGCTCACATTAAGCAGGCATATAGGTCTAAATTGTTGAATTTGTTTGGCCTCTTTTTGCTTGGGGAGTAAAGTAATTATACCAAAGTTGAGACAGTACAGGGGCAGATTTCTCTTATGGAACTCAAGAAAGAGGCATAGTAAATCGTCTTTGATTACCTCCCAGAAGACTTGATAAAATTCAGCTGGGAAACCATCAGGTCCTGGTGCCTTATTATGTTCCATTTTGAAGATTGCCTTCTTGACTTCATCCATCATAAATGGTGAAGTAAGAATTTCATTTTCCAGGTCCGTTACCTGTGGGATATCGTCTCTAACCGATTCAACCATGGAAAATGGTTGGGTTCTGATGCACCAAAGAGGTCCTTGTAATAGTTAGTGATAAATCTTTTAAGATTTTCATCACCCTCAATAGTGCAGTTCTCTTGTTCTAACCGGAATATCCTCGTTTTTTTATGTTTCCCATTTGCTACCAGTTGGAAGTACTTAGTATTACAGTCACCCTGTAACAACTTAGTTGTTTTGGCTCTTTGGTACCATTTAATTTCTTCCTCTCTTAGCATATGAGCTAGACACTGCTTTAAGTCAAGTTCTTGAGCAGTAAGCATCTGTGTTTCGGCCTTTTTGTCTAAATCATCAGCCTTCTTAATAATTTGCTCTTTCTCTTTTTTATATGCACCACTGGTATTTTTCGCCCAACCCCTTAGGAATTGGAGTAGTCTTTGAATTTTGAACTGCCATTTTTGTAGTGGGGTCCAGCCTCTATTCTCATTTTTCCAAACCTGTGTCACCATATCCGAGAAACCTTCTCTCGGAAACCAGCCGAGCTCAAATTTAAAAGGAGGCTGATTGTTTGAGTGGGTTCCACTTCCCGTGTTCATGAGCAGTGGAGTGTGGTCAGAAATTTCTCTCGTCAAAGCTTGAACCGTTGTCAAAGGATACTTTGACTCCCACTCGGTAGTAACCAAGATACGGTCAAGAGTCTCAAAGGTGGGTACGCTTCTAGAGTTAGCCCAAGTGAATTTTCGATTTGACAATCCCAATTCCCGGAGATCCAAGCTATCAATGACTGCATTAAAAAGGAAAGGCCATCTATCATTGTAGTTGTCATTATTTTTTTCATGTTGGTTTCTAATGATATTAAAATCACCACCAACAAAAAGAGGTAGGTTTTCTTTGGCACAAGTTTGCACCAGTTCAGCCAGAAAAGATTCCTTGAATTCATCTTGTGCAGCCCCGTAGACCGCCACCAGAACCCAACTAAAGCCATCATCCTTGTTTCATAGATGGAACTTCACATAGAAGTCACCCTCATCAATACTACTGATGTCAAAAACTTCCAGATTAACACCTAGTAGGATGCCTCCGGACCTACCGTGAGGTTTCGACCAGTGCCATAAGAAGTCCCGACCAGCACAAATATTATTCAATGTACTTTGTGTGAAATCGTTTTTCCTGTTTCGAGTAACGCAATGAAGTCTAGCTTCTCTTCTTTACTAGTATCGGAAAGGAACCTAAATTTAGCCAAGTCACCAAGACCTCTGCTATTCCAAAAAAATCCTTTCATTTTGTACACCTTTTATGTTTCTTAACAAACTTTATTTTTGTACTACCTTTGCTTCTTGAGGAGCCTTTTGATTTATTTTTCTTAAAGGCAGTGTGGAAATCACAACTTAGGTGATCATTGTCCTCATCCATAACCTCCTCCAGAAAGTCACCACCTAAGTGTCCAAGAGCGAGATTTTCAGATTCATACTTGTCCACCTCGTCATTATCAAAATGTTCAAACTCTGAACCAGAAAAAAACGTGCTACTATCTAATTGGGGTTCAGAAATGTGGAGCTCAAGTCTATTTAAAAGAGAAACTGAATTTGAGACTTGTTTGTGATTAGAGCCTAGAGATACCCCTAGATTGCTAACCTTAGTAGAGATAACATCATTAGGAAAAGAGAAAGGGCAAGAGGATATGGAGTTACCTGGACCGTCAAGATTCCTCCATGCAGCCCTCAACTTGGCCTTCTCCAAAATGTGGTGATCAGCCCCGCCCGCAAGCCTTGGGCTTGAACGTTTGGGCTGCGACGCCACCTCCTTGATCCCCGCAGCGGCCACCAGCATATCTGATGAGAGGGCACCAAGTCCAGGCTACTGCAGCCCCCTCCTAGAACAAGGCGGCGCAGAGACAGCCCCACGGCGCGCATAAAACGCAAGGCATTCCCGCAGACGACCAGGACACGATTCCTGCACCAGATCAGCAGCCACCATTGTGGCTTCTGCATCAGCCATCAACATGGCCTCAGAAGGAGATCCACCACCGCACACACCATCATCAGATACCCCTCCAACCACAGAAAACGCAGCAGGCAATTTGTCCACCAGCACACCATCTAGTGAGCCACCATTCACAACCTTCATGGGACAATCAGTAGGAGATTCAACCACCATGTCAATAGAAATGCCATCAGCTGCTCCTTCCAAGTGTTCACCATCTTCCTCCGCGATAACTTTATCAACACAAAAGTCAAGCGTCATATCCACGACCATATCCATAATTTCATTTGCCATTTTCCTGATTTTTTCCTCCGTATTTACTCCATGCTCAAGTGCCAAAACAGGGGCTGTAGAGGTGCCACCAGGGGCAGCCCCACCCATTCCCATAGAAGTGTCACTTTCATTTTGGCAGCCAGAGAGGTCCTTCTTAGAGCGCTTACCCTCTCTGTCCAAGCTACTGCTATCATTGGGATTGTCTTCCTCCATGTCCTCATTGTCTCCATCATTTCCATCCCCAAAGTTCTGGTTTACTTCATCACCGTTTTCATCAAAACCCACCGATTCGACCTCGAATCTTAATTCAAAGTAGTGGTCGCCGATAACAGCATCCAACTTTGTCGGCAACAACTTGGGATCCAACACAGCAACCAACACCCGACCAAAATTGTTCTTGCGAGTAGTTTCCATATCAACCGTTTGTGTAGACCCAAGCATAGACCTAATGGCCCAGAGATTCAAAAATTCTCTCAATTTCTTCCTGATTCCAGTGACCCGAATCCAAACCTTAGGTAACAGAAAACCTTCCTCCTCCTCATGCCATTCCTCAAATTGCATCCTTGTCCCCATGGGCACATTTTTATCACGGGCATCCGCACCCCCAAAGGCAATGGTCCTCTGTAGCTCATTCTTAGATGGAAACGTGACAATGAAAGAGTTCTGCTCATGAACAACAGGTTCCCAATTCCACTTACTTGAAACAACACGTTGCAATTGCGCCACCAACTGATCACCCGAAAGAGTACTACCAACAACCGTAACAAGTGCTGTTTTGGAATCCTTTTTCCTGGAGAGTGGCGAATGAGGTATATGGTATAAACCCAAGCCAGACACCGCATATCCAACAACATGTGCCACGGGTCGAGGTTGCTTGAGCAAATGGCAACGGTGGTTGACATGATCATGGCCATCACATATGACACAATACAACTTGGTAGAGCACTTAGCAACCAAGTGCCCCTTCAAACCGCAGCGGCTACAGTTCTTCTCCTTTTTCCCTGTCCTGTGCACCTCCCTATCTCCCGCCACTAACTCCTGGTTCCAAGCACTTGCAGCAGCATCAGAGCCGACAACGAAAGCCAGCTCGGTGACAGCAGCAGCTGCTGCAGCATCATCCATCCCTGGCACAGGAGCAGGCGGGGGCCTAACAGCCGCCTGGACAGTCTGAACAGGACGGTAGCCCCTGCCCGCCGTTGCCGGGTCCCTGGACAGATGACCATGGTGGCCAGCCCGAGCGTCGTGCCATCGCCGGCCAGCGAAACCCCCGCGACGAGGAGCTAAGCCACGGGAGCCACGCGGTCGGAAACCACCCCGCTGCCAGCCACGGTCACGATCATCACCTCCGTACCCTGGATCGAATCCAAGATTGCTTCCTTGAAACTCGCCGCCGCCACCGCCATGGAGCAGACCAGGATCCACGCCGTGACCCCCGCCACGACCCTGACCGGCAACGTCGCGGTCTGAGCAACGACCATGGCCTCCAGCACCGCGGCGATCCATGGCAACAACGGCCTTCGTCTTCGCCTCGAACACCGCCTGTACGACAACCGGCTCCAGTGTCGAGGATGCCGCGACTTGAATGGCCGAGGCAAGTGAATGGACACCGCCCGGCGGCGCGCGTGCAGGAGATGACAAACACCTCGGACGCCCCGCGTTCGCAAACAAGCCGCAAAGACCGTCCATGAAGGTGAAATGGGCTTTTCTTCCCTCAACGCATAGTAGAATGACTCGGCCCGGCCCAACAGCCTGACAGACAGACCGGTCTCCGAGATCCCGTGTGCCTGGCCGCGACGCGAGGAACGACGAGTCCGACCGTCTCCCAGCAGAAACGCCTGACGGCGCCGGAGAGAAAGCCGAGGCGTGTGCCGACAAGACACCAGGGGCATGGCCACGACCACCATGACCATGGAAAGTCCGCGCCCTGGCCAGAACGTCCGCCAAAGTGAGGTGTGGGGACACCCTAGCCGGCGGAAGCGGCCCTCGCCATGGCCGCCGCGCCGCCATCTTCCGGACACCAGTCCCCATCCACGCCGCCGACGAACCTGTAGAAAGAGGGCTCAAGCGAACGTTAGGCATTGAATCTGCCACTGAGGGCAGCACAACCGAGGCCTCGTTCGTTCTATAGTTGAGCGCGGTCCTAGTCCGATCCAACTCAGAAACGCCCAAGAGGTGCTCACCGTCACCATCCCCCCATCTTTATCCTCTTCGTCAGAGCTTAACTCATCTGCTAATGCCCAGAATTTCAAACCATAGGTTCGAGAGGCCAGCTAACGGATGAGCACAAGCTCTACACGAACCAACCGAAGTCCCAAAGCCGAAATCGACTCCGGGAACATCATGCCCAGCCGGAGCTGGAGCCAGCGTAAGCCGGCGGCCCACCCCACGGCGGCGCGGCTTGCCAATGCTCAGGCGTACCTTCGCGTCCAGACCTCCGTCGGAGTAGGCCACATCGCCCGCCGGAGCGGCCTGCGCGACGACGGGGCTGCCGCCGCCGCGGGGCGCCCGCACCACGCTAGACATCTTGTTTATCTCGTTGCAGATCTCTGATAGCCGCCATATAGGTCAATCTTTTAGACTACTAAAACAAACGGCTTAACGGGAGCCGCATAAATGTTTACGAACACTGTTATCATAATTTTTTATGCTCTTATTTTTTTGACCGTCACTACAGTTCTGCAAGAGTCATATTATCAGTACACTAAAAGAACATACTTATATTTATGGTCACAAACGAATTTTGATAACGCACGCATGCAGGGCACGTACGCGGCATTTACTAATTATCAAGTATTTTTACGCTCATATGATGTATATGAATAAAAAAAAGACTACACTATTATTCCCATTTTTAAGAACCACGAAATTCTCTATTTATAAACCAGCAGGAAAGGAGCTATACTAGCAATAAAAAATGAGATGATGAAGTTGCTAACCTTTATAACCCTAGAATGAATGGTGAAATAAACTCTTAACAAAAAAAGTCCAGGCAAGAATGGACATGAACTCTTTCACCCCGAGTGTAATAAACAAAGGGCTTCAAATGACTGGATGGCTTTTTTTTAGTGTCCAACCGAAACTCGTATGTGTCCGTCTGCGGTCTGCCGCACTAGCCGTTGGAATGCAAGACTTAATAATGCTTATATATTATTCTCGTCAATGCTTATATATATGCGAGCTTTATTGGTGTTCAAGTAGCATTTCCTTTGTGTGTAGACGGACGACGAATTCGAGAGGCTACTGCAGCCTGCAGGCGGCCATCAAAGGCAGAGCCCAAGAAAACGTTCAAGGGCGACAGGAGGAAAAGAATAGATTAGTGACTTTTTGTGTAATATTTGTTTTAATCGATTTAGTATATGGTATGTTCGTTTTGATATTAAATTTTTTTGTTATGATGTTTTTTTGTGGGAATGATTTATTTGTTATGATATAAGAACGTCACCCCATACCAACTAATACCATCAAACATGAATGTATACATGTGGCAACTATAAAAAAGATCCTCTCTGCATCCGTCTGCGGCACTAGCCGTTGGACCCAAGTCAAATGCTTACATTAGTCTAACAAGTTTTTTTAAAAAATATAAATATATTAAAAGTTTATTTATATTTAAAAAAATATTGGTTAAAATTATATTTTCAAGACCGTGTCGCTGTTTTAAACAAAAACTCAAAGAGAGTAATAATCATTACTAAAACCAAAAGCTCACTAGCGAAACCTCATAAGCTTGTGTATTTTTTAATGCGCACAAGGGGAACGGTTGGGGTGGTTTTGAAACTCTCTCCCCAGAGTTGCTGCTTCCAGGAGAAACATCCATCTTTCAGTTGGGTCACCAGATTCACCATTGCAATCAGCAGTGTCCAGTTTAATTTTCCTTCATAGTATATTTGAATAAGTGAGTGTCTAGGTTTCATTTGATCATTTCTCTAGTCTCTCTGTGGCAGTGTTAGCTAGATGGATGAATTCGAGATGCTACTGCAGGCGGCCATCAAAGGCAGAGCCCAAGAACTGGAGCAGCTGGTGCAAGACAAGCCGGAGGTGCTATACCAAACAACTGAAGCAGGGAACACCTGCCTCCACATCGCCGCTCTCTGCGGCCACGGGGATTTCTGCAGCAAGGTCCTCGCCCTCCGCCTGACGCAGGAGCCGAGTCTCCCGTCGTCTCTGCTCTCCACCGCCAACGTCGACGGGGAGACGCCGCTGCTCGTCGCCGTGAAGAGCGGCCGCGTCTCCCTGGCTCTTGACCTGCTCGAGCAGCACTCGAGGCACGAGCTGCTGGACGAGCACCTTCTGAAGCGAGACAGGCACGGATGCAACGTCCTGCACCACGCCATCCGCAACGGCTACGAGGGCCTCGCGCTGCGACTGATCGGCCGGCAGCCTGCGCTCTCGGAGTCCCGCAACGGGCGCGGCGAGTCGCCCATGTTCATCGCGGTTCTCAAAGGTTTCAGGAGCGTCTACATGGCGCTGCTGAGCAACGAGAGGTCGCAATACAGCGGGGCCAATGGCTCCAACGCCTTGCACGCTGCTGTCAAGTACGGAGACCAAGGTACCTGCTGCAGATGCTTGCTCTTCATGCATTTTTCCCCCCTCTTCGTCTCTTGCTTAAAAGCCAAAACCGCGAAACTAACTTGTTTTTTCAGATTTCGTAGAACAACTTGTGGACAAGCATCCCGAGAAGGCCAAAGTGCTGGCGAGACAAGCGGACAGTAAAAGGGACACTCCAATGCATCTCACTGCGCATTTCAACAGGGATAGGATTCTAACGCTGATGCTGAGATGTGATCGGTCCTTGGGGTACGAGCTGCACGAGGAACACTCCACGCCTCTTCTTTCCGTCGCCGCAGACCGAGGCCACGTAGCTTTTGCTCGAGCGCTTCTGGAGCACTGTCCAGATGCGCCCTACCACGACGAGCAGGGCAGGACATGTCTCCACGAAGCTGTAGACAAGGACCGGGCGGAGTTTGTTGAGTTCATCCTTGACGACAACTCCAAGCTCCGGAAACTTGTCAACATGCTAGATAGCGTTGATGACAGTGCTCTGCATCTCGCGGTTCAGAAGAACAACCCGAGGATGGTCCGTGCTTTGCTGGATCACCCTGACATCGACATCACCGTTGTCAACCAGCGTAATTGCACAGCGATCTGGAATCTGTACCATGATGGGGACTACGTCAAGACTATAAACTGGGTATGTATTTCTGTATGTAATGTATGAGATTGCTTCATTAATTCAGATGGTGCCTAACTTTTTTTGATTGAATCCATGCATATATGCAGAACAAAATCTGCTGCCTCATACTGAATGCAGATCGTAGAGCTGAAACTGACATCTACAATTTCCAAGAGGAGATCAGGAACAAAGTAATCGATACAACAAGGAAAGATGCCAAGTCTCTGATCCAAACATACACAAGCAACACGTCCTTAGTGGCTATCCTCATAGCGACGATTACCTTCGCTGCGGCTTTCACATTGCCAGGAGGGTACAGCAGTGATGCTGGAAGCGAGGGGCTCCCAATCATGGCTAGGAAGGTCGCGTTCCAGGCGTTCTTGATCTTCGACACCTCGGCGATGTGCGCCTCCCTCGTCGTTGCCTTCATATGCGTCATAGCAAGGTGGATGGACTTTGAGTTCTTGCTGCACTACAGGTCCGTCACGACGAAGCTCATGTGGTTCGCGTACATGGCAACCACCCTTGCATTTGCGACTGGTCTGTACACGGTTCTGGAAGATCGCCTTCCTTGGCTGGCCATTGCGATCTGCGTTCTGTCCGTGCTGCTGCCCGTTCTTACGATGCTGGTCGGCAAATGGCCCATATTGAAGCTCAGAATTCGATACGGCAGGTCTGATTTCCTTGACATGGTCTAGACTTCACGGACATTTCACCAAATTAATCCGCTCATTGAATTGCTTTACACCCTATCATGTGACAGAAATGCATTAACAGATTCTATATGTGTTACCCTTGACATTTCACCATAGCCGTTCATCCTTATTCGAGATATTGTTTTGTCCTTTAACGTAACAAAAATGCATTGACAGATTCTACGTTACCCTTAACATTTCCCTATAGCCGCTCATCCTTATTTGAGATATTGTTTCCCTCTCTCATGTAACAAAAATTCATTGACAGATTCTAAAGTTTGCAATGGTCTAAGAGCATCTCCAAGTAATGACTCAAAAGCTCCCCAAAACCTTGTTTAAAGGTGAAACTCAGTTTTTATTACTCCAACAGAACTCCAATAACTGTCCACAATTTTTCGCGTCCCAGAAACGAAGCTAAGTATCCCGCAAATATGCGTGAGTAGATTTCTCCCCCAATCCTGTGCAGCGGCAGAGTCTGTGCAACATGCAACACAAATAAAAGTACCAGGGACATGCATGAAATGAAACGGACCAACAATTTAGGCAAAATGGCCCTACAATTTTTAAAATTTGGCCTAGTTTCGTTTTTAGTTTTTTATTTTGAGGGAATTGTTGGAGGATCACCTTGTTTCGCACCTGTAAATGTTTGCGTATGTCCCTCATAATCAGTTTTTAGGGATTTTTTTTTCCATTTTCTTTTGGAGTTGCTCTAAGAAGTGATCCTCACCCCAAGGCATCTCCAACACAAACCGCAACTCAAGAAATCGATGGATCTTCAAAAAAATCTAAGAGAGAAGAGAGGGATCGAGAGTGAAAACAAAATCGAATAAAAAATTGCAGCACACACAAACTGAGCACATTGATTTGACAATTTTTTTTTAGAAAAGGGAATATTATTAATATTCCAGCTTCTGTATCGGTTGATACATTCGGCTGTCAAACTCACAAACATGGGGTTCCACATTGGAACGAAATCTAACATTCTACAAAGGTTTCATAAATTTAAGCTCTCAAACTATGCTGTCAATCTATGAAAAAAAGACCATCCATTATTTGAAAAGATCTCCATCATTGTTGTTTTAAGCACACGACAACCCCATTTTACTTGAGGTCTGTCCTCCTCCTTCTGCAACAGTGTCTAGAACCTTGTCCAATGTGTTCCTCTGAAAGTGACCTGCAAGGGAGTGGAAACTTGTGCATTATCAAAAACCACATCATTACGACTTAACCATATAGCCCAACAGAGGGCACATGCTCCAACCCAAATCAGGCTCTTAAGTCTAGAATTTAAACCTTTTAGCCAAGTGCCAAACATATGTTGGATGCACGAAGGTGGAGTAATGTTAAATGAAATTTGTACACCTCTCCAAACACATCTAGCCATATGACAGTCAAAGAAAAGGTGTTGAATGGATTCATCTAAGTTACATCCACAACATTTAACACTTCCTTTCCACTGTTTTTTTGCTAAATTATCCTTTGTTAGAACTATGCCTTTAACTAAGTACCATATAAAAATTTTAATCTTCAAAGGTAGCTTTAAATCCCAGATGGGGTGGTTTCTCGAAACAATGTTCGGGGCGACTAAAGCCCTATACATAGAGCTGACCGTAAACTGACCTTGCTGGAGAAGATCCCAAACAAACGTGTCTCTTCGATCAGCTAGACTAATAGTAAATACTCTAGCTACTACCTGATTCAAAGCAGCTAGATTATTTACATTAAGTGACCGACGAAAAGCCACATTAAGTTGATTATGTTGAAGAACATTAGCTACTGTTGCCTTTTTCTTTCTCACAATGTTGTACAGATCTGGAAATTTGCCTTTCAAAGGGATAGACCCCAACCATTTATCTTCCCAGAACTGAATCTGTGTACCATCCCCTAACACAAAATGACCCATTCTCATAAAGTCCTGTTTTACCGCCATAAGTCTGGACCAAAAGTGAGAATCACCGGGCCTGTGTTCTACTTGGGTTATTGTTTTATTTTTTAGGTACTTATTTTGAAGGAGACTTTGCCAGATACCTTGTTCGTTAATGAGTCTAAAAAGCCATTTACTTAGAAGACATCTATTTTGTAACCTCAGATCTAGAATGCCAAGACCCCCTAAAGCCTTGGGTGTGCACAAAACACTCCATTTAGTTAGCCTATATTTCTTTTTGAGTCCCCCACCTTCCCAGAAGAAACGAGACCTAAACTGGTCCAAACGTTTTAGGACTTCCCGTGGAACTTCGAAAAAAGAGAACATGAACATAGCTAAGCTACTAAGTATCGAGTTAATAAGCACCAGGCGACCGCCGACTGAGAGAAGTTTACCTTTCCATCCACTTAGTTTTTTCTGAAACCTTTCTTCGACTACCCTCCATTCTGTATTACTCAATTTTCTGTGGTGTATCGGAATACCTAGATATTTGAATGGAAAGCTCCCCACGCCACACCCAAAGATGTCAGAGTATTCTAATTCTAACCCTTTGGCAGCACCATAGCAGAAAAGTTCGCTTTTATGGAAATGATTTTTAGGCCTGAAAGTTGCTCAAGTGCACATAGCACTAGCTTCATGTTGTTAGCCCTTTCTAAATCATCTTCCATGAAGATAATCATATCATCTGTGTATTGGAGTATTGAAAGTCCTCCATCTACCAGGTGTGGTATAAGGTATAACACCAACAACTTGCCCCAAGTCCTTGGCTCGATTTATGAGAATGGCAAGCATGTCGACCACTATATTAAAAAGAATAGGTGACAGAGGGTCTCCCTGTCGAACTCCTTTTTTGGTCTGAAAATAATGGCCATAATCATCGTTAACTTTTATTGAAACACTTCCTTTTTCCACCACTTGTTGCATCCACTTACACCAGGTTTGAGAAAAACCTTTCATCCGTAACACTTGTTGTATAAATGGCCATTTTATTTTATCGTACGCCTTTTCGAAATCTAGCTTAAGGATTACACCATTTTTCTTTCTTTTGTGCATCTCATGAATGGCCACATGAAGGATAACCACTCCTTCCAAGAGATATCTACTAGGGATGAAGGCTGTTTGAGTAGGTTGGATTATCTTTTTGGCGACCGTTGGTATTCTATTTGTAAGGACTTTAGTAAAAATCTTAAAACTTACATTTAAAAGACAAATCGGTCTAAAAATTTCCACTTTTATAGCCTCTTTTTTCGGCACCAGAGTAACTACTCCAAAGTTGAGACTATGGAGTGGCAAAATCCCATTATGAAAATCCTCAAAAAGTGCCAGTAAGTCCTTTTTTATAACCTCCCAAAAGTTTTGGTAAAACTCAGCCGGAAAACTGTGGCAGCCCTCCCAAGTTATCGGGCCCACGTGCACCAATCCTTGCCTTGATGGCCTCAGATGGCTATGCACGTGTACCAGGTAACTTAACAAGGCTATCATGAGTTCAATAACTTGAACTCATCATCCCAAGGATCTCCCACATTCATGCATATTACAGTAATCACATTCGATATACACACACTTCAGAGATAAGAGCGGAAGACTTTACAAAACGTTCTTTTTATTTCTAAAACTGAAGGTTATTACATAGGAATTGTTACATTTATTACAAGTCCTGATATACTCAAAGTGCATAACTTATTACAAAAGCAGGAAGGTAGAAACCCTCCAAAGCTTATACATAAACCTAGCTAGTCCTCCTCCAGAACTGGAAACGCCCTCCAGCCACAGGAACGCTTAGAGTACTCCTCATCACCTACAACAACATGGGTTCGAAACCCTGAGTACGGAGTGTACTTTCGCAAGTCTTACCCGACTAAGGAAAAAGACTCTCAAGGATATGCTGGATTTAGGAATCAAGGAGAGGCTTTTAGCAAGAATCAACTTAGATACTTTTGCAGAAATAGCTTACTAAAGTGAGTCCTTACTTTCAATATTTTAACGCCAGATTAAATATTAATAGACTCTGGTTGCACCTAGTCTAATTTCACCATCTAATCAATACAACATCATTTTTACTCATAATGTTTACATCCTGACTTAGGTTGCAGGGCACCGATCAAGTCTCCACTCTCCGGGGATATAACGGCGATCCGAATCGATTTACTCAGCTGAGGATCTCTAACCACACGACATATGTAGCACTTAACCCTTGCATATGTCAATCATTCCCACGGATCCTCCACTGCATGAATAGGTCCGCGCCACCCGAGAGCACACCACCCTTTTAGGCGATCCTTTGCCAGGAGGGTACGTGCCACTCTCGCCATCTCTCCACTCCCAGTGCGCGATTGTCTTTTCATGTATGGAATAGCCGGGTTCAAGCTTACCCTGTCCCATATCCAGGGCATGTGGCCAGTTAAGATAGTCCTTGATCATACAGGCCTACATACGCATCCAATCCTTAATTAACCTGGGTAGAACATCACCTGTTCATAGCCCAAGTCCCGATTTAAGTACTTCCATCCTTAGGATTGTTTGTGTTCCTTGGGATGAAAAGAGCATTATAGAAAACTTTGCAGTAAGATCCCACCATGCTCCTAATGAAAATATTCTTGCAGGTAGAAGGCGTCCTTCCTCAGGATAACCCCTGAGCTAGGCATTAATGCAAAAGACAACCTCTATCCACAAGATCTAAGCAGGGCTAAGCATTTTTGTAAATCATATTTTGATACTTCATCAGAAGTATCTATAAAGGTATGGATATCAAGGTAGGCAATGCATCAAAGGGTTTCCAAGCAACTCTTATAAACCTAATGCACATTTCGCTAGACTTAAAGTGTGTAAAAATTATTTATAAACACAAGGAAGGGGTTGCATGCACCGGGGCTTGCCTTTGTTGAAGTGAAGAGGTTCTAGATCCCTCTACCCAACCATCAATTAGATAGCTCCATCCTCTTGATGAGAAGACACTGGAGTAGACTCCTCTTTAGCAACCACTTCATCTTGAATCTTCACTCTTTATTTTGGGAGCTCTACATGAAATGATATGAACATGAATGCATATACTTATGCAACTACAAAGAAGATACTTTAAAGCAGTACAAACTACACCTTACTAAAGGTGCACACAAAACTAACCAAACAACAGGGGAGCTAAACATTCTAATATCATCACTAAGCTCTCGAACCACACCAGGGAATTCTGCCTCCAAAACCAAGCACTCTATGCTTGCATTAAGTAAGGACTTACTTCTTTGACTTGAATCCTACAACTTGAACATCTAGAGGATTAGAACAATCTTCAAACTACGCCAAAAATCTAGATCCCACTAGGCACTCTTGCTTCTTTATCCAAAGATCAGGTTTCACTTATTAAACTTGTTCCTTCTTCCAAAGTTCTAATCCACATGTGATTATGTTCTCCTTATTATTTCAATTAGGGACTCTACAAGGATTTCTGGGCAAATGGCTTACAAACGGCCCCAAACTTTTACCAAGAGTTTATCTTCTGATAACAAGACTCTCCACAAGTTTTCACAATTTTGGTGCTCACAATTGCTCCCTAAATATTCAATTAATCCTTTTTAGAGCACACTTAAATTACTTAAAATTTGTAAACTGCACTAAAGATCCCAAAAACATATTTACCAGAGAGCTTACCAATTTAGACCCCCCATAATGTTTGTCCCATGGAGATCCTAAAACCGAGCTTTCGACGGCGGTGGCGGCAAGCTCAGCCCGGAAGCCCGATCCCGTGAACCCGTGCGGTAGAGCTCCGACTAAGGACTCAGAGAGCTTCAGCGATCACATAAACCTATGGTGCGCGTGTGAACATGACCGGAAATGGCGCGGGTGAACGGGTCAATGTGAAGGCTGTCCCTGGCGCCAATACACAGTGGCGCAACCGTGTTCCATCCAGCAAACAACGACAGCATTAAAAAGGGAAATCTGGTGAGCATCACTGACCTCTGGAGATTATGGAACGAGCACAACGCAGCTGAAAAACCCGTCGAGGATCCCTGGCCATGGTGAGGTGAACAATCGGGTGGATTTGGTCACCATGCGCAGGGACATGGCATGCAAGGCGCTGGGATAGGGCAAACCCAGGGGCTGGGGAGGGAAGCTACACAAACCTGAAGGCACGAAGACCACCCCCACACATGCAAAGAAACCAGGGCTAGAGCTCAAGGACAGGGAAGAGGATTCACTAATCCAGGCGCTAAAGCAACCAGGATAGGGCAGATGTCCTCGAGTTCAGCTGGACTGGTGGAGAAGGGTTCCAAGGGTGACAACACAGCAGGGACTCACAAACGTGGCTCCCAAACCCACATACCACGCAGGACACTGGCTTTCCTAGACACTGAACTTAGTCCAGTAACATAGACAGGGAAAGGGCCAGATAAGAACTCTGAATACAGGCACTAGTGGATCCAAAGTTGATATTTTCTACAGCAGGAACTGGAGCACGAGACCCTCCACCCTAAACTTATCTCAGTGTGTGCACAAAGTGGAGTACAACAGAGAGATAAAGATATTTTCCTTTCCCCAAACTGACAGCTCGACTTGATATTTTCAGGGGAGAGTGAGACCTCTAGACCTTAACTATGCACTGCATATTCACTCCAATTTATATAATCATATGAAGCACCATAGGGCATCCATAGATCAAACAGCAGAAGCTCTTGACAGGGAAACAGGCAGGCAGCCTAGTCCAATTAGGGGACAAGTTGTATACTTCACTAGGCTCAGATATTTGAAGCCCAAAGCCTATCCATACCACTATAGGCGCCAACACCTCATGGCTACACACGTGGCTTAGCTCCCTTGACCCACGCCGGCACACAAACACAGCCAAAGCTTTGAACCTGGACTGATTTATTTAGGCAAGGGCAAGCAGATAAGTCTGCCCTTGCAGATAGTCACACAACAGTCCAAACCTTGGATACTTCCAGCAGAGCTGAGATCACTGGACCCTTCACTTTGTACCCCAGCCATACCTCTGTCTCTGTAGTCGTGTGAAACAGCACAGGGCATTGATCTTGATCCCATATGGTGGTCAGCAGTCAAACAGACAACACTACAGCTATGAATAGCCATATTTCAGTCCAAACTGGGTATTTTTAGTGGAGAGTGAGGCCTCTAAATATCAGTCATGCACTTCATCCACATGACAGCTTAAAAATACCATTATAGCACAGCACCGAGAGGAGATTCTTCTTCAGTTACTAAACCAGACACTGAACCAAACTTATCAGTGTTGCTGCTCCATTCTATTCCTCCTAGTTCAGCCCCCCCTGATATCCCAATTATTCATAGCACCAGACCACTCTCCCTTAACCAAAATTATACTTCTCATGTAGCTCTATGACTTTGTTATAATGATCATCTTCAAAATGGTCCTAGATCAGAAGTTACAAGGGTCCAAATTTGACTAGTTTATAGATTTTCACAAGTTCCAAAATGAATCCAAAACTGAATTTTTGTGAATTACTCCAATTTTGTCTATAAAACTTGGAAATCTCCAGATATGAAATTTGTTCACTTTTCCAAGTTCTACAACCTTGGTATATGGACTTTTAGCTAAATCCTTCTAGATTTTAAATTTCACATTTGGGGTTAGTTTAGGGTTTCAAATGAGTTTCATTTGTTTTTCAGCTTCTTCCAGGGATTCATCCCTTTGATCCATCCATCAAAAACAAAGTTACTCTCTAGTCTAAGATCCAACTTTAGTATATGCAGCTAATTCCCAACAAGTCTTCGGTTTAGGAATTATTTTGTTTATCCATAATTCCAAGCAAGTTTTCCAACCTAAGTCCTATACTCAACACACCACATCACACTTTTGAATCGAAAATTTTAACCTAGTAAATGCATTCTAAGTGTAACAAGCAAGTTAATGCAAATGCTTATGATGACATGTCCGACTTTTAGTTCACGTAACACCAGGGGTGTTACAGCCTTCCCCCCTAAAAAGAAAACTCGTCCCGAGATTTAAAACTCTAGGCTTAGTAACGGAAAAGAAAATGTGTCACCAGTTTCTTTCCCCATTACTCCTACAAGACAGGGGGTGTACCCTTGTTGGTTCACAAAAAAAACTACATAAAACCTAGGGCTTAGAAGAAACTAAGAACTCAGGAAAATGTTTTTCTAAATACTCCTCTGATTCCAATATGGTTTATCTTCCGGGTGTTGGTTCCACTGCATCTAGTAAAACTTGATAGCTTTTCTTCGAGTGACCTGATCCTTTAGATCCAACACCTTTACGGGATATTCCAAGTAGGTTAAATCTGGTCCAAGGTTAACACCTAAATTCTTAATAACATGCACGGGGACTCGAAGACATTTCTTTAACTGGGACACGTGGAACATGTTGTGCACTGTTGACAAATTCTTTGGCAATTGTACCTTATAAACTACTGGTCCACCAAATGAACTGAGTTTCAAGGCTTCACGAATAGGAAAAGATAGTATAGAAAAGCAAAGATAGGTAACATGAATAGGGTCGATGAAACACATACTATAATAGCTACACAGGGGGTTTAACTTAAAATTGTATGTCATGACGCATGTTCGTCCTATTTGTCCTCACAATTTTTGCCAACATATAGTGGCTTTCACGTTTTATGGCGGTGGCATACCTACTCACTCCATCATTAAATACTAGTCGCACTTTCCTAGGGTTTAGTTAGTGTACCTGCAGAAAATTGCATTATAGTTGTGGGTTAGTTGTTAGCATCCTAAACTAAACCACCTTATAGTCCTTAACTTAACTATATACTATTTGCACTTTGACTATTAGGACTTGCTTATTCATTCCTAAGTTTTTTTTTCCAAAATAATTTGGACTCAAAATCCTTTTGAAGTCTATCAAAGGATTACTGTACTATCCATGATAATGGGGGATCGCTCCGATACCAATCTGTGGCAGCCCTCCCAAGTTATCGGGCCCACGTGCACCAATCCTTGCCTTGATGGCCTCAGATGGCTATGCACGTGTACCAGGTAACTTAACAAGGCTATCACGAGTTCAATAATTTGAACTCATCATCCCAAGGATCTCCCACATTCATGCATATTACAGTAATCACATTCGATATACACACACTTCGGAGATAAGAGCGGAAGACTTTACAAAACGTTCTTTTTATTTCTAAAACTGAAGGTTATTACATAGGAAGAGTTACATTTATTACAAGTCCTGATATACTCAAAGTGCATAACTTATTACAAAAGCAGGAAGGTAGAAACCCTCCAAAGCTTATACATAAACCTAGCTAGTCCTCCTCCAGAACTGGAAACACCCTCCAGCCACAGGAACGCTTAGAGTACTCCTCATCACCTACAACAACATGGGTTCGAAAACCCAGAGTACGGAGTGTACTTTCGCAAGTCTTACCCGACTAAGGAAAAAGACTCTCAAGGATATGCTGGATTTAGGAATCAAGGAGAGGCTTTTAGCAAGAATCAACTTAGATACTTTTGCAGAAATAGCTTACTAAAGTGAGTCCTTACTTTCAATATTTTAACGCCAGATTAAATATTAATAGACTCTGGTTGCACCTAGTCTAATTTCACCATCTAATCAATACAACATCATTTTTACTCATAATGTTTACATCCTGACTTAGGTTGCAGGGCAGCGATCAAGTCTCCACTCTCCGGGGATATAACGGCGATTCGAATCGATTTACTCAGCTGAGGATCTCTAACCACACGACATATGTAGCACTTAACCCTTGCATATGTCAATCATTCCCACGGATCCTCCACTGCATGAATAGGTCCGCGCCACCCAAGAGCACACCACCCTTTTAGGCGATCCTTTGCTAGGAGGGTATGTGCCACTCTCGCCATCTCTCCACTCCCAGTGCGCGATTGTCTTTTCATGTATGGAATAGCCGGGTTCAAGCTTACCCTGTCCCATATCCAGGGCATGTGGCCAGTTAAGATAGTCCTTGATCATACAGGCCTACATACGCATCCAATCCTTAATTAACCTGGGTAGAACATCACCTGTTCATAGCCCAAGTCCCGATTTAAGTACTTCCATCCTTAGGATTGTTTGTGTTCCTTAGGATGAAAAGAACATTATAGGGAACTTTGCAGTAAGATCCCACCATGCTCCCAATGAAAATATTCTTGCAGGTAGAAGGCGTCCTTCCTCAGGATAACCCCTGAGCTAGGCATTAATGCAAAAGACAACCTCTATCCACAAGATCTAAGCAGGGCTAAGCATTTTTGTAAATCATATTTTGATACTTCATCAGAAGTATCTATAAAGGTATGGATATCAAGGTAGGCAATGCATCAAAGGGTTTCCAAGCAACTCTTATAAACCTAATGCACATTTCGCTAGACTTAAAGTGTGTAAAAATTATTTATAAACACAAGGAAGGGGTTGCATGCACTGGGGCTTGCCTTTGTTGAAGTGAAGAGGTTCTAGATCCCTCTACCCAACCATCAATTAGATAGCTCCATCCTCTTGATGAGAAGACACTGGAGTAGACTCCTCTTTAGCAACCACTTCATCTTGAATCTTCACTCTTTATTTTGGGAGCTCTACATGAAATGATATGAACATGAATGCATATACTTATGCAACTACAAAGAAGATACTTTAAAGCAGTACAAACTACACCTTACTAAAGGTGCATACAAAACTAACCAAACAACAGGGGAGCTAAACATTCTAATATCATCACTAAGCTCTCGAACCACACCAGGGAATTCTGCCTCCAAAACCAAGCACTCTATGCTTGCATTAAGTAAGGACTTACTTCTTTGACTTGAATCCTACAACTTGAACATCTAGAGGATTAGAACAATCTTCAAACTACGCCAAAAATCTAGATCCCACTAGGCACTCTTGCTTCTTTATCCAAAGATCAGGTTTCACTTATTAAACTTGTTCCTTCTTCCAAAGTTCTAATCCACATGTGATTATGTTCTCCTTATTATTTCAATTAGGGACTCTACAAGGATTTCTGGGCAAATGGCTTACAAACGGCCCCAAACTTTTACCAAGAGTTTATCTTCTGATAACAAGACTCTCCACAAGTTTTCACAATTTTGGTGCTCACAATTGCTCCCTAAATATTCAATTAATCCTTTTTAGAGCACACTTAAATTACTTAAAATTTGTAAACTGCACTAAAGATCCCAAAAACATATTTACCAGAGAGCTTACCAATTTAGACACCCCATAATGTTTGTCCCATGGAGATCCTAAAACCGAGCTTTCGACGGCGGTGGCGGCAAGCTCAGCCCGGAAGCCCGATCCCGTGAACCCGTGCAGTAGAGCTCCGACTAAGGACTCAGAGAGCTTCAGCGATCACATAAACCTATGGTGCGCGTGTGAACATGACCGGAAATGGCGCGGGTGAACGGGTCAATGTGAAGGCTGTCCCTGGCGCCAATACACAGTGGCGCAACCGTGTTCCATCCAGCAAACAACGACAGCATTAAAAAGGGAAATCTGGTGAGCATCACTGACCTCTGGAGATTATGGAACGAGCACAACGCGGCTGAAAAACCCGTCGAGGATCCCTGGCCATGGTGAGGTGAACAATCGGGTGGATTTGGTCACCATGCGCAGGGACATGGCATGCAAGGCGCTGGGATAGGGCAAACCCAGGGGCTGGGGAGGGAAGCTACACAAACCTGAAGGCGCGAAGACCACCCCCACACATGCAAAGAAACCAGGGCTAGAGCTCAAGGACAGGGAAGAGGATTCACTGATCCAGGCGCTAAAGCAACCAGGATAGGGCAGATGTCCTCGAGTTCAGCTAGACTGGTGGAGAAGGGTTCCAAGGGTGACAACACAGCAGGGACTCACAAACGTGGCTCCCAAACCCACATACCACGCAGGACACTGGCTTTCCTAGACACTGAACTTAGTCCAGTAACATAGACAGGGAAAAGGGCCAGATAAGAACTCTGAATACAGGCACTAGTGGATCCAAAGTTGATATTTTCTGCAGCAGGAACTGGAGCACGAGACCCCACCCTAAACTTATCTCAGTGTGTGCACAAAGTGGAGTACAACAGAGAGATAAAGATATTTTTCCTTTCCCCCAAACTGACAGCTCGACTTGATATTTTCAGGGGAGAGTGAGACCTCTAGACCTTAACTATGCACTGCATATTCACTCCAATTTATATAATCATATGAAGCACCGTAGGGCATCCATAGATCAAACAGCAGAAGCTCTTGACAGGGAAACAGGCAGGCAGGCTAGTCCAATTAGGGGACAAGTTGTATACTTCACTAGGCTCAGATATTTGAAGCCCAAAGCCTATCCATACCACTATAGGCGCCAACACCTCATGGCTACACACGTGGCTTAGCTCCCTTGACCCACGCCGGCACACAAACACAGCCAAAGCTTTGAACCTGGACTGATTTATTTAGGCAAGGGCAAGCAGATAAGTCTGCCCTTGCAGATAGTCACACAACAGTCCAAACCTTGGATACTTCCAGCAGAGCTGAGATCACTGGACCCTTCACTTTGTACCCCAGCCATACCTCTGTCTCTGTAGTCGTGTGAAACAGCACAGGGCATTGATCTTGATCCCATATGGTGGTCAGCAGTCAAACAGACAACACTGCAGCTATGAATAGCCATATTTCAGTCCAAACTGGGTATTTTTAGTGGAGAGTGAGGCCTCTAAATATCAGTCATGCACTTCATCCACATGACAGCTTAAAAATACCATTATAGCACAGCACCGAGAGGAGATTCTTCTTCAGTTACTAAACCAGACACTGAACCAAACTTATCAGTGTTGCTGCTCCATTCTATTCCTCCTAGTTCAGCCCCCCCTGATATCCCAATTATTCATAGCAACAGACCACTCTCCCTTAACCAAAATTATACTTATCATGTAGCTCTATGACTTTGTTATAATGATCATCTTCAAAATGGTCCTAGATCAGAAGTTACAAGGGTCCAAATTTGACTAGTTTATAGATTTTCAGAAGTTCCAAAATGAACCCAAAACTGAATTTTTGTGAATTACTCCAATTTTGTCTATAAAACTTGGAAATCTCCAGATATGAAATTTGTTCACTTTTCCAAGTTCTACAACCTTGGTATATGGACTTTTAGCTAAATCCTTCTAGATTTTAAATTTCACATTTGGGGTTAGTTTAGGGTTTCAAATGAGTTTCATTTGTTTTTCAGCTTCTTCCAGGGATTCATCCCTTTGATCCATCCATCAAAAACAAAGTTACTCTCTAGTCTAAGATCCAACTTTAGTATATGCAGCTAATTCCCAACAAGTCCTCGGTTTAGGAATTATTTTGTTTATCCATAATTCCAAGCAAGTTTTCCAACCTAAGTCCTATACTCAACACACCACATCACACTTTTGAATCGAAAGTTTTAACCTAGTAAATGCATTCTAAGTGTAACAAGCAAGTTAATGCAAATGCTTATGATGACATGTCCGACTTTTAGTTCACGTAACACCAGGGGTGTTACAAAAACCATCTGGACCTGGCGCCTTATTGTGTTCCAATTGGAAAACCACTTTTTTATCTCAGCTTCTGAGAAACTCCCTATCAACAACTCATTCTCGATCTGTACTTGCGGGATGTCATCACGCGTATCTTCATCTAACGAGAAATGATTTAAATTTGGCGATCCAAATAACTTTTTGTAATGATTTAAATTTGGCGATCCAAATAACTTCATCGATAGGGTAGGTCTGATTTCCTTGACATGGCCTAGACTTCACGAACATTTCACCAAATTAATCCGCTCATTGAATTGCTTTACACCCTATCATGTGACAGAAATGCATTAACATATTCTATATGTGTTACCTTTGACATTTCACCATAGTCGTTCATCCTTATTCGAGATATTGTTTTGTCCTTTAACGTAACAAAAATGCATTGACAGATTCTATGTTACCCTTGACATTTCCCTATAGCCGCTCATCCTTATTTCAGATATTGTTTCCCCCTCTCATGTAACAAAAAATCATTGACATATTCTAAAGTTTGCAATGGTCTAAGAAGTAATCTTCACCCCAAGGCATCTCCAACACAAACCGCAACTCAAGAAATCGATGGATCCTCAAAAAATCTAAGAAAGAAGAGAGGGATCGAGAGTGAAAACAACATCGAATAAAAAACTGCAGGACACACAAACTAAGCACATTGATTTGACAAATGTTGCACTGCTGGTGGTTAGCCACCCTTCTGTAATCACTCACAGGGATTTAGCGACGATGAGCACCGCTCCCGGTACTCTCCCTCTCACGAAGTTCTCTGTTTATAGAAATCCAGGGTAGCAACTAGAAAAGAAAAACTCTCAACACTCTCCAGATCCGGAAGCAGCCGGTCTATCTGATTCGCCCAGCCAATTGTCTGCCTCGCCTAACCCTAACGAAGCTGGCAAAAGGATTAAATATACTCCCCTACTGAGTCCAGTCCGGCCCATACACCGCTCTATTGGGCTTGTATGACCGTTTGGTCCTTCTCAGTTCTAGGCTCCCAACAGGTCTTGTGACATTCTCTCCCCCTTTTGACACGACTTGACCCCAAGCCGGAGCGTTGGGGAATTGATGCTTGACGGCGTCTTCATCTTCCTAAGTGGCAAGATCAGCTGGCTTGGAGGACCACTTGATGAGGAGTTGAGGAACTTGAGTGCCCTTACGGTGAAGCATTCTATGCTGCAACACAGATTCTGGATACTGTAAAGCATCTGAAAATAAAGGAAGCTCAGAGCTGACCTGTTCTTGGGGGCCCAATGCTTTCTTCAGCAAGGAAACATGAAAAACAAGATGGATGTGAGAAGAAGCCGGCAGGTCCAGCTTATAGGCGACAGACTGAGAGCACCTAGAGGGGGGGGTGAATAGGTGATCCTGTAAAAACTTCAAACTTGAGCCACAAAAACTTGTTAAGTGTTAGCACGATTATTGCCAAGTGGCTAAGGTGAAGTCTCAACAAAACACAGTACCACAAGAGAATCAAGCACAGAGTGACACAGTGGTTTTATCCTGTGGTTCGGCCAAGACCAACGCTTGCCTACTCCACGTTGTGGCGTCCCAACGGACGAGGGTTGCAATCAACCCCTCTCAAGTGGTCCAAAGACCCACTTGAATACCACGGTGTTTTGTTTTCCTTTCACTATCCCGTTTGCAAGGAATCTCCACAAATTGGAGTCTCTTGCCCTTACAAGTATATGATCACAAATGAAACACAGAGTAAGGGAGGGAAGCAACACACACAAATCCACAGCAAAAGCGCACACACACGGCCAAGAATCGAGCTCACAAGACTATCTTAGAGTTCTCACTTAGAACAGAGCTCGAATCACTTAGAAACACAAACGAATGCGCAGAGACTTAGTGTGGATGATCAAGAATGCTCAAAGGTTGCTTGTGTATCTCCTCCATGCGCCTAGGGGCTCCTTTTATAGCCCCAAGGCAGCTAGGAGCCGTTGAGAGCAAATCCGGAAGGCCATCCTTGCCTTCTGTCGTCGGGGGCACCGGACAGTCCGGTGCACACCGGACACTGTCCGGTGCCCGATTTGTTTCCTTAAACGGCGAAGACGACCGTTGCAGACCGTTGGCAGATCTGGCGCTGTTGGCGCACCGGACATGTCCGGTGCACACCGGACAGTCCGGTGCCGTCTTCCGACCGTTGGCTCGGCCACGTGTCCCGCGCCGATCGCGCGGCCGACCGTTGGCCCGGCCGACCGTTGGCTCACCGGACAGTCCGGTGCACACCGGACAGTCCGGTGAATTTTAGCCGAAGTCGCCGGAGAAAAACCCGAGAGCGGCCTCTTCGGATGGGGCAGCCTGGCGCACCGGACACTGTCCGGTGCACCACCGGACACTGTCCGGTGCACCACCGGACAGTCCGGTGCCCCAGACCGAAACAGCCTCTTGGCTGTACACAGCCAAGTCTTCTCTTCTCTTCTTCTTTCTGTTTCTAACACTTAGACAAGAATATTAGTACACAAAACCAATGTACTAAGGCTTAGAAACATACCTTAACTTGTGATTTGCACTTTGTTCATCCATGAGCATATTTTCACTTTTAGGCCCTTGTGTTTGCACTCAATCACCAAAATACTTAGAAATGGCCCAAGGGCACATTTCCCTTTCAATCTCCCCCTTTTTGGTGATTTATGCCAACACAACATAAAGCAAGTGGAACAAGTGCAAAATCACTTCAAATAAAAACTCAAATTGGTTTTATTCAATTTTGGCATATATGGATCATCCTTTGCCACCACTTGGTTTGTTTTTGCAAATCAAACTCAAATCTCTATCTCTAAGTCAAACACACATGTTGAAGTATAAAGAGAGTCATTCCAAAAGAGATTGATCAAAGATTTCAAAAACTCCCCCTATTTCCCATAATCAATACTTCTCCCCACAAGAAGCCAACTTTTGACAAGAGAGACAATAAAAGCTCACAAGAAGCCAACTTTTGACAAGAGAGACAATAAAAGCTTTTGACACAACAAAAACTCTATTCTACTATTTTCAAAATCTCTCAAGTGGTAGCTGATCCATTTATCACTTTGGCCTTTATTTTCTCCCCCTTTGGCATCAAGCACCAAAACGGGATCAATCGTGGCCCGTTAACCCCATTGCCTCACCAAAGTCTTCAATTAAGAGCAAATGGCAATAAGATTTCATGAGATGAACTTGGAATTAGTTACCCTCTCATCGGAGTGCAGTGGAAGTCTTTCATGGTCCAAGTCCACCTTTTTCCTTTCAATCCTCCTTCGAGACTAAATTATCAAACTCAAGCACATGGTTAGTCTCAAAGGATCAAGTTGTAACACATCTCCCCCTAAACATGTGCATCACTTTGCAACGGACTTGTGAGGTCCAGGGAGGGTTTGTACAACTTGAGCACCACAATAAGCAACAAAATGCAGAATGAACCTGATCAAATGCATAAACACATGTATGCTACAATTCAATCCAAGTTCCGCGAATCTAAGACATTTAGCTCACTACGCAGCCTGCAAAAGGTCTTCTCATCTAGAGGCTTGGTAAAGATATCGGCTAGCTGGTTCTCGGTGCTAACATGAAACACTTCGATATCTCCCTTTTGCTGGTGGTCTCTCAAAAAGTGATGCCGGATGTCTATGTGCTTTGTGCGGCTGTGTTCAACAGGATTTTCCGCCATGCGGATAGCACTCTCATTATCACATAGGAGTGGGACTTTGCTCAGATTGTAGCCAAAGTCCCTGAGGGTTTGCCTCATCCAAAGTAGTTGCGCGCAACACTGTCCTGCGGCAACATACTCGGCCTCAGCGGTGGATAGGGCAACGGAAGTTTGTTTCTTAGAGTTCCATGACACCAGGGACCTTCCTAAGAATTGGCACGTCCCCGATGTACTCTTCCTATCGACCTTACATCCAGCATAGTCGGAGTCTGAGTATCCAACTAAGTCAAAGGTAGACCCCTTTGGATACCAGAGCCCGAAGCAAGGCGTAGCAACCAAATATCTAAGAATTCGCTTCACCGCCACTAAGTGACATTCCTTAGGATCGGATTGAAATCTAGCACACATGCATACGCTAAGCATAATATCCGGTCTACTAGCACATAAGTAAAGCAAAGAACCTATCATTGACCGGTATGCTTTTTGATCAACGGACTTACCTCCTTTGTTGAGGTCGGTGTGTCCGTCGGTCCCCATCGGAGTCTTTGCGGGCTTGGCGTCCTTCATCCCAAACCGCTTTAGCAGATCTTGCGTGTACTTCGTTTGGGAGATGAAGGTGCCGTCCTTGAGTTGCTTCACTTGGAACCCAAGGAAGTAGTTCAACTCGCCCATCATCGACATCTCGAATTTCTGCGTCATCACCCTGCTAAACTCTTCACAAGACTTTTGGTTAGTAGAACCAAATATTATGTCATCGACATAAATTTGGCACACAAACAAATCACCATTACAGGTCTTAGTAAAAAGAGTTGGATCGGCTTTCCCAACCTTGAAAGCATTAGCAATTAAGAAATCTCTAAGGCATTCATACCATGCTCTTGGGGCTTGCTTAAGTCCATAGAGCGCCTTAGAGAGCTTACACACATGGTCGGGGTACCGTTCATCCTCGAAGCCAGGGGGTTGCTCCACGTACACCTCCTCCTTGATTGGCCCGTTGAGGAAGGCGCTCTTCACATCCATTTGAAACAACCTGAAAGAATGGTGAGCGGCATATGCTAGCAAGATCCGAATTGACTCTAGCCTAGCCACAGGAGCAAAAGTCTCCTCAAAATCCAAACCTGCGACTTGGGCATAACCTTTTGCCACAAGTCGAGCCTTTTTTCTCGTCACCACCCCGTGCTCGTCCTGTTTGTTGCGGAACACCCACTTGGTTCCCACAACATTTTGCTTCGGACGAGGCACCAGTGTCCAAACTTCATTGCGCTTGAAGTTGTTTAACTCCTCTTGCATGGCCAACACCCAGTCCGGATCTAGCAAGGCCTCTTCTACCCTGAAAGGCTCAATAGAAGAGACAAAGGAGTAATGCTCACAAAAATTAACTAATCGAGATCGAGTAGTTACTCCCTTGCTAATGTCACCCAGAATTTGGTCGACGGGATGATCCCTTTGAATCATCGCTCGAACTTGAGTTGGAGGTGCCGGTTGCGCTTCTTCCTCTATCACTTGATCATCTTGTGCTCCTCCTTGATCAAGCGCCTCCACTTGAGGTACCTGTTCGTCATCTTTGGTTGGGGGTTGCACCATAGTTGAGGAAGAAGGTTGATCTCGTTCATCTTGTTCCTGTGGCCGTACTTCTCCAATCGCCATGGTCCGTAAAGCGGCCGTCGGAACATCTTCTTCATCTACATCATCACAATCAACAACTTGCTCTCTTGGAGAGCCATTAGTCTCATCAAATACAACGTCGCTAGAGACTTCAACCAAACCCGATGATTTGTTGAAGACTCTATACGCCTTTGTATTTGAGTCATAACCTAACAAAAACCCTTCTACAGCTTTGGGAGCAAACTTAGAATTTCTACCTTTCTTCACTAGAATGTAGCACTTGCTCCCAAATACACGAAAGTAAGATACATTGGGTTTGTTACCGGTTAGAAGCTCATACGAAGTCTTCTTGAGGAGGCGATGAAGGTAGACCCTGTTGATGGCGTGGCAAGCCGTGTTCACGGCTTCCGTCCAAAAGCACTCGGGGGTCTTGAACTCTCCTAGCATCGTCCTCGCCATGCCGATGAGCGTCCTGTTCTTCCTCTCTACCACACCATTTTGCTGTGGTGTGTAGGGAGCGGAGAACTCGTGCTTGATCCCTTCTTCTTCAAGGAACTCCTCCACTTGAAGGTTCTTGAACTCGGACCCGTTGTCGCTCCTTATCTTTTTCACTTTGAGCTCAAACTCATTTTGAGCCCTCCTGAGGAAGCGCTTGAGGGTCCCTTGGGTTTCAGACTTATCCTGCAAAAAGAATACCCAAGTGAAGCGGGAAAAGTCATCAACAATAACTAGACCATACTTACTTCCCCCTATGCTTAGATAGGCGACGGGTCCGAAGAGATCCATATGCAGCATCTCCAGGGGTCTTGAAGTGGTCATCACATTCTTGCTGTGATGCGCTCCTCCCACCTGTTTCCCTGCTTGACAAGCTGCACAAGGTCTATCTTTTTCGAAATGAACATTGGTTAGACCTATCACATGTTCTCCCTTTAGAAGCTTGTGGAGGTTCTTCATCCCCACATGTGCTAAGCGGCGATGCCACAGCCAGCCCATGCAAGTCTTAGCCATTAAGCATGCATCTAGACCGGCCTCTTCTTTTGCAAAATCAACTAAATAAAGTTTGCCGTCTAATACACCCTTAAAAGCTAGTGAACCATCACTTCTTCTAAAGACAGACACATCTACATTTGTAAATAAACAATTATATCCCATTTGACATAACTGACTGACAGATAGCAAATTATATCCAAGACTCTCCACTAAGAATACATTTGATATAGAATGCTCATTAGAAATTGCAATTTTACCTAGCCCTTTTACCTTGCCTTGATTCCCATCACCGAATATAATTGAATCTTGGGAATCCTTATTTTTGACGTAGGAGGTGAACATCTTCTTCTCCCCCGTCATATGGTTTGTGCATCCGCTGTCAATAATCCAGCTTGAACCCCCGGATGCATAAACCTGCAAGGCAAATTTAGGCTTGGGTCTTAGGTACCCAACTCATGTTGGGTCCTGCAAGGTTAGCACAAATGTCCTTAGGGACCCAAATGCAAGTCCTGTCTCCCTTGCATTTTGCCCCTAACTTCCTAGCAACTATTTTCCTATCCTTTCTACAAATAGCAAAGGAAGTGTTTAAAGCACAATAAATTATAGAAGGTTCATTCACTACTTTCCTAGGAGCATGAATAACATTCTTTCTAGGCACATGAGCAATATTTCTCCTAGGCATATCCCTATCATGCTTATAAGAAGAACTAGAGGCAAACATGGCATGAGAATCATAAACATGTGAATCAAAATCATTATAAGCATTTCTAGCATTTCTCCTATCATAATACATAAAAGCATGGTTCTTTTTAGCATTACTAGCCATAGGGGCCTTCCCTTTCTCCTTGACGAAGATGGGAGCCTTATGGCTTGTTAAGTTCTTGGCCTCTCTCTTGAAGCCAAGACCATCCTTAATTAAGGGGTGTCTACCAATTGTGTAGGCATCCCTTGCAAATTTTAGCTTATCGACATCATTCTTGCTAGTCTTAAGTTGAGCATTAAGACTAGCCAGTTCATCATTAAGCTTGGAAATTGAAACTAGGTGTTCACTACAAGCATTAATGTCAAAGTCTTTACACCTAGTACAAATTTCAACATGTTCTACACAAGGATTGGATTTGTTTGCTACTTCTAATTTAGCATTTAAATCATTGTTGACACCTTTCAAAGTAGAAATGGTTTCATGACAAGTAGATAGTTCAAAAGAAAGCATTTCATTTCTCTTAACTTCTAAAGCATAGGATTTTTGTGCCTCAACAAATTTATCATGCTCTTCATACAACATATCCTCTTGCTTTTCTAAAAGTATATTCTTTTCATTCAAGGCATCAATTAATTCATTAATTTTGTCTATCTTAGATCTATCTAAGCCCTTGAACAAACATGAATAATCTACTTCATCCTCATCACTAGATTCGTCCTCACTTGAAGAAGCATAGGTAGAGTTGCGAGTACATACCTTCTTCTCTCTTGCCATAAGGTATGTGTGACGCTCGTTGGGGAAGAGGGTTGATTTGTTGAAGGCGGTGGCGGCGAGTCCTTCATTGTCGGAGTCGGACGAGGAGCAATCCGAGTCCCACTCCTTGCCTAGATGCGCCTCGCCCTTTGCCTTCTTGTAATGCTTCTTCTTTTCCCTCTTGTTCCCCTTTTCCTGGTCACTATCATTATCAGGACAGTTAGCAATAAAATGACCAAGCTTACCGCATTTGAAGCATGATCGCTTCCCCTTGGTCTTAGTCTTGCTCGGCTGTCCATTGCGACCCTTTAGCACCGTCTTGAATCTCTTGATAATGAGGGCCATTTCTTCATCGTTGAGTCCAGCCGCCTCAATTTGTGCCACCTTGCTAGGTAGCGCCTCCTTGCTTCGTGTTGCCTTGAGAGCGAGAGGTTGCGGCTCGTTGATCGGACCATTCAAGGCGTCGTCCACATATCTCGCCTCCTTGATCATCATTCGCCCGCTAACAAATTTCCCAAGAACTTCTTCGGGCGACATCTTGGTGTACCTGGGATTTTCACGTATATTGTTCACCAAGTGAGGATCAAGAACGGTAAATGACCTTAGCATTAGGCGGACGACGTCGTGGTCCGTCCATCGCGTGCTCCCGTAGCTTCTTATCTTGTTGATAAGGGTCTTGAGCCGATTGTATGTTTGCGTTGGCTCCTCGCCCCTTATCATTGCGAACCGTCCAAGCTCGCCCTCCACCAACTCCATCTTGGTGAGTAAGGTGACGTCGTTCCCCTCATGAGAAATCTTGAGGGTGTCCCAGATTTGCTTGGCGTTATCCAAGCCGCTCACCTTGTGGTATTCATTCCTGCACAAGGAAGCTAGAAGAACAGTAGTAGCTTGTGCATTCTTATGAATTTGTTCATTAATGAACATGGGACTATCCGAACTATCAAAATGCATTCCACTCTCTACAATCTCCCATATACTAGGATGGAGAGAGAATAGGTGACTACGCATTTTGTGGCTCCAAAATCCGTAGTCCTCTCCATCAAAGTGTGGGGGCTTGCCGAGTGGAATGGAGAGCAAATGAGAATGTGAACTTTGCGGAATACGAGAGTAATCAAAAGAAAAGTTCGAATTAACCGGTTTTCTTTTCTCGTAGTCGTTGTGGTCCTCGTCCTTTTGGGAAGAAGTAGACTCGTCGCTGTCGTAGTAGACGATCTCCTTGATGCGCCTGGTCTTCTTCTTCTTCCCTTCCTTCCGTCTTTGGCCCGAGCCGGAGTCGGTAGGCTTATCGTCCTTCGGCTCGTTGACGAAGGATTCCTTCTCTTTGTCGTTGATCACTATACCCTTCCCCTTAGGATCCATCTCTTCGGGCGGTTAGTCCCTTTGTGAAGAGAACGGCTCCGATACCAATTGAGAGCACCTAGAGGGGGGGGTGAATAGGTGATCCTGTAAAAACTTCAAACTTGAGCCACAAAAACTTGTTAAGTGTTAGCACGATTATTGCCAAGTGGCTAAGGTGAAGTCTCAACAAAACACAGTACCACAAGAGAATCAAGCACAGAGTGACACAGTGGTTTTATCCCGTGGTTCGGCCAAGACCAACGCTTGCCTACTCCACGTTGTGGCGTCCCAACGGACGAGGGTTGCAATCAACCCCTCTCAAGTGGTCCAAAGACCCACTTGAATACCACGGTGTTTTGTTTTCCTTTCACTATCCCGTTTGCAAAGAATCTCCACAAATTGGAGTCTCTTGCCCTTACAAGTATATGATCACAAATGAAACACAGAGTAAGGGAGGGAAGCAACACACACAAATCCACAGCAAAAGCGCACACACACGGCCAAGAATCGAGCTCACAAGACTATCTCAGAGTTCTCACTTAGAACAGAGCTCGAATCACTTAGAAACACAAACGAATGCGCAGAGACTTAGTGTGGATGATCAAGAATGCTCAAAGGTTGCTTGTGTATCTCCTCCATGCGCCTAGGGGCTCCTTTTATAGCCCCAAGGCAGCTAGGAGCCGTTGAGAGCAAATCCGGAAGGCCATCCTTGCCTTCTGTCGTCGGGGGCACCGGACAGTCCGGTGCACACCGGACACTGTCCGGTGCCCGATTTGTTTCCTTAAACGGCGAAGACGACCGTTGCAGACCGTTGGCAGATCTGGCGCTGTTGGCGCACCGGACATGTCCGGTGCACACCGGACAGTTCGGTGCCGTCTTCCGACCGTTGGCTCGGCCACGTGTCCCGCGCCGATCGCGCGGCCGACCGTTGGCCCGGCCGATCGTTGGCTCACCGGACAGTCCGGTGCACACCGGACAGTCCGGTGAATTTTAGCCGAAGTCGCCGGAGAAAAACCCGAGAGCGGCCTCTTCGGATGGGGCAGCCTGGCGCACCGGACACTGTCCGGTGCACCACCGGACACTGTCCGGTGCACCACCGGACAGTCCGGTGCCCCAGACCGAAACAGCCTCTTGGCTGTACACAGCCAAGTCTTCTCTTCTCTTCTTCTTTCTGTTTCTAACACTTAGACAAGAATATTAGTACACAAAACCAATGTACTAAGGCTTAGAAACATACCTTAACTTGTGATTTGCACTTTGTTCATCCATGAGCATATTTTCACTTTTAGGCCCTTGTGTTTGCACTCAATCACCAAAATACTTAGAAATGGCCCAAGGGCACATTTCCCTTTCACAGACCCCACTTTGGCAATCACTAGATACGGACCAAAGAACTTGAAGGCAAGTTTGTGATTAGCTCTTCTGATCAGAGAGGGCTGCACATAAGGTTGAAGTTTTAGGTACACTAGATCACCCACTTCGAAAGAACGTTCAGTCCTATGTTTGTCTGCTTGACGTTTCTGGCGTTGTTGTGCCCGATGGAGCTACTGTTGCACCAATTGAATCATCACTTTACGTTCCTGAAGCCACGACTGCAAGGAGGGAACCATACAAGTTTCACGCAAGTCCATTCCCAACTAGTGAGGAGTATGACCATACAGAACTTTGAAAGGAGTGAGTTGAAGGGAAGAGTGATAACTTGTATTGTACCAATATTCTGCCAGAGAAATCAACTGTTTCCATTTGGTGGGGCAAGCATGAACAAAACATCGAAGATAAGTCTCAAGACATTGGTTGACCCGTTCTGTCTGGCCGTCCGTTTGGGGGTGATAGGCTGTTGACATGTGAAGCTCTACACCAATCAACCGGAAGAGTTCCTTCCAAAGGGCACTGGTAAAAACTTTATCCCTGTCTGAAATGATAACTTGTGGGAAGCCATGCAGCTTAAACACATTGTCCATAAATTGTTTGCCACCATTAGGGCAGTAAAGGGATGACGCATGGGAATAAAATGACTGTATTTGGAGAATTTGTCCACTATCACCATGATGCAGTTGAAGTGATCTGACTGCGGGAGGCCTTCCACAAAGTCCATTGAGATCACCTTCCATGCAGCGTCCGGGACAGGAAGAGATTGCAGTAGACCAGGGTATTTGACTCGCTCGGGTTTGGCCTGTTGACAGATCGTGCACTGTTGACACCAATCTTGAATCATCCGTTTCATACCAAACCACCTGAATAGTTGTTTGACTTTGTGGTAGGTGACAGCAAATCCTGAGTGACCTCCGATAGGGGATGTGTGGAAGGTGAGAAAAATTTTCTTAGGAAATTCTGATTGAGCTGGTACCAATACTCATTTTTTGTAGAGAATGAGCCCATCTTTGATGGTGTAAGGACCCGAAGGAGACTGTACTGAGAGAGTGTGCAGCAAGGATGCAGTGTCCGAGTGTTGGGAATAGCTTGCAGATAAACTATGAAGCTAATCCGGCTGAACCACAGTCACTGCTAGAAGGTGATCAAATGGTAATCTCGAGAGAGCATCAGCTACCTGATTGGTCTGTCCTTGCTTGTAACAAATTTTATACCTAAGGCCCAGCATCTTGGTCAAGGCTTTCTGTTGCCATGGTGTTGTCAGGCGTTGATCATCCAAATGAATTAAGCTGCGATGGTCAGTCCGAATAATGAATTCATCACCAATTAGATATGATCGCCACTGATCCACTGCCATAAGGATAGCTAGGCATTCTTTTTCATAAGTGGAAAGACCCCTATGATGAGGTCCCAAGGCTTTGCTGATAAAAGCAATAGGGTGTCCAGCTTGGTGTAAAACTGCACCCACTCCTCGCTCACAAGCGTCGGTTTCAATCTCAAATGGTTGAGTAAAGTTGGGAAGGGCAAGGACTGGGGCGGTCACCAGAGCTTGTTTGAGCATCTAAAAAGCTTGGTCATGATCGAAATGCCAGATGTAAAGTTCTCCCTTTTTCAACAAATTCGTAAGAGGGCGGGATATGATGCCAAAAATTTTTACAAATTTTCTGTAGTAACCAGCTAAACCCAAAAAACTGCGGAGCTCTTTGACATTGGTTGGGGTCGGCCAAGACTGAACTGCAGCAACTTTTTCCGGATCTGTCGCCACTCCCTCTTGACTAATAACATGTCCAAGGTAATATAACTTTGTTTGAGCAAAGGTACACTTCGAAAGCTTGACTTTAAATTTATGTTGCTGCAAAAGGGAAAAGACTGTTCGAACATGCTGTAGGTGAAGGTCCCAAGATTTGCTGAAGATTAAAATGTCATCGATAAAGACGACAACACATTTACGAAGAAGGGGAGACAAGACTGAATTCATCGTGAGCTGAAAAGTGGCTGGACCTCCAGTAACTCCATAGGGCATCACTCTATACTCAAAATGTCCATTGTGAGTCTGGAAAGCTGTTTTAGGTATATCTTTGGGATCCATTTGGATTTGATGGTAACCGGAGCTAAGGTCGAGACTAGTGAACCATACAGCACCTTGTAACTCATCCAAAATTTCATCTATCACTGGTAACAGGTACTTATTTTTTATGGTGAGAGCATTTAAACGACGAGCCTCCAATCACCAGTCTTTTTTCGTGCTAGGATAATTGGTGAAGCAAACGGGCTGCAACTTGGTTGAATCATCCCTTTTTGAAGCAATTTTGCTATTTGGCGCTCTATCTCATCTTTCTGTGCTGGATTGTATCTATAAGGTCTCAATCTGAAAGGGGTTGCTCCTGGAATCAACGGAATTGAATGACAATGTGATCTCGGGGGTGGCAAACCAGTGGGTTGGTCAAACAAGGAGGCAAAATCTTTTATAAGATCCTGAATCTCTTGAGGCAGACTGGTGTTGGCCTGAGTTTCAGCTATGTGCTGCAATTCAATCGTGCGCCAAAGTTCATTCAATCTGTCCAAGTGATACAGCTGGCAAACAGAAATTTGCTCGGGTGTGGAATGATCTGCCAACTGACCATGAAGAACCACTCTTTGTTGATCATGAGTAAAAGCTAACCACTGATCTTGCCAATGAATCTCCATCGGACTATGGGAAGATAACCAGTCCATGCATAATATGATATCATAGCACTGTAATGGAAGAACCTTAAGGTTAATAGAGAATACGTGACCTGGCAAACTCACTTTGCAATGGGGTATATAATGGGTACATGCCAGCAATTGTCCACTAGCCACTTTGACCTGAACAGCCTCAGGCAGAGGAATTAATGGAGGACCCAAGGCTGCCAACGGTTGACTGATGAAAGATGAGGAGCTTCCTGAATCGACCAACATCAGCACTTTCTTAGAGAAAACAGTGGCCATTAACTTAATTGTCTCTGGAGCTTCAGTGCCATGAACAGCATGAAAGGATAATACCAATAAGTCCTTCGGTGATTGATCTGGACTAACTGGTGAGTTATCCTGTGAATCTGGTTGATCCAATAGTTGCCACAACTCTTCCACGACGTGTAAGGGAACTGTATCACTGCATTTGTGAGTTGTACTCCAATGAAGGCCGCACTTATAGCAAAGACCTTTAGCCTTACGGTAAGCCATGAGGGCCGAGGCTTTCTGTTCATCTGTGCCTGATTTCCATACTCCACCCCCACTGACGGTAATCACTGGTTTTGGAATACACTGACCATTTGGCTGCAGTGTTCCAGAAGAATTTCCTTGAAGAAGTGGTCGACTTAGTGGTTTAGGAGCTGGTGGAGTTACTCCCCTCGATGTCGCCAATTCTTCCTATAACAAGGCAAGCGAAACAGCAGTATCCAAATCGAGCGGATGATGAATAAAGACTATGGCCCGAATTTCAGGTGCCAGACCATCTATGAATCTATTGACAATAGTAGCAATACTAAACTGGGGATCACTAGCAAGAATTTGGTGCATCAGAGTATCGAACTGTTCAACATACTCAACAACTGTATCGATTTGTCTAATGTGGAAAAATTGTCGAATAAGATAGTTGTGCTGATCACGCTCAAAGCGAGCACAGACAGCTGCACAAAATTCAGACCACTGTGCCAAACGTAACCTCGGATCGGATGATTGCAACCAAAACGCTGCTGACCCGACAAAATGCATCGTGGCAATTTTCACCCAAAGCTCTCGGGGTATGGTGAACACATCAAAATAGGACTCACACTTAGTTTTCCACATTTTAGGATGATGTCCATCAAATTGGGGAAAATTTGGTTGAGGTAATGTAGCAGCTAAGCGAGACTGATATAATGCCCAATCAGGATCCATGGTATGAACAATAGGAGTATGAAAAGCATCCAGTGGTGAGGTTTTGGAAGTACCTTTGACCAAAGGCGGAGTCAGGGTGGTCACCACCCCAAATCCATCACTCCGGTGCAGTGGTGTCTGGTGCAGAGATAAACCCAGAGATGTCGACGGAGGGAATCTAGGATCTGAAGGCCCAACATCAAAGGGAATCTTCAGTGCAGTGGTGTGCGTCTCTTTATGAGCCAGCAGATCCTCCAGTTTATCTGACAGAGAACCCACATCTTGGCGAAGATGCAGTACTTCAGCTTCGATCTGTGGCTTCCACGAAGAAAAATCCCTCACCACTGCAGTATTAGCATCCAAGGCTTGCTTGATGGAGTCGTTTTGAAGTTGCATCGCTTGCAGCAGCGTTGTGAGATCACCAACGCTTTTCTCCATGGCTTGGAGCTCACTTTGAAGACGAGTCTTGTACTGCGGGCGAAGAAGGTACTCCGGCGGATCCGCCAGGATCACTACGAGAATCTGATACCAATTGTAATCACTCACAGGGATTTAGCGACGATGAGCACCGCTCCAGGTACTCTCCCTCTCACGAAGTTCTCTGTTTACAGAAATCCAGGGTAGCAACTAGAAAAGAAAAACCTCTCAACACTCTCCAGATCCAGACGCAGCCGGCCTATCTGATTCGCCCAGCCAATTGTCTGCCTCACCTAACCCTAACGAAGCTGGCAAAAGGATTAAATATACTCCCCTACTGAGTCCAGTCCGGCCCATACACCGCTCTGTTGGGCTTGTATGGCCGTTTGGTCCTTCTCAGTTCTGGGCTCCCAACAGGTCTTGTGACATTCCTCTCAGTATCTGAAGTACACAGACATAAACGATGGGAAACAAAATCGCCTGCGGATCTCGGGCTAGAGCTAGCGACTAGGAAATGGAAACTATGTGTCCTCTACACAAATGCTCAAGGAGATAGCTACTGCACACAACAGCCCTACCACCTATTTATAGGGGTTATTTCTACTTCCTATTCTACCTGTAGATACATAGAGCCTATCCATTTAGCTGAGGGTAAAATGGACCAACTCTTAGGATTTTTCATCAGACGACCTCACGCTCCTCACAAAGTTGATTCATCTCGAAACACCCTTCGCGATGACGCCATGTGCCGCCTCCGATTCTCGCCAGGAGCGCACCACCTCGCCTAGTTGCTAGGCCGGAGTTGGTTGGTCTGTTCGCCTCGCCGAGTTGCTCGGCAGGAGTTGGTTGGTCAGTCCATCTCGCAGAGTTGCTGGACTCGGAGTTGGTCGGTCCATCCTTCTAGTTGAGTTGCTCGACGCGGAGTTGGTCGGTCCGTCAGAACCGCACCACCCAGTTTTGAGGCCTAAACTCAGTAAAACTGACATCCATGGCGCTAGGTGGTTTTGAGGCTCAACCACCAAAACTTCAAGAGTGACGTACTCCATACACGTCCCTCGTGTCCTAGTCACGTGTCCCACCAGTCCTTGACCGCGCTAGCAACACGATCCGCTCTCCGTCCTCATGCCAGTGCGTGTCCCAAGTGTCAGCCACTGCAGCTAGTCGCCCGGCTTCTCCAGTCCCTCGATCAAGGTCATGCGTTCGTCCTTCGTCGCTCCTGGCCCATCGGCATGAGCCCACATGATCTTCACATTCGTCGTCGACTGCCGTCTCTGTGTTGCACACTTGCACACCACAATCCAATAGACATAATTGCACAACACATAATTCACACCCTGGTTAGTCCACATGATTCAACCCAAGACGCTACATGTTGACAATCACTCATCACAATCTGAACCACAAAGAACAAGTCCACCTTGTGTTCGCAACATGGCGTGTCATTTTGGAGCATACTTATAAAAGTT
This sequence comes from Zea mays, assembly GCF_902167145.1. Lineage (NCBI taxonomy): Eukaryota > Viridiplantae > Streptophyta > Magnoliopsida > Poales > Poaceae > Zea > Zea mays. The sequence continues at coordinate 237,883,669 of NC_050097.1, read as the reverse complement.
TGGAGATCCAAGTGGCATTGCATGCCAACTACTGTATTTTACTCGTCCTAAAAGGTAGGTGTCCTCTGATTATTGTTTTTTCACTCTGCTATATATACCAGCGCGCAAAGATGTAGTGACTGCTCCGATGTATCTCTGCTTGTTGTTGGAGATATAGCTAGCATGGAGTGTGGAGCAATGGTGTGCTATTCGATGGGGGCGATCAACTCCCTTGTGGACGAGATCACCGAAATGATGGCAAACCATCCCTTGTTGGATTGTTTGCTACAAGATCTCAAAAGGCTCAGAGAGGATCTCATGAACAGATCGATTTGCCCGAGCAAAGGTGGAGGGTGTGGATGAAGCAGGTCCGGGAGCTAGTGTACGACATGGAAGACTGGATCGATCTGAAGCAGGAGGCGGCGCGGCGGGCGATGATTTCAGTGACGAGGAGGACAAGCTGCAGATCGAAGAATTCAAGGAGCAGATCCAGGAAGCTATGCGCCGCTGTGAAAGGTACGAGCTTTCCAAGCAAGTACTGGAATTTTGTTCTGCTGATGCTGCTGTGAAAGGTCTCGAGGTTCCCAAGTCTGAAGTTAGAGAGGTCATGATGGACGGGCAAAAGGAGCTGAAGGGGGTGTCTATCCTAGGTCAGGAAGGTTTGGGAAAGACTACACTTGCCAAGGCGGTATATGAAGATGTTAAAGGGCAGTTCATGTGCCAAGGTTTTGTCTCCGTCGGCCATCCAACATCGGTGAAGGCCACGCTGGTAGAAATACTCCGGCAAGTGAAGCCGGAGGCAGATGATCATGAGGAAGCCAGCTTATTGGAGAAACAAACCAGTGAAATCATCACTAAGCTTTGGAAGATGATCACCCCAGATGAGTGAAGGCCACGTTGTTTTCGAGATGAGTGCTCTGGAAGATGATCACCCCAGAATGTTGTTTCGTAGCTGCTGCGTACATGCAGAAGAAAAAGAGTGGCCACATCTTCTGAAAGAATCTTCAGAAAGATAATCACTTCGGCTGGCGGTTTACTAGGCAGAGCATCTGATGAAGAACAACAAGTAGTACTGTCAGAACAGCAGCTTATTAACGAAACTGTTCTGTCAGAATTGGTCAAACTTGACGAGTCACAAGGGACGAGGAAGATATTGGACATCTGCTACGTACGGCGATCTGTCTGTGCCTTTGAGGTCTTGTCTCCTGTACATGGCTGCCTTTCTTCCAGGGAACTACTACGAGGTCAAGAAAGATCGCCTCATACGGAGATGGCTAGCCGAAGAGCTCGTGAGAAACAGCAGAGAGCTACTTCAATTCGACGAGCTGGTCAGCACTCAGCAGGAGCTGGAGGAGCTGTCGAAGGTCCTACTTGGCCTTGATGGGTCAGCTCTGTTAAGAACACGCAGGATGTAGATGATTGAGCACCGCTCCTCGTACTCTAGGTCCTCTCTCGAAGAGCTCTGTAGTTTGTGAGTATTTGGAGTCCGTACACGACGGCACGCCCCGGCCACCGGACGCAGCCGGGTTCAGGGTTCTGTTCCAAGATAATCCTCTCCTCTCGCGAGACGAATTATTTACCAGCAGCTAGCACTCCTACTTCCCATGGGCCTCCATCACTTACGTCATTCAGGCCCTATGAAGCGCTTGTTGGGTCGTAATATTCTTCGGCTCGTTCGAATACTCTTCTGACTTGGCCTAGAAATGCCATCTTCACGGTTCTCCCCTAGTTCGTATTTCCGACGTTGGTGGTTGGATGACTCCCAGCCTTCAGGTCGCTGACATCTTCCCTTCCTTGATGGCCAACTTGTCCCCAAGCTGGGGCGAATGGAAATTTCTGCTTGATGTCGACCTCGTCTTCCTAGGTGGCCAGCGCAGCGTGCCAACCACTCCATTTAATCAGCAGTTGAGTCACCACCTTTCCAGCACGATGACGCAGCCTGGTATCGAGTATAGCCTCCGGTACCTGAAGATCTTGATGCAAGTTAGGTATAGAAGGACTCACACCAATTTGGGAACCAATTACAGCTTTAAGTTGTGAGACTTGAAAAACCGGATGTACCGAACTTCCAGTCGGTAAATCAAGCTCGTACGTGACCAGATTAACCTGCTTGATGATTGTATAGGGCCCAAAGAAGCGAAACGCTAGTTTCTGGTACGGCCGTTCAGTTACTGATGACTGACACTGTCGCAGAACCTTCCAAGTTATCGGGCCCACATGCACCTGTCCTTGTCTCAAAGACCTCAGACAGCTATGCATGTGCACCAAACAACTTAACAGGATCTGTCCGAGTGCCCCGAGGACCTCGGATAAACGACTTACCGCCAAGATCGCAGGATTAAGTAAACACAACTCACATACAAACACTTGCAGCGGAAATAAATTCTTTATTACAAAATGATTACAAGTTACAACATTTACAAGTTATAACAAGATTACAATATATATCATCGGAGTTGATTACAAAAGAAATTGATTCAAAAAGATTACAATTTGAATGTATAAAACATTTATAAGTTTTAAAATACATGCTAGCTTAAGTGACAATCCTCAATAGGGAAGCTAAAGATGGGATATACTTATATAAGAAGGCCGAGCCTACCGGCACTTAGCACCATCCACAACAGAACAAAATTACAACCTGAAAAACAACAGGGAATAAAACCCTGAGTACGCAATTACTCAGCAAGACTTACCCGACTAAAGAAAAGACTCTCAAGGGTATGCTGGTTTGTTGGGAATCAAGGTAAAGCTCATCAAGTTTCAAAGACTCGTTTTTGCAGAAAAGCTTACTAGTAGTGGATCCTTATGCCAAAGTTTTACTTCACAGATTAAGTACTTTTCCTGAATCTAGATTTGCCTAATCTAGAGCATTCACTTGTCCTACACTAGCTTCATTTTATCAACTTTAATTTCACTTGTTATCTACGATGAGGGTCGAAGATCCAGTCTTCATATCCGAGAAGTTCGGCGATCCGAATCGATTAATACCCAGCTGGGGATCTCCAGCCACACGACATATGTAGCACTTAACCCTTGCATATGTCAACTCGCCCACGGGTTTCTCAAGACCAGAACGGGTCCCCGCCAACCGAGAGCACAATACTCCACCGTCCAGCCATTGGCCTGGTTGGTACACGTTACCCTCGCCATGGTGCCCGCCATGTTTCCGAGAGTACAGCACCCCACCTTCCAGCCGTTGGCCTGGTTGGTACACGTTACCCTCGCCATGGTGCCCGCCATGTTTCCGAGAGTACAGCACCCCACCTTCCAGTCTCTTGCCACGGAGGGTACAAGCTACTCTCGCCATCTCTCCACTCCCATTGCGGGCCGGCCTTTCTGGTATTGGTCCGACCGAGGCTAAGCTTACCCATGACGAGGCATGTGGCCAGTTAAAGGGTCCTAGATCAGCAGGCCAACAATCGGAACGGTCCTTAAGCGACACAGACGGGCGACATTTCCTGCTCAACGTCTGGTCTCATATTAAGTTATTTCTGAAAACCTGGTACCTGTCAGAGGTACCCTACTGAAATGATGGAGTCATCAAGGCCTTTGATACCTTCATCACTCCAGCCTCTTTTCTTTGTAAAAACATGATTCATAGATCAAAACATTTTGTTCTTAGTCTATGAGCATACTAAGCACATCTAGCTTTTTAAAACAGGTATCAAGGATGGTAATCAATAGTTCAAGGAAGTTATGCAACAAAGGTTTAATCATTCAACTCCTACCACCTAATGCATCATATAAATGATAAAAGTTTAAAAACAGCAAGGAGGTGGCAAATGCACCGGGGCTTGCCTGGGATACACTAGGTTAGTGTGGTTAGATGAAGTCCGCTTGGCGAGCATCAACAATCCTGACACTTGATCAAGTCGTCCATATCGAGATGGGTCCATCAAAGCCACCTTGTGATCCATCCTGATCCATGCCCTCCAATTCGCATAATCATCTAGCGTACCTATTGGAGATGCATAGTGCATATGAGCATGAGCAAGAACACAAAATAGATAATCTATACTAAAAAAAGATAAATACTTAAAACAAGTCATCACAATTCCTATGAGCACACTATATGTGAAGATATTACTAAGTACCACAAGCGCATCTTTTACACTTGAAAATATCTAACTCAAGCATCGAACAATCATAAGACCACACAAGTCTTAAGCTCATGGACTAGAGCACACTGCCAACGGACTAACACTATTATTAGCACTAATGAACAACCCATTATTTATAGTTATAAGGACACAAGAACACTGGTAAAGCTAATTCTATGTTGTAAGTATCATGACCAATGGGTTATCAATAATGGAGTTACATGATCATACCTATAAAAACAAAACTAGTCAACTACAGTCACGATTCTATTCTACAGCAAAGAAGACAATAAACCTAATTGAGAACATGCCCAAGGCAGTCAACATAACCAAACACTTATAACCCATTGATGATTTTTGTTGCACTATATTAGCCAATACAATTAGCTCAATCCACTATAGCCATAACAGGTGCAGATCTAAAAATTAGCCACCCAACTTCATTTATCAAGACAAGGACTAACTAAATCTAGGTATCCACACAAAAGAAACTCCAAATAGTCATTTAAATACTTGCTGAATTTGGACAGCAGAACAGCAACTATTTGTTTAGTTCATAACTCATAAAATAAGCATCCAAAAATAGTAAACTAGGACTTTATGGAAAGCTTAGAAAGTCCTCTATAACTCTTATATTATCATCACAACCTGATTCGACAGTTTAAAAGATCAAACAGTGCTAAACTTTAATTCTGTCCAGATTTGGACAGAATTCGGCTCTTTATTTCAAAAATTCATAACTGGAGTTTCAGACATCCAAATCAGGTGATCCTAGACTTTTTAGAAAGATAATATAATTGTCTACAATTCATTTATAAATATCTCAGGTTAATTCAATGCATATAAAGGTCAAAAGATATAAGAAAGGCTCTGCTGTCCAAATTGGGACAGATTCAGAGATCCTAACTCAAACAGCTGTAACTTAATTTATAGATCACCAAAAAGGGTGATCCAAAATTTATGGAAAAGCTTAAGGAAAGTACTACAATTATCCTATAATTAGGAATGACTGATTCTCATTTTAACTTAGCCAAACAATCAAATTTTCGGAACCTGTACAGAATTTGGACAGATTCTGAAACTGGACTTGGAAAAATCATAACTCCTAAACTACTAAACCTATGGTCATGAAAATTTAACACAAGAAAGATGGGGAGGTTACCTACTACTTTTATATAGAACATATTTACAGAAAACGTAGTTTGATTCAGCAGATTAGTTGTGTAATCAAAACTGTACACACAAGAAATTTCTGTTTGTGAGCACAAGAACAATTAACTCAATCATACGACGCGACTCCATTATGCATATAAACGAATCATTTTGCACACATCCAACTCACTCCTAATAACAATCCGAAAACATGAGAAACATCCAAGTTCTTTTTCTACTTCCTTTTCTACTCTAAAATCTTCAATTAACACGCATACGCATCCACCCATATATGTATACTTCATACAAGGAGGCATTTTATTGAACAATGCATACACTTCCACTATAACGTCAACGACACATATATGCATGACATCGATTAAAACATATTTAGAACAACTACAATCACACACATCAAACAACCTGGCGGGATCGGATGAGTCGCGCATGTCGTTCACGAGTGAGGCTTTCGTTGAGCAAGCGATGCGCAAGGCAGGACATCGACGGAGGGCTGTGATTGACACACATATTTAAATGCACATTTTATTGATTTGGTATTTAACGAATCGAGGGGTGTGGAACGGCGAGGGGCTCACCAAGGTCGACCACAAGGCTAGGGATTGCAGATCGACGATGTGTTGTTGCGGACCAACACGGTTGCGGGGATTTCGACGACGGCGCGCAGGCGTTGCAGATCGGGTAGAGCTCGCTGCGGCATTCCATCGAGCGGGTCAATGGCGCGACGCAGAAGAGGGAGTCGTTGTCGGGGCTGCGCAGGCACGGCGAGCTGCAGGGACACAAAAACTTGGGCACCGAGAACCAAACTTGAGGAAAGGGAAGGGGAAAACATCACCTGTGATGGAGGTGATTGCTTGGGCGAGCTCGCCATGGGAATAAAACTAGGTGCCATGGAAGGGGCTGGAGACGACCACCGGCAAAGAAGAGGTTGGGGAGGATTAGCGCCAAGGCGCAGTTGACGGCGGTGCTCAGTTTAGGGAGGGCGTCGGCCACCAGGAAGCAGAAAATGCCGCCATGGAAAGCTGGGGTAGTGGCGGCCAGACGCCAAGGCTGAGGGCAGGGGCGAGCAGAAGACTGGGAGCAGCACCATGGCTAGAGAAGGATGGGGAGGGCTGGGCGAGCTGAGCGACGACGCTCGATCTGGGCGAGCGCGTCTAGGGATGAGGCAACGTGAGGGAGCTGGCTTCCTATGCGCAGGGGATAAGCAAGGACTCCACATATGGTTGATACGATGGGAGGAAGCCAACACCTGTGCTTGGGCGAGCAGAGACAAGCTGATGGCCTGGAGAAATCTAGCAGCAGTTGTGTACGAAGGGATAAGAAGAGGAGTCTAGACGGTGGAGGATAGGGATCCGAGCGACTTCAAGAAAATCCCAGAGAGACGGCACCATGGGAGATTATCAACGACAATGAAAAAATAAAACTGAAAAGGGATTTTCCTATGTTTCTCTCACATTTTTTTAGACACGGACAAATTTGGGTTCTAGGATTTGGGTCTAAGCGAGATGCAAGGATGAACCAAAATAATATTAACATCGCTATTTTACGTTTGATTCGAATTATTTGAAATTAAATAATTTCATCCGCGTCTAAACAGGGAAACAAATTAATTACGATTACTCAATTCCGGCTCTAATTATCTCGGTCCAATTTAATCTCGCATCGACACTCTTGTCGTCGATCTTCTAATAAAATTCACTTGGGTCAAAAATCACAAGAGTGGGTCGGGATTCCAAATTCATATTCTCTTAATCCATAAATTTTAAACGGACATCAGACTCGACATTTCGTGAAATAAATACGCGAGATCGATACAGCATCGAAATTGTGATCCTTGCGAAAGCGACGTCACACATCGTTCACGTGGGCGAGAAGTTGTGCGCTATCCAGACACCGGTTAGCACCTGCCACCCGTGTCACGATGTCAGGCCACAGAGAGACACGTGCAACACAAGCGTGAAAGAATTTCAAATGAAGTTTAAGGGACCAGATCCGATTTCTAGGATTAGAGTTTGGGCAAGACGTCGATGGCTCAACCAAAACGATACTGGATTCGATGTTTCGAAAGATTACTAAAGTCCGAATTTTTGTGAAATAATTTAGGACAATTTAAACAGATGGAGACAAACACGATATCCAAATCATGATAAACGAGGATGATTAAAATTTAGTGACCTTTACATTCACAGCTATCACGTGTTAACGTCCATACTCGTGGTCGAGTAGACGATAAACACCTGGGGTGTTACAGCCTTCTCCCCTTAAAAGAATCTCGTCCCGAGATTCAGAACGAAAGACTTCTAAGAGTAGAGAGGCATATAACCCTGTCCATAATAGTGATAGCATAAGACGGTCCTGAGTGAAGGCGAGTGGATGTGGTTTCTCTAGTGGATATAGCATGTATCACCTTAAGCCAACTAGAGATGTCAACAAGCAGACGACAACTGACAAAGAACACATAAGGTTCCATGTGTGCAGTTGTCACTAAGATCAAGAGAAAGGAGTCTCCACATGAAAAGGGTGATTTTATCACATGATTAGACACAGATAGGTTTCGATTTTCGATGGAGATTTCTGAATGGGTAGAAAATTTACGAAGGAATACATTAGAGTTATATACCCTTTTGATCTAACAGTGATGACATATGTGGCTTGATCATTCTGACAAAGAACATAGAAATCATTTCACGGAAGCAGTCTACGGAAGATAACATGTCAGTGCAGTTCCATAATGGATCATACCCAGAGACTTCGATACCAGCGTACCGAACAGCACTACCATGTGTCAGCCGCCACATGAGACTTTCGGCTTTACGCGGCACCATAAGTCATTAACTAGGACACCATCGTCGAACTAGCACCGATAATGAATCTCACGTGGTAAGAACAATTTGCGCAAAGATAACATATCGATATAATCTCATAATGGATTATGACTACTAACTGTGATACCAGCGTGTGCCAAGTAGCGCAACCATGTGTTGATCACCCACAGGAGGCCCTCGGTTTCGTCGCAGCACCATCAGTTTTAGTCATAACACCATTGCCAGACGTAATCAATAAGAAATCTCACATGACACAGATAGATTGAGCAAGGGTGACAATATACAAAAAGACTCTACCTGTAAGAATGATTACAAGTAGAGAGTCAAATAGATCATGGCCCGATGAAGTGAACACGATACGGCCAAAACCAAAAATTGGTTGATAAGGAGTACGATGGGAGACTGTTACTTTAGCCCCAAGCATATTTCTATGTCCATCACAGAGATTATCATGTCAATAATTAGCGTCCAATAAGATATGGAAGGGAAACAATCATAAGATTAAATTGATAAGCCTTCGAGAGAGATGAAAAAAAATCAAAGGCATTAAATTCAAGAAAATGATTGGGCACTGCTTTCCTAGGTTGGGCTGAGAAAGCAACAAGATGATCCTGATGGAGACTCAAACTGACATAGAGATATCAGCTTGCACCAACCGAACAAAGGTATGTTTTAGGATGAAATTATGACCATAAGAGAGCCACAAGTGGATTGTTAAGATCACAGACTCGAGATCCTTGTTTTTAAGTTTGAGTGCATTTTAGGTCTAATAAGGGGATTACCTAAACATCTATTTGCACGAGTTTGGCCATGGAGTAGGAATCGATAATTCAAACTCATGCATGTTTTGAAGATTTAGAGCGACTTTGAAGAAATGACAAAATTATGAATTATATCTCATACAATTTCAAATGTTGAGATGATGAGGACATGACTTGGTCTAATTACTAGAACTCCAATAATCTTGTGAAGAAAATGATCTTCACACAAGACGACACCTAGGACAGGTTGTCAAGAAATTAATACACGTTTAGATCAAGGTTTACTAAACAAGGACATAGCCTAGCTTTGGGTTTACGTCAACAAGCTACCAACATTCTACCGGCACAAACACACCAAAACAAACACAAGTTGGACTAGTGGTCAAATTAAAAAGAACCACAGGCCACATAAACGCATATCTAAAGGACACAACAAACAAAGCTAGAAATTGCTTATAGGACAGTCATGCTTCACACATTTTCCAATTATTTATTATCGGAATAAAGACGAGGGAAGCACGTTCGTTCACAATCACCAATTATTAGAATAAAGGTGAGAGAAGCATTTTTGTGCGCAAACAACAAACATAATGCGGCAATCAGGATGCATGCTCGTCCTATTCGTCCTCACGAATTTCGCCAACATAATGTGGCAATAGCGTTCTATATCGGTGGCATATCTACGTTCTCTCTCGATATGTTGCTAGTCGTCAGCTACACATACAAGTTCGAAGTTAGTGTACCTGCAGAAAATTTCATCACAGCCCAGTTCCCAATGATGCAATTCACACATGACAGTTTATCACAGTTTATACTCCATATATTGCTATATGGAGGCCAGCTCCTCATTAAGCGCCGAGCCACGCATAGGCGCCGCTGCCACACTTTAACCATAGGGCAGCTCATTATGGTAACTCACCTTCTTACCTGAGCGTAGGTGCGTCGTTGCAAATACATTACACTTCTCAGTATTCCCATGTCTGTATACCCATACACATCCATGGGGTACTGAATCCCGGAAAAGTAAATACTCCACATCATAGCCTTCATATATACATATGTAAAACATGTATATAATCAAGCGCTTTTTATACTCTCCCCTGGACCGACGTTTGTTCGGTCATGCTCTCACATCTCACTTTACCTGAGCGTCGATCCATTCAAAACTGAATGGCCTCAAAAATAACAATACACATGTATGCAATACCCCCGGTTGTGGGTTAGTGGTTTTTAAATAAGCCACCTAATAGACCTTAATTTAGGGCTTAACAGAGGATGTCGCTAGCATTATAGTTTTTCAAAACTGTTTTTCAAAGCCAAACAATGTGTTTAGTTGAAAATAGATTTTTGAAACCAAACTTTTGTTTTAAAAATACGTATGTGATTGTATCATACTTAATCAAGCTCCGATACCAGCTGTCGCAGAACCTTCCAAGTTATCGGGCCCACATGCACCTGTCCTTGTCTCAAAGACCTCAGACAGCTATGCATGTGCACCAAACAACTTAACAGGATCTGTCCGAGTGCCCCGAGGACCTCGGATAAACGACTTACCGCCAAGATCGCAGGATTAAGTAAACACAACTCACATACAAACACTTGCAGCGGAAATAAATTCTTTATTACAAAATGATTACAAGTTACAACATTTACAAGTTATAACAAGATTACAATATATATCATCGGAGTTGATTACAAAAGAAATTGATTCAAAAAGATTACAATTTGAATGTATAAAACATTTATAAGTTTTAAAATACATGCTAGCTTAAGTGACAATCCTCAATAGGGAAGCTAAAGATGGGATATACTTATATAAGAAGGCCGAGCCTACCGGCACTTAGCACCATCCACAACAGAACAAAATTACAACCTGAAAAACAACAGGGAATAAAACCCTGAGTACGCAATTACTCAGCAAGACTTACCCGACTAAAGAAAAGACTCTCAAGGGTATGCTGGTTTGTTGGGAATCAAGGTAAAGCTCATCAAGTTTCAAAGACTCGTTTTTGCAGAAAAGCTTACTAGTAGTGGATCCTTATGCCAAAGTTTTACTTCACAGATTAAGTACTTTTCCTGAATCTAGATTTGCCTAATCTAGAGCATTCACTTGTCCTACACTAGCTTCATTTTATCAACTTTAATTTCACTTGTTATCTACGATGAGGGTCGAAGATCCAGTCTTCATATCCGAGAAGTTCGGCGATCCGAATCGATTAATACCCAGCTGGGGATCTCCAACCACACGACATATGTAGCACTTAACCCTTGCATATGTCAACTCGCCCACGGGTTTCTCAAGACCAGAACGGGTCCCCGCCAACCGAGAGCACAGTACTCCACCGTCCAGCCATTGGCCTGGTTGGTACACGTTACCCTCGCCATGGTGCCCGCCATGTTTCCGAGAGTACAGCACCCCACCTTCCAGCCGTTGGCCTGGTTGGTACACGTTACCCTCGCCATGGTGCCCGCCATGTTTCCGAGAGTACAGCACCCCACCTTCCAGTCTCTTGCCACGGAGGGTACAAGCTACTCTCGCCATCTCTCCACTCCCATTGCGGGCCGGCCTTTCTGGTATTGGTCCGACCGAGGCTAAGCTTACCCATGACGAGGCATGTGGCCAGTTAAAGGGTCCTAGATCAGCAGGCCAACAATCGGAACGGTCCTTAAGCGACACAGACGGGCGACATTTCCTGCTCAACGTCTGGTCTCATATTAAGTTATTTCTGAAAACCTGGTACCTGTCAGAGGTACCCTACTGAAATGATGGAGTCATCAAGGCCTTTGATACCTTCATCACTCCAGCCTCTTTTCTTTGTAAAAACATGATTCATAGATCAAAACATTTTGTTCTTAGTCTATGAGCATACTAAGCACATCTAGCTTTTTAAAACAGGTATCAAGGATGGTAATCAATAGTTCAAGGAAGTTATGCAACAAAGGTTTAATCATTCAACTCCTACCACCTAATGCATCATATAAATGATAAAAGTTTAAAAACAGCAAGGAGGTGGCAAATGCACCGGGGCTTGCCTGGGATACACTAGGTTAGTGTGGTTAGATGAAGTCCGCTTGGCGAGCATCAACAATCCTGACACTTGATCAAGTCGTCCATATCGAGATGGGTCCATCAAAGCCACCTTGTGATCCATCCTGATCCATGCCCTCCAATTCGCATAATCATCTAGCGTACCTATTGGAGATGCATAGTGCATATGAGCATGAGCAAGAACACAAAATAGATAATCTATACTAAAAAAAGATAAATACTTAAAACAAGTCATCACAATTCCTATGAGCACACTATATGTGAAGATATTACTAAGTACCACAAGCGCATCTTTTACACTTGAAAATATCTAACTCAAGCATCGAACAATCATAAGACCACACAAGTCTTAAGCTCATGGACTAGAGCACACTGCCAACGGACTAACACTATTATTAGCACTAATGAACAACCCATTATTTATAGTTATAAGGACACAAGAACACTGGTAAAGCTAATTCTATGTTGTAAGTATCATGACCAATGGGTTATCAATAATGGAGTTACATGATCATACCTATAAAAACAAAACTAGTAAACTACAGTCACGATTCTATTCTACAGCAAAGAAGACAATAAACCTAATTGAGAACATGCCCAAGGCAGTCAACATAACCAAACACTTATAACCCATTGATGATTTTTGTTGCACTATATTAGCCAATACAATTAGCTCAATCCACTATAGCCATAACAGGTGCAGATCTAAAAATTAGCCACCCAACTTCATTTATCAAGACAAGGACTAACTAAATCTAGGTATCCACACAAAAGAAACTCCAAATAGTCATTTAAATACTTGCTGAATTTGGACAGCAGAACAGCAACTATTTGTTTAGTTCATAACTCATAAAATAAGCATCCAAAAATAGTAAACTAGGACTTTATGGAAAGCTTAGAAAGTCCTCTATAACTCTTATATTATCATCACAACCTGATTCGACAGTTTAAAAGATCAAACAGTGCTAAACTTTAATTCTGTCCAGATTTGGACAGAATTCGGCTCTTTATTTCAAAAATTCATAACTGGAGTTTCAGACATCCAAATCAGGTGATCCTAGACTTTTTAGAAAGATAATATAATTGTCTACAATTCATTTATAAATATCTCAGGTTAATTCAATGCATATAAAGGTCAAAAGATATAAGAAAGGCTCTGCTGTCCAAATTGGGACAGATTCAGAGATCCTAACTCAAACAGCTGTAACTTAATTTATAGATCACCAAAAAGGGTGATCCAAAATTTATGGAAAAGCTTAAGGAAAGTACTACAATTATCCTATAATTAGGAATGACTGATTCTCATTTTAACTTAGCCAAACAATCAAATTTTCGGAACCTGTACAGAATTTGGACAGATTCTGAAACTGGACTTGGAAAAATCATAACTCCTAAACTACTAAACCTATGGTCATGAAACTTTAACACAAGAAAGATGGGGAGGTTACCTACTACTTTTATATAGAACATATTTACAGAAAACGTAGTTTGATTCAGCAGATTAGTTGTGTAATCAAAATTGTACACACAAGAAATTTCTGTTTGTGAGCACAAGAACAATTAACTCAATCATACGACGCGACTCCATTATGCATATAAACGAATCATTTTGCACACATCCAACTCACTCCTAATAACAATCCGAAAACATGAGAAACATCCAAGTTCTTTTTCTACTTCCTTTTCTACTCTAAAATCTTCAATTAACACGCATACGCATCCACCCATATATGTATACTTCATACAAGGAGGCATTTTATTGAACAATGCATACACTTCCACTATAACGTCAACGACACATATATGCATGACATCGATTAAAACATATTTAGAACAACTACAATCACACACATCAAACAACCTGGCGGGATCGGATGAGTCGCGCATGTCGTTCACGAGTGAGGCTTTCGTTGAGCAAGCGATGCGCAAGGCAGGACATCGACGGAGGGCTGTGATTGACACACATATTTAAATGCACATTTTATTGATTTGGTATTTAACGAATCGAGGGGTGTGGAACGGCGAGGGGCTCACCAAGGTCGACCACAAGGCTAGGGATTGCAGATCGAGGACGTGTTGTTGCGGACCAACACGGTTGCGGGGATTTCGACGACGGCGCGCAGGCGTTGCAGATCGGGTAGAGCTCGCTGCGGCATTCCATCGAGCGGGTCAATGGCGCGACGCAGAAGAGGGAGTCGTTGTCGGGGCTGCGCAGGCACGGCGAGCTGCAGGGACACAAAAACTTGGCACCGAGAACCAAACTTGAGGAAAGGGAAGGGGAAAACATCACCTGTGATGGAGGTGATTGCTTGGGCGAGCTCGCCATGGGAATAAAACTAGGTGCCATGGAAGGGGCTGGAGACGACCACCGGCAAAGAAGAGGTTGGGGAGGATTAGCGCCAAGGCGCAGTTGACGGCGGTGCTCAGTTTAGGGAGGGCGTCGGCCACCAGGAAGCAGAAAATGCCGCCATGGAAAGCTGGGGCAGTGGCGGCCAGACGCCAAGGCTGAGGGCAGGGGCGAGCAGAAGACTGGGAGCAGCACCATGGCTAGAGAAGGATGGGGAGGGCTGGGCGAGCTGAGCGACGACGCTCGATCTGGGCGAGCGCGTCTAGGGATGAGGCAACGTGAGGGAGCTGGCTTCCTATGCGCAGGGGATAAGCAAGGACTCCACATATGGTTGATACGATGGGAGGAAGCCAACACCTGTGCTTGGGCGAGCAGAGACAAGCTGATGGCCTGGAGAAATCTAGCAGCAGTTGTGTACGAAGGGATAAGAAGAGGAGTCTAGACGGTGGAGGATAGGGATCCGAGCGACTTCAAGAAAATCCCAGAGAGACGGCACCATGGGAGATTATCAACGACAATGAAAAAATAAAACTGAAAAGGGATTTTCCTATGTTTCTCTCACACATTTTTTTAGACATGGACAAATTTGGGTTCTAGGATTTGGGTCTAAGCGAGATGCAAGGATGAACCAAAATAATATTAACATCGCTATTTTACGTTTGATTCGAATTATTTGAAATTAAATAATTTCATCCGCGTCTAAACAGGGAAACAAATTAATTACGATTACTCAATTCCGGCTCTAATTATCTCGGTCCAATTTAATCTCGCATCGACACTCTTGTCGTCGATCTTCTAATAAAATTCACTTGGGTCAAAAATCACAAGAGTGGGTCGGGATTCCAAATTCATATTCTCTTAATCCATAAATTTTAAACGGACATCAGACTCGACATTTCGTGAAATAAATACGCGAGATCGATACAGCATCGAAATTGTGATCCTTGCGAAAGCGACGTCACACATCGTTCACGTGGGCGAGAGGTTGTGCGCTATCCAGACACCGGTTAGCACCTGCCACCCGTGTCACGATGTCAGGCCACAGAGAGACACGTGCAACACAAGCGTGAAAGAATTTCAAATGAAGTTTAAGGGACCAGATCCGATTTCTAGGATTAGAGTTTGGGCAAGACGTCGATGGCTCAACCAAAACGATACTGGATTCGATGTTTCGAAAGATTACTAAAGTCCGAATTTTTGTGAAATAATTTAGGACAATTTAAACAGATGGAGACAAACACGATATCCAAATCATGATAAACGAGGATGATTAAAATTTAGTGACCTTTACATTCACAGCTATCACGTGTTAACGTCCATACTCGTGGTCGAGTAGACGATAAACACCTGGGGTGTTACAGACACTATGGTTGGAGTTTAAGGAATACTCGATCCCCCACTGCAAATGTATGTCCAGTCCTGTCTTTGTCTGCTTGCCTCTTCATTCTGGACTGTGCTCTTTGCAGGTGCATGCGGACTTGCTGCAGCATATTGTATCGGTTGCATAAGAACTGTTGCAAATCTGGAACTGCACACTGTCCAGCCGACTCAATTCCCAGTTGTGACGGTGAATGGCCGTAAAGTACCTCGAATGGTGATTTACCTAGGGAGTATGGTAACAAGTATTGTACCAAAATTCAGCAAGGGGTAACCAGTTTGGCCAATGACGCGGGCAAGATTGCACAAAACAGCGTAAGTACGTCTCCAGGCAATGGTTAACCCGCTTTGTCTGGCCATCCGACTGGGGGTGGTAGGAACTGCTCAAACACAACTTGGTTCTCGATAACCTGAACAACTTTCTCCACAGCTTGTTGGTGAATATAGGGTCGCGATCTGATATTATGGCTGTAGAAAGTCTATGCAACTTATACACTTCTGATAAGTAAACCTTGGCGACCGTAAGGGCTGTAAAAGGATGGTTCAATACCAAAAAATGAGCATATTTTGAGAATTTATCCACAACAACTAGTATGCAATTGCCTTGTCTAGAGGGAGGTAACCCGGATATAAAGTCCATACTCACAACTTGCGAGGCGTGATATGGGATCGGTAGTGGTAGAAGGAGTCCTGGATAGTTAATCCTTTCGGGTTTGGCTTGCTGACATATCTGACAGGCACGCACAAACTCACACACCTGTTGTTTCATGCCTGGCCAAGCAAAATTAGACTTGATCCAACGATACATCACCGGAAAACCAGAGTGACCACCAAGGGCACTTTCATGTAACTCTGACATGACCAAACGTTGTATCTCTCTATCCATTCCCAGCCAGATCCTTCCTTTGAATCTGATAATTCCCCTGAGTTAAGGTATAGGGATCGAGTTTCTCTCCTGTGGCTAATTTACTCAATAACTTATGTGCACTCGTGTCTTGTTCATATCCTTTGAGAACTTGACTCAACCAGCTCGGTATCACGGATGATACTGACGTAGCATTCAACTGCAGATGGGGCATCTTGATCCAAGTTGGGCCGACGTGAAAGGGCATCTGCCACTCGGTTTTCGCTACCTTGTCTGTATAGGATACGAAATTGCAGACCCAGAAGTTTGGTTAGTGCCTTCTGTTGCCATGGCGTCGATAATCTTTGGTCATCCAAATGGGTTAAGCTCTGGTGGTCAGTCCGTATCATAAATTCACCATGCTGCAAATACGGACGCCATTGTTCCACTGCAAAGAGAATAGCCATACACTCCTTTTCATACGTTGACAGCCCCAAATTCCTTTACCCTAATGCCCGGCTAATGTAAGCTATAGGATGACCATCGTGCTGCAGTACTGCTCCAATACCTCCTCCTCTAGCATCGTCTCAATAACGAAAGGTTTAGAAAAGTTTGGGATTGCCAACATTGGTGCCTGCACAAGTGTTGTTTTCAGAGCAACAAATTCTTGGTTTGTTGTTTCAGTCCATACAAATAAGGTGTCCTTTTTTGAAGATTGGTCAGTGGTTTACTGATTATCCCAAATTTAGACACAAATTTCCTATAATAACCAGCCATGTCTAGGAAACTGCGCACATCCTTTACACAAGTCGGGATAGGCCAGTCATGGATAACTTTTATCTTCTTTGGATCTATGTTAATGCCTGCTGCGCTGACAATATGACCCAGGAACTCCAGTTTCGCCTAACCAAACATACACTTGGACTGCTTCAAATACAATTGTCGTTGGCTTACCATATTCAGGACTTGTTCCAAATGAATCACATGTTCTTCCATTGTAGCGTTGTATACCAGGACATCGTCAAGAAACAGGACTACACACCTTCAGAGTAGTGGTGCCAGTAGCTGATTCATGAAATCTTGAAATGTAGCCGGTGCTCCGGTCAAACCTAATGGCATGACACGATATTCAAAGTGCACGTGATGAGTCTGAAATGCTGTCTTATGCTCATCACCCTCACGCAACCGGATTTGGTGGTAACCTGAACGGTGATCGAGTTTAGAAAACACTGATGCACCTGCCAGCTCATCAATTATCTCATCAAATATGGGCATGGGGTACCGATTCTTCACTGTATAAGCATTTAATTTCCTATAATCCACACAAAGACGCCACTCTCCGTATTTATTTTTCACTAGTAATACCGGTGATGCGAATGGACTCGAGCTTTGTTGAACTATTCCACTGTCCAGCATCTCCTGCACCTGTTTTTCGATATCATCTTTTTGTTGGGGCGTATAACGGTAAGGTCTGAGTCGGAATGGCAGTGCCCCTAGTATCAGCTCGATTGCATGATCCACAAACCTATTTGGTGGAAGGCCATAGGGTTTAACGAATAAGTGTTGATACTTGGCCAACAACTGTTTAATAATGTTGGGAATCTCGCCTCCATTGGTTGTATCCACTGTCTGCAGTTCCAAAAGTTGTTCCACAGCTTCGTGTCTGATCAGTGAATCCAACTGTAAACAAGTAATACCGGTGTAGGTTTGTGTTTTTGGTAAAATGCCTTGCAGACGCACTCTCTTTTGACCATAATCAAATTCAATCCATTTCTGTGCCTAGTGTACAACCATAGGACAATGGCATTCCAACCAATCCATGCCAAGAATCATGTTGTAGCTTCCAAGGGGAAGGATCTTGAAGCTACTAGAGAAGGTCACACCCTCATAAAGCCACTTACACTCAGTTACCCCATATCTGCTCCACATAGTTCTCCCATCTGCTACTTTCACCTATACTGGTATTGACAATAGATGTATTCCTGGCATAACCCCCATGAGATGGCTTCCTAGAAAACTAGCAGAGCTACCTGAATCGACAAGAAACAATACTTGTTGACGGTGGATAGATGCACACAATCGAACGGTTTTGTTCCCTTCTCCACCACTTACTGCAGCAACATAGATAGCTATAACACTCTCTCCATGTGGTTCCTCTGGGGCATTCTCTGTTTCTTCCACCATCTTCTCCCCTCCATTGCTAATTCCCACATTTCCTCAACGAGGTGTAATGGCACGGTGGTAGAACATCTGTGTGCATGACCCCACTTTTCACCACATTTGAAACATAGTCCTCTAGCTCTCCGATAGTCCCTCAAAGTTGTTAGCCTGCCATCATCCCCTTTACTGGTGGTCTGCACACTGCCTCGACTATCTCTAGTATTACTAGTAGTTCTGTGACTTGCAACAGGTGGTAATGGTAGGGCATTGGCGCTGGCTTGGTTGGGGACCGATTAAAGTTGCCGAAATCAGTTCTTCGCATTTCACGACGCCCCGTGTGCAGCAACATGTCCTCCTGCAACATCGCGAGAGAACAAGCAGTATCTAGATCGGTGGGACGTTGTATAATCACAACACTTTTGATTTCATCTTTTAATCCCTCTATAAATCTAGTGGTGATCATTGCAGAGGTCAAGTGATTTTTGTGAGCTAGTAGTTGGTGTATCAACTGATCAAAATTTTCTACGTATTCAAGAACTGAATTGGTTTGGCGTATGTGATAAAAGTGTAATGAGGGTATTGTGCTGATCCTGACCAAACCTAGTATCTAGAGCGACACACGGTGACTCCCAGTTCATTTCCCTAATCCGAGACTCCATAGATTGAACCCAGTACGTGGTCGGCCCCTCAAAATTCATCACAGCTAACCTAACCCAACGCTCAACAGGTATAGCATAGAATTCAAAGTATGTCTCGCATCTATGTTTCCACAATTTGGGGTTTGTTCTGTCAAACTTTGGAAAATTCATGTTAGGCATAGCAGATCCCGACCACTGTGACCAATTACCCATAGAATTCACTCTTGCAGAGCCCCAATCAACAAACATATGCAGATACTTAGGAGTAAATGTCGTACCTCCAACCGGAGGAGGTGTCCGGATCGTTTCGATCCCGGCACCCGGTCTCCGGTTGGTTTCCACAAAACGGTGGCGATGTTGCCCATGTGTTGCTTCGATCGACGGCCTTCCCAGATGGATGAAAGCTGACGCATCCCCATTTGGTGCTGGTACAGCCTCCTCTGGTTGCTTCTGTGCTTGCCTCTCGATGATGAATCGGATCGTCTTCAGTGCTTCATTCATATCCCCCACCTTCTTCTCCACCTCCGGCCGCCACCTTTGGAACTCGTCGTGTTCTTTAAGAACCCCCTTCACTCGTCGAGTCGTCGCCTCCATATTCGCCATAGAGGCTTGCATCGTCTCCATACGCCTGTGGGTCTCACGGTTGCCCTCCTCGATCTTTGCAATTAGTTGCGCCATGGGATCTTCACTCTTCGACGGCGCCATTGCTCCCGCCTTCGATCTGGTAAAATACTTGTGAGAGATATCCTGCCTAGCTTTGATACCAACTGTTAAGAACACGCAGGATGTAGACGATTGAGCACCGCTCCCGGTACTCAAGGTCCTCTCTCGAAGAGCTCTGTAGTTTGTGAGTATTTGGAGTCCGTACACGACAGCACGTCGCCAGCCACCGGACGCAGCCGGAATCAGGTTCTGTTGCAAGATAATCCTCTACTCTCGCGAGACGAAGTATTTACCAGCAGCTAGCACTCCTACTTCCCATGGGCCTCCATCACTTACGCCATTTAGGCCCTATGAAACGCTTGTTGGATCGTAATATTCTTTGGCTCCTTCGAATACTCTTCTGACTTGGCCGATCGAGGAACAGCATCTTCACTGGTTCTCCGCTGGTTCGTATTTCCGACGCCGGTGGTTGGATGACTCCCAGCCTTCAGGTCGTTGACAAGCTTTCAGCTGCTGACTCGATTGCAGGGCTTGTTCGTGACACCAGCCAACTGAGGATGCATGGCGTGGTTCAGTCACCTGCACGTCCAAAGCGCAGCCGATCGGCAGCGGCCAGCGGGTGCAGCAATTCCTCACGGCGGTGGGAGAATCATCCAAGCTGCAGTCCCTTGTCCTGGACAACTACCTATACAGAAGCTTGAGATCGTCAGAGTAGCCGGCTGCCTCCCGCAAGTCCCAGAGGAGCACCTGCATATCAATGTCGTAGCAGTAGAATCGCAGGCTGTCCGTGTGCTCCGGAGCCTGCCTAGACTGGTCCTCCTAGAGCTGTACTCGCATACCAGCCCAAGCCCGCGGACATTTACCTGAAGGCTCCGGGTGGACATTGATGCCCGCGGGGGAGCACGGTGCCCAAACGGCGCTTTCGATCTGGCGGCATCGAGGACCTCCCTTGCCTCGTACGTGTCCATGCAACCATCGACTGGAAGGATGCTTCCGAGCGAGGTGCTGGCGGCCGTGGAGGAGGACATGAGAGTCTCCCAGCACATCCCAACTATCCAGTACTGGAGCTGAACAGGAGCAAGAGCAGGGCGGCAGCAGCAGGGCAGTCAGTGATCGTAATCAACAGCCTCGAAGAGTGGGAGAAGCAGATCGGATGCAGTAAGTGGGTGCTGATCCATTTCACAACGAGAGGGTGCGCAGCATCGCTCAGCATTTCTCCAGTTTTTGCTGACCTCGCCAAATGCTTCCCGGGCGTCGTTTTCCTCAAAGTCGACGTCGCCGAACTGGCACGTATTGCTTCCCGTTACGATATTAAGGTTGTGCCAACCTTCCTGTTCCTCAAAGTACAACAGGGTTGAAGGCGGGGTCCAGCTAATTAAGGGACAAGAGCTGGCGAACAGGCTAGCTTATAGCAGGCTAGCAGCTAGCTTACATGCATGCATGCAGTTTTAGATCAGAAATTAAATGCACATGGATCTTTGAGCAACTCCAACAGCCTTTGTAAATTGATTCGACTAGATGTATAAAAAATAAATTGGTACCCTCAGTTTTAATGATTGCTCACTTATACTCTTAGTCGTGTTTTTTTTGCTTAAATGTCACTAGTACACAGAAGCTCTATAGTGGCGGTTCGAAACCTATTTACACTGGCGTTTTTCAGTTCCACCAGTGCTAGGGGCCAGTGGAAATCTACTGGCGGTTATTTTGGAACCGCCAGTGGAAATTCTATTTTCACTGGCGGTTTTCTTAAGGAAACCGCCAGTGATAATAGAATTTCCACTGGCGGTTTGCTTTATAAAACCGCCAGTGGAAATGCACTTTTCACTGGCGGTTTTCTTTATTTTGCCGCTAGTGGAAGTTTTCCCGCCTTTTTTCAAAATTTCAAACAATACTGAATTATATATATATTTATTTACACACACACAAACATATATATATATATAGATCTATATTGATATTGAAAGCAACATGGAATTAAATTCTATCATACATTTATATGCATCAAAGTATTTTGTTTACAACCATATATGCTTCATGCATTCTATACATCAAAAGTTTTCACCTAAGCTCTAATAACTATCTCGGCTAAGAGATAATCTACTAATTTCTGTTAGTATTCTAAACTCTGGCAAAGCTAATGTTCCGGAAGCATCGTGATATTTTCCTTCTGCGGGAATGACCTCTTTCAATATGAATGTGCAGAGGTCCTCGACTATGCCATACAATGCAGCTTCGGTCAAGTTCTCCGGGTTTCCTCGTTGAAATTGCTGTAAAGGAATTTTATAAACATCATCTATTTATACTCAATAATAACACATTTGCATCTTTAATAACATAAATACATACTTGACTATTACTAATAATACCTTGTCAGGGTTCGTGATGTATCGTCCGTTCACTCTCATGAACTCGCACGCATAGAATCCACATAGGACCGATCCTTGTGGTTGCTTGTGGCACTACATAACGGGAGATTGGTTATTTAGTTGCAACATTATGTATGATATGTATTCATAAAATCACATACTTACCGGCCAGTGATAATGGATGTCTAGTGGCACGTGTTGTTTCGACAGGTCGTACTTTCCACCTCTCATCTTATAGAATCTATAAGCCCTGTGATCTCAAATAGAATCACCATGTTATTCTCAAATTTTAATCGATAAAAGTATGCATGCATAGAAAAGGCTTACAGCTCTAAGATGATGAGGAATTCTGCATATGTCGAAGGGTCGAAGTTCAAGGAGTCGAGCACCAGCACCTTTCCAACCTTAGGATAAATGAGGAAGCATATCCAGTGGTCCCTGTACGAATCAAATTTGTGATGCATGTGTATTGAAATTATTAATTTTATTTATGCAAAATCACACTTACTTAAAGTTGTACGGGGCCATTATGGCTTCCCTGTCTTGAAATTGAAGCATTGCATGTCCTATGTAGGTGGCGTATCGAGCTTCAAAATCCTTCTTCATATCCTTTATACGCTTCTCAACTTCTTCGTCCGTCTTTCCCCGTAATTCATCGTTGTCTTTCCCGATTCTAAAAGTGTGGCTTTCCTCGGATATAAGTATTGGGTTGAGATACCCAACCCTTTTACTGGCACTAGCATTGGGCTTGGTACCGTAAAGGATCTCCTGCTGATCATGTTGCATTCTGCAAGTCACACGTGCATGTCAGATATTGAAATTTTATACAGCTCACTAATAATAACACACATATGTGGAAGTATGAGCGACACTTACAATGCAAACATTGTTACAAGTTGCACGTCGAGTCTCTGAAGGTTCATCATTAACCACATGTCCTCGAATGCAACAACGGCCTTTTGGTCCGAACCAATAAAAGCATGGTCTGGTATATGCACACTGATGGTGTCGATGCCAACCGATGATGCCCGCATGTACCAGTCATGCAACCTTTTAACACCAGCCGGGACCTTTCTTAGTTTCTCAAGAGGTAGCAGAGGTCTGCCCGGCACATATTTTTTAGGCACGTTTTTGTAATCTGCCTTAGTTGGCTTCTTTATCTTTGCGGCCATTGCCTCAGCCTTTTTTGCAGACTCCTCGTGCTCGGCCAAATCAACAGTTTGTGACGTGAGGCTCCGTCCAATCCCTTTCAAAAACCGAGCTGTGCCAGCAGTACTAGCTTTACTCTTCTTTTTCTGATACGGGGACACCAATTTTGGTATAGGAAGTTTAGATTTCTTTGATGGTCGTGGATCCTTTGATGGCTGTGGAGAAGGTGGATCCCTTGATGGTGGCGTAGACAGTGGGTCACCAAGAGGATGGGGAGGAGAAGGTGGTGGAGCCCTGAATGGTGATGCTTGTGGCAGAGACGGTGGGTCAGAAAAAGGATGAGGAGCAGCATGTGAAGTTTGAGGAGGTGATGATGGATGTACAATAGGAACTATAGTTTGAGGAGGTGGAGACGGTTGGGGATGCGACGACGACGGCGGTGGTGGATCAACCAATTCGACATCCCTTCGAGGCCAAAGGATGAAATTCTTGATGGCTTGTCCAAGTGTCTCGATACCTTCGGGCCCAGGGATGTCTAGCATGTCGTCCTCGGATCCTTGGACGACCGTCGTCACTTCTACTTTGCAATAATCATCTGGAATATCGTTTCCATGGAACTTGCGTCCTGGGATCGCAAGGCCTGTGGCTACTTTCTTTGTACGTTTATTGTTAATACCATATCTTATAACCAGTGTGCACGCCACAGGCCTTGTGATGTCATCAACTGGATAACGGACCTTATTTCCCGTTGAAGCAACAGAGCTTGGGAATGTCGTACAATCGGTGGAAGCCGACGGTTGAGCTGCTGGAATTATTTATATCTGTGGAGTGGTCATCTGTTGAACAGACATCGCACTCGCCAACTGTTGCATCAATTTTGGAGGAGGATTCGATAGCATTTGAGACATCATGGCTTTGAACTCTTTCTTGGCCTCCTCCTTAAAATAATCCGCCATCTCTTCCTTGTATCGATCACGTTTCTTGTACAGACCTTCCCACTGTGGTCCGAATCCTTCCTTCCATCCTTCCTTAGACGAGATTCCTCGTACACGACCAGGATGCTCAGGGTTACCGAGACCAGCCGTTAGGATGTCTCTTTCCCTTTGTGGCTTAAAAGTTCCTTGGCTCTGCTTAGCTGCCATTGTATATATGTTTTTTGCCGCTTCTTCGACAATGGGATCATCAAAAGATACACCGGTCTCGGTTTCCCTTGGTTTTCTAGCACGGAGCCAATTTGCCGCCCTTTCACCAAGTTGCTCGGACAGCGTCGGCAACCCTGCGGCCTTCTTCTCGGCATCTTCTTGTGTCCATTTAGGAACCTGACGCTTGTAACCACCTGTGCCTAGGTGGTGGCGGTACTTGTTCTTCTTTGATAGTTCCGAATTTGCCTCACTTAGAGATATGAAATCAGGGCTGCTCCTCTGCTCTAGAAATACTGCCCACTGACCTGCTGAGATTTTATATTTTTTGGTCGGGTCCAGACCTTTCTTTGCAAACTTTGTGTTCATCTCAGACCTCCAGTTTCGGAAATTGATTGCAAGCTGCTTCATCGTGTATTCCTTCACGAGTTCTTCTGAACCCCGAGGCAGAACGAACCTCATTAATAGCTTATTCCATATTTGATTCTTGACATCATCTGACACATCTCTCCACTGTCGTATTGTGATGTCAAGATTATCTCTAACTAAAAACCCAAGTGCATTCCGGAACTTAGGTAGTGCCTCTTCTGGAGCTAGGGGCTGACCGTTCGGGCTCACGTCTGAGATTTTGTATGTTTTGTCGGGAAACTTGTTCAGCCCCCTGTCACCTCTTTTTCGATCGCTCTGCTTCCTTTTCCTTGACGTCTCGGTTGTTGTCTTGGTCTGTTCCGGTGCGTCTTGGGTCGGCTCCGGTACGTCTTCGTATCGTGCCGCGGCTTCTTCGAGTATCGCACGAAATTCAGACACGACCTCCTATTCATGTAATAAAATGCACAAGAGATCATGCATGTGAAATCAGTAGGGTACACATACGAAGCTAAAGATGCGTACTTTTACCTCAGCTTCTCGTGGATCATAAGTAGGGTCACGTTGCAACTCACGGAGAGCGGCCCTATCTATGCTAGTGGTAGGAAAAGGGTCGCTAGGCGTTTCATATCCTTCACTGCTGGATTGTTCTTGAGCAACACTCTTGTCCATGTGGTCGGGCACCAATCCTTGGTCCTTGATCGGAGAACTCATTGAGCTATATATATACAAATACATAAGCAATAATTAAATACATATTAACACATATTAACGTAAGCAACAATTAAATTCATATTAACAAATACCCTAAACCCTAACCCTAACCCAAAACCCCAACCCTTAACCCTAACCCTAACCCTAACCCTAACTATAACCCTTAACCCTAACCCTAACCCTAACCCTAACCCTAACTATAACCCTTAACCATAACCCTAACCCTAACCCTAACCCTAACCCTAACCCTAACCCTAACCCTAAACCCTAACCATATAGTATCGTATAGTCGTATAGTATCGTGTTACGGATATTATCGAGTTACGTATATTATCGAGTTACTTATAGAGAGGGAGAGAGGGAGAGTCGTATAGGACGGGGAGAGAGGGAGAGAGGGAGAGTCGCATAGGACGTATAGAGAGGGAGAGAGGGAGAATCGTATGGATATTATCGAGTTACGTATAGAGAGGGAGAGAGGGAGAGTCGTATAGGACGAGGAGAGGGAGAGAGGGAGAGTCGCATAGGACGTATAGAGAGGGAGAGTCGTACGGATATTATCGAGTTCAGATCGAATTCGGATCGGATCGGATACGTATATTATCGAGTTGTGACGGATAAAATTACAATGTATATATTCAACCCGATGATTTTTATCGAGTTTAGCTCTTGATTTTTATGTATATATTCAACTAGATGAACACACACACACACACACACACACACACACACACACACACACACATATATATATATATATATATATATATATATATATTAAACACATACATTTGAACACATATGAACACACATATATATATTGAACACATACATTTGAACACATATGAACACACATATATATATTGAACACATACATTTGAACACATATGAACACACATATGAATAAAAATAAGTATTGTATGAATACTCTCATCTCCTCTCCTCTCTCTCTCCCTCTCCCTCCTCTCTCTTCTCTCTCCCTCTCCTTCCTCCCTCTCCCTTTCCCTCTCTCTATCTCTCTCCCTCTCCCTCTCTCTTCCTCTCTCTCCCTCTCTCCCTCTCCCTCTCTCTATCTCTCTCCCTCTCTCCTCTCTCTCTCCCTCCCTCCTCTCTCTTCCCTCTCTCTTCCCTTTCCCTCTCTCCTCTCCTCTCCCTCTCTCTCACTCTCTGCACAGAGGGTGCGCAGGCGATCCATACAAAGCGTGCCCTAGGGTTTACTAAACGCGGCGGCGGTGGCTGCCGGCGCGGTTGACGGCGGCGGTACGGCAGAGGGGAAATAGAAAGAGAAAGAAACCTGACGGCGGTGCGGGGGCGCGGGGCGGGGATGGCGGCGTGGGGACGGGCGCGGGGACGATCGCCGGCGAAACCCTCGGGGTCGAAATCCAGCAGCCTGACGGCGTCTTGAAGTGAACTGGCGCCAGGGGACTTGTAAATTTTTCGGCTCCCGCGCGCCACCCTTTATATAGGCGCCATTTCTACTGGCGGTTGACAACGAGAACCGCCAGTAGAAATTATTTCTACTGGCGGTTGTCATAGAGAACCGCCAGTAGAAATGGCTTCTACAGTCTGTGGAAGCCATTTCTACTGGCGGTTCTCTATGACAACCACCAGTAGAAATTGTTTTTTATTATTATTTAACATAGTTTTTTATATATTGTTTTACTTCACTTTTTATATATTATATTAAGTATACTTTTATATATTGTTTAGTATACTTTTTATATATTTAATTAGTATAGTTTTTATATATTACATTAAGTATACGTTTTATATATTACATTTACCTCTCTCCATCCCCTCTCTCTCTCCTCTCTCTCCATCCTCTCTCTCCCTCTACCTCTCCTCTCTTTCCATCCTCTCTCTCCTCTCCACTCTCTCTCCCCTCTCCCTCTCCATCCTCTCTCTCCATCCCCTCTCTCTCTCCTCTCTCTCCATCCTCTCTCTCTCTCCTCTCTCTCCATCCTCTCTCTCCTCTCCCTCTCCTCTCTCTCCTCTCTCTCTCCCTCTCCTCTCTCTCCATTTACCTCACTCCTCTCTATAAAGTCAATAGAAAGTCATGTAAAATTGTAAATGGTAGCCACGAAAATTGAATGAAGACAATTACATGCTTCGGTTTGTCGCTAACAATAATCAATTACATGACAAGTCCTAACAATAATCAATTACATGACAAGTATATAATCTAGGAAGCTATTGTTCTGCCTTGTCCATCATGGCGTACCCAGGGCAACGAATTGCGTGGGATGCTTCGCTCAACGTTCCTTATCTTGGTTGGATGGTCTATGAAAAGAGACATGTCGTTGAACTGGTTAAAATCCTCTAAATCAGATACACCATCAACTCTTTTAGCTTGTTGTTTTCTAGGAAAAACTACATGCTTCGGTTTGTCGGTGCTTTTCTTCTCATTGTTAGAAATGATCTGTTCAGCATAGAAGACCTGTGCCGCACGATTAGCAAGGATCCATGGGTCATCTTTGTAACCTACCTTACTTAGATCAAGAACTCTGACCCCATAGTTGTCTACCGTGACATGTTTGTCCTTAACCCATTGACATCGAAATACCGAGATCTGAAATGTACCATAGTCTAGTTCCCATATGTCCTCAATAAAGCCAAAATATGTAATAATCTCACCAGTTTCATCGTCTATGGCCTCGCATCGAACACCACTGTTTTGTGACATGCTCTTTTCGTCCTTGGACTTGGTACAAAATGTGAATCCACTAATGTCATAGGTTTGCCATGCCGTGACCTGGCGTGATGGTCCAGATGCCAACCCCTTGATGGTTTGTTCTTCTATTGTTTCTCCATGTGGAATGTCCTTCGCCATTAGCCATGTGTTGAACCGCTGCTTATGTTGCTTCATTACCCAATCATCCGTATGCCCAGGATTTTGCTCGCGAAGCTCATTGATGTGTTGTTGGATAAATGGCTCCATTATCGTTAGCTGATGTAGGATGCTCTGATGTGCCTCAAGTACTATATCGTAATCCGGTGGGATGAAAGATTTCCGTCCTATCCTCCCGCTTCCATACAGTCTACCCTCGTGTCGTGACGGAGGCAAACCTATTGGAACCTGGTCTTTTAGGATACTATTGCAGAATGGACCTCCGGACTCAATGGCCTCTTCGGTACAGTACCCCTCTATCATGGATGCCTCGGGACAAGCACGGGTTGATACATAGCCATTCAGTATTGACATGAAACGCTCATACGTCCACATTTCATGCAAGTACATAGGACCCATTGCCTCTATTTGTGGCATCAAGTGCACCACAAGGTGCACCATAATATCAAAGAACGATGGAGGGAAACACATCTCAAACTGTGATATTGTCTCCACTGCGAATTCCTGAAGAGATGCCAACTCATCACGGCCAATTACCTTTTGTGAAATCCTGTTGAAAAAGTAGCACAACCGTGTGATTGCCATCTTTAAAAACAAAGGATTTATAGCCCTGATGGCAATAGGTAGGAATGTAGTCAGCATGACATGGCAATCATGTGAGTTGTAGTTGGTGATTGTCAGGTCTTTCATTGACACAATACTCCGTATGCTAGAGCAGAATCCGGATGGGACTTCCAAATTCTTGAGCCAAACACACATCGCATGTTTCTCATCTACATTGAGATTGTAGCTTGCTCCTGGGAGATGGTACTTCCCATTTTCTTGAAGAACGGGATGTAGTTCCTTTTTTATGCCTAAATCTACCAAGTCCATGCGTGAATTGAGCCCTTCTTTTGTTTTGCCCTTTATGTCTAGCAAGGTGCCCATTATGCTTTCAAACACGTTCTTCTGAACGTGCATACCATCGATCGCATGCTGCACATCTAACTCTTTCCAGTAAGGCAAGTACTCGAAGAAAATAGACTTTTTCTTGAATATAGCCCCCGGAGCTGGTTTGGCATCCTTCCTTGTTTTTCCGTCTTTTGTCTTCTTCCCGAAAACAAACTTGATATTCCTGACTATTTCAAAAACTCTATGACCTCTATTGTTACCCGATGGAGCAGTAGAATGTAGTTCACCATTATTGTCGAAGTACTTATCCATCTTTCGCATGCGGTACCTGTGTCCTTCCAATAAAAAGCGTCTGTGCCTCATGTAAACTATCTTCTTAGATGCAGCAAGGGATACGTAAGCAGTTCCATCAATGCATACTGTGCAACCAACCTTTCCCTTAAACTGGCCTGATAATGTGAAGAGAGCAGGGTAATCGTTGATCGTAACAAAAAGAATTGCTCTCAGCGTGAATGAACCTTTACGATACTCATCCAACATTTGAACACCCGTTTCCCACAATATTTTCATATCCTCCATTAAGGGCTCCAAAAATACATCCATGTCAACTCCAGGTTGTGTAGGTCCAGAAATAAGGATGGTTAGCAAAATGTACTTCCGTTTCTGCATCAACCATGGAGGAAGGTTGTATATGGTGAGGATCACCGGCCATGTGCTATGCTTGCTGCTCCTCTCAGCAAATGGGTTCATTCCATCAGTACTCAGTGCGAACCTAACATTTCTTGGTTTATCGGCAAAGTCTCGGTGGTTGTCATTGAAATCTTGCCACTGCTTCCCATCGGCTGGATGTCGAAGCTTCCCATCGTTTTTGTGCTCATCAGAAGCATGCCAGCTCATAAGTCTGGCATCCTCAGGATTAGCGAACAAACACCTCAATCGATCGACGACGGGGAGGTACCACATCACCAAAGCAGGAATCTTTTTGAGCGCATAATAGTCTACTTCTTTTTCTTTGCTCGTGGATTTTGAAGTCTTTTTTTGGGCTTTCTTTCGCTTCTTCCCTTTAGACACGGATGCAACACACTCTTCCTCTCGATAGTCTTTATTCGTCTTGTACCTACTTGCACCGCACTTTGGGCAGCTCTCCAAGTCTTTATAATCATCACCTCGATAAAGGATACAGTGATTTCTACACGCGTGGATCTTCTCCACACCCATAGTGAGCGGGCTGATTAGTTTCTTTGCATAGTACGTGTTAGCAGGCACTTTGTTCTCCTTTGGAAGCATGTCTACGATAATACTCAAGAACGCATCGAAGCCAGCATCAGACACACCATATATAGCTTTTAACATCAACAGCTTTAGCACAGACCGGAGCGTCGTGAACTCTTTGGTACAACCCTTAGACTCGTCGTACAAAGGCTCTTCTGCTGCTTTCTTCAGGGACTCCATACCTTTCATGAAGAACATCGATTGATCTGTATGACGACGCAACATTGCCTCTAGCAACTCTGTATCTTCCTCATCCATAACACTTGGCAGAACATGAGGTCTATCATGTTCATTTCCTCCAGCGTAACCATGATCAGTAACATTTTGCACTACATGTTCGCTCTGTGGAAGAGGTTGGTGTGTCTCGTGAACGAACTGGAATCTGTCGTCGATGTTCTCAGGGTTTCCAGTCGTATAAGGCGAAGAGCTACCCTCTCCATGCTTTGTCCAAATTGTGTAATCCTTCATAAATCCTCGGCATACCAGATGAGATATGATTTGTTCTGTGTCATTAAATACAACAGCATTTTTGCAGTCCATGCATGGACAATATATGTGTTTTGTCTTTGTTCTCCAAGCATGGTTCGTAGCGACATCAATAAACCTATGGACCTCGGATATGTATGATGGATCTAGCCTTGATAAGTTATACATCCAGGATGTCCTCTCCATCACCACCTGTAAAAAAGTAACATAAACACACAAGAACCAACCTTTCTTAGCAACCTTCTTCCAAAAAATAAAGATAAAAACCTCCCCCCTTGTATTTTGTGAAATCTGGCCCTCCAATGGAAGTTGGGCTGCGAGCTATAGTTCTTGTCGGGAAGGATGAAGGGGTGAAACCCTATATCCAAAATGTGGCTAAATTTGAGGAAAATGAACAAAAATTGGCAAGAGGAACATAAAACCAAACTTTCCTAGCCATACTCTTCTCTCTAACACATGGTGAAGGCCTAGTTCCAAAATTGAGCAAAGATAAACAATAATTGGCAATTAAAACATAATTAAACCAACCTTTCATAGCAACTAATAAAAACAATCTTAATTACCAAACCTATCTTCTTCTCTCTCCACACAACACATGAACCATTCATTAAACAACTTAATATGTCATGGATAAACTGATTTGAGAACTAAACATGAAAAAGGAGAGAGGATAGACAAAATCTAACCATATTAAACAACTTTATTTGAGGGAATAGAGAAAATAACCTAGCTATACACTTTCTCTCAAATGGTGAAACCCTAGATCCAAAATGTGGCTAAAATTGAGCAAAAATGAATAAAAATTGACATTAGCAACATAAACCAACCTTTCTTAGCAATCTTTTTCCAAAAAATGAAAATCAAAACCTCTCCCCATGTATTTTGTGAAATCTGGACCTCCAAAATCGCCTTCAATGGAAGTTGGCCGCGAGATACAGCTCCTGTCGGCAGAAAGAGGGAGTATTTATAGTACTAATTTCACTGGCGGGTTGCTTAAGAAACAGCCAGTGGAAACCTTTTTTCACTGGCGGTTATCCTAACACAACTGGAAGTTGGGCTGCGAGCTATAGTTCTTGTCGGGAAGGATGAAGGGGTGAAACCCTATATCCAAAATGTGGCTAAATTTGAGGAAAATGAACAAAAATTGGCAAGAGGAACATAAAACCAAACTTTCCTAGCCATACTCTTCTCTCTAACACATGGTGAAGGCCTAGTTCCAAAATTGAGCAAAGATGAACAATAATTGACAATTAAAACATAATTAAACCAACCTTTCATAGCAACTAATAAAAACAATCTTAATTACCAAACCTATCTTCTTCTCTCTCCACACAACACATGAACCATTCATTAAACAACTTAATATGTCATGGATAAATTGATTTGAGAACTAAACATGAAAAAGGAGAGAGGATAGACAAAATCTAACCATATTAAACAACTTTATTTG
This sequence comes from Zea mays, assembly GCF_902167145.1. Lineage (NCBI taxonomy): Eukaryota > Viridiplantae > Streptophyta > Magnoliopsida > Poales > Poaceae > Zea > Zea mays. The sequence continues at coordinate 237,851,075 of NC_050097.1, read as the reverse complement.
AGGGAATAGAGAAAATAACCTAGCTATACACTTTCTCTCAAATGGTGAAACCCTAGATCCAAAATGTGGCTAAAATTGAGCAAAAATGAATAAAAATTGACATTAGCAACATAAACCAACCTTTCTTAGCAATCTTCTTCCAAAAAATGAAGATCAAAACCTCTCCCCATGTATTTTGTGAAATCTGGACCTCCAAAATCGCCTCCAATGGAAGTTGGCTGCGAGCATACAGTTCACTGTCGGGGGAAGAAGAGGGGTATTTATAACAGACAGTTCACTGACGGTTGGCTTTAAAAACTGCCAGTGGAAACCTATTTCCACTGGCGGTTATCTTAACACAACCGCCAGTGGAAATAGGATGTTTCCACTGGCGGTTAAGTTAAGATAACCGCCAGTGGAAATCAATTTTCACTGGCGGTTGGTGTTACACAACCGCCAGTGGAAACATCCTATTTCCACTGGCGGTTGTGTTAAGATAACCGCCAGTGGAAATAGGTTTCCACTGGCTGTTTCTTAAGCCGGGCCCACCTGTTTCTTTCACTGACGTTTGATAACGGAAACCGCCAGTGAAAAGTTGAACGTGCCGCAGGCTTTGAGCTCTTTTCTACTAGTGTGTGCCATTCGAGTGCTAACCAGAGCATCTCGATCCAACAGACTCGGCATTTCCTCACCATCGCTCGGTATTTTTGCCGAGAGTGCTTCATCACACTGACTATCTCTTCCATCGCGCCCAACTGCTCTCCCGTCCCGCCGACCGTCGTCGCGTGTTTTTCCTCTCCCGCACATTTTGCATGCGACCCATGCAACGGCCTGGCGTCGCCTGCTGTTTGCATGTGTGGACGAGAAATGCTAACAAATAGCTAGTCCGTTGGTTAACTCCAACCAAAAAAAAGTTTTCTATTTTAAAATCTTCATTGCAAAACTCTATATTTATCTAGAATTTTATATAAGCGGTTGGAGTTGCTTTCATATATCAATGAACTTATATATATATATATATATATATATATATATATATATATATATATATATATATATATATATATATATATATTAAGAGTCCTGATATTCCAATAACTAGAGGAAGCCCAGGTCGGACGGAGCAATCCGGTCGAGCCAGATCAGATTCGGACGTCTATAAAATAGGACTCGGAGTGATAGGCACTACCGGAATTTGGCTCTTTGCCGAGTGCCAAATTCTTTGCCGAGTGTTTTATTTCGGGCACTCGGCAAAGAGCTCTTTGCCGAGTGCCACGCAAAAAACCCTCGGTAAAAGAAAACACTCGGCGAAGAAGCTCTTTGCCGAGTGTTTTATTTTTGACACTCGGCAAAGAGTTTCTTTGCCGAGTGTCTTTTTTTGACACTCGGCAAAGAGCTCTTTGCCGAGTGTCACAAATACAACACTCGGCAAAGAGCTCTTTGCCGAGTGTTTTTTCTCCAACACTAGGCAAAGTCAATTTAAAAATCACATTTTAAAGTAGTAAATTAATTCAAATGAAAAAGTTTTCAACTACAAATTTGTATAACTCATCATGATGTACAATTTATATATTGAACATTTCTTCATATGACAAAATAAAAATAAATTTGTTCATAAAACCTATATCTCTCTACGAGAGAGACGTATAGAATTTGTGCATATTGTTAGAACCATCATCTGAGATAAACAAATTACCAAACAACCAAAATAAACTTTGTAGATCTTGATAAGTTATAGAAGTTTATAGTTGAAAACTTTTTCATTTGAAGTCATATTGTCAACGAAAACTACATCTGAATTTAAAAAATTTAAAATTTGAATTTTGAAAACGACTTCGAAAGGAAAAACCACCAACATGAAAGTTGTAGGTATTGAAGAGTTATGAAACTTTGTAGTTGACAATGTTTTAGTTTGAAATCATCTTGTTATGCAAAACTATGTTTGAATTTTGAAATTTGAATTTTTCAAACTGTCTCGGATGGAAAAACCACCAAAATAAAAGTTGTAGGTCTTGAAATGTAATGAAACTTTGTAATTGACAATTTTTTGATTTGAAATCATCTTATCATTGAAAATTTCGTGTGAAGTTTTTAAATTTAAAATTCAAATTTTATAAACGGTCTCGTATGTAGAAACTATTAAAATAAAACTTTTAGATCTCAAAAAGTTATGCAACTTTATAGTTGGTCACATTTTCAAATGAACTCATTTAGTGCCTTAAATAATCAAATTACTCTCGATTTGTTATAGTACATGGGGAATGGAAACGTAATATAAACATAATTGGTGTAGTAGTGTAGTGGTATAGGAGGGTATGCGCGAGAGAGAGGTTGCGAGTTCGAATCTCACCATTTACAAAACATATAAGTTTGATTCAAAATAATAGTGAAAAATGATAGGGCAACGGGTAAGGTAATAGGGTAGGGTTGGAGAGTTGTTCCTAAAATTTAAAAAATGTTTTGCTGTTTTTTTTTAAATTTTTTCGATTCTTAATTTGCCGAGTGTTTTTCTTTGCCGAGTGTTTTTTGACACTCGGCAAAGTCTTTGCCGAGTGTCCGAAAAAAAGCACTCGGCAAAGAACCCTTTGCCGATGAAATCTTTGCCGAGTGTTCTTTGCCGAGTGTTACACTCGGCAAAGCCTTTGCCGAGTGTAAAATAGCCTTTGCCGAGTGTCTTAGACACTCGGCAAAGAACGCGATTCCGGTAGTGAGGGTTTAGTTTTTTACGCTCCACCCCGATTCATTAGCGACGGCGGTTGCCCCCAGAGCGTGTGCAGCGGTGGACCCCCAGCCGGTGACCGCAGCTCCATGACCTCGACGCGCGGTGACGGAGGTTCCTCGATCCGGAGTAGTGGCGGCGGTTCCCAGGTCGATGGCGGTGGCTCCCCGATCCAAAGGGCGAGCGACAGCGGGGCCCTTGTACGAGCAATCGACGGTGTCCCCGAGGCCCCGAGGAGGCGGCACTTCCAAGGCCGGCGAGCAAGAGGCGCCCGTCGACGTGCGATTAGCGACGGCGACGCATGAGGCGCGAGGTTCGAGCGAGCGGCGTCACGAAAGGCGTGAGATGCGCGCAGCGATGATCGCGCGTGACATCCTCCGATCCGGCGCAGTTTGGGCGGCCCGAGTGATGACCTACATTTGTGCTTGTGTCATCGACGACGTCCTCCGGCCACTACTTCCTTCGATTCATGTTTTCTTTTCGATTATTGTGTTTTATGCCTACCACATGTATTATTTACACTAAAAACTGTACGATTTTATGCTTGAACACGGAGTTCGTATATTAGTTTACTGCACGCACATTGGGAAGACAATTCCTTGATTTATGTTGTTCGTAATTTACGCGCATGCAATGGAAACTCCCACGATTTTGCCATAATTTTTGGATCTGCATAAAAATAGAAACTGCATGCATGCGGCTGCCATGTTTTTTGGATCTGTCATAAAAATAGGATCGTAATAACAACCTACTAGAGCTATCAACCTGTCACATTGACTCGGTATTTACTCTTATAATTGAGAGATTTTATGCTCAAAACTTAAGATTTTTACGCTCCACCCGGAGATGCATCCACCAGTGAACAACATGCCAGATTTTTACGCAGTGTAACGAATTGTATAAATACCTACACCGTGTAGTATAATTTGTATCAATATATATCATAAACTAGTTCTAATGCGTTTGGCTGCATGGCTGTTGGAGGGATCCTATCTATACTATATTTAAAGCACCAGTTTCAACGGTCGTCCCATGTCATTTTTTTACAAATAAACCCTCACAATTATTTCAATTAACCTGCTGCACGCCTATACACAACTCTGGCCCAGGCACGTCATGTCGGCCTGCTGACTGTGCCGGGCCAGCTCGTTAGCCCGTCGGCCCATTTGATTAAATTAGCGTAAAATGTTAAAAAACGTTCAGGAGATGGAGTTCAAACTCATGCCTTGATGGAAGAAAGACGGGAGACACTGGGTAAAGCTATCTAACCACTAGAACATCATACTTAATGTTTTTAATAATAAATATAAATTATATATATGTATATACTTTTTTTATAAAATAAAAAATATAATCGTGTCGGGACGACCCGCGTCATTTTTTTACAAATAAACCCTCGCAGCTATTTCAATTAACCCGCTGCATGCCTATAGATGGCCAAACGGCGGCTCGGCACAGGCCAGACGCCCGCGCGGGCTACAACTCTGGCCCAGGCACATTATGCTAGCCTGCTGACTGTGCCGGGCCAGCCCGTTAGTCCGTCGGTCCATTTGATTAAATCAGCGTAAAATGTTAAAAAACGATGAAGGAGGTGGGGTTCGAACTCATGCCCCATGGAAGAAGGGCAAGAGACACTGGGTAAAGCTGTGTAACCAATAGAACATCATGATTAGATGTTTTTAATATTGAATATAAAATATATATGTATATATATGTTTTTTTTGTAAAATAAAAAATATATAATCGTGTCGGGCTGGACCAGCACTACGGGCCGAGACTACAGCCCAAGCACGGCACGACGTTCTTGGCTCTTGCAAGTATTAGGTCGTTTCTGAGACCACATTGGCGCAATGGACTCCATGGTGTTTGAGGTTGCTGAATTGGATGGAGCAATAATGATTTATCACGTTAACAGTAAAATGAAAGGTTATTTGTTGGTTTTAAACGTTAGTAATTGCTATAAAGTAGCATAATTTATATGAAGCACATCCAATTTTTATTGATGCCTGACTTTAGCAATCACTCCATGTTTTGATTTATCTTTTTTATAAGTTTGAGTTCATGTGACTTATTTTAGAAACTTGAGCTCACAAACTTTCTTTTATTTGGTCTCTGTTTGGTGGAATTATGTCATTTTATAATCTCTGTTCATTCAGTCAGTCGTTGTGAACTCTTTTCTAATCTCTGACTTTATTGGTTGTGTTGTACCAAGACATTGGATGGATTAAATAATAACATCAGTTGGCCAAATCAAAAAAATATTATACGGAGAGCGGAGACAATCAATAAAAAAATCTTAAAATCTTTTTGGTGAATAATTTATATGGGTATTATTCTAAGCCGTCGCAACGCACGGGCAACCTACTAGTATTTATTGAAGGAAATAAAACATTAAATGCGATTTTTTGTTTCTATGCATGCAATTCATTTCCTTTCATTGCATATTCTTTCCATCATAAATTTGTGTGCATGAAGCTGGTAACAGGTTTTTACCCAGTATACCGAATTGCATAATTATCTATACAATGTAGCATATTTAGTATCAGTATATATCATAAAATGGTCATTACGAGTCTAGCTGCATGGCTGTTGCAGCGATTTTAAATTTATGGAGTAAATAAAGCATTTAAAATAGAAACCGCCACACATATCTTTCCTAAATTTATGCGCATGCAAGAGAACGTGTTTGACTCATGCATGCATTTTGCCATAATTTTTAGATCTGTATAAAAATAGAAATCGCATGCATACGACTGCCATATTTTTTCGGATCTGCCATAAAAATAGGACCATAATAACAACCTACTAGAGCTATCAACCTCTCACATTGGCTCAGTATTTACGCTTATAATTGAGAAATTTTACGCTCAAAACTTAAGGTTTTTACGCTCCAACCCAGAGATGCGTCCACCAGTGAACAACATGCCAGATTTTTTATGCAGTGTACCGAATTGCATAAATACCTACACCGTGTTTAGCTGCATGGCTGTTGGAGGGATCTTATATTTATGAAGGAAATTAAACATTAAATATGATTTTTTGTTTCTATGCGTGCAATTCATTTCCTTTCATTGCACATTCTTTCCATCATAAATTCGTGCGCATGCAGCTGGTAACAGATTTTTATGCAGTATACCGAATTGCATAATTATCTACACAGTGTAGCATATTTAGTATCAGTATGTACCATAAAATGGTCCTTACGAGTCTAGCTGCATGGCTGTTGCACCAATCCTAAATTTATGGAGAAAATTAAGCATTTAAAAATAGAAAATGTCACATATATCTTTCCTAAATTTACGCGCATGCAAGGGAACGTATTTGACTCATGCATGCATTCCTTTTTTGCGCGCATGGGACGGGTGGCGCACCCAACAACCTGGTTCAGTCGGTGCGCTGGATTGAACCATGTTACAGGGTGGTCGGCCCGGGCTTCCTTTAACTATTGTAAGCTCAGGGCTCCCGTTATACCTGCCATATATATATATATATATATATATATATATAACACATATATAACACATGCTATATGTTACCTATGGTGAAGTTTCACCCAGACCCAGCCAACATCCCACCAAGCGAACCAGCTAGTCAGCTGCCATCGTGTGATATCCCAATTTTCTGAAAAAGAAGTTAAATTTCTTTTTCTCTTTTCTTTCATGTTCTGTGGCATTGGGGTTTGGAGTTTCAGAAGGCATTCCTTAGGGAAACAGTAGATCTTTTGGTATTTTTTCTGCTGGGGTCGGGAGCTCAGATGGGAGAGCGTGTTCGGTCCTTTGATCTCGATCCGATGGATGGGAGCCCCCCTTCCCAACCCTAGCCGACCCCCTCCCCTTCTCCCAATTGTTGCAGCCCCCACCCTTTCCACCCCTTTGGCCGCCCCCTCCCTCTTCATCTCCTCCCCTTGGGCAGCCGCCCTCTACCCTCTCCACGGCTTCCTCCTCCCTCTAGATCTCCCCCACGCAGCAAGGATCGAGAAGAGGAGGAGCACGTTGAATTGAAGAGGGAGAGAGGATCAAGGAGATGTTCTTCCGCATCTCTTCTTGAAGATTTTCTTTGGGAAAACCCTAGGTATGGATGAAATCATTGTTCCTCCCTGTAATTATGTGCTTTTGGAGGTTGCGGATCATGGGGATTAAAGGATTATAGGTTGGATTAGATGTGGGGTTAGGTTTTGATCTCGAATTTAGTTTTCTGCAGAATGGCATATTCGATAGTTTCTGTTCATGCTAGATTTCTGTGGTCTTAGTGGCCTCAAAAAAATAAAAAGCCTATATATGAGTCGTAGATAATTTGTAGATCTTTCCGTGGCCGTGAAGAACACCTCAATCGGACATCAGATCAGAAAGTTATTGTAGTTTGACTATAGCAGTTTTTCAGTCTCACAATTCTGTGCAGAATATGTTCTCTTAAGATTTAGGCAATTTTATAAACAGAATTAAACTTTAGGTTGGTAAAAGAAGATGTATATAATTTCATAAGATTTCCAGATTGTTAAAGAGTGCATTCATATGAATTTTGAAACTCCAGTTATGTTTATTTTACTGTGGCTGTTCCTGTTTGCCTGACAAAAATGAGCAGGTCTGTTCACTGGTAGATTTCATCTAGTAAATGGCCGAATTGACTCTTCCAACTATGGAGACATTTGTAAAGGGATAAAAGTTCTTAATGCCAGCAGAATTTCATAATTTTTGGTTGGGAGATATCAAATTTTGAAGTTAACTATGCTGCTGTCTGAAATAGATTCAGTCAGTTATCTTGTCAGATGTTTTAGAACCTATAGATGGCAAATTTTAATTATCCATTGAATGCCGAAGTTGTAGAGTATTTTATGTAGAAACTCCTAGAGTATTTGTTTGATATCACCACTTTTATAATTTTAAAGATACAAAATTAACAAACAGCGATGCTGCTGTTTGGCATGTGGTTTAGGGTGGTAGTCATTCCACCGGGTCTTGGTTTCAAGTGTAGGAGCGATTTGTTGATTGTTGGAAAATGTTTGTGAAATATTTGTACTACGTTTTATGCCCCGCAGCAGGTGTCTACACTCCGGATCATACCTAGTACATTTTTCTTTTTCGATGAAGGCAAGTGAATGTAGCGGTGGTTGCTACCATTTTGACTTGTTGTTTCATCGCCTACACTCTAAGATTTAGAATCATCGAATTCTTTCATAATTGAACTCTATGGTGATGCTTTACTTGATTGTATTATATTGATGCTTAATCATATATTGATGATGATGATGATTTGAGTATGGCCCACGAGATTAATTCACACCCTTGAAGGTGAATGAAGTATTATTTGATGTTTGTATTGTATCTGAAGGTAAACGAAGCATTATTTGAGGTTTGTATTGTATCTGAAGGTAAAAGAAGTATTGTTTGAGGTTTGTATTGTATGTGAAGGAAGTGAAGTATATTGATAAATGCAGCATGCCATATACATTGCATGATTCACTTGCATATGAAGTTTTATCGTGACCTATGGTCCGACCGTACCTCTACAACTTAGCATCGTACGTTGCCCGAGGAGGGATACGATGTGGCTTCATACCCTTAGAGCTATGAAGGCAGAGGACATATGCATTGCATTCATATGCATTCATTGAAGTGATATTTGAAGATGTTGTGGTTTTATACTCTAAGAGGTATGAAGGCAGAGGACTTACACATTGCATTCCTATGCATACATTGAAGTGATATTTGCAGGTATTGTTGACGCAGGAAAGTGTTATACAACCTATTGTGGTTGTTCGAAGAAATGAGATGGCATTTGTTATTTTGGGACTATTGAGTTCTATATCTACAAGTATTTCTGATCTCAATTGTGATCCCTTTAAAATGTTGATTAATTCAATTTTTTGGTTTAAATATCTCGTCAAAACAATTTACTTGAAGCATCATATTTTGTTTTAAAACAAAACATTTTGTTTTTCTAGAGCAAAGCTAAGCATAAGAAAAACCTTTTATAAAACAGGGGATTAAGGAAAGGTAATCAATTCGTCAAGGAAGGAAATGCACCAACTGGTTTAGCACACAACTCCTATCACCTAATGCATCAAGCAAGTGAGAAAGATTTTTAAAATAGCAAGGAGGTGGCAAATGCACCGGGGCTTGTCTTGTGTTATAGGTGAGTCAGGCTCTGTTCCACAGATGTCAAAGTAAAAGTAGTTCTCGGCCTAGGGTTCTTCAGGTGGTGGTGTAGTCCTGGCTTCTTTAACTTCTATCTCTTCTTCGTTTTCTATATATAGCCATATATAATCATGAATGCTCATGTAATGCTCATGAAAATGCAAAGATAATAAAAGTATATTATCTAATGTCTTGAATATAATTTTCCTTCATAGATCTCCGGGAAACTAGGGTTTTTGGAGTCTATAGTGAAGTTCATAGGGCAGGAGTCTAGGGTTTTGGGTTCTAGGTACCAAACAAGGTCCAAATCATGCCAAACTTTACCTAAGGCTTCTAAATATCATTTAAATCTTATCCAAAAAGTTTGGTGATTTTTGGGATTATTAATTAATTTCTAAAATTCCAAAAGTATGGGTTTTGGCTATTTTAAATACTCCATAGTTCCTTATTTGGAATAAAAATCCTAAAACTATTTTTATTAAATACTATAGAAAATTAGGAACCTAGCAAATTGGTCTTGCATTTTTAGCATTTGTCTATAATTTTCTAGGAATTCTCTAAGTCCAGAAGAAAAAGAAAAAGAGAAATTATGAATAGTGCTGGGCCGAATCTGGTCTAAGTCGGCCTAGAAACGGGGAGAACGCGCGCCCGCGCGCGCTGCGTTGTCTATTTTGCGCTGGCGGTTTGAAATATCTATAAAGATCCCTCCCCACTGTTACACTGTCTCGCAGACATTTGCACAGAGGTCCCTTGATTTCTGTTTTTTCTCTAAATCGATCCCTTGGCCACGGCGCGCTCACCGTCGACCACCCTGTTGCTCGGACCAGTCAAGAACAACGGCGGCTGCCCAAACTAGCTACTGGACAAGCATTACCGACCCAAGGCGACCCTAGAACAGGCTCTAATTGGATTAATCCGGCCCTGGATTTGCCTGACCATGGTGATGGCGAACACCATACACATATCAAGATGTTCTGGTTGATTAAGCGGGGTCAAGCTCAAAGGATCGAGCAGACGACGATCACAAACATGTGTGGGTGCTAAAACATGGACAAGTAGAGCGAGGGCGGACCTGGAGGCGGCTGGCCACAGCACGACGTCTCACGGTGGCGCAGACAGATGATTTGGGGGAAATCCGAAATTGGGGAGCTTTGGTGAGCAATTGGAGGCACAGCTTGGCGGATTGGGTGCTTGACTACCTTATGGCCCCGACGGTGTGCTCAATTTATAGTATTTGGGGGCGGTGGCTTGTGAATTGGAGTTGGCGCGGTGGCGGCCGGAGAGTGAGGAGAGCACTGTCGCGATTGCTTGGTGGCTTTCATCGTGGCGAACTCACCGGTGATGAATGGACATGCCAAGCGGAGTTACTGCGACGTGGTAAAAGGGTCATAGTGTGGCGCGACCGGGGAAAATGGCGGTGGACGCGGTAACGGCCGCGTGGCCACGTCGCCGGCGCAAGTGGGCAAGAGGCAGAGCGGCCACACTGACTTGTGTTCATCAGCGGCGAGATCTTTTCACGTTGAGCGTAATACACTCACCTGAGGCACAAATTGCAACGGCCGGCAGCGCGAATCCGGACGCGTAGATCACCGGCGGCGAGGTACCCTGAATCTATTGATGTTTGTGTGCACTGTACCATTGCGATTGTTCTTCAGAACAACTGACAGAGCTTGTTTGGGGTCAATTTGCTCCATATTTTATGTGGTGACCCAACCACCACTCTGCATCAAAGTTGAAGCCTAATAAACCAGCTTTAACTTTGTTACATTGTGCACCCACGAATAGTCACAGGATCTTACTCAAAATCGAGCCCTAAGTTCATCCAACTTCACTGTCACTGAAAGTTCAGACTTAAGGTTGCCTGACAACCCGACTTTGGATCCAATGTTCTCAAAATTTTTCATGGCACCAAGGCTTAATCCTTATAACAAAGTTGTTCTCCTATAGTAGCTCTACAAGTTTGATATGTTGACCCTAGGCAAATTCTTTGTATTTCTGGATTTACAAAGCTCCAAAGTTAGCCTTGTTCAACTGTATTTCAGACTTAACCAATGATCACTAGAGTGGCCTTTTTGCAATTTGGCCCAAATCTCAAGGTTTCTTTTGCAAATCTTCAAATATGTGAACTATATGACTTAAGGTACCCTAACTCCATGGTTTTTGCACTTAGGTCCAAAAGTGTGCACATTTGCATATAACCCCTAGGGTTTCTACTTGGGGTTTTGAGTGGTCCTTTTTGGGGTTTCTAGCACTTCTAGAGTTTGGATGCCACTTAAGTCCATTAATGGTGACATTTTATGATTATTACTAATGAGTTTTGAAGTTTTCTCTTATTTAGGCTTTGTTTACTCTTCTAAGCCCAGTTTAGGGTTAAGTACCCTACTCTAAGGTTTTACCCATGACATGTCACATCAATACAACTCATTTGAAATTTTTGCCTAGTGAATGCATTCTAAGTGTAACAATCACATGATATGCTAATGTTCATGATGTTATGCTCAAATTTTAGTGTTAGTAACACCAGAGGTGTTACAATTATGGCGGAGAAGGAAGTGCCGACAAGGGGGCCCGCTTGCCAGTGCCCAAGTCCGCTCGTGGTGCAAGGACTCGCAGCCACCCTGGCCCACCTGACAGCGAGTATGCGGGCACGAGTTGGAGTCACGGACACGTGGGCCCGGGCCGTCGGCGATAGTAGGTTGGCGCGTAGTAAAGTGGGCCGACGCGTGGTAAAGGGAGGGGGAAACTTGCCGAAATCTCGGGGTGGCGGCCCAGCACGCGATTTCCTTTTCTTTTCTTTTTCTTTTCTGTTTTCTTTTCCTTTTATTTTTACATTTCAAATTTGAACTCAATTTTTGTTGTGAATTTTACACTTAGATTAAATGCACAAATCCAAATAAATACCCGCATGAATGGATATAATTATTTATTTATATCTTTTTCTTTATAGTATAGTTTTCTCTTCCTTTTCTTTTCTATGTCATTTTCAACTTCTAGATTTCAAATTAGGTTAGACCCTAATTTCAATATTATTTTCTCATTATTATTATAATTAAGTGCATAAACAAAATCTCCAACATGATGCATAAATTAGTTGCTTCATTAGTTGCTTTGTTCACTTTAAAAATGACTCTTAATATTTCCATTAATAGAAGGCAATACATATAAGAAGTTTAATCCCTCTCTTTTATTATCCACAAGTTGGGTATTACCCGATCTTGGCGTGGAAGAAGGGAATAGCTGTCAAGCGGGGCCCGTACGCCAATGGTCGAGATCATCCCAGGGACCGCGGGGTGCTTTTACCGTGGAGAAAGCGAATTTATACAAATAAGCCAACAACGTGGTCGCGCGCGAAGACATGGGATGTCCGGTAGTGTCTCATCAAATGTTTAAATATCAATTAGGTGTATTAAATATAAGCTTATTTAGGGTTTAATAATTTATCTCGTCTTCTAGTCTTTATCTGTGTAGTTAGTTTTATAATTAGACTATATTTAATAACTATAATTATCATGATATGATAGTGACTAAACTTTAGTTTGGTGAAATCAAACATGCTCTCCAACCAATCCCCCTCCCCCTTCCCATGCTTACTTCTTGGTGCACGATGTCTCTCCCTTCGTCCAATGGCTGCCCCTTTCTTCCACTCTCTGCTAGGGGGGATGCGTACTAATCTCCCCCTTCTGTTAATTAATAGTTTAACTATAAAATTAATTATTTTTGTTTAATTACTTGATAACAATGTGTATCGTGAGACTACAAAATAATCCTAGTATTTTTAAAACCTCAAGAATAACTAATGTAAAAAAGTGAAATAGCACAATTCTTTACTATACTGAAAGCACTAGTTTCAACGGTCATCCTGCGTCATCTTTTTACAAAAAAGTCCCTACATTTCTCCAAATCAACTCAGCATAAAATATTAAAAAACGATGCAGCAGGTGGGGTATGTGAAAAATCAGTGCAAGAGATGGGGTTTAAACCCACACCCTGATAGAAGAAAGGTGGAAGACACTGGATGAAGCTGTCTAACCAATAGAACATCATGCTCAAGTGTTTATAATATTAAATATAAATTGCACATATGTATATATGATTTTTTTTGTAAAATAAAAAAATAATCCTGCCGAGCCGGGCCAGCACTACGGGCCGAGGCTACGGCCCAACACCACATGGAGCTCGTGCCGGGTTGACCCAGGCACTATTAAATGGGTCGTGGCTCAGGCTGGCTCGCTAGACATGACTCATTTGGCCATCTATACCTCCGCACGATAATGATGGTCCTCGCCTCAGTTGCCACCACCTCGTTCGTCATTCTACTTCTTTTCTCTCTCCCCCTCATGCCTCCACCTCCACGCCACCCCATTCTCGACAGAGAGGGTGTAGGAGCAGGCGCCTCCTCCCCTATTCGTCTGAGGAGGACATGATGGCGCATGCTAAGCTTAGGTTATCTTAGAGATGATGAGTCCAGATCTAAGATATTGGACAACCAAGGCCCGTAGCGTGACAGAAGTCGGTATATGCTACAGAATTAATAGTGGTGTTGTGTCGCTTCGACGAATCTAGGCCGGGAAAGACACTCGCATTCTCTCGCTTTCTCGGCATGACAAACAGTACGGCCATCCGCAGGCAAATGTACGTACATCTTTTTGTGCGTCTTGTCGCAGTCCCATCCTGCTCGTCCTTCCACCAACCGCTGTCGTCGTCGTCGGACAGGAACATTATCATTATATCACCAGATCATGGAGCAACGGAATCTAGCCATGGAAACAACAAGAGCAGTCTTTTTTTATCTTGCCAAAAATCAAGATTAGGAGCTTCTATTGGAAATTCTGAGAAACTCTGTATATATATAGGTCAGTGCAAAGTTGGTTAATTAACATACTACTCTTAGTCCACGTCAATTTCTCTAGTGCTACGTACATCGTCATATGAAAATGACAAGGGTTTCGTTACAGTAGTCCGGATATACCTGATGTAAGATTTCAGAAGTCCCAAGCCTTGATTTTTTTCCTTTAGTTTATATAAAAAACAATGAAATAATTAGATAAAAATAGCAAAATAAATAAATCTCCAGCATGAGGAGCGCGTGCCTAAGTGCTAGAAACAGTATCAATGCAAATGAGATTGAACTGGAGATGGTTGGCCAAGACCAGCCAGGATGCACCAGCCTACGGCGCACCGAACAGTGTCCGGTGCCCAGGCTGACCGGCGACAAACTCGTCTCTCTCGGGAAAAAGCCGAGGGCGCTTCGGCTAAAAATCATCGGACTACCTGGTGTGCACCGGACTGTCCGGTGAGCCAACGGCGCCCGCGGCCAACGGTCGGCAGCGAAATCAACGAGCGACATGTGGCCGATCCAACGGTCACTTGGTCGCACCGGACTGTCCGGTGCGTCAAGAAGACCGAAGGTCCAACGGTCGGCTTCACCAGAAAATAAAGGAGATCGGGCAACGAATAGGCACTGTTCATGTCCAGTGGTGCACCGGACTGTCCAGTGCACCACCCGACAGAATGCAAGAATTGCCTTCCAATTGAATCTCCATGAACTCCTAGCTGCCTTGGGGCTATAAATGGAAATTAACCTCAAAATCAAGAACCAATCATGATCCTAATTAAGAACCAATCATGATCCTATTTTATGAAAACAATACAAAATATTATAGAAAGAAAATTTTTAGCATTTTATTTCTAATTATCCGTGTGGTGGTCCCGATGTCTATAGGTGACATATCAGTCATAACACCGTCACTTAAAAATAACCTGTAAAGAAAAGAAATGTGTATGACTGGTCGTACAGGAGGCTGTACTCATGTGGAAGGCATGCATGGAGGACTACTGAACCAGCACAGCAGCATAGCTAGCGTTGCTGGTCGTCCTGCATGAATATCCTGTATAAAGAAGTGAATTCAGGAGGCTGTACACAATGTGAAAGGCTTTTCGCCGTCTTTTTTCTTTTAGAAAAAATGTGGTTGTACTTGCATTGTGAGTCGCTGGGTGTACCTATGATATGAACAGGAAATATTCATGAAAGCCTTTGTACAATGCAAGATTTAGAACTGAAGTCAGAGCTGTCCACAATGTGAAAATTATGAAAGCCTTTGTACAATGCAGGAGTATCCTAGCTAAAGAATTGAATTCAGGACACTACACACAATGTGTGAAATGCCAGGACTGAATCAACGTAGCCATCAACAGATGATCCTGTTTTCTGCCTTAAAAAGAAACTGATCCTCTTTTGACCGATTTGCATATATATAGAGATCAGTTGACTAAAATGTATGCTAGGCTGAGATGACCATATGCCGTGATCCATCTGTAGATTAATTCCACTGAACAAAATACAACTAATTGAACTGCCCAGGGAACGACCCGGACAAAAAAACAAAAAAAGGAAAAAAGAGGACCTGCTAAACACCAAGGAGACCTTAATTAGGAACCCATATAGCTAACTTGAACTGGTCCACCTCCTCTTTGACAATGAATGCAATTTGTAGGGGATGCCACATTAATTATTGAAAACTTCTTCTATTTCTGTCCTTCCAAATATTCCACCATAAACAAACAACCAGGCCATCAAAGTCTCTTCTAACGGACAACCATAATCCTGCATTTCCTCCACCATCTGAAAAGAGACTCGCCTTGAATAATAGCTGGTAAATGGTTGAGGTCAAACCAGCTAGCTAGCTGATTTCAAACTTGTCCTGAGAAACCACATTCTTTGCAGAGATGAGTTGGTGCTTCTAGCGTAATGTTATAAAGCTTGCAGATCGGATCATGTGGCCAAATTTTCTTTAGTCCAAGTTGTTAGCAGTCAAGATTGTTTTCTAAAGGAGGATACAAACAAAGATCTTACACTTTGGCTCCGATTTAGCTTTCTAGATCAGTGCAAGATCGAACATTTTAGATCTTCCAGCAAATTGGATTTGTTATGCACTAATATTGGAATCATCACCATTGGATGTCCATTTCCACATTATTTGATCCTCGGCGGATTCATCTCTATTGATCTCTTGAATTGCCTCCCACAAGGCAACATATTTTCTTATGAACTCTTGTGTTGTGAACCCATGTAGGTGAGAAACCTAGGCATTATTCTGTGGAGCTTTCTAAACAATGATGTCCTTCTGTGTGGATTTGCTAAAGACATGAGGTGCTAGGTTTTTGGGGCTTGTCCATTTAACCAACTTGAATGCAAGAAGAGGGATTTGTTGCCAATACGAGCAGTAACAATCGTGGAAGTGTGAAATAAGTCTCTATCGCTTTTGTCGCAAGGGATATCCATGTTTGCTCAGGGCCTGTCACTATGCTTCCATTTAAACCAATACCATCTTAGCCTTAGTGCCCTAGCGAACTGCTCAAGGTCTAAGATGCCTAGTCCCCCTAAGTCTTTTGGTGCACATACTGTTGGCCAACTTACCAAGCAGCGACCACCATTAACATTTTCTATCTCCTTGCCTTTCCACAAGAAACTTCTCCAATATTGATCGATTTTCTTGATTAACCATTTTTAGTTGAGAAAACAGTGACATGGTAGATAGGTGCGCTGAAAGGACTGTCTTCACCAAAGTTTCACGTCCTACCAATGAAAGGATTGTTTTCAATAATAATGCTAGTAAGTAAAATAGGGTTAATCCCACATTAAAAGTGCAAGACTCTAACCAGCTTAAGAGGTGGACTTTGTGTACACCATCTACAAAGTTAAAAAAGGAGACTAGTGTGTCCCACGCGCTCGCTCGAGGGTCGGGCCATGTCGTGCTGTGATGAGA
Organism: Zea mays; assembly: GCF_902167145.1. Classification (NCBI taxonomy): domain Eukaryota; kingdom Viridiplantae; phylum Streptophyta; class Magnoliopsida; order Poales; family Poaceae; genus Zea; species Zea mays. Next base: position 237,834,477 of record NC_050097.1, on the reverse strand, counting down.
TAAATGTTTTGCCATTATATATATAATTTAATTAGATGGAGTAATTGATAATGTAAATGGCATGATAACTACTTGACCGTTACATCATGTAACTGTTGTCACTTTGATGTTCATCAATGCACATAAGAGAGCATCTATGTTTAGTGAATAAAGCTCCTCTTGCACCTACATAAGAGACATGCACCCCTTCTTTTCTCTTGGCTAAGTCACAACTAAGGTCCTATTTGGAAGCACCTAGTTTTTAAGAAACTCGTTTATATAAATTTATGACTCAGTTTATAGAAATTAGATTCAGTTTCTTAAAAACCAAGAAGCTGGCCTCTCCTAACTAAAAGATAAAAATTGGTTTCTTAAAAATTAGGTTGCTTCCAAACAAGACCTAATTGGTAGTCCAATTTTTATGAGAGCTCTTACTTCTCCCTTTGTGTGTTTTGTTGCTTGCTACACATTTTGCATCTCCCACGGACCTGGAAAGAGTAGACTTCTGAAGCCCTGTCACACAGAAGACTCTGCTAGGATAAGTGGAGCAATAAGATTTCTGTAGAGCGTCTTCACATGACTGCTCATTGTATGAGTACTTCCTGAAGGCCATGAACGACTACTTTCAATCAGCCATTCAACACTACCAGAATCTAGCTCTTTAATGAGTGCTCGGTGCTTTGCCAAGCGCATTTTGTCGGGCACTCGGCAAAGCATTCTTTGCCGAGTGCCACTCTCGGCGAAATAAGACTCTTGGCAATGACCCCATTTACCAAGAGTGAGACACTCGGCATAGACGGACACTCGACAATCCCCCTTTGTCGACTATCAAACTCTCAGTGAAACGTGACGCTCGGCGAAGGATCGTCAGTAGTCGTCTATAACTAACGGTCATTAACTTTGCCGAGGGCCAGGCGTTGACACTCGACAAATCCATATTTTGTTGAGTGTCTTTCTTGACACTCGGCAAAGTATATTTTCACTTTTTTTTCTTTTTCCCACGAAACTTTTTTGTTGTGCGTTCCTACACTATATAGAGCTACATGTTCGATTTTGGCACGATTATAAAAGTATTTGCTATAACTATTGGACTTTGTTCGTTTAATTGAATTTCCTCGGATAATTCAGATTTGAAATTCTATGATTTCATTTAAAGGACATTTAGGTTTCTACACTATATAGAAACCTAGCCGATCTACATTGAAGTTCTATAATTTCATGTGAAGGACACTTAGGTTTTACACATAGTGCGTGACAATTTTCTTGAAACAGTCTCAAATTTTTATCATAGGCTCTACATATGATATCATGACATGTTGACAAGATTCATGATTTTCTGACTTTGTTTGTGTTATACAATTTTAAAATAAATGGATCATAAGTTCACGGTCATGTTTCGTGAGCATGGTGCTCGAAAATTCCAGCTTGTTCCTGAAATAGGCCGTAACTTGTGCTAAATAACATTAATATCATTTTGCATTCACCGTTTTACATTTTCCAAGTGAGTTGCAGTCCAAATCTGAATTATCTAAAGAAATTCAATTAAACAAACCAAATCTGATAGTTATAGCAAACACTTTGATAAGTATGTCAAAATTAAACATGTTGGTCTACATACTGTAGGAACACACCACAAAAAATTTGGTGGAAAAAAAATAAAAGAATAAAAATATACTTTGCCGAGTGTCAACGGAAGACACTCGACAAAGCATTATTTGTCGATTGTCTGCCGGGGGACGCTCGGCAAAGAACTTCTTAAAAAATTAAAACAATCTTTGCCGAGTTCTTGTCAGTGGACACTCAGATCTAGAACACTCGACAAAGTATATTTTTAAATTAAAAAAATCCTTGCCCGATGCTAGACCGTGGGCACTCGGCAAAAGCTGTCGACCATATTTCTAATTGTGCCTTCACCATTACTGCTCGCCACTGCCGCTCATTACTTGCCGCCGTCGGTCCCCACTATCCCCGTCTCTGGCCAGGCGTGCTCGGCTTGGCCCCTCGCCATCGGTCGTCCTCGGCTTCGGCTCTGCCACGACCATCGCCCCCTCCCTAGCCGCCGGCCACTAGGCCCTAACCCGGCCACCGGCCACCTTCCCCATCCGCCATCGGCTCTCTCCATATTCAAGGTTTGTTTTTGTAATTATTTGGGGTATTAAATATTCACGATTCACTGAAATAAATACAAAAATATTCACTTCCTCACAAATTACTATAGTAAGATGTAGTGGTAAGATTGTTTCATGCAAAGCCTAGGCCTCCATTTTAATTTCTAGGCACACATTTCTAAGTTATTTGTCTTGGAACGATTACCATTATTGTGAATAAAATCATATAACAACACAAATCTACATATAAGTTACCTACTTATGCTATCTCGGTAAATACTATAGTGATACTTACTTGAGCGGTAGGTTTAGGGCATTCTAGTGAATCTGCTATGTTTAGTAAAATAGTTTCTATATATTGTGATGGTGGATATGGATGCCGAATAGATGTGACTGGCGACCATTGTGCCATTTGTATATGTGTGTGTCAGCCATCCTACTGTTACTTTTATTTACAAGATTTGAAAACCTCCCCGTGCAGGTAGGTGATGCCGAAATTTTTTATTGACAGACTTGTTTATTTTTTGTAGAGGTCTTCCTACCTGTTGCAGGTCTACCTGCACGTGTCGCGTCGCCACTGCACTGACCCACCACAGCCTCGCTAGCCTGACTCCATTGTCACCATAGGTATAACCTCTATTTCCGCATCATGGTCGTAGATCATGTAACCAGTTAGGCGTCTCCCGTTCGAAAGAGATATGTGTAGATATGCAGATCTTTTCATATCTATAAATGTATCTGTTTCGAATTGTCCACGTTTTTTGGACAGCGCGCAGTTGCGTAGATGATGTTAGTTTCCATGCTCTACTCCGGTCCAAGATAGAGTTTCGGCGTCACCTCCATATTGTTCTCCAGACAGTACACTCTCCCTGCCAGGATGTGTATCCGGAGAACAGTGGGGAGGTGCTGTCGAAACTCTCTCTCGGATCGGAGTAGAGCATGGAAACTAACTCTATCTACGCAACCGCGGGTGGGATTAGGACCTATCCTCGCCTATTAGAAGGTAGGAACGTCGTATACATATCTTACATGTTTATTAAACTATACTCATTTATATATGTTAGAGGATGGAGGATCGTGAGTGGTTGTACATGGGCTGTGTAGGAAGGAATGATGTCACCCCTGAATGGATTAGAAAGACCGATTCTTTCATCGAACAGGCATTTGGCGAAGCTTCTAAAGGAGCGAGTCTAGTCCCATGCTCGTGTAGCAAATGTGCTAACAAGAAAAGAAAAACAAAGAAGGCCATGATAAAACATATTTGGAAGAATGAATTTATGCCTGACTATAATCGATGGATCTTCCATGGTGAAGCGCACCGTATGAGAGAGGAGGTGGTGAGACAACGCGTCGAGGATTATGATGCTGATGCCGAGGTAGCGGATATGTTCAACGATTATCACGACGCACAGTGAGCACACATCCATGGCACAAGACGTCCATGGGCCAGATTATGATCCGAGGATCGAGGACATCAACAGAGATGTCCTCATGAGGGTCGGAGGAGGCAAGAGGCATGAGCGGTACTAGATTGTCGACGGTGCAATCGACTCATCGTTCACTCCCACTTTGTCTCTGGTGCGAGCAAGGAGCACGAGTGTAAGCCCAAACATACGACCTCGGCAGGACAACTCACATCACCGGATACAACAACTATAGGTTAGTGCTTTTGTAACTCGTCATTCCTTGAGTCATATACCTTCTCTTTGAGTTATTATGACATTGGGGTGAAATATTATAGGCCCAGCTAGAAGAAGAGAGGTCAGAATGGATGGAGATGGAGGCAAGGATGAGGGCAGAGCAGAAGGCGGAGCGGGTGACTCGCTTAACAGATTAGTAGAGGATGGCGGAGATGTTCCAGTACATGCAGAGCCTTGGCGCCACATATGGTTTTGCTCCACCACCTCCGTTGTTCCCTCTAGTTGACCTTGCTCAGTTCCATACTCATGTGAGTATCAAAATTCTAGTTCTGCATGATATATATTCATCTGGTATAACACATGCAATCTCTTCTCTGTGTAGGGACAATCTGCGGCATCAAACAACCCTCATGGATCGCCCAGCCTATCGCCGAACCAGTCCAACCGCCCACCTCGCTGATGTTCTTCTAAACTTAGTTGTAAGACATGTTTATGCCATATATTGGATGTTTGTGGACTTATTTATGTGAGTACTTGTTAGTGTTGTGAACTATTTTATGGTACTTGTGACTTTGTGATCTTTGTGAAGAAACATGTGATGTTTGTGAGCTATGTCGTGTGTTTGATGTATGTGATGATTATTGATATATGTGATGATTATGTTATATACCTTTTGTTTGTTTGGATGGAATAGCAAAAACAAACAAAAAAGGCATTCTGGTCACTTTGTCGAGTGTAACACTCGGCAAAGAGGTACTTTACCGAGTGCCATAACCGTAGCACTCGGTAAAGTAGGCACACCTGGGAACTGGTAAAGCTTCTTTGTTGAGTGCTGTGGCCGCGAGACTTGGCAACCAAGCAACCTTTGCCGAGTGCCACGGTGACAAAGGGGCCCACGGGATGCTTCTTTACTGAGGGCCATTACATAAGGCACTCGGTAAAGAGGGAGCATTGCCGATAGTTACGGTGACACTCGACAAAATCTCCATCACCATCACCTGGCACTGTGATGACGACTTTTCTTTGGAGAGAACCAAGTAGCACTCAGTAAAGTCTTTGTCGAGTGCCCGATAAAAAGTACTCGGCAAAGAAGCTAAGACCGATGTACAGTCATCGAGTCTGCTTTAGCGACTTCGCCGAGTGTTTTCTAACTTGTGTCCGGTAGTGCGAGGGACCGTATATAGCGTGAACTCTTCATTGCAACCGTGTAGCATGCCTCCAACACTAGCTAGCCCCGCCTTAGAGTATATTATCGACCTGAGCAATGCAAATCACCTAGTAGTTTTTTAGCACAAGCAGCAAGTCGATCGTGAGCAGCTAGCTCTTCCCTGCTCATCGTCGCCAGCTGGTCCAAGGGAGGAGGAAGAAGAGATAGATGGACGACGTCGGCGGTGCTGCTGCTGGTGGTGGCGATTCAAAGCAGGTTCGTACGTACGTTGCCCCTTTCTCTTGCAGTTTTTTCCAACTATAGTGCATTGTTCCGTATTTATGGAGATGAAGAACTCTTTTCCTCTATTTTCTAGCTCTTGGTTGAAGCAGATGGGAACACACGCACGCTTATTTTGAACAGGCCGAACCAGCTGAATGTACTCTCCTCTGCAATGGTACGTACACGTTGTGACACTACAGTAAAGACGTACATTTCCGACGGCCAAAGCAGGACATAAGCCCGACGCCGTCGAACATAGCCTATTTCCGACCGTATCTGTCCCTCGGACGTAACGGGTCGAAAATAAATCTATTTCCGACGGCATCATGCATGACTCAAGATCGAGGGTCTTACTTCATTAATTCATGTTTGCTGATTAATTAATGATAGTTGTTGTTTCATGTTGCAGATTAAGGGACTCCTGAGCTGTTTCACTGCTTTTGTGAAAGATGATGGAGTTAAATTGTTGATTATGAAGGTATCTAGCTCGTACCACAGAACGTTTGAACCGTAACTGATCAATATTTTACAAGTTTTGATATCATCTGTACCAAAGCTGTAGTTTTCAATGCAATCTGTGCAACTTTAGAGTTCACAAGTTATAGAATCGAGAGACGTCAGTACGTCTCAACTATACGTTTCAGAATTCGTATTTGTTTTTAATCTTCTTACTATCTTGAACGAAGAATACATCCTTTAGCATAATATATTGTTGAGCTCAATGAGACCTAAGCTACGTGGTTGAAACAATTTCCATTTGGAATCATATCATTTCATGTCTAAAATATTCACTGCAAAATTATGTAATGTAGTAAAAAAAGATATAGTAGCATGCCATATACATAATTATTGTCTGTGCTGATAGTCCTTGAGATTTAACCTTCAAAGACACTTTTTTGGAGTTTGTGGAAATCATTAATTATGGTGGGCCTCTTAACACGCCCGCGTCCATGAATAGCAATAATACAGGGTATGCCTTTGTTAGAGCAAGTACAGTAACAGAGTATAAGAAGGCTAAATGCTAAGTTAGAGGAGAGAGAAGATGAGAGAGAGGAGAAACGGATTATCATGATCTTACAGTTGACTTAGATACGTGAACAAAAAAACTTTATGAAAGAGACAAGTGAACCCTACATTATTAATAATGAAGAGCTAACTATTATACAAGTGGGCAGTGGCGGACGCAGGGGGTGGGCAATGGGGGCCACGGCCCCACCTTGGTTTTTATAAACTCTTATACATAGACTTAGATATATAATGAAATAAATAAATTTTTATATAGTAGGTTGGACTAAATTTAATAAAGACTAGACTTTGATCTAACTTTTTCTCGGTGCTTCACTACGACTCACCGGCTACTTTGGGATCCTGCACCAGTACAACTACTTTGCCTTCTAATCCGCACCGGCGGATGGGTAGGATATTAGTGGGATTCTACCTTGGCATCACAGCACCACCCGCCCTTGCTATCTCACAAGGGTCATGTCGCGCCGTCGCAACGCGACAATGGCTGTCGCTTGCTGCCACCGCCTTTTGTCTCGTCGTCGCCATCTACCTTCGCATCGTCACCTGCACTCGCTATCCCACGCCTATTGTCGCCTCACCGTTGTCATTTTGCGGTGGAGTCGCTGACTCTCCACATCGACGTGCTTATGCGCCCGCTTTGCCCTAACGTCCAGTCCCCGCCGGTTCACCCCTTTGTTCTCTCCAACTCTCCTTTAGGGTGGCCAAAATGAAGTTTCGGTATTCATGTTATTTTAGAACACTACTCATATTATCACTTAATCTCCATGTTATTATCATGAAACTATTTTTATCAAATGGTCTAGTATATTGATTTGTCTTCTACGTTATCGCCCGCCTGAAATTTTGTCCTGCGTCCGCCACTGCAAGTGGGGTAAGAGGTTGGTTGCAACAATCACAGTAGCTATCAGTTGGCTATATCATTAGCCTTGCTCTTAGTTGATTAGCGGATATTGCGGCCTCAGTTAATGGATTGACACAGGTGGGTAGTCGACCTGAGACTGGAAATGGATTTTGATCGTCTCTAAAAATTATTTATCTAGTAGATGAAATTATTTCTCATTTCTCGTTATAAGAACTTCTAAAACTGATTGAATAATAACTATAATTTTACTGCCTATAGGAAGTTATATGTCGATCTTATGTTTGTCATTGTATTGAGGTATCACTTGTGTTTTCATCGAGGTATCACATGTTTTCAGGGTTCTGGAAGAGCATTTTGTGCTGGAGGTGATGTTGTTGCTGGTGTCCAGTCAATAAATAATGGTACACACCCTGCATCCAAAAAGAATGCAATTCTAGTATTTGGACAATTCAAACTTTTTCATTTTGATCATGTTTATATGAAAAATATAAATATTTATGTCGCTAGTTAGGTTTATTATGAAAATATATTCTATAATCAACATATACTTATTTGGCATCATAAATCTTCCACTTTTTTATAAATTTGTTAAGGTCGTTTGACTTATTAGTAATTGAGAGTTGCATTCTTTTTAGGATGGAGGGCATCTAACTTTAGCTAGCCTTCTATTGTCCAATTATGATTTATTTAGATATTTTTTCAATGACTTATATCACCTTAGTCAAAACCCATGTTACATATTATAAATAGGTCTAACTAATGTTGTTCCACATGTTCTGTTGGCTATGTTGTGTGCTTATTTGATAAATTAGAAGGATGGAAATGGGGCGCTGATTTCTTCCGAGATCAATATTTTTTAAACTACATAATTGCAACATGTATCAAACCTCAGGTGACCTTCATCTCTTTATCATAGTGATTCAATGTAATTATTTGCTTCTCTGCTCATTTCCTCTAAATGATAGACGATTTAACTATAGGTTTCTCTTCTTACTGGAATTGTCATGGGTGGAGGCGCTGGTGTTTCTTTACATGGAAAATTTCGAGTTGCCACTGATAACACGGTATATGCTAAAAACAAAATTAAGTGACTTCTATTATCAATTCAATATGTGCTTAACAAGCAAAAAAAAGTTCTCATGTCATGATGTAGCTATAGATCTTCTTATATAATGTTCTGCTGAATATAAACATTTAGGCATAACATTCATAAGAAAAAACTGCCAGCACCGCCTTTTCTGATGAATATTATGGTTGGGTGTTCATTGGATTAGGTTTGAATTATGGTACAAACCTTTTCGTGCGCTTGATCGGTGCCAATAGTTCTTCTTCTCATTTGGAAATATAGAGAATCTTGCATTATTTTCATTGGAAAATCATTATATTTTGATATGCCAAAATCAGTGTTATCTTAGACGCTAAACGCTAAATGACCACTCACCCACCATTTAACGTTTAGACAATTTAGATAATGACTAGATAGTATGAACGCTTTGCATTACAACAGTAAATATACATATGAATTATAATTTTTGTATAAACCTTTTAAGTATAGTTTAATGCATGAATATAGTTATAAAAGTTGATATAAACAGTAAACAATTATACATAAAGTCACACACATGGACATCATTTAAAACATAAGCATTTGTGCTCCATCAACAAGCCTAATTTCACAAAATAAAGTTCACCAACCACCCATACATTCATGGCTTATCGCCTAAATGATCGTTTAAACACATGTTCTCTATTTACACCTACTTAGCCACCATTTAACAAATTTTCTAACTAATTTGGCTGTTTAGACACCTTTAGTGTTTAATTCAGTGACTAGGGCCTAAACTACACGTGAACCCATTATTTAGCGTTTAAACACATGTGGATTGTCATTTAGACATGTTTAGGTGGACACTAACCAAAATCTGAATCATTTACCTTTTGAATATCCATGCAGGTTTTTGCAATGCCAGAAACATCTCTTGGTCTTTTTCCCGATGTTGGGGCCTCATATTTTTTGGCTCGGCTTCCTGGGTTCTATGGTTCTCTAATACCTCCGATCTTTATTCAATTGAAATACATGTAGCTATGTCATTGCAACGTATATTTCAATGTTCTGCTAACACTCGAGGGATATTATGTATCATCGTATCATTCTTCAATTTTAGTTTTATACCATGTGATTTATTCTTAGCAAGTGTGATTCTTGCACAATTGATCTATGCAATTACATATTTGATCGTGGAGATATATTAATATAAAGAAATGAAAAATGATAATCTTTCTTCTTTTCAAGTTGATTTATTGGTTCCATTATGAGGTAGCCATATAGTTGGTGGTAATGACAACATTGGATATCTTGTTAAATAAAACATTACTCTAACATTCTGCAGGAGAGTATGTTGCTCTTGTTGGTGCTAGATTGGATGGTGCTGAAATGCTTGCATGTGGTCTCGCAACTCATTTTGTCCCTTCAAATGTAGGTTCACTAGTAACTCAATTTTTAAATGAGTTGTCAATTTTCTTACAGTTATGATGTTTGATGTTATATTTATGGTTACTATTATTGAGAATGTTCTATGTATAAAAATCCTAGCCTTATAGCATTTGCACATGGGCTTTGAAGTTTTGTTCTCTAGCATCATTAAGTTTGTTTATGTGGTATATCTGTTGAAATAGTTTTGTTTTCCAGAGAATGCTATTGCTGGAAGAATCCCTTAAAAAGGTGGACACCTCGAATAGTTTTGTTGTATGTAGTATTATCGATCAATTTTGTCAACAGCCATCCCTAAAACAAAAAAGTTCCTTGAATAGGTAAGGGCATTTCTAATTAACTCAAAGACATATGTTTGGTTCACAATATCACTATTTTTTTCATTCTTTGGTGCACCTTAGGTTGGAAATCATCAACAAATGCTTTTCTAATAGAACAGTTGAAGAAATTATATCCTCTCTTGTAAGTTTGTTATATTAACTGTAGGTTTCTATGGGTTCACTTCTTATATATGAAAAATAATAAATGCATATTTGTTCTGTTAGGAGGAAGTGGCCTCAAATTCAGCAAGCAAATGGGTTGCTCAGACAATTCAGTATCTAAAAAAGGCTTCTCCTACTAGTCTGAAAATCACATTGAGATCGGTATTCCTTAGAAACCACACCCCATAATTGTACTATTAATCTATGAAATATAGTTGTCTCATTATTTGTTTTCTAACATGGAGTTCAGATAAGAGAAGGGAGAACACAAACCGTTGGGGAGTGCTTGCAACGGGAATATAGAATGGTTTGCCATGTCGTACGCGGTGACTTCAGTCGAGACATTTTTGAAGTAATTAAACATGGACATCACCAACACTTTGCTCTATACTTTGTTGTCATTGTACATCAATGTATGTACCTAACATCCAACTCCTATTACATAGGGATGCAGGGCAATACTAGTAGATAAAGATAAAAATCCAAAGGTTCATATACTTCCATATTTATAACCTCTCCATCAAAATTCATTGCATAGGACTTATTTTATTTGATATAACCATTAGATGATGGCGGTCTTTTTTGGGGAGCTTGCAGTGGATGCCTCCAAGGTTGGAACAAGTGCATGATGATGCAGTTGAAGAGTATTTCTCTAGGGTTGATGATCCAGAGTGGGAAGATTTGGACCTACCTGTCATGTGTTCAAATGGAAGAATTATGGAGTCCAAGCTTTGAATGAAGCCTTTATTGAACAATTTAATGGAACCTCAGTTGTGGTTAAAATAACAACACATCCCATGTTCGAAGAGTCTATGTACACTGAATACTCACTACCGGAATCGACGGCTTTGCCGAGTGCCTGAAGCACTCGGCAAAGCCTTAAAAACACTCGACAAAGGCTTTGCCGAGTGTCGCACTCGGCAAAGGCTTTGCCGAGTGTCGCACTCGGCAAAGAGGGCTCGACACACAGTGCATCGGCAAAGCCTTCTTTGTCGAGTACTTTTTCTTGGGCACTCGACAAAGAGGTTTGTCGAGTGCCAGGGGGCACTCGTCAAAGAAAAGCAGAAGTTACGGTGCCGGGTGACGGAGACAGCGTCTTTGCCGAGTGTCCCAGGTGACGACACTCGGCAAAGGAGTTACATTTGCCGAGTGTCTGCCTGACAGCACTCGGCAAAGAATCCGCTAGAGGGGTCCTCATGTCAGGTACATTGCCGAGTGCTTGGTATGGCACTCGGCAAAGCGTGCTTCTTTGCCGAGTGCCAGAGCCATTACACTTGGCAAAGAACCTATACCGGTGCCCAGGTCTTGGTTCTTTGCCGAGTGCTATGGCCCTGACACTCGGCAAAGCACCTCTTTGCCGAGTGTCACACTCGGCAAAGTGACCAGTATACACCTTTTTTATTTGTTTTTATATTCCATCCAAACAAACAAAAGATACCACATATACATCACATATATCACATATATACATCACATATATCATCACAAACATAAATATCCAACACAAACATAAATATCCAAGTTCTCAACGCAAACATAAGTATCAAGAACATAAGTCTCATAAGTCTCAAGCTCTGACATAAGTATCCAACACAAACATAAGTATTCAACACAAGTTCTGAAGTCTAAACACTGAAAATATAACTCTCATGGAGATGGGCGGTTGGACTGGTGCTGCGTTGGGCTGAACCCTTCATGAGGGTTGTTGGATGCCGCCCCAGATTGGCCCTGCACAGAGAAGAGATTGCATGTGTTATACCAGATGCATTACCAACATGTAACTACAATTTTGATACTCACATGAGTATGGAACAGAGCAGGGTCAACTGCAGGGAACAATGGAGGTGGCAGAGCGAAACCTTGTGCAGCGCCAAGGCTCTGCATGTACTGGAACATCTCCGCCATCCTCTGATCAGCCGCCGCCCGCTCCGTCATTATCCTCGCCTCCATATCTTGACGTTCTCTCCTCTCTTCTTCTAGTTGGGTCTGTAATATTACAAGCCAATGTTATAGTAACTCAAAGAGAAGGTATATAACTCAAGGAAGGACGAGTTACAGAAGCACTAACCTCGAGTTGTTGTATGCGATGCTGTGAGCTGTCGTGCCGAGGTCGTATGGCTGGACTCGAGCCCGTGCTTCTTGCTCTCACCTGAGACAGAGTGGGAGTGGAGGACGAGTCGATTGCCCCGTTGGCAATCTAGTACCGCCCATGTCTCTTGCCTCCTCCGACCCTCATGAGCACATCGGGGTCGATCGGCTCGGTGCTCAGATCATATTCTGGGCCATGGACCTCTTGCGCCATGGCGGTGTAGTCATGAAGGCGGCTGTAGACGGCGGGGTTGGTGTAGGCCTCGGGCCTATCATCCGGGTTGTAGGTGACGTCGGACGTCGCCTTGCCCTTATGGGCCATAGCATAGGCCGAGAAGGTGGAGCAAGGCCGGCCACCATGTGACACCGACTGTAAGAAAACCAACGAGATAGTTAGAAATAATATCTAATCCAGTTCTATATACCTAAATAAAAAAGAGGGCATACCCATGCTTCTGCATATTGGCCCAGGCTATGTCTGCCTTGGTGGTGGGAGGGACCTTGCATCATCATACGCCGTTCCCGGCTAGCGTTGTGCGCCTCGTCCCACTCAGCCGAACACCACCTATCCACCATCTGCTCCTAGCACAGAGGATGTGCGGCGCACCAATGTGGAATCATCTACAAAGTAAACACGTAAAGTGTATATCAGAAGATAAAATAAAATTCATGCATGGAGTACTGGTACCAAACATGCATGACTTTACCTGCAGGTACTGGTCCCTGGTCAATGACATGGTTCGGGCTTGCTGCTTGGTCACCCTCTCCCCAAGGACGGAGCCGTGGTAGCTGACGATGGCCTGGATTCGGGCCTCATAGTGCATGTCCACGACGAGCTTCTTTCAGCTCGTGGTGGCCACCACATCCGCCCTAGCCTCGTATCCAGCCTCGCATCTGAAGAAATCATGCATACAAAAACGATGTATCCATACATTATTTCAAGAATTTGCAGCGAATGCGACATATTTTACATTGTACTAAGACTTACCCACAACTCTTGCTTCACCCACTCCGCCTTGTTATTGAATTTCTGGCCGTCCTAGTCTACTGCATCGGGGGCGACGGCGTAGTGGTCGAAGGTGTAGGCTGGGCCCGTCACTCCGGCGTACTCAACCAGTCCAGGGAAGTGTTCCATGCACAGCAGGCCGAGGATGCCATTGGGGGGGGGCGACGATGACCCCCCGCATAATCCACAACCGTCCAAGACTTGTCCAAATGATAAATAAAAAGTATTAGTTTATATTATGATTTTGAACACATAATATGAACAAGAATGAAGAACATAAAGTTACATACCTCTCCCCATCCGATTGAATCAGCGGTCGCCTGTCCCAAAGTATGGGACGCTGAGGGAGACTCGCGGGACCTCGCAGGTAGATGCTCCTCGAACCTGAGGCGCCAGAACCTGAGGTGGTCTGCTGAGCTTCGTCGTCGTCCTGCTGCTGGTCATCGTCGTCCTGCTGCGCCGCCTGCTGCTAGACAAGGTCGTCCTGCTGCGCCGCCTGCTCTGCCTCGTCCGCCGTCCTACTCCTCCTCCCCCTTCTCCCCCTCAGCCAATTACCGCCCACCATATTTGTCCAAAAACCTGCAATTAAGAGTAAACAAATAAGCACATATAAAAAGATGTATTTAAAAATAGGTGCAAAATAAAAAGTCATATAGCATTACATCGATTAAAAATAATCTTCATATGTGTCGGGGTTAGCCGGATCATAACTCTCATCATCACTATCAACCATTTCAATCTCAACACCATCGGAAGACGCAAGTTCGTCATTAATGTCATTGCCTTCAAGGATTACTAAGTCATTATCATTTTGCACCTCATCATCCTCCTCATCAACAACCATTTCAATATCTACGTCCATTCTGATAGCTTCGATTAAGTCTATCTCAAATCGCCCTTCTAGACCATCTTCTTGGAAGAACTCTCCATCATATGTGTTCGGGTCTAAGGTGTTGTCGGGGACCATAATTAGGGGTACCCTCAAGACGCCTAATTCTCAGCTGGTAACCCCCATCAGCATAAAGCTGCAGAGGCCTGATGGGTGCGATTAAGTCAGGGATCAGTCCATACGAGCGACTCGATCACGCCTCGCCCGAGCCTAGCCTCGGGCAAGGGCAGCCGACCCCGAGGGGTTTCCGTCTCGCCCGAGGCCCCCCTTTTAATGGCAGACACATCTCCGGCTCGCCCGAGGCCTTGCCTTCGCTAAGAAGCAACCCTGACTAAATCGCCGCGCCGACCGACCGAGTCGCAGGAGCATTTAACACAAAGGCGCCATAGGAAACTCCGCTCCGCCCGACCCAGGGCTCGGACTCGGGCTAAGCCCTGGAAGACGGCGAGCTCCGCTCCGCCCGACCCAGGGCTCGGACTCGGGCTAAGCCCCGGAAGACGGCGAACTCCGCTCCGCCCGACCCAGGGCTCGGACTCGGGCTAAGCCCCGGAAGACGGCGAACTCCGCTCCGCCCGACCCAGGGCTCGGACTCGGGCTAAGCCCCGGAAGACGGTGAACTCCGCTCCGCCCGACCCAGGGCTCGGACTCGGGCTAAGCCCCGGAAGACGGCGAACTCCGCTCCGCCCGACCCAGGGCTCGGACTCGGGCTAAGCCCCGGAAGACGACGAACTCCGCTCCGCCCGACCCAGGGCTCGGACTCGGGCTCAGCCCCAGAAGATGACGAACTCCGCTCCGCCCGACCCAGGGCTCGGACTCGGGCTAAGCCCCGGAAGACGACGAACTCCGCTCCGCCCGACCCAGGGCTCGGACTCGGGCTCAGCCCCAGAAGACGACGAACTCCGCTTCGCCCGACCCAGGGCTCGGACTCGGGCTCAGCCCTAGAAGACGACGAACTCCGCTTCGCCCGACCCTAGGGCTCGGACTCCGCCCCGGCCTCTGCCGAATGACCTCCGCCTCGCCCGACCCAGGGGCTCGGGCTCGGCCTCGGCCACGGAAGACAGACTCAACCCCGGCTTCGGAGGAGCCCCCACGTCGCCCGACCTCGGGCGCGGGCCCGCCACGTCAACAGGAAGCGCCATCATCACCCTACCCCAAGCCGACTCGGGCCGCAAAGAACAAGACCGGTGTCCCATCTGGCTAGCTCCGCCAGATAGGCAATGATGGCGCCCCACGTGCCCTGTGACGACGGCGGCTCTCAGCTCTCTTACGGAAGCAGGAGGACGTCAGCAAGGACTCGACCGCTCCGACAGCTGTCCCTCCGCCAGGCTCCGCTGCTCCTCCGACGGCCACGACATCACACCGACTGGGTGCCAAGATCTCTCCGGCTGCCACATCGGCATGTACTTAGGGCGCTAGCTCTCCCTCGCTAGACACGTAGCACTCTGCTACACCCCCATTGTACACCTGGATCCTCTCCTTACGCGTATAAAAGGAAGGACCAGGGCCTTCTTAGAGAAGGTTGGCCGCGCGGGGACGAGGGCGGGACAGGCGCTCTCTTGGGGCCGCTCGCTTCCCTCACCCGCGTGGACGCTTGTAACCCCCTACTGCAAGCGCACCCGACCTGGGCGCGGGACGAACACGAAGGCCGCGGGATTTCCACCTCTCTCACGCCCGTCTCCGGCCACCTCGCCTCCCCCCTTCGCGCTCGCCCAAGCGCTCGACCCATCTGGGCTGGGGCACGCGGCACACTCACTCGTCGGCTTAGGGACCCCCCGGTCTCGAGACGCCGACAGTTGGCACGCCAGGTAGGGGCCTGCTGCGTGCTGACGAACAGCTTCCCGTCAAGCTCCAGATGGGCAGTCTCCAGCAACCTCTCCGGCCCGGGACGGTGCTCCGTTTCGGGAGTCTTGAGTTCATGTCCTTCGACGGCAGCTACGACATGATACTCCTTCCACCGCCGCGCGACAACGACAATGGCGGCCGACAACCCGCCCGCCGGCGGCGGAATTGACGACATCTTCCCCGCGTGGTGGAAGAACAGCATTCGAGCTTGCCCCGTCCTCTCCCCCGCCAACGGAGGAGGAGGCGGGGCAACCAAGGCCAAGCGGGAGGCCGCGCTTCGTCGGCTGTCGAGCGAATCGACGTCCCCAGCGCCCCAACAGGGGGCGCGTCGGGCGTCGGCCTCGCGTTTGAGACGAAGGCGAGCGCCGTCCCCCCGCGACACACCAAGCCCGAGCAAGTGGACGACGCCAGCGCGCTCGCGGAGGGCTTGCAGGGTGTCGCCCTCATACCTAAGACGACGGTGCAATTAGTCCCCGACGTGACTATGTCGCTCCTCGTCGATCAAAAGGTACTGACTGATTCCCATCCTACGTTATTTCGACTCGGCCTCAACCCGCCTAGCGACCTCGCTTTGGCGGACGCTCTCGTTGAGGCGAGTGCAACCCCTCTGGGGTTTCGTATGCAGTCGCCTTGGGACCGGTTGACGGACGTCTCGACCTACGGGCCCTCTGGGTCCGAGGAAGATGACGATCCCAGCATCTGTTGGGATTTCTCTGGATTTGGCAACCCCAGTGCCATGCGGGATTTTATGACCGCATGTGACTACTGCCTCTCCGACTGTTCCGACGGTAGCCGCAGCCTTGACGACAAGGACTGCGGCCCAAGCCGCGAATGTTTCCACGTCGAGCTAGGGGATCCCCCCGAAGGCAACGATCTCGGCATGCCGGAGGACGGTGATCTCCCTAGGCCGGTGCCTCGCGCTGACATCCCGCGGGAGCTAGATGTGGTCCCCGTTCCGGTGGGGGGTCACGACCCACAGCTCGAGCAAGTCCGCGGGGTGCAGGCCAGGCTCGACGAGGGAGCAGGAGCGCTTGAGTCGATCCGCCGGGACGTCGGGCAGGTATGGGCGGGCCAACCCCCGGCCGGAGAAATACGTCACCTGCCCCAGGGTTTCCAGCACCGCGTCGCCAACGACGTCAGGGTCAGGCCGCCACCCGCATCCAGCGGGGTCGGTCAGAACCTGGCAGCCGCAGCGATGCTCCTCCGCGCGATGTCGGAGCCATCAACCACCGAGGGTCGGCGAATCCAGGGAGAGCTCAAGAATCTCCTGGAAGGCGCTGCGGCCCGACGGGCCGAGAGCTCTGCCTCCCGAAGGCAGGGATACCCCTCGGAACCTCATGCCGCGACTTCCCGATTCATGCGGGAAGCCTCGGTTTACACCGGGCGCACGCGCAACACCGCGCCTGCGGCCCCGGGCCACCTCGGCAACGAGCACCATCGTCGCGACCGTCGGGCCCACCTCGACGAAAGGGTGCGCCGAGGCTACCACCCCAGGCGTGGGGGACGTTACGACAGCGGGGAGGATCGGAGTCCCTCGCCCGAACCACCCGGTCCGCAGGCCTTCAGTCGGGCCATCCGACGGGCGCCGTTCCCGGCCCGGTTCCGACCCTCGACTACTATCACAAAGTACTCGGGGGAAACGAGACCGGAACTGTGGCTCGCAGACTACCGCCTGGCCTGCCAACTGGGTGGAACGGACGACGACAACCTCATCATCCGCAACCTCCCCCTGTTCCTCTCCGACACTGCTCGCGCCTGGTTGGAGCACCTGCCTTCGGGGCAGATCTCCAGCTGGGATGATTTGGTCCAAGCCTTCGCCGGCAATTTCCAGGGCACGTACGTGCGCCCCGGGAATTCCTGGGACCTCCGAAGCTGCCGGCAGCAGCCGGGAGAGTCTCTTCGTGTCACACCCGGTTTTAGAAGGCAAACCGAATGCAAACCATGTACGTGCCAGGATCAGTTATTCACGTACACAGCAGTTACATAATATGGACATCATCACACAGTGTTCAAAATAGTATTAATAAGGGAAATAGTCGATTACATCATACGTCTGAGACGTCCATATAGTTCTTACAATAAATCAAAGTGCGGAAAAGAAACGTAGATAACGCGGCCTTCACAGGCAGCCGACTGGGGGGTTGCCGCTAACCCACACCTAGAACTCGTCGTAGTCCTAGAACTCCTGGAAGTCTCCTTCCACAGCCTCATCTTCGCCTGAGCAGTGGTTGCAATGCTGACAACCTGGGGGGGGGGTTTGGTGTGTAGAGCAAGGGTGAGTACACATCAACATACTCAGCAAGTATCCTGTTTGGCTGTAGTGGACTAGCTTTATGTGGGGATAAGTCAAGCAGTTGCTTTTAGTTGGTCAGGTTATTACTTACTAGTAGAAAGCCAGGTTTTAACATTGACCCAAGTTATTAGCCCAATGTATCCTTTCCAAACGGAAAGAATACCACTTACCAATACCATAATCGTTATCAGAACGATCAATCTCATTGTCACCTGTACCAAAGTATCTCTGATCAAGTATCACTAATCTCTGGAGCTCCCTTGGCCGCTCATAACCGCGAGCACGGCTGATATATCAGTTTCATAACACTCTGCAGAGGTTGTGCACTTTACCCACAAGCCGTGATTCCCTCTCTGGCCCGGGCTTGCAAGACCCTTATTCACTCCCGAGGTGAATGGCCAAGGATTCACTACGAAGCCTTTACAAAGATTCCCCGGGGCTGTAGCCACCCGTTAGGTTTCCTAAATGTACCGCACTCCTCCCCAAGGGACAAATCAACCTTGGCAGAGCGAGCCGCATACACCGAGCCCCATTGACGGCACGACGGCGAAGCGAACTACACCCCGGATCCTCTAATTATTCAGCTAAGGGCACCCCATTCCACCCTCATGGTTGCACTGTTTTCCCGGGCGGTCATCCATTGAACGGGTCCTTACGGAGAGGCACTCGAGAAACCGCTCGAGTCCCCTTAAATGCCACAAGTATAATCATAAATAAGAACGGGAAAACAGCGTATCATAGATAACCACATCATGTTCATTGATTAAAGTTGAGCAATAGCATCAAACTAAGCAGTAATAATCCGACCCAAATAGGTAAACAAGGACATGGATAAAAAAAAGCTAGTCAATCCTTAGGTATAAATGTGTGATGCGGGAGGTGAATTAAAGAATGATTAGGACAGAGATAGGTCAAAGGACACTTGCCTCCACCAACCGACTGCTGCTCAGGGGCTTCTCCTGCGAATTCCTCGGGCTCTTCGACCGGATCGTTCTCTATGCGAGCGCAAACATACATACATCCATCCACATATTTAATACAAAAGAACAGTACACCATACAAGGGAACAAATAAAGCGAATATGCATCAAGTATGACATTTGACATTGCATTTGTTATGGTTAGAAAGAAACGGGAAAAGGGTCTCGCAGGGGGTTAAAGTTTTATGCCCTAATGATTAGTTACAACTGGTTCTTGACAAAAGAATTCTGTTATATACACTAATGGAAACTTAGTCATTTTAAGTTGATCAACATTGAACGAGATAAACAGTTAATCACATGAATCAATTAGCCTAACGGAATTCTAAATTAAGCTTCATATTTCAATAACATTAACAATGATTAGCCTACCTAAAATAAAATAACTATGATCACAGAAAGTAAATAAAATAAAATAAAAAAAATAAAAAACAGGGGGGGGGCGGTTGAACCGGCCCTAGGGCGGTTGAACCGGCCCTGCGCAGGGGGACGCGGCCAGGGGCCAGGGCGGCCGGGGCTGGCCAGGGGCCGGCTGGGGCTGGCCAGGCGGGGGCTGGGGCGCGCGGCCAGGGGCGGCCGTGGCCGGCTGGGGCCAGGGCGGCGCGGCAGCGGCCGGCTGGGGGCGCGGCCAAGGCGGCCAGGCCAGGGCGGCCAGGCGGCCGGGCTGCCGAGGAGAGAGGAGGGGGAGGGGAGAGGGAGGGAGGAGGGAGAGAGGGAGGAGGGGGGGCTCACCGGCGAGGGGCGGCCGACGGCGAGGGCGGCGGCCGGCGCTAGGGCAGGGGGGTAGGGGCGGCGGCGGCTTAGGGTGGGGGAGAGAAAATGAGAGAAAATGAGAGGGAGGGAGAGAGAATTGGGGAAAAAGGGGAGGTGGGGGCGGTTGGGCCTTTTTGGGCCCAAAAGGGGGCGCAAGGGCGGCTGGGCCGGCCGGGGTCGGCCCACGGCGCGGGAGGGAGAGAAAGAGAGGAGAGAGAGAAAGAAAAAGAAAAAGAAAGAAAAGGTTCTCCTTATTTTTCGAAATCCGATCTTTCTACATGAATGCATTTGCACTTTCAAACAATCAAAGAATGCATAGTTCGGCATGGTGCATCAAACAACATAAAACAGTTTTATGGTTTTCTTACACGGGAATTCCAAACCGAATCCCGCTAACTTTGGAAAAGGTCAAGGTCTAGCGAGGGCAAAAAGAAAAAGAAAAGGTAACGCCCGAATTTGGCGAGTAAAGAAAAGAAAAAATTCAACTACAAAATTCGGGGCGTTACAAACCTATCCCCCTTAAAAGAATCTCGCCCTCGAGATTCAGGGCTGGCTAGCAAAGAGCTCTGGGTACTTGGCCACTAGATCATCTTCACGCTCCCAGGTTGCTTCTTCCTCAGAGTGGTGATTCCATTTGACTTTGCACATTCTGATGGTCTTCCTTCGGGTGACTCTGTCTGCAATCTCAAGGATCTGAGCTGGCTTCTCAACATAGGTCAAGTCCTCCTGGACCTCAAGACCTTCCACTGGCAACTGCTCTTCTGGCACACGCAAGCACTTCTTCAACTGAGACACATGAAAGACATCATGCACAGCAGACAAATTCTCTGGCAGGCTGAGCTGATAAGCCACTTCTCCACGCTTTGAGAGGACCTGGTACGGACCAATGTAGCGGGGTGCTAGCTTGCCTTTCACTCCGAATCTTCTGACTCCTCTGATCGGTGACACTTTCAGATAGACAAAGTCTCCGACTTCAAAACTCAGCTCTCTTCTTCTTGTGTCTGCATAGCTTCGCTGCCTCGATTGCGCTATCTTCAGATTCTCTCGGACCATCTTGATGTTCTCTTCGGCTTCAAGCAGAATGTCTGGCCCAAACACTTGCTTCTCTCCAGGCTGATCCCATTGCAACGGAGTTCTACAACTCCTTCCATAAAGCGCCTGAAACGGTGACATCTTCAAACTGGCCTGGTAACTGTTGTTATAGGAAAACTCTGCATAAGGCAATCGCTTGTCCCATCCGGACTGATCTTGCAACGCACAGGCTCTCAACATATCTTCGAGAATTTGATTGGTCCTTTCAGTCTGGCCATCTGTCTGCGGGTGATAAGCTGAACTGAAATTCAGATGTGTGCCCAAGGCTTCATGCAATTGCTGCCAGAAATGAGAGGTGAACTGCGTTCCTCTGTCTGACACTATCTTCTTTGGCACACCATGAAGACAAACGATCCGAGACATATACAACTCTGCCAATACTGCACTGTTGTAGCTGGTCTTGACAGGTATGAAGTGGGCTGACTTGGTCAAACGGTCCACCACTACCCAAATAGAATCGTAGCCGGCTCGAGTGCGAGGCAATCCGACTATGAAATCCATACCAATTTCATCCCATTTCCACTGAGGGATCTGCAACGGTTGCAATAATCCAGCTGGTCTCTGGTGCTCTGCCTTAATTCTTCGACAACTATCGCACTTAGCCACATGCTCTGCGATTTCCCTCTTCATTCCGTACCACCAGAATTTCTTCTTCAGATCCTGATACATCTTCTCACTACCAGGGTGAATCGAATAGGCTGTCTCATGAGCTTCCTTGAGGATCAACTCTCGAATAGACTGGACATTGGGAACACATAAGCGGTCTTTGAACCATATCACGCCTTCAGCATCTTCTCGAAAATCTTTGCCTCTGCCATCTAGAATCAATCGCCGAATCTCACTGATCTTTTCATCATTCTTCTGCGCTTCTTTGATTTCTCGCTCCAAGGTAGGTTCCAATTCAACTGTGACTCCTCGCGAATTGTTCAGAAACCCGAGACTCAACCTGTCGAACTCCTTGGCCAACTCATAAGGCATCGGGCGAGCGACCATCAGATTGACTTGACTCTTTCTGCTCAAAGCATCTGCCACTACGTTTGCTTTGCCTGGATGGTAATGAATCTCCAACTCATAGTCTTTGATCAGCTCTAACCATCTTCGTTGCCTCATGTTTAGCTCTGTCTGAGTGAATATGTACTTCAGACTCTTGTGATCTGTGTAAACATCGCATTTCTGTCCATACAGATAGTGCCTCCATGTCTTCAGTGCGTGAACCACTGCTGCCAACTCTAGATCATGGATTGGGTAGTTCTTCTCATGAACCTTCAGCTGTCGGGACGAGTAAGCCACAACTCTTCCCTCTTGCATCAACACGCATCCCAAACCTGTGTAACAAGCATCACAATACACCGAGAAGGGCTTGTGCACATCAGGCAAGATTAGGACAGGCGAGGTAGTCAACTTCTCTTTCAGCGCTTCAAAGGCCTCTTGACATTTCTGGGTCCATTTGAACTCAACCTTGTTGCCTAGCAACGCTGTCATTGGCTTCGCAATCTTCGAAAACCCTTCAATGAATCGCCGATAGTATCCGGCCATTCCAATGAAGCTCTTGATTCCTCGAGCATCCGTTGGCGCTTTCCAGTTCAGAATGTCTGCCACTTTCTTCGGATCCACAGCCAATCCTTCCTTGTTGATTATGTGACCCAAGAACAGGACTTCGCTGATCCAGAACTCACACTTGCTCAACTTTGCGTACAACTGGTGCTCTCGCAATCTCTGCAATACCATCCTCAAATGATCTGCGTGCTCTTCTTCGCTTTGGGAATAAATCAGAATGTCATCAATGAATACCACCACAAACTTATCGAGATAATCCATGAATACACTGTTCATCAGATTCATAAAGAAGGCTGGTGCATTGGTTAAACCAAAAGACATCACTGTGAATTCGTACAAACCATACTTGGAAATGAATGCCGTCTTCGGAATGTCCGAAGGTCGGATCCTGAGCTGATGATAACCTGACCTCAGATCAATCTTGGAGAACACACTGGCTCCTCTCAACTGGTCGAACAGATCTTCTATTCTGGGCAAGGGATACTTGTTCTTGATCGTGACCTCATTCAAAGCTCGATAATCGATGCACATCCTCTTGGTGCCATCTTTCTTTTCCACAAATAAGACAGGGGCGGCCCAAGGCGAGGTGCTTGGCCGAATGTAACCTTTCTCTGACAGCTCATCAATCTGCTTCTTAAGCTCAACCAACTCTGGTCCGGATATTCTGTAAGCTCTCTTAAAGATGGGGGCGGTTCCAGGAAGAAGCTCTATGGCAAACTCAACTTTCCGCTCTGGTGGCATACCCGGTAAATCCTTTGGAAACACATCTGGGAATTCAGACACAACCTTGATACTCTCAACTGGATCTGCTTCACTGCTATCGACAGCCATCTGATAACAACTTCCTTTCTTCGGCTCAGGTGGGACTAACTCGGTCACCACTTCCTTTCCTAGTGGGGACACCAACTTGATTGTCCTTTTATCACAACTGATAACTGCCTGATACTTATCTAACCAATTCATCCCTAGGATGACATCTATTCCCTGAGTACCCATTACTATAAGGTTGGCGGGAAACGCTATCCCCCTTATTTCCACACTTATATTTAAACAAATGCTATCAGCTCGAATTCTACCACCAGCTGAGTCAATTTGAATGGGGGTTGACATGGTAGTAGTTGGAAGATTATGTGCTTCTACCCATGATGCAGTAATGAAAGAATGCGTTGCTCCAGTATCAAATAACACTTCTGCAATATGGGAGTCGACTGGGAACATACCTACTATCATGCCGGGGGTCTCCTAAACTGCTTCAGCCTCCAAGTGATTCAATCTTCCATGATTATAGCGCTGTTGAGGGTGGTTGCCTGCTCCAGGCTGAGACACATTCTGCTTTGCTGGGGCATTGGGGCCTGACTGCTGCTGGGCTGCCTTCTTCGGACATTGCATCACCCAATGGCCTTGCTCTCCACAGTGGAAACATGCCCTGTTTCCAACCTGAGCTGGTGCTGCCTGACTGTTCTGCTGGTTTGCTGGGGCAGGAAGACGAGGTGGTTGCTGATTCTGCTTCTGAAACTGACCTCCTGACTGATTGCTCTGACGGTTCTGGTACTGATGCTGAGGATACTGCCTTTGGAACTGCTGATGCTGCTGACGCTGCTGAGGTGGACGCTGGTTCTGCCTGAACTGCTGAGGTTGATTGCCTGAGAAACGAGGGCGGCTGCTGCTTCCAGGCTGGGGTCCACTGATCTTGCGCTTACGATCTTCCATCTCCTTACGCTTCCTTTCTGTCATGATCGCTCTATCAATCAGGTGCTGGAATGTCGGGAAGGTGTGATTCATCAGTTGATACTGCAGGGGGTCGACCAAGCCTCTCAGAAAACGGTATTGTCGCTTGGCGTCAGTGTTGACATCCTCAGGAGCATAGCGAGACAATTGCAGAAACCTGTCTCGATACTCACTGACAGATGATGACCCTTGCTTAAGGGCCAGGAACTCCTCCTTCTTCACTGTCATCAGACCTGCAGGCACGTGGTACTGACGAAAGCTACCTCTGAATTCTTCCCAGGTGATGGTGTCGGGGTTGGCATGGGTGGCGAGGTAAGACTCCCACCATGACTGGGCTGCTCCTCTCAACAGACGGGGACCATACAGAACTTTCTCCGTGTCATCGCACTGAGCGGTATGCAACTCCCGCTCCACAGTGCGCAGCCAATCCTCAGCATCCATGGGGTCAGAAGAATGAGCGAACGTTGGGGGATGACCTCTCATGAATTCAGCACGCTTGTCTCTGGGCATCTGAGGCATCTGAGGCTGGGGTGGTGCTTGCTGCTGTTGCTGCTGCTGAATGGCGGCCAGAGTCTGACCGATGGCTTGAACTGCCTGAGTCTGCATCATAAACATTTGCTCGATCGACATCGGGGGCGGGGGTGGCAGCTGCTGCTGCTGGGGCGCCTCATCTTGTTGACCGGCTTGCTCCTGCTGAGCACGCCTTCCTCCTCTGCGCCTGTTCTCTGACATCTGCAGAATGCAACCACACATCAGAACTGATCTGGCAAATCTTGCAGCATAAGAAAAGAGTATAGAATTCTTCAACAGCACTGAGCAGGTGAGCATCTTCACTGATCTCCAACACAGACCACACAACTTCTCAGATCAAGAGGAAAGTGGAATAAAAGGTTTCCCAACTATATAACTAACTCCATTAACATAATATGTAAACCAAAATGCAGGGGATACCCACACTCTGGTGACAATCATTACAAAGATCCAAACCAAACATAGTTCATCATGACAAACATAAATGCACAGGATATAGCAAACTACCCTGTCTAACTAAGACTAACTAAGACCGAGATTAACGCTAAGACTGAAGCTTCTATGCATATATTTCGTATTAATTACAAGATCCAACTCTAGCGATCTATGGTTCTAGATTTATCTTGGTCTTGCAGTCGGGATTGCCATAAGGCTGGTGTCCACGCTGAGGTGAGCGGTACGGGTGCTGAGTCCCGACGGGAGCGGGGGAACCACCATCCAGATGACGACGTTCCGCGCGCTCAGCCCGCAGCAGGGCGATCTCAGCACGAGCCCTACTCAGCTCGTCTAATGCATGGTCCAGCTCCGTGTTTAGCACGGCGGCTAGGTTGACTGTGCTGCTCAACCTAGGATTGCCCTCACCGACAGGTGAGACAATCACGCCTCCTGTGCTGCCAGATGGACGGCGGGGGTAATACTTCAGGTCAAGACCGTCAGCTGCCCCACCGAAAACCGAGCAGTAGTGCGAAAGCGCACGCCGTGCAGCATCTTGCATGGCTGCCTCAGCTGAGTCCCGTTCAGAGATAGAATAGTGCTCTGAGCAGGCCTCTGCACCCTGGAGACTGTTCTCCGGGCAGCGCACCAAGCAAGTTGCCTCCCAACAGTCCGGGTGGACCCCGCGACTATGCTGGTAGACCACACAGCGATACTCGACGGACCAAGTATGCTGGTCAAATGCCCGACGTAGCAGGGTGTCGAGCGCATCGTGGAAGTGACACCCGCGAGCAGCGTCACGAGTGATGGGTTGAGCAACCCATCCTTCCGGCTCAGGGTTAGCAGAGAAGTCGGTGTCGTGGCTCGAGCTGTCGTCGCCATCTCCGTCGTCTGGGTCTCCTCCAGCAGCTACTCCAGAAGCTGGGGCGCCCAGTGGTGGTGCAGGGGGCGCCTCCAGAGGAAGCACAGGAGAGCAGCTCCTCACAGACTCTATCTCCTGCTGGAGCGAGAAAGAAGAGCCCTGCTGCTCCTGTCGTCGACGTTCCTGCTCCTCATGCAGGCGGTGGTGTAGTCTCTCCAAGTGGCTGGACTGTCCGGCCACGGGACGGCGAAGCGGACGCTCAGCAAGGCGGGAGGGTAAGAAGGGGATGACGGACTTTCGTGCAGTGTGTCTAAGTCGAGCCATCTATAAAAGACATCGCAAGCAAAAGGGTGAGAACAGAATTAATATGACCAGCAAATAATGAATCATAAGTAAATGAAGGATTAGAATAAAACATGATTTTCAGCAAGGTATAATATATAGTAGAACATAGGTTTGGTCGGTATGACCAACTTTTGAAGGGATATCAAAGTCAAGGCAGAGACAGAGGTCTATAGTCCTTAGAACGACCATTCTACTCTAGGTTAGCGGTCCTACAGTCAGCACGGCTTTGATACCACTTATGTCACACCCGGTTTTAGAAGGCAAACCGAATGCAAACCATGTACGTGCCAGGATCAGTTATTCACGTACACAGCAGTTACATAATATGGACATCATCACACAGTGCTCAAAATAGTATTAATAAGGGAAATAGTCGATTACATCATACGTCTGAGACGTCCATATAGTTCTTACAATAAATCAAAGTGCGGAAAAGAAACGTAGATAACGCGGCCTTCACAGGCAGCCGACTGGGGGGTTGCCGCTAACCCACACCTAGAACTCGTCGTAGTCCTGGAACTCCTGGAAGTCTCCTTCCACAGCCTCATCTTCGCCTGAGCAGTGGTTGCAATGCTGACAACCTGGGGGGGGGTTTGGTGTGTAGAGCAAGGGTGAGTACACATCAACATACTCAGCAAGTATCCTGTTTGGCTGTAGTGGACTAGCTTTATGTGGGGATAAGTCAAGCAGTTGCTTTTAGTTGGTCAGGTTATTACTTACTAGTAGAAAGCCAGGTTTTAACATTGACCCAAGTTATTAGCCCAATGTATCCTTTCCAAACGGAAAGAATACCACTTACCAATACCATAATCGTTATCAGAACCATCAATCTCATTGTCACCTGTACCAAAGTATCTCTGATCAAGTATCACTAATCTCTGGAGCTCCCTTGGCCGCTCATAACCGCGAGCACGGCTGATATATCAGTTTCATAACACTCTGCAGAGGTTGTGCACTTTACCCACAAGCCGTGATTCCCTCTCTGGCCCGGGCTTGCAAGACCCTTATTCACTCCCGAGGTGAATGGCCAAGGATTCACTACGAAGCCTTTACAAAGATTCCCCGGGGCTGTAGCCACCCGTTAGGTTTCCTAAATGTACCGCACTCCTCCCCAAGGGACAAATCAACCTTGGCAGAGCGAGCCGCATACACCGAGCCCCATTGACGGCACGACGGCGAAGCGAACTACACCCCGGATCCTCTAATTATTCAGCTAAGGGCACCCCATTCCACCCTCATGGTTGCACTGTTTTCCCGGGCGGTCATCCATTGAACGGGTCCTTACGGAGAGGCACTCGAGAAACCGCTTGAGTCCCCTTAAATGCCACAAGTATAATCATAAATAAGAACGGGAAAACAGCGTATCATAGATAACCACATCATGTTCATTGATTAAAGTTGAGCAATAGCATCAAACTAAGCAGTAATAATCCGACCCAAATAGGTAAACAAGGACATGGATAACAAAAAGCTAGTCAATCCTTAGGTATAAATGTGTGATGTGGGAGGTGAATTAAAGAATGATTAGGACAGAGATAGGTCAAAGGACACTTGCCTCCACCAACCGACTGCTGCTCAGGGGCTTCTCCTGCGAATTCCTCGGGCTCTTCGACCGGATCGTTCTCTATGCGAGCGCAAACATACATACATCCATCCACATATTTAATACAAAAGAACAGTACACCATACAAGGGAACAAATAAAGCGAATATGCATCAAGTATGACATTTGACATTGCATTTGTTATGGTTAGAAAGAAACGGGAAAAGGGTCTCGCAGGGGGTTAAAGTTTTATGCCCTAATGATTAGTTACAACTGGTTCTTGACAAAAGAATTCTGTTATATACACTAATGGAAACTTAGTCATTTTAAGTTGATCAACATTGAACGAGATAAACAGTTAATCACATGAATCAATTAGCGTAACAGAATTCTAAATTAAGCTTCATATTTCAATAACATTAACAATGATTAGCCTACCTAAAATAAAATAACTATGATCACAGAAAGTAAATAAAATAAAATAAAAAAAATAAAAAAACAGGGGGGGGCGGTTGAACCGGCCCTAGGGCGGTTGAACCGGCCCTGCGCAGGGGGACGCGGCCAGGGGCCAGGGCGGCCGGGGGCGGCCAGGCGGGCGGCCGGGGCTGGCCAGGGGCCGGCTGGGGCTGGCCAGGCGGGGGCTGGGGCGCGCGGCCAGGGGCGGCCGTGGCCGGCTGGGGCCAGGGCGGCGCGGCAGCGGCCGGCTGGGGGCGCGGCCAAGGCGGCCAGGCCAGGGCGGCCAGGCGGCCGGGCTGCCGAGGAGAGAGGAGGGGGAGGGGAGAGGGAGGGAGGAGGGAGAGAGGGAGGAGGGGGGGCTCACCGGTGAGGGGCGGCCGACGGCGAGGGCGGCGGCTGGCGCTAGGGCAGGGGGGTAGGGGCGGCGGCGGCTTAGGGTGGGGGAGAGAAAATGAGAGAAAATGAGAGGGAGGGAGAGAGAATTGGGGAAAAAGGGGAGGTGGGGGGGCGGTTGGGCCTTTTTGGGCCCAAAAGGGGGCGCAAGGGCGGCTGGGCCGGCCGGGGTCGGCCCACAGCGCGGGAGGGAGAGAAAGAGAGGAGAGAGAGAAAGAAAAAGAAAAAGAAAGAAAAGGTTCTCCTTATTTTTCGAAATCCGATCTTTCTACATGAATGCATTTGCACTTTCAAACAATCAAAGAATGCATAGTTCGGCATGGTGCATCAAACAACATAAAACAGTTTTATGGTTTTCTTACACGGGAATTCCAAACCGAATCCCGCTAACTTTGGAAAAGGTCAAGGTCTAGCGAGGGCAAAAAGAAAAAGAAAAGGTAACGCCCGAATTTGGCGAGTAAAGAAAAGAAAAAATTCAACTGCAAAATTCGGGGCGTTACACTTCGGGACTACATCCGGCGATTCTCGAAGCAGCGCACCGAGCTGCCCAACATCACCGACTCGGATGTCATCGGCGCGTTCCTTGCCGGCACCACCTGCCGCGACCTGGTGAGTAAGTTGGGTCGCAAGACCCCCACCAGGGCGAGCGAGCTGATGGACATCGCCACCAAGTTCGCCTCTGGCCAGGAGGCGGTCGAGGCCATCTTCCGAAAGGACAAGCAGCCCCCAAGGCCGCCCATCGGAAGAGGCTCCCGAGGCGTCTACTCCGCGCGGCGCCAAGAAGAAAGGCAAGAAGAAGTCGCAAGCGAAACGCGACGCCGCCGACGCGGACCTTGTCGCCGCCGCCGAGTACAAGAACCCTCGGAAGCCCCCCGGAGGTGCTAACCTTTTCGACAAGATGCTTAAGGAGCCATGCCCCTACCATCAGGGGCCCGTCAAGCACACCCTTGAGGAGTGCGTCATGCTTCGGCGCCACTTCCACAGGGCCGGGCCACCCGCAGAGGGTGGCAGGGCCCGCGACGACGACAAAAAGGAAGATCACCAAGCAGGAGAGTTCCCCGAGGTCCGCGACTGCTTCATGATCTACGGTGGGCATGCGGCGAATGCCTCGGCTCGGCATCGCAAGCAAGAGCGCCGGGAGGTCTGCTCGGTGAAGGTGGCGGCGCCAGTCTACCTAGACTGGTCCGACAAGCCCATCACCTTCGACCAAGCTGACCACCCCGACCACGTGCCGAGCCCGGGGAAATACCCGCTCGTCGTCGACCCCATCGTCGGCGACGTCAGGCTCACCAAGGTCCTGATGGACGGGGGCAGCTGCCTCAACATCATCTACGCCGAAACCCTCAGGCTCCTGCGCGTCGATCTGTCCTCCGTCCGAGCAGGCGCTGCGCCCTTCCACGGGATCATTCCTGGGAAGCGCGTCCAGCCCCTCGGATGGCTCGACCTTCCCGTCTGCTTCGGAACGCCCTCCAACTTCCGAAGGGAGACTTTGACGTTCGAGGTGGTCGGGTTCCGAGGAACCTACCACGCGGTACTGGGGAGGCCATGCTACGCGAAGTTCATGGCCGTCCCCAACTACACCTACCTGAAGCTCAAGATGCCGGGCCCCAACGGGGTCATCACCGTCGGCCCCACGTACAAACACGCGTTCGAATGCGACGTGGAGTGCGTGGAGTACGCTGAGGCCCTCGCCGAGTCCGAGGCCCTCATCGCCGACCTGGAGAACCTCTCCAAAGAGGTGCCAGACGTGAAGCGTCATGCCGGCAACTTCGAGCCAGCGGAGACGGTTAAGGCCGTCCCTCTCGACCCCAGTGGCAACACCTCCAAGCAGATCCGGATCGGTTCCGGGCTCGACCCCAAATAGGAAGCAGTGCTCGTCGACTTTCTCCGCGCAAACGCCGACGTCTTTGCGTGGAGTCCCTCGGACATGCCCGGCATACCGAGGGATGTCGCCGAGCACTCGCTGGATATTCGGGCCGGAGCCCGACCCGTCAGGCAGCCTCTGCGCCGATTCGACGAGGAGAAGCGCAGAGTGATAGGCGAGGAGATCCACAAGCTAATGGCAGCAGGGTTCATCAAAGAGGTATTCCATCCCGAATGGCTTGCCAACCCTGTGCTTGTGAGAAAGAAAGGGGGGAAATGGCGGATGTGTGTAGACTACACTGGTCTCAACAAAGCATGTCCGAAGGTTCCCTACCCTCTACCTCGCATCGATCAAATCGTGGATTCCACTGCTGGGTGCGAAACCCTGTCCTTCCTCGATGCCTACTCAGGGTATCACCAAATCCGGATGAAAGAGTCCGACCAGCTCGCGACTTCTTTCATCACGCCCTTCGGCATGTACTGCTATGTCACCATGCCGTTCGATTTGAGGAATGCGGGCGTGACGTACCAGCGGTGCATGAACCATGTGTTCGGCGAACACATCGGTCGCACAGTCGAGGCCTACGTCGATGACATCGTAATCAAGACAAGGAAGGCTTCCGACCTCCTCTCCGACCTTGAAGTGACATTCCGATGTCTCAAAGCGAAAGGCGTCAAGCTCAATCCCGAGAAGTGTGTCTTCGGGGTGCCCCGGGGCCTGCTCTTGGGGTTCATCGTCTCCGAGTGAGGCATCGAAGCCAACCCGGAGAAGATCACGGCTATCACCAGCATGGGGCCCATCAAGGACTTAAAAGGCGTATAGAGGGTCATGGGATGTCTCGTGGCCCTGAGCCGCTTCATCTCCCGCCTCGGCGAAAGGGGTCTGCCTCTGTACCGCCTGTTAAGGAAGGCCGAGTGTTTCGCTTGGACCCCTGAGGCCGAGGAAGCTCTCGGGAACCTGAAGGCGCTCCTCACAAAGGCGCCTATCTTGGAACCCCCAGCTGATGGAGAAGCCCTCTTGGTCTACGTCGCCGCGACCACTCAGGTGGTTAGCGCCGCGATTATGGTCGAGAGGCGAGAAGAGGGGCATGCATTGCCCGTTCAGAGGCCAGTTTACTTCGTCAGCGAGGTACTGTCCGAAACCAAGATCCGCTACCCACAAGTTCAGAAGCTGCTGTATGCAGTGATCCTGACGAGGCGAAAGTTGCGACATTACTTCGAGTCTCATCCGGTAACTGTGGTGTCATCCTTCCCCCTGGGGGAGATCATCCAGTGCCGAGAGGCCTCGGGCAGGATCGCAAAGTGGGCGGTGGAAATCATGGGCGAGACAATCTCGTTCGCCCCTCGGAAGGCCATCAAGTCCCAGGTATTGGCGGACTTCGTAGCCGAATGGGTCGACACCCAGCTGCCGACGGCTCCGATCCAACCAGAGCTCTGGACCATGTTTTTCGACGGGTCGCTGATGAAGACGGGAGCCGGCGCGGGCCTGCTCTTCATCTCACCCCTCGGGAAACACCTACGCTACGTGCTACGCCTCCATTTCCCGGCGTCCAACAATGTGGCTGAGTACGAGGCTCTGGTCAACGGGTTGCGGATCGCCCTCGAGCTAGGGGTCAGACGCCTCGACGCCCGCGGTGACTCACAGCTCGTCATTGACCAAGTCATGAAGAACTCCCACTGCCGTGACCCGAAGTTGGAGGCCTACTGCGATGAGGTTCGGCGCCTGGAAGACAAGTTCTACGGGCTCGAGCTTAACCACATCGCTCGGCGCTACAACGAGACTGCGGACGAGCTGGCAAAAATAGCCTCGGGGCGAACGACGGTTCCCCCGGACGTCTTCTCCCAGGATCTGCATCAACCCTCCGTCAAGATCAACGACATGCCCGAGCCCGAGGTACCCTCGGCCCAGCCTGAGGTACCCTCGGCCCAGCCCGAGGCGTCCTCGGTTCAGCCCGAGGTACCCTCGGCCCCCGAGGGCGAGGCACTGCACGTCGAGGAGGAGCGGAGCGGGGCCACGCCTGATCGAGATTGGCAGACACCGTACCTGCAATATCTCCGCCAAGGAGAGCTACCCCTCGACCAAGCCAAGGCTCGGCGGGTAGCGCGACGCGCCAAGTCATTCGTCTTGCTGGGCGATGAGAAGGAGCTCTACCACCGCAGCCCCTCGGGCATCCTCCAGCGATGCATCTCCATCGCCGAAGGTCAGGAACTCCTGCGAGAAATACACTCGGGGGCTTGCGGCCATCATGCAGCGCCTCGAGCCCTCGTCGGGAATGCTTTCCGGCAAGGCTTCTACTGGCCAACGGCGGTGGCTGACGCCACTAGAATTGTCCGCACCTACGAAGGGTGCCAATTCTATGCGAAGCAGACCCACCTGCCCGCTCAAGCTCTGCAGACGATACCCATCACCTGGCCCTTTGCTGTGTGGGGTCTGGACCTTGTCGGTCCCTTGCAGAAGGCGCTCGGGGGCTACACGCACCTGCTGGTCGCCATCGACAAATTCTCCAAGTGGATCGAGGTCCGACCCCTGAACAGCATCAGGTCCGAGCAGGCGGTGGCGTTCTTCACCAACATCATCCATCGCTTCGAAGTCCCAAACTCCATCATCACCGACAACGGCACCCAGTTCACCGGCAGAAAATTCTTGGACTTCTGCGAGGATCACCACATCCGGGTGAACTGGGCCGCCGTGGCTCATCCCATGACGAATGGGCAAGTAGAGCGTGCCAACGGCATGATTCTACAAGGGCTCAAGCCTCGGATTTACAACGACCTCAACAAGTTCGGCAAGCGATGGATGAAGGAACTCCCGTCGGTGGTCTGGAGCCTGAGGACGACGCCAAGCCGGGCCACGGGTTTCACACCGTTCTTCCTGGTCTACGGGGCCGAGGTCGTCTTGCCCACTGACCTGGAATACGGCTCCCCGAGGACAAGGGCCTACGACGATCAAAGCAACCAAGCTAGCCGAGAAGACTCACTGGACCAGCTGGAAGAGGCTCGGGACAAGGCCTTACTACACTCGGCGCGGTATCAGCAGTCCCTGCGGCGCTACCACGCCCGAGGGGTCCGGCCCCGGGACCTCCAGGTGGGCGACCTGGTGCTTCGGCTGCGGCAAGACGCCCGAGGGAGGCACAAGCTCACGCCCCCCTGGGAGGGGCCATTCGTCATCGCCAAAGTTCTGAAGCCCGGAACGTACAAGCTGGCCAACAGTCAAGGCGAGGTCTACGGCAACGCTTGGAACATCAAACAGCTACGTCGCTTCTACCCTTAAGATGTTTTCAAGTTGTTCATATACCTCGCACCCACGCAGAGTTTAGTCATCAAGGAAGGGTCGGCCTCGCCTCGGCAAAGCCCGACCCTCCCTCGGGGGCTAAAAGGGGGGGAACCCCCTCTGCGTCGAAATTTTCCTCGAAAAAAGATCTCTTCTGCCAGAATATCTTTCGTGCTTTTTGACTACTTCGAAAAGTGGGTCCTGGAAACGACGGAGTACATGTAAGCAGCCAAGGCTGACCGAGCCGAGGGACTCCTACGCCTCCGGGATACGGATACCTCACTCATCACCTTCTGCGATAAGTAACTCGCGTTCGGATAAAGTGATTCCGCGGACCGAACAAGTCTTTACGTTCGGAAGCCCTTCTGCCGAAGCAATCCTTCGAGCCTTCTCGACTGAGTCGGTGACAGGGTCCCATGGACGGGTGAAAGTACGCGTAAGCGGCAAGGCCGACCGAGCCGAGGGACCCCCACGCCTCCGGGATACGGATACCTCACTCATCACCTTCCGCGAGAAGCAACTCTCGCCCGCACAAACATCCCTGTTACCAACAAAAAGTCCAGATACTCGAAACAAGAGGAAAAGAAACGCAGCTTTACAACGCAGCGAGGGTGTGTTTTCTGGCCTCAGCGGCCGCAGAAGGCACACGCTACAAGACAATCTGATCTTGCAGGCTCGGGTCTTCACGCTGGAAGGGAGCTGTAGCACCCTCGGCATCGACGATACCTTCAGCAAGGTCCGACCCAGCCTCGGACGGCGACGCGGTCCAGGGACTTCTCCGGGAATCCGGCCCGAGCAGGCGGCTCGGCCGGTTACCCCAGGGGCCTCGGCCAACCATCTTCCAAGGGCGCCAGCCCGGTCCGAGGCCTCGGCTGATCAACTCCGGCATCGGTCCCGCTGACGAACAACCCGGCTAGGCTCCGGCCAACCAGGTTTTCATTTTTCAAGCCAACTCCGCCTCTGTTCGTGCTGATATCGCTACCCCTGGCTTCGGCTCGTCGAAGAGCAGCCAAGGGGTCTCTTTAACTAAGCTAGAGGAGCCTCAGACAACAAGGCCGATCGAGCCGAGGGACTCCTACGCCTCCGGGATACGGATACCTCACTCGTCACCTTGACGCGGGGCGACTCATGCTTGGTGAAGCGGTTCAGATAATCAACAGGCGAGTCTTAGTGCTCGAAAATGAGGAAAAAACACGGCTCCGTGCCAAAATTACACACATGTTCAGGCCTCGACAGCCATAATGAACAAAAACACTGGCATTCAAAGTGCCATTTCAAACGGAACTCTGGTTCCGTCCCCGCGGGTATGAGCAACCTCGAGCCTGCGGGGCGACGAGCGTCGGGAGACCTGCCAGCGACCTCTACAGCAGCAGCCATGGTCCCGGGTGGACGCGGCCACCGGAGGGCTCTCGTTCGCGTTCCCGCTCAAGGGACGCGAACCAGCTATTAAAGCCAAAGAGCGGGCCGCTCCTAAGCGCACCCGCAGGTCCTCGCTGCCGTCCTCGCCGCGAATGCGAGGGAGGGGGCGGAATGTTGCATCCTAGCTGGGCAGCAACAGTTCGCCTTCCCCGGCATGGCTGGAGGAAGTCTCCGCGAAACTGGAGGATGCCATTCTTCCCCAGACGCCAGGGGAAGAAAAGGGCAGCCGACCCACGCGGGGGCAGCCCCCCGACTCGCCTCATCCTCCATCTTGGCCTGGATGACGAAAATCCTCGAGGCCGAGGGAGGGGCAGAGGCCGCAGCCCGGCTCGCTTTCCCCCACCATCAAGCCGGAGGTCACCATCTTGGGTGACCGCCGGTGGAGGGGTGCAGCCGGGCTGCATGATGAAAATCCTTGAAGCCGAACGATGGCTGAAAGGTACCAACTCCCATGGAGTTGCGTTCCTCCAACGATGAGGCGAAAAGACGGCGGGTTCCCCCCATCCAGGGGCTTGGAAGGCGGAAAGACGCGACGCATAAGGGAGGAAGAAGACATGGTCGCCTTCCGAAAGGGGTCACCCTCCTTTTAAAGGTAACTCTCCCTACGTGCGCCCCCAAACGTCACGGGCTGAGTCTTCTCCAACACACTCCAAGGCCCCTCCCTGCGGCGCGGGGGCTGGGTCCCGCGTGTCATGCAAACTGGCTCAGAGCAGAAGAAGCCAAAGCGCCGCGCGTGGTGCACACAACCGCCCAGCGGTTACAAGCGACCCCCCACTTTTGCCCAGACCAACGGGCGGAAGGGGCGGGCAGTCATGCAGGCGGAATGCAACCGCGCCAGGCGGACGCGCTTCTCCGACTCCCAACGCGCCAGCATGGAGGCCCAGGCCCACGCGTCACGCAACCGGCGCGCCAGATGCTGCATGCAAGCAACCGCACCGCCACTTGCGCCACCACCGCGCCTCTTCGGTTGCAGAACCAATACCGCGACTCGAGGCGGCCCAGCGCGCGACCCAGCAGCGCCAGCCTGGCGCGACGGTCAATACGGCCAAAAGTGGGCCGGCAGTAATGACGGTGGCAGGCAGGCGGGAGCAGCGGTCACGTCGTCGGCCAGACTCACGTCCCGTCCGGGGGCAGCGAGAGAACCCCCTCTCACGGCGTGAAGACAGGGCGCCCGTGATCCGTTCCTCGAACGGCTCGCGCACGCGCAACGGCCGCCCCGCCAACAACTCACCCCATCGCATTAACTCCGCGGCGGGACAGGCGACGCTTCTGGCAGGAGAAGCGGGCGACGCTTCGCCTTCGCCATAATAACCGCGCCAAAAAAGGTACGCCACGTCGTTCGATTTCGTATCCTTTTCCTTTTTTCCTCTTTCTCTATCTCTTGCAACAGGGACCGGGAAAGGGGGATACCCCGAAAAGGATCCTTCCCTGTGAAGGAACCGGGCTCCAAGCCCCCCTACTGATCAGAGGTTCGAAGGCTGGCCCTCCGAGGGGTTCAACAGTCGCCTCAGATCGCGTGGGCCCTACACCCACTACTGGTCAGAGGTTCGAAGGTCGGCCCCCCGAAGGGCTCCACGGCCGCCTCAGGCTACTCGGGCTCCGCGCCCATTACTGATCAGGGGTTCGAAGGCTGGCCCCCGAAGGGTTCACAGTCGCCTCAGACGCCGAGCGAGGGATGACCAGGGGTACGTTCGATACATAACCAAGGCTCGGGCTGCGCTCCCGAGGTACCCTAGGACATTTCCGAGACCAGCGGGAGCGATCTTGTAACGAAATCCCATCGGAGGGAGGCATCGAGCCCTCGGACCCCGTCGCCAGGGGACCGGGTCCGGCAGATCACCCGCAGGTACTTTTGGGCGTGCCTCTGGGCCCCTAGCCGACCCCCAACGAACGGGGCACAGACGTCCACTCGGATTACCCGCTTGCAGCTCACCGGAGACACCATGTTCGGTGCCCATCGAGGGTAACATGGCGCTCTCCCCCCCTCCTCCTTGCGGAAAGGCGACGTAGGGGCTTATGTAAAAAAGCCGAGTCTGTCCCTGATCGCCCTCTCGCCCTGTGCGGAGGCTCGGGGGCTGCTCTCGCAAACTCGGCTCTGGCCGAACCGTTGACAGCGTCAACATACCGGCCCGAGAACTTGGGCCCCGACCGTGCACCCGGGCTACGGCCAGTTCGCATGAGGGAACAACCAGACCAGCCGAAGCATTACGCAAGGCATTAAGACCTCGAGGGAGTGAAATCACTCCTCCGAGGCCTCGGGGGCTACACCCGGCGGGTGCACTCGCGCGCACCCACCGGAACAAAATGCAACCGAGAAAGGCTGGTCCCCTTGCAAAAAAGTGCGACGAAAGCCTCCAAGCGAGTGCTAACACTCCCTTCGAGGCTCGGGGGCTACTGTCGGGGACCATAATTAGGGGTACCCTCAAGACGCCTAATTCTCAGCTGGTAACCCCCATCAGCATAAAGCTGCAGAGGCCTGATGGGTGGGATTTAGTCAGGGATCAGTCCATACGAGCGACTCGATCACGCCTCGCCTGAGCCTAGCCTCGGACAAGGGCAGCCGACCCCGAGGGGTTTCCGTCTCGCCCGAGGCCCCCCTTTTAATGGCAGACACATCTCCGGCTCGCCCGAGGCCTTGCCTTCGCTAAGAAGCAACCCTGACTAAATTGCCGCGCCGACCGACCGAGTCGCAGGAGCATTTAACGCAAAGGCGCCATAGGAAACTCCGCTCCGCCCGACCCAGGGCTCGGACTCGGGCTAAGCCCCGGAAGACGGCGAGCTCCGCTCCGCCCGACCCAGGGCTCGGACTCGGGCTAAGCCCCGGAAGACGGCGAACTCCGCTCCGCCCGACCCAGGGCTCGGACTCGGGCTAAGCCCCGGAAGACGGCGAACTCCGCTCCGCCCGACCCAGGGCTCGGACTCGGGCTAAGCCCCGGAAGATGGCGAACTCCGCTCCGCCCGACCCAGGGCTCGGACTCGGGCTAAGCCCCGGAAGACGGCGAACTCCGCTCCGCCCGACCCAGGGCTCGGACTCGGGCTAAGCCCCGGAAGACGACGAACTCCGCTCCGCCCGACCCAGGGCTCAGACTCGGGCTCAGTCCCAGAAGACGACGAACTCCGCTCCGCCCGACCCAGGGCTCGGACTCGGGCTAAGCCCCGGAAGACGACGAACTCCGCTCCGCCCGACCCAGGGCTCGGACTCGGGCTCAGCCCCAGAAGACGACGAACTCCGCTTCGCCCGACCCAGGGCTCGGACTCGGGCTCAGCCCCAGAAGACGACGAACTCCGCTTCGCCCGACCCCAGGGCTCGGACTCCGCCCCGGCCTCTGCCGAATGACCTCCGCCTCGCCCGACCCAGGGGCTCGGGCTCGGCCTCGGCCACGGAAGACAGACTCAACCCCGGCTTCGGAGGAGCCCCCACGTCGCCCGACCTCGGGCGCGGGCCCGCCACGTCAACAGGAAGCGCCATCATCACCCTACCCCGAGCCGACTCGGGCCGCAAAGAACAAGACCGGTGTCCCATCTGGCTAGCTCCGCCAGATAGGCAATGATGGCGCCCCACGTGCCCTGTGACGACGGCGGCTCTCAGCTCTCTTACGGAAGCAGGAGGACGTCAGCAAGGACTCGACCGCTCCGACAGCTGTCCCTCCGCCAGGCTCCGCTGCTCCTCCGACGGCCACGACATCACACCGACTGGGTGCCAAGATCTCTCCGGCTGCCACATCGGCATGTACTTAGGGCGCTAGCTCTCCCTCGCTAGACACGTAGCACTCTGCTACACCCCCATTGTACACCTGGATCCTCTCCTTACGCCTATAAAAGGAAGGACCAGGGCCTTCTTAGATGTAACACCCCAGGTGTTTATATTCCGCTCGACAACGAGTACGGATTTAAGCACGTGATATCAGTGAATAAGACGGACAC
Source organism: Zea mays (assembly GCF_902167145.1). Taxonomy (NCBI): domain Eukaryota; kingdom Viridiplantae; phylum Streptophyta; class Magnoliopsida; order Poales; family Poaceae; genus Zea; species Zea mays. Next base: position 237,795,195 of record NC_050097.1, on the reverse strand, counting down.
TAAGGTCTAATTATTTTCACCTATTGCGATTTTAATATCGCATCTGTTCCATTTGTCGCGAGTGCGACATCATTTTTACTTCTATTTATCCGGGCTCTTCCTAAATTTTCGTGATGTTCGGAACTTCTTTGTTCCAAAAACCGGTGCGTCCGGTGATTATTTAAAATACATCGCTCGCGCGGATACGAATTTGGAAGCTCGACCCACTTTGATGATTTTATCCCGGGCAGAGTAATTTGAACTCGACGACTAAAATGTTCGGGGCAAAATAATCTGAATCGCGCTTTGTCCGAGAAAAATCGTGCGCGAGGTTATAATCTAATTTATTATTCGGAACACTCTGTAAAATAATAATAATAATAAAATCAACTGTGTTTAGACATCGGATAAATTTTTATCCGAGTTCGACTAAACCAGTGTTGTCTCAAATAATGTATCCGATAGTCAGTCCGCTTACGTGTTGCCCAGCATAGTCACAAAAGCTATCTAAACAACGATTAGCCGATTCGCTTTCCTATTTAAAAATCTGAGAAAATAATTTATTAATGATAGCGCTTTAAATTGGCATAGCGCTTTAAATTGGTCCGTTTACTCCTCGTTTTAAATCCAAATTTTAGATATAAATAACGGGTAAAAATTCTTTTGACTTCGCCATATTGACCAAATCAAATTCTATCCAAATATTATCGTCAATCTCGTTTTGGTATGATCCATTTATACATCTTTTAAACCCTAATTAGAGTATATGTATTTATCCCTATCTTTTCTGAAAAAGAAAAACTTGGAGAAAAACTCTAATTTTCTTCTTTTACCGTGATCCGATCACCATTTGCCGTTCCTATCTCCAACTCGTGATCAACCTTATCTCCAGCACATCGTATTGGATAAAACCGTCGTCTACCTCCCGCAGATTTTTTTTTTTCACAGTCGATCACTCGTTCTCATCCCTTCTCTGATCGTTTACGTGGCATGCTCATCTCCTCACGCCGACGTCCAGGTTCACAACTGTCCCATTCGTTATCTCCTCTGCCTAGATATTCTCTGATTCCAGCCATCGTACGCGCCACCAGGTTCTTCCATCGCCACAGCACCTCTACGTTGTCTCTGTGTCTCGGTCGAGTCCGTGCTCCTCTGCTCGGCGTCTTCCCTACTCGCCGGTGGAGCTTCTTTGGCGCGTGCCTCCCCTGCGCATCCATCTCCTTCCTCAGCCCGTCTCTCTCCCTGTCCCCAGTCAGCGCGCTCGAATTCCTCCATGCGCACGCGCCGGATCCCAGCTCGCGAAGCTCTCTGCTCGGTCGTCTCCCTTCTCCCGAAGCTTTTCCCCATGGTAGCTAGCCCCTGCTCCTCCGTGCCGCGGCTCCCAGTTTCTCCCTGGAGCTCGCCCAAGTCGCCGTCGTCTTCGAGCTCCACCTCCATGGCGTCGATTGCCCCCGTCCTGCTCCCCTGCGCGCTGGTCGGCGTCCTCCTCTGCCGCAGAGCTCCCATCGCCGCGCGCGCTAATTTTCTCTGCTCGACAGCGCTCCTCTCTGCGTCCTGCCGAGCTCGCCCTCGGCTTCTTGTACCAAGCAAGCCCGGTAGCCAGTTCCCTCTCCCAGCCGAGGTCCTTTCCTTTCAGTAGATAAGCACGCCGTTCCTCCCTGCAGCTCCTCTGGGCAGCCACGTTCTTCTACCGGCCATCAGTTACCGCTGAACCACTGTCAGATTAATTTTCAGTTTCACTTGCGTGGCTCTCTAGAGATAAGCTCTTCATCGGCTGTCACTCCCAATCTTCGGTTCACCGATTGGCTGTCGACTTTGTTGATCCTTTCCGTGTCAAACCAGCAAGCTTCGCCACCATCACTCAACTGCTCGCTCACGTGTGCTCGTAAATTTTCTTGGTCGTGTCTGCTGAGCTGACCAATGGTCCAGCTCGCCGTTATCGCCAAGTCCCACGCAACTGTGCTGTCTCTCGTCGTCATTCATTCCTATTTTTTCACCGCCATATGTCGCCTCGCCTTGATGCGTGTCGTCATCTTTAATCCCAGTAACTCTTCCGATACGCGTCTCGTCGTGTTTCGCCTCCTCTTGGTCAGCCCCATCTAGGTCATGGGGGCGGAAGATCTCAACACTACTTCATATGGCTGTTTTAGATGCTGTTTACGGGGTAGAGAGAGTTGTTGTGATAGATGGTTTTCGCCCTCTCGTCATGTTCGCAATCCTCGTCGATCGTCGCTGGTTTGAGAGAAATCACCGGAAGGTATGGAGAAGAAAGTGAAGCCGCACCACAACGTCAGATGTTCAACGACAAGCTCGAGCCAGGATTTATCAGCATACTCGCAAGTATTGAGTCACGTTTGATGCTGGTAAGCTAGATTTATTTGTTTAGTAATTTTAGTGTTTTGCCGGTAGGCGCTATCGGCATTTTATGCGAGGAATTTTAGTTGTGGAATGAAGTCAGTGCTATGCATTCATGTGCATTATGCAAATCATTTAGGTACGCTTATTAATCGCGCGATGCGAAAGACGAACCAAGTTGACCTCAAGCGCGGGCTACTCCGCATGGTGGTGCTAATAGACGAACCTGCCGATCAAGTGCTAGGACAAGAATGGTCGTCAAGCAGACATCGTCTAACAACACTAACCTAGTGTTTATCCCAGGCAAGCCCCGGTGCATGCAACCCCTTTCCTTGTGTTTTTAAATACTTTTTGCACACTTAAGTCTAGTGAAATGTGCATTAGGTTCATAGGAGTTACTTGAAACCCTTTGATGCATTGCTTTCCTTGATATCCATACCTTTATAGATACTTCTGTGAAGTATCAAAATATGATTTACAAAAATGCTTAGCCTTGCTTAGATCTTGTGGATAGAGGTTGTCCTCAATTTAACCATGGAGAGGATGGCTTCTACCTGCAAGAATATTTTCATTTGGAGCAATAGTGGGATCTTACTGCAAAGTTCCCTGTGATGCTCTTTCATCCTAAGGAACAGACACAATCCTAAGGATGGAAATACTTAAATCGAGACTTGGGCTAGGAACAGGTGATGCTCCGCCCGGGTCAATTAAGGATTGGATGCGTATGTAGGCCTGTTGATCAAGGACTATCTTATCTAGCCACATGCCCTGAGAATGGGACAGGGTAAGCTTGAACCCGGCTATTCCATACATGAAAAGACAATCGCGCACTGGGCGTGGAGAGATGGCGAGAGTGGCACGTACCCTCCTGGCAACGGATCGCCTAAAAAGGGTGGTGTACTCTCGGGTGGCGCGGACCTGTTCATGCAGTGGAGGATCCGTGGGAATAGTAGACATCAAGGTTTACGAGAAACATATGTCGTGTGGTTAGAGATCCTCAGCTGAGTAAATCGATTCGGATCGCCGTTATATCCCCGGACAGTGGAGACTTGAGCTCTGACCTACAACCTAAGTCAAGATGTGAACACTATGGATAAAAATGATGTTGTATTGATGAGATGATGAAATTAGACTAGATGCAAATAGAGTCTATTAAATATTTAATCTGGCGTTAAAATATTGAAAGTAAGGACTCACTTTAGTAAGCTATTTCTGCAAAAGTATCTAAGTTGATTCTTGCTAAAGCCTCACCTTGATTCCTATTTATCCAGCATACCCTTGAGAGTCTTTTCCTTAGTCGGGTAAGACTTGCTGAGTAATTCCGTACTCAGGGTTTTATTCCCTGTTGTTTTTCAGGTTATAGTTTTGTGCTGCTAATGATGGTGTTAAGTGCCGGTGGGCTCGGCCTTCTTATAAGTCTAAGTAACCCTTCTATACTTCTTATTGAGGATGATCACTTGAGCTAGCATATATTTCAAACTTATACTTTTATAATCACTCCGATCATGTACCAAGTAAAATTTTTGTAACTTGTAAAATTTGATAATAAGATTTCCGCTGCAAACTGTTGGTGTGTGATTTGTGTTACTTAATCTTGCGATTCTGGTTGTAAGTGGTTTATCCGATGTCCTTGGGGCAATCGGACGGATCCTGTTAAGTTATCTGGTGCACATGCATGCCGTCTGAGGTCTTTGAGACAAGGACAGGTGCATGTGGGCCTAATAACTTGGGAGGTTCTGCCACAGCTGGTATCGGAGCTGGATTAAGTATATACGGTCACATACGTATTTTCAAAACAAAAGTTTTGGTTTCGAAAAACCTATTTTTACCTAAACACATTGTTTGGTTTTGAAAAACCGTTTTGAAAAACTATAATGCTAGCGACATCCTCTCTTAAGCCCTAAAGTAAGGACTATCAGGTGGCTTAGTTGAAAACCATAACTGGGTGGGTATTGCATACATGTGTATTGTTGTTTTTGAGGCCATTCAGTTTTTGAATGGATCGACACTCAGGTAAGGTGAGATGTGAGAGCATGACCGAACAAACGTCGGTCTAGGGAAGTGCTTAATTGTGGCGCTTGATTATATACATGTTTTACATATGTATATATGAAGGCTGCGATGTGGAGTATTTACTTTTCCGGGAATTCAGTACCCCATGGATGTGTATGGGTATACAGACATGAGAATACTGAGAAATGTATTGTACTTGTAACGACGCACCTACGCTCAGGTAAGAAGGTGAGTTACCATAATGAGTTGCCCTATGGTTAAAGTGTGGCAACGGCGCCTATGCGTGGCTCGGCGCTTAATGATGAGCTGGCCTTCATATAGCAATATATGGAGTATAAACTGTGATAAAATGTCATGTGTGAACTGCATCATTGGAAATTGGGCTGTGATGGATTTTCTGCAGGTACACTAACCTCGAAAACGTATGTGTAGCTGACGACTAGCAAAATACCGAGAGAGAACGTATGCCACCGATATAGAACGTTATTACCACATTATGTTGGCAAAATCAGTGAGGCCGTATAGGACAAGCATGCATCTTGATTGTTGCATCCTGTTTGTCACCCATACACCCAAAATGCTTCTCTCGCCTTATTCCAGTAACCATTGATTGTAAATAATGTGGTGTAATATTGTATTACGAACTTCGAGAAAATAGTTGTCCTCCGTTCTTAGGTAATCTGTTAAGGTCTTATATGTTGTTGTTCTTGTGTTTGATGTGTCGATAGAAGGTTAGTGACTTGTTTGCCTGAACCCAAAATTAGGCCATGTTCTTATTTAGTGCACCGTGACCCAAATTTGAATTTTCCATTATCACTCCATGACCAAACACCTAAAAATAAATGCTTAGATAATTTCTTTGGTGGGCATAAAGTGTACCCAAGCTTAAAACAAGAATTTCGAGTCATGTCTCCATCCTAGACCATGCCCTTATTCGATTTGTGCAAGCTGATGTCTCTATTCCAGTTTGCCTGTTCTTAAGGATCGCCATGTTGCTTTTTCAACCTAACTCAGGAAAGACCTGTTCGATCATTTCCTTGAATTTGATGCCTTTGGTTTCCCCATACCTATCGAAGGCATACCAACTTAATCCTTGACCTTGTAATCTCTTTGATGGGCATAGAAATATGCTTGGGACTGAATTAACAGTCTCCCATCGTACTCCCTCCTCAATGTATTTTAGGTTATGGCCATACCTTGTTCCTTTCATCGGGCCATGATCTATTTGGCTCTCTACTTGTAACCGTTTTGACAGGTAGAGTCTCTTTGCATATTGTCACCCTTGCTTAATCTAGTGGTGGGGCATAAGATTTCTTATTGGTTGCATCTGGTAATGGTGTTATGACTAAAGCCGATGGTGCCGCGACGAAACCAAGGGCCTCCAGTGGGTGATCAACACATGGTTGCGCCACTTGGCACGCGTTGGTATCATCGTTAGCAGTCATAATCCATTATGAGATTATATCAATATGTTATCTCTGCACAAATTGTTCCTCCATGTGAGTTCATTATTGGTGCTGTTTGGTAATGGTGTCACGATTAATGACTTATGGTGCCGCAGCGAAACTGAGAGCCTCCTGTGAATGCGCACGCAGGACCGTGCTACTCGTCGGATGCTGGTATCAAGGTCTCTGGTCATGATCCATTATGGAACTACACTGATGTGTTAACTCCTGTAGACCTTTTCCTTGAAACGATTTAGATGTTGTTTGTGAAGTGATCAAGCAACATTTGTCATCTCTATTGGATCAAAAGGGCATACCACATTCATGTGTGATCTCTTATCTCTTGACTTTGATGGTCACTTCACACATACATGTTCCCTTTACATCCTTTGTGTAAAGGTAAAACCTTGGAGCTTTTTAGTGTTGGAAAACAACTGATTAGCTCTCAAAATGGAGATTGACTTTCCCTGCTGCTGAGATGCAGGAGTTGTTCATTTGCTCCCCTATTTAATCCATGTATTTCCGAACCCTGTCCGTTCATCTCGCATGAAGAAACGGATGAACAATTTGGCCAAATAGATTTTTACCCAAATACATAATCTCTTGTTAACAGAGTGAACTCTCAACCCTTGGCTTACCGATGGTACTGAGAGGATCTACTTAATGTCAAAAGTAGTTCAACAAGTCAGTTTTACTAACTTGTAACTGCTTTGTAAACAAAGATTGAGTTTAGAGATCGTTTTATCGAGTTTCCTAAACTCACTTTAGTCCAAACCATCCTAAAGAAGTACTTGCAAAACTCAAGTTAAGTCGACTAATATCACCTTTCATGGACTTGGATTTTCTGGCCAGCTACGGGTCAACTGTGATGTTATTCGATATTCACACCCGTCCCCTGTGCTATGAAGTTACTGTGACCACTTGTTGGTAAACCTTTTTCTGTGTGTTTTACCCAAGAGGTTGCATCTGATTCTGTTTGGATAAAATCGCGTAATTACCGCTCGCTCAACAGACTCAGATAGTACAGTGTTATCAGAAAGCAAACTGCACACATGAAACCTTATGTGTTCTTTTGGTAGACATTGTCTCTACTAATGGACATTTCTTAATTAGCCTAAGGCAATACATGTTATATCCGCTAGAGAAACGACATCCTGAGGTACTCGCCTTCGCTCAGGATTGTCTTATGATTATCGCTGATGTAGATATGGGTTACATGCTTCTCTACCCTTAGAAGTCTTTCACTTTGAATCTCGGGACGAGATTCTTTTAAGGGGGGAGGGCTGTAACACCCCAGGTGTTTATATTCCGCTCGACAACGAGTACGGATTTAAGCACGTGATATCAGTGAATAAGACGGACACTAAGGTCTAATTATTTTCACCTATTGCGATTTTAATATCGCATCTGTTCCATTTGTCGCGAGTGCGACATCATTTTTACTTCTATTTATCCGGGCTCTTCCTAAATTTTCGTGATGTTCGGAACTTCTTTGTTCCAAAAACCGGTGCGTCCGGTGATTATTTAAAATACATCGCTCGCGCGGATACGAATTTGGAAGCTCGACCCACTTTGATGATTTTATCCCGGGCAGAGTAATTTGAACTCGACGACTAAAATGTTCGGGGCAAAATAATCTGAATCGCGCTTTGTCCGAGAAAAATCGTGCGCGAGGTTATAATCTAATTTATTATTCGGAACACTCTGTAAAATAATAATAATAATAAAATCAACTGTGTTTAGACATCGGATAAATTTTTATCCGAGTTCGACTAAACCAGTGTTGTCTCAAATAATGTATCCGATAGTCAGTCCGCTTACGTGTTGCCCAGCATAGTCACAAAAGCTATCTAAACAACGATTAGCCGATTCGCTTTCCTATTTAAAAATCTGAGAAAATAATTTATTAATGATAGCGCTTTAAATTGGCATAGCGCTTTAAATTGGTCCGTTTACTCCTCGTTTTAAATCCAAATTTTAGATATAAATAACGGGTAAAAATTCTTTTGACTTCGCCATATTGACCAAATCAAATTCTATCCAAATATTATCGTCAATCTCGTTTTGGTATGATCCATTTATACATCTTTTAAACCCTAATTAGAGTATATGTATTTATCCCTATCTTTTCTGAAAAAGAAAAACTTGGAGAAAAACTCTAATTTTCTTCTTTTACCGTGATCCGATCACCATTTGCCGTTCCTATCTCCAACTCGTGATCAACCTTATCTCCAGCACATCGTATTGGATAAAACCGTCGTCTACCTCCCGCAGATTTTTTTTTTCACAGTCGATCACTCGTTCTCATCCCTTCTCTGATCGTTTACGTGGCATGCTCATCTCCTCACGCCGACGTCCAGGTTCACAACTGTCCCATTCGTTATCTCCTCTGCCTAGATATTCTCTGATTCCAGCCATCGTACGCGCCACCAGGTTCTTCCATCGCCACAGCACCTCTACGTTGTCTCTGTGTCTCGGTCGAGTCCGTGCTCCTCTGCTCGGCGTCTTCCCTACTCGCCGGTGGAGCTTCTTTGGCGCGTGCCTCCCCTGCGCATCCATCTCCTTCCTCAGCCCGTCTCTCTCCCTGTCCCCAGTCAGCGCGCTCGAATTCCTCCATGCGCACGCGCCGGATCCCAGCTCGCGAAGCTCTCTGCTCGGTCGTCTCCCTTCTCCCGAAGCTTTTCCCCATGGTAGCTAGCCCCTGCTCCTCCGTGCCGCGGCTCCCAGTTTCTCCCTGGAGCTCGCCCAAGTCGCCGTCGTCTTCGAGCTCCACCTCCATGGCGTCGATTGCCCCCGTCCTGCTCCCCTGCGCGCTGGTCGGCGTCCTCCTCTGCCGCAGAGCTCCCATCGCCGCGCGCGCTAATTTTCTCTGCTCGACAGCGCTCCTCTCTGCGTCCTGCCGAGCTCGCCCTCGGCTTCTTGTACCAAGCAAGCCCGGTAGCCAGTTCCCTCTCCCAGCCGAGGTCCTTTCCTTTCAGTAGATAAGCACGCCGTTCCTCCCTGCAGCTCCTCTGGGCAGCCACGTTCTTCCACCGGCCATCAGTTGCCGCTGAACCACTGTCAGATTAATTTTCAGTTTCACTTGCGTGGCTCTCTAGAGATAAGCTCTTCATCGGCTGTCACTCCCAATCTTCGGTTCACCGATTGGCTGTCGACTTTGTTGATCCTTTCCGTGTCAAACCAGCAAGCTTCGCCACCATCACTCAACTGCTCGCTCACGTGTGCTCGTAAATTTTCTTGGTCGTGTCTGCTGAGCTGACCAATGGTCCAGCTCGCCGTTATCGCCAAGTCCCACGCAACTGTGCTGTTTCTCGTCGTCATTCATTCCTATTTTTTCACCGCCATATGTCGCCTCGCCTTGATGCGTGTCGTCATCTTTAATCCCAGTAACTCTTCCGATACGCGTCTCGTCGTGTTTCGCCTCCTCTTGGTCAGCCCCATCTAGGTCATGGGGGCGGAAGATCTCAACACTACTTCATATGGCTGTTTTAGATGCTGTTTACGGGGTAGAGAGAGTTGTTGTGATAGATGGTTTTCGCCCTCTCGTCATGTTCGCAATCCTCGTCGATCGTCGCTGGTTTGAGAGAAATCACCGGAAGGTATGGAGAAGAAAGTGAAGCCGCACCACAACGTCAGATGTTCAACGACAAGCTCGAGCCAGGATTTATCAGCATACTCGCAAGTATTGAGTCACGTTTGATGCTGGTAAGCTAGATTTATTTGTTTAGTAATTTTAGTGTTTTGCCGGTAGGCGCTATCGGCATTTTATGCGAGGAATTTTAGTTGTGGAATGAAGTCAGTGCTATGCATTCATGTGCATTATGCAAATCATTTAGGTACGCTTATTAATCGCGCGATGCGAAAGACGAACCAAGTTGACCTCAAGCGCGGGCTACTCCGCATGGTGGTGCTAATAGACGAACCTGCCGATCAAGTGCTAGGACAAGAATGGTCGTCAAGCAGACATCGTCTAACAACACTAACCTAGTGTTTATCCCAGGCAAGCCCCGGTGCATGCAACCCCTTTCCTTGTGTTTTTAAATACTTTTTGCACACTTAAGTCTAGTGAAATGTGCATTAGGTTCATAGGAGTTACTTGAAACCCTTTGATGCATTGCTTTCCTTGATATCCATACCTTTATAGATACTTCTGTGAAGTATCAAAATATGATTTACAAAAATGCTTAGCCTTGCTTAGATCTTGTGGATAGAGGTTGTCCTCAATTTAACCATGGAGAGGATGGCTTCTACCTGCAAGAATATTTTCATTTGGAGCAATAGTGGGATCTTACTGCAAAGTTCCCTGTGATGCTCTTTCATCCTAAGGAACAGACACAATCCTAAGGATGGAAATACTTAAATCGAGACTTGGGCTAGGAACAGGTGATGCTCCGCCCGGGTCAATTAAGGATTGGATGCGTATGTAGGCCTGTTGATCAAGGACTATCTTATCTAGCCACATGCCCTGAGAATGGGACAGGGTAAGCTTGAACCCGGCTATTCCATACATGAAAAGACAATCGCGCACTGGGCGTGGAGAGATGGCGAGAGTGGCACGTACCCTCCTGGCAACGGATCGCCTAAAAAGGGTGGTGTACTCTCGGGTGGCGCGGACCTGTTCATGCAGTGGAGGATCCGTGGGAATAGTAGACATCAAGGTTTACGAGAAACATATGTCGTGTGGTTAGAGATCCTCAGCTGAGTAAATCGATTCGGATCGCCGTTATATCCCCGGACAGTGGAGACTTGAGCTCTGACCTACAACCTAAGTCAAGATGTGAACACTATGGATAAAAATGATGTTGTATTGATGAGATGATGAAATTAGACTAGATGCAAATAGAGTCTATTAAATATTTAATCTGGCGTTAAAATATTGAAAGTAAGGACTCACTTTAGTAAGCTATTTCTGCAAAAGTATCTAAGTTGATTCTTGCTAAAGCCTCACCTTGATTCCTATTTATCCAGCATACCCTTGAGAGTCTTTTCCTTAGTCGGGTAAGACTTGCTGAGTAATTCCGTACTCAGGGTTTTATTCCCTGTTGTTTTTCAGGTTATAGTTTTGTGCTGCTAATGATGGTGTTAAGTGCCGGTGGGCTCGGCCTTCTTATAAGTCTAAGTAACCCTTCTATACTTCTTATTGAGGATGATCACTTGAGCTAGCATATATTTCAAACTTATACTTTTATAATCACTCCGATCATGTACCAAGTAAAATTTTTGTAACTTGTAAAATTTGATAATAAGATTTCCGCTGCAAACTGTTGGTGTGTGATTTGTGTTACTTAATCTTGCGATTCTGGTTGTAAGTGGTTTATCCGATGTCCTTGGGGCAATCGGACGGATCCTGTTAAGTTATCTGGTGCACATGCATGCCGTCTGAGGTCTTTGAGACAAGGACAGGTGCATGTGGGCCTAATAACTTGGGAGGTTCTGCCACAGCTGGTATCGGAGCTGGATTAAGTATATACGGTCACATACGTATTTTCAAAACAAAAGTTTTGGTTTCGAAAAACCTATTTTTACCTAAACACATTGTTTGGTTTTGAAAAACCGTTTTGAAAAACTATAATGCTAGCGACATCCTCTCTTAAGCCCTAAAGTAAGGACTATCAGGTGGCTTAGTTGAAAACCATAACTGGGTGGGTATTGCATACATGTGTATTGTTGTTTTTGAGGCCATTCAGTTTTTGAATGGATCGACACTCAGGTAAGGTGAGATGTGAGAGCATGACCGAACAAACGTCGGTCTAGGGAAGTGCTTAATTGTGGCGCTTGATTATATACATGTTTTACATATGTATATATGAAGGCTGCGATGTGGAGTATTTACTTTTCCGGGAATTCAGTACCCCATGGATGTGTATGGGTATACAGACATGAGAATACTGAGAAATGTATTGTACTTGTAACGACGCACCTACGCTCAGGTAAGAAGGTGAGTTACCATAATGAGTTGCCCTATGGTTAAAGTGTGGCAACGGCGCCTATGCGTGGCTCGGCGCTTAATGATGAGCTGGCCTTCATATAGCAATATATGGAGTATAAACTGTGATAAAATGTCATGTGTGAACTGCATCATTGGAAATTGGGCTGTGATGGATTTTCTGCAGGTACACTAACCTCGAAAACGTATGTGTAGCTGACGACTAGCAAAATACCGAGAGAGAACGTATGCCACCGATATAGAACGTTATTACCACATTATGTTGGCAAAATCAGTGAGGCCGTATAGGACAAGCATGCATCTTGATTGTTGCATCCTGTTTGTCACCCATACACCCAAAATGCTTCTCTCGCCTTATTCCAGTAACCATTGATTGTAAATAATGTGGTGTAATATTGTATTACGAACTTCGAGAAAATAGTTGTCCTCCGTTCTTAGGTAATCTGTTAAGGTCTTATATGTTGTTGTTCTTGTGTTTGATGTGTCGATAGAAGGTTAGTGACTTGTTTGCCTGAACCCAAAATTAGGCCATGTTCTTATTTAGTGCACCGTGACCCAAATTTGAATTTTCCATTATCACTCCATGACCAAACACCTAAAAATAAATGCTTAGATAATTTCTTTGGTGGGCATAAAGTGTACCCAAGCTTAAAACAAGAATTTCGAGTCATGTCTCCATCCTAGACCATGCCCTTATTCGATTTGTGCAAGCTGATGTCTCTATTCCAGTTTGCCTGTTCTTAAGGATCGCCATGTTGCTTTTTCAACCTAACTCAGGAAAGACCTGTTCGATCATTTCCTTGAATTTGATGCCTTTGGTTTCCCCATACCTATCGAAGGCATACCAACTTAATCCTTGACCTTGTAATCTCTTTGATGGGCATAGAAATATGCTTGGGACTGAATTAACAGTCTCCCATCGTACTCCCTCCTCAATGTATTTTAGGTTATGGCCATACCTTGTTCCTTTCATCGGGCCATGATCTATTTGGCTCTCTACTTGTAACCGTTTTGACAGGTAGAGTCTCTTTGCATATTGTCACCCTTGCTTAATCTAGTGGTGGGGCATAAGATTTCTTATTGGTTGCATCTGGTAATGGTGTTATGACTAAAGCCGATGGTGCCGCGACGAAACCAAGGGCCTCCAGTGGGTGATCAACACATGGTTGCGCCACTTGGCACGCGTTGGTATCATCGTTAGCAGTCATAATCCATTATGAGATTATATCAATATGTTATCTCTGCACAAATTGTTCCTCCATGTGAGTTCATTATTGGTGCTGTTTGGTAATGGTGTCACGATTAATGACTTATGGTGCCGCAGCGAAACTGAGAGCCTCCTGTGAATGCGCACGCAGGACCGTGCTACTCGTCGGATGCTGGTATCAAGGTCTCTGGTCATGATCCATTATGGAACTACACTGATGTGTTAACTCCTGTAGACCTTTTCCTTGAAACGATTTAGATGTTGTTTGTGAAGTGATCAAGCAACATTTGTCATCTCTATTGGATCAAAAGGGCATACCACATTCATGTGTGATCTCTTATCTCTTGACTTTGATGGTCACTTCACACATACATGTTCCCTTTACATCCTTTGTGTAAAGGTAAAACCTTGGAGCTTTTTAGTGTTGGAAAACAACTGATTAGCTCTCAAAATGGAGATTGACTTTCCCTGCTGCTGAGATGCAGGAGTTGTTCATTTGCTCCCCTATTTAATCCATGTATTTCCGAACCCTGTCCGTTCATCTCGCATGAAGAAACGGATGAACAATTTGGCCAAATAGATTTTTACCCAAATACATAATCTCTTGTTAACAGAGTGAACTCTCAACCCTTGGCTTACCGATGGTACTGAGAGGATCTACTTAATGTCAAAAGTAGTTCAACAAGTCAGTTTTACTAACTTGTAACTGCTTTGTAAACAAAGATTGAGTTTAGAGATCGTTTTATCGAGTTTCCTAAACTCACTTTAGTCCAAACCATCCTAAAGAAGTACTTGCAAAACTCAAGTTAAGTCGACTAATATCACCTTTCATGGACTTGGATTTTCTGGCCAGCTACGGGTCAACTGTGATGTTATTCGATATTCACACCCGTCCCCTGTGCTATGAAGTTACTGTGACCACTTGTTGGTAAACCTTTTTCTGTGTGTTTTACCCAAGAGGTTGCATCTGATTCTGTTTGGATAAAATCGCGTAATTACCGCTCGCTCAACAGACTCAGATAGTACAGTGTTATCAGAAAGCAAACTGCACACATGAAACCTTATGTGTTCTTTTGGTAGACATTGTCTCTACTAATGGACATTTCTTAATTAGCCTAAGGCAATACATGTTATATCCGCTAGAGAAACGACATCCTGAGGTACTCGCCTTCGCTCAGGATTGTCTTATGATTATCGCTGATGTAGATATGGGTTACATGCTTCTCTACCCTTAGAAGTCTTTCACTTCGAATCTCGGGACGAGATTCTTTTAAGGGGGGAGGGCTGTAACACCCCAGGTGTTTATATTCCGCTCGACAACGAGTACGGATTTAAGCACGTGATATCAGTGAATAAGACGGACACTAAGGTCTAATTATTTTCACCTATTGCGATTTTAATATCGCATCTGTTCCATTTGTCGCGAGTGCGACATCATTTTTACTTCTATTTATCCGGGCTCTTCCTAAATTTTCGTGATGTTCGGAACTTCTTTGTTCCAAAAACCGGTGCGTCCGGTGATTATTTAAAATACATCGCTCGCGCGGATACGAATTTGGAAGCTCGACCCACTTTGATGATTTTATCCCGGGCAGAGTAATTTGAACTCGACGACTAAAATGTTCGGGGCAAAATAATCTGAATCGCGCTTTGTCCGAGAAAAATCGTGCGCGAGGTTATAATCTAATTTATTATTCGGAACACTCTGTAAAATAATAATAATAATAAAATCAACTGTGTTTAGACATCGGATAAATTTTTATCCGAGTTCGACTAAACCAGTGTTGTCTCAAATAATGTATCCGATAGTCAGTCCGCTTACGTGTTGCCCAGCATAGTCACAAAAGCTATCTAAACAACGATTAGCCGATTCGCTTTCCTATTTAAAAATCTGAGAAAATAATTTATTAATGATAGCGCTTTAAATTGGCATAGCGCTTTAAATTGGTCCGTTTACTCCTCGTTTTAAATCCAAATTTTAGATATAAATAACGGGTAAAAATTCTTTTGACTTCGCCATATTGACCAAATCAAATTCTATCCAAATATTATCGTCAATCTCGTTTTGGTATGATCCATTTATACATCTTTTAAACCCTAATTAGAGTATATGTATTTATCCCTATCTTTTCTGAAAAAGAAAAACTTGGAGAAAAACTCTAATTTTCTTCTTTTACCGTGATCCGATCACCATTTGCCGTTCCTATCTCCAACTCATGATCAACCTTATCTCCAGCACATCGTATTGGATAAAACCGTCGTCTACCTCCCGCAGATTTTTTTTTTCACAGTCGATCACTCGTTCTCATCCCTTCTCTGATCGTTTACGTGGCATGCTCATCTCCTCACGCCGACGTCCAGGTTCACAACTGTCCCATTCGTTATCTCCTCTGCCTAGATATTCTCTGATTCCAGCCATCGTACGCGCCACCAGGTTCTTCCATCGCCACAGCACCTCTACGTTGTCTCTGTGTCTCGGTCGAGTCCGTGCTCCTCTGCTCGGCGTCTTCCCTACTCGCCGGTGGAGCTTCTTTGGCGCGTGCCTCCCCTGCGCATCCATCTCCTTCCTCAGCCCGTCTCTCTCCCTGTCCCCAGTCAGCGCGCTCGAATTCCTCCATGCGCACGCGCCGGATCCCAGCTCGCGAAGCTCTCTGCTCGGTCGTCTCCCTTCTCCCGAAGCTTTTCCCCATGGTAGCTAGCCCCTGCTCCTCCGTGCCGCGGCTCCCAGTTTCTCCCTGGAGCTCGCCCAAGTCGCCGTCGTCTTCGAGCTCCACCTCCATGGCGTCGATTGCCCCCGTCCTGCTCCCCTGCGCGCTGGTCGGCGTCCTCCTCTGCCGCAGAGCTCCCATCGCCGCGCGCGCTAATTTTCTCTGCTCGACAGCGCTCCTCTCTGCGTCCTGCCGAGCTCGCCCTCGGCTTCTTGTACCAAGCAAGCCCGGTAGCCAGTTCCCTCTCCCAGCCGAGGTCCTTTCCTTTCAGTAGATAAGCACGCCGTTCCTCCCTGCAGCTCCTCTGGGCAGCCACGTTCTTCTACCGGCCATCAGTTGCCGCTGAACCACTGTCAGATTAATTTTCAGTTTCACTTGCGTGGCTCTCTAGAGATAAGCTCTTCATCGGCTGTCACTCCCAATCTTCGGTTCACCGATTGGCTGTCGACTTTGTTGATCCTTTCCGTGTCAAACCAGCAAGCTTCGCCACCATCACTCAACTGCTCGCTCACGTGTGCTCGTAAATTTTCTTGGTCGTGTCTGCTGAGCTGACCAATGGTCCAGCTCGCCGTTATCGCCAAGTCCCACGCAACTGTGCTGTCTCTCGTCGTCATTCATTCCTATTTTTTCACCGCCATATGTCGCCTCGCCTTGATGCGTGTCGTCATCTTTAATCCCAGTAACTCTTCCGATACGCGTCTCGTCGTGTTTCGCCTCCTCTTGGTCAGCCCCATCTAGGTCATGGGGGCGGAAGATCTCAACACTACTTCATATGGCTGTTTTAGATGCTGTTTACGGGGTAGAGAGAGTTGTTGTGATAGATGGTTTTCGCCCTCTCGTCATGTTCGCAATCCTCGTCGATCGTCGCTGGTTTGAGAGAAATCACCGGAAGGTATGGAGAAGAAAGTGAAGCCGCACCACAACGTCAGATGTTCAACGACAAGCTCGAGCCAGGATTTATCAGCATACTCGCAAGTATTGAGTCACGTTTGATGCTGGTAAGCTAGATTTATTTGTTTAGTAATTTTAGTGTTTTGCCGGTAGGCGCTATCGGCATTTTATGCGAGGAATTTTAGTTGTGGAATGAAGTCAGTGCTATGCATTCATGTGCATTATGCAAATCATTTAGGTACGCTTATTAATCGCGCGATGCGAAAGACGAACCAAGTTGACCTCAAGCGCGGGCTACTCCGCATGGTGGTGCTAATAGACGAACCTGCCGATCAAGTGCTAGGACAAGAATGGTCGTCAAGCAGACATCGTCTAACAACACTAACCTAGTGTTTATCCCAGGCAAGCCCCGGTGCATGCAACCCCTTTCCTTGTGTTTTTAAATACTTTTTGCACACTTAAGTCTAGTGAAATGTGCATTAGGTTCATAGGAGTTACTTGAAACCCTTTGATGCATTGCTTTCCTTGATATCCATACCTTTATAGATACTTCTGTGAAGTATCAAAATATGATTTACAAAAATGCTTAGCCTTGCTTAGATCTTGTGGATAGAGGTTGTCCTCAATTTAACCATGGAGAGGATGGCTTCTACCTGCAAGAATATTTTCATTTGGAGCAATAGTGGGATCTTACTGCAAAGTTCCCTGTGATGCTCTTTCATCCTAAGGAACAGACACAATCCTAAGGATGGAAATACTTAAATCGAGACTTGGGCTAGGAACAGGTGATGCTCCGCCCGGGTCAATTAAGGATTGGATGCGTATGTAGGCCTGTTGATCAAGGACTATCTTATCTAGCCACATGCCCTGAGAATGGGACAGGGTAAGCTTGAACCCGGCTATTCCATACATGAAAAGACAATCGCGCACTGGGCGTGGAGAGATGGCGAGAGTGGCACGTACCCTCCTGGCAACGGATCGCCTAAAAAGGGTGGTGTACTCTCGGGTGGCGCGGACCTGTTCATGCAGTGGAGGATCCGTGGGAATAGTAGACATCAAGGTTTACGAGAAACATATGTCGTGTGGTTAGAGATCCTCAGCTGAGTAAATCGATTCGGATCGCCGTTATATCCCCGGACAGTGGAGACTTGAGCTCTGACCTACAACCTAAGTCAAGATGTGAACACTATGGATAAAAATGATGTTGTATTGATGAGATGATGAAATTAGACTAGATGCAAATAGAGTCTATTAAATATTTAATCTGGCGTTAAAATATTGAAAGTAAGGACTCACTTTAGTAAGCTATTTCTGCAAAAGTATCTAAGTTGATTCTTGCTAAAGCCTCACCTTGATTCCTATTTATCCAGCATACCCTTGAGAGTCTTTTCCTTAGTCGGGTAAGACTTGCTGAGTAATTCCGTACTCAGGGTTTTATTCCCTGTTGTTTTTCAGGTTATAGTTTTGTGCTGCTAATGATGGTGTTAAGTGCCGGTGGGCTCGGCCTTCTTATAAGTCTAAGTAACCCTTCTATACTTCTTATTGAGGATGATCACTTGAGCTAGCATATATTTCAAACTTATACTTTTATAATCACTCCGATCATGTACCAAGTAAAATTTTTGTAACTTGTAAAATTTGATAATAAGATTTCCGCTGCAAACTGTTGGTGTGTGATTTGTGTTACTTAATCTTGCGATTCTGGTTGTAAGTGGTTTATCCGATGTCCTTGGGGCAATCGGACGGATCCTGTTAAGTTATCTGGTGCACATGCATGCCGTCTGAGGTCTTTGAGACAAGGACAGGTGCATGTGGGCCTAATAACTTGGGAGGTTCTGCCACATTAGAGAAGGTTGGTCGCGCGGGGACGAGGGCGGGACAGGCGCTCTCTTGGGGCCGCTCGCTTCCCTCACCCGCGTGGACGCTTGTAACCCCCTACTGCAAGCGCACCCGACCTGGGCGCGGGACGAACACGAAGGCCGCGGGATTTCCACCTCTCTCACGCCCGTCTCCGGCCACCTCGCCTCCCCCCTTCGCGCTCGCCCACGCGCTCGACCCATCTGGGCTGGGGCACGCGGCACACTCACTCGTCGGCTTAGGGACCCCCCGGTCTCGAGACGCCGACAGGTGTAATCTTCATCGTTAGGAACAGGTAACCTCCCATGCGGCGATACCTTATACACAACATCCGAACCCTTAAGATGTTCTTTCGTTTGGCACGCTTATGGGAGATAATACACTTGTGTGGCCTGTTTGGCCACGATATAGACATCGTCTCCTGGTAAGGTGGAATCTTGTCGAATTTCGACTATCCCAAGATTAGAATGTGTCCGTCTCGTCACTTGAGGGTCAAACCAATGACATTTGAATATCACTGGAGTAAGAGGTTTGGAACCATAAAAATTGAGCTCATATATTTCTTCAATTCGTCCAAAATAATCGACATCGTCAAGGCCGGGCGTAAAGACTCTAGAACACGTTGTTTTCCGATTGGGCCGACTTTTGTCGTAGTTTGTTGTGCGAAAACGGTATCTATTAACGTCATACCCAGAATATTTCTTGACCCTATAAGCAAAGTCGTTGGCTATTTGTCTCAACTCGACACTCATAGACGGATCTCTTTGACCCTGCAAGTATTCGCAAGTTAAAAGACACTAAATTGAGTTCAAAGACGTATCTCTTTTACAAACTAAGCACGTGCCTTACATTTGAACTAGGAAATGAAATCGGGCAACCCATTTCTCGCACCTTTCTAAGAATAGTGTCACATTCCTGTGGAGTGGGGTCCCTTGATCGACGCTAGAATTCATGAAGAAATTGTTCCATGTATGGTGTCACCTCTTCAAGGTTGGTCAATACATATAGCATGATATGCCGCCACTCTTCATGTGTTAGGGTCTTGGTGGTCGAGCCACTTGCGCTTCCGAGTTGGCCTCGAAATATGCTAAGGTTCGATTTATTGTCGCCATCATTGTAACAAGGGGGTGGATTATGCACGCTCTGCAGTTCGTCACCATAATAAGTTGTTGTGAAGTTTGACACCTCCTCTAGAATGTATGCCTCTCCAATGGAAGCCTCAATTTTGCATTTATTTCTACATTTCTTTCGAATAGTCTTTAGACATCTCTCGATTGGATAGCACCAACATCCCTGCACGGCCCCCCCATTCATGCCTCATAGGGGAGATGAAGAATCAAATGCTGCATTGGATTCAAGAAGTCGGGTGGAAATATCTTCTCAAGATTACATAGTAACACGGGTGCCAATCTTTCCAAGTCTGCAACCACGGTTCGAGATAACTCTTTTGCATAAAGCTGACGAAAGAAATAGCTCAACTCTGAAAGCGCTAGCCAGACATGCTCAGGGACATAGCCTCGAACCATCGCAGGAAGAATCCGTTCAATCCATATGTGGAAGTCATGACTCTTCATCCCTAAGACTCGCATAATAGATAAGTTCACCCCCTACTCAGGTTAGCTGCATACCCATCAGGGAACATCTACATCTTGATCCACTGAAGTACTTCCTTCCTCTGGGCCCTGCTTAGGACGAAATCGGCCTTAGGCCTTCTCCATGTCTTTCCGCCACTTGGCGGCTTCATCTCTAGGTTTGGTCTATCACATAACATTGCCAGATCCACTCTTGCCTTTACGTTATCCTTTGACTTATCAGGAATGTCCATAATTCTTGCCCACAGTGCCTCGGCAACATTCTTTTCAGTGTGCATCACGTCAATGTTGTGTGGAAGGAGCAGGTTGTCATAATAGGGGAGCCGAGTCAAGCCAGACTTATGTGTCCACATATGCTGCTCACCATATCCCACAAAACCACCTTCTGTATTGGCCACGAGCCCATCTATTTGTTGACGAATTTCGGCACCAGTCATTGTTGCAGGTGGGCGGTCTGTCACTACGACACCTTTTGTAAAGTTCTTGATGTCTAGGCGGAATGGATGGTCAAGAGTGAGAAATTGTTGATGTTTATCAAAGGACGAATATTTGCCACCCTTTTTCAACCAAATGAACCTGAGAGCTTCCTTGCAAACTGGGCATGGGAACTTACCGTGAACACACCAGGCGCAAAATAGCCCATACTCCAGTAAGTCATGCATGGAGTACTAGTACCAAACATGCATTCTGAAGTTTGTCTTCGTAGCTCGGTCATACGTCCATACCCCTTCCTCCCAGGCACGTACCAATTCATCGATCAAAGGCTCCATGCACACGCCCATTTTATTCCCCGGGTGTCCGGGAATTATCAACGACACAAATATAAGCTGCCTTTGAAAGCACACACCAGGGGGGAGATTGATTGGGATAACAAACACGGGCCAACATGTGTACGAGGCAGCGCTCATTCCATAGGGATTGAACCCATCTGTGGCCAACGCAACACGTACATTACGAGCCTCTTCGGCTTTCTCACGGTGAATGGCATCAAAGTGTTTCCATGCTTCACCATCGGATGCGTGCACCATCTTGTCAGGATTGTATCGTTTTCCATTTTTGTGCCATGTCATCTATTTCGCGGATTCCTCTGTCATGTACAGACGCTGGATCCTCGGTATGAACGGAAGGTGCTGTAGGATTGTCAAGGTGATGTCGAGCTGCCTCTTCTGTCCATCACCAGAGTCTACCTCCATGAACCTAGACGATTTACACTTGGGACAGTACTTTGCCTCCGCGTATTCTTTCCTAAATAGCACGCAGCCCTTCGGACAAGCATGAATATGCTCATACGTCATCTTGAGTGCACGAAGGAGTTTTTGTGCCTCGTACATGCTCTTTGGAAGAACGTGATCATCCGGAAGTAGGCTCCCAATAACCGTCAACAAGCCATCGAATGCGTCTCTACTCATGCGGTACTGCGACTTGAACGCCATTACACGCCCAATGGCATCCAGTTGAGAAACCTTTTTCTGGTCGTGAAGGGGCTTCTGTGCCGCGTCAAACATGTTGTAGAACGCCTTTGCAGTCGGCTCTGGCTCGTCATCCATACATCCTTCCGTGTACTGTGCCTCCTGATAGTCGTTCAACATATCCGCTACCCCCGCATCCGCATCATAATCCTCGACACGTTGTCTCAGCACACTACACGACGGTTCACTTCCAGCGACCTACGGTTGGTTGCTAAAACAGCCTTCAGCGACCTACGGTTGGTCGCTAAAAACTTTTAGCGACCCATAAGGATGGTCGCTGTAAGTGCCGTCGCTAAAGGCTTTAGCGACCGACATCTTTTTAGCGACCGACCGTCCGTTGCTAATATTGTATATTTAGCGACCAACCGTGAGTTGCTGTACTATAGATTTAGCAACCAACCGTAAGTCGTCATACTATACATTTAGCAACCAACAGAAAGTCACCCTTTTTACAGTTGTTATTAATAAAAATATACATTTAATTAAGCACCACAAATCACAGAATTGTCAAAATTCAGGTTAGGCATGTATTGTACATACTTGTCAAAATTCAGAATTGTCAACAATATACATTTAATTATCAAAATTCATGTTCAACTCAAGTTCACACAATTGTCAAGCCTCTATTGTACATACTTGTTCTCAAGCAACAAAAAATATATATACTCAGGTTAGGCAGGGATCAACTCAAGTTCACACAATTGGCAAGCTTCCAATGTACATACATGTCCTCAAGCAATAAAAAGTATATATACTCCAAATACATGAAAAAACACATACTGAGCCCATGCAGTCTTTTATACATCCTTGGATTGGAAATTTCAAGACACTTCCAACAAGAGTGGATACATACTCAGCACATACAATCTTTAACTTTAATAAAGTAATAAAGCAATGTGCAAATACTCAAAGCTCTCATGGGTCTGCATAAATAAAACAGATACTAATTAGAGTCAAATCCTCTCTTAGTCTATGATCATGGTCTTATACCGTGTCTTGGCAACTCTTCTAGGATAAAAGGGGTAAAAATTGGTTATAACTGCATAGACAACTCCAGAGTGGCCACTCCTGCAAAGCATTATAGAAGTGAAAGATTCTAATCAGTAATATTCTTAGAAATGATGCCAGTTCACAAATATGGTGTGGATAATTTCAGCTACTAATTTCTATAATCTTGAAAACACAATTATAACTAAAATACAGTTGGTCTTGAAGTAGTAACTAAATACGGTGGGCATCAACACATGTTCTTAAAAGTTCCTGTGCCACAATATGAAACCTGTAGCCAGAATCAGGTTTAAGAAACTACCAGTAGTTGTACTAAGTTGTAGCTAGAATCAGGTTTAAGAAACTACCTGCAGGTTTAAGATGCTGTATTTCCAATTTACTGATTTAGATGTCTCGTTATTTTTTCACAACTATGGCAGCAACAAAAGAACTAAGCTAATTTTCTCCCCTAGTAATTAGACATATGAGATGCGATTGAACTAAGCTAATTTTCTCCCCTAGTAGTATAAAAGATTTACAAAAGGTTACATCCTCTCTGCTAACCAGCAACCAAAGTTAAGAAAGTTTGACTTCAGACAAAACTAAAACGACGCAAGTTTTGGAAAGGCTCGAGTACTTCTAGTATGCAAATTATACAAGATCAGTTCAGATGGTGATAATCAATATTACTGTTAGCAGATTCAGTTCCATGGTAACATTATTCAGAGCAATGGCAGTGGCATGTTTTTTGAGCTCATAGAAAAACATTTGAGCAGCACAGTACCATACCCTGCTGGCAATGACAATGGCTCATGCAACATTCGACTCAAAAGTGAGCTAATTAGCATCCTGGGTCTGAATGTAATTTGACTCCTCTCCATGAGGCGAGTGTCCAAGTTTCCATTGCACAGGCCTCAGGGCATGCTTAAATTTATTTCTCTAAACTTTAGAGCTCTAAATTTTAAACAAACATTGTAATGTTAGTTTTAAACTTCATTCTACCTTACATCAAAGCTTTAGAATTTACTGGTGCAAACTTGGACACATTATGGAAAACTACTTGACAACATCACTAAATTTATGCACTTCATATGCACATCCCTCAAAATGGATATATTTGGGTTCTGTAAGATATGGTACCCAAACAAGTAAAAACAACATGTACATTCTGAAACAAACAAAGGGCCACAAAGTAGAAATTGTACCTTCAGATGTGCAACAGTCTTATCCTTGTCAGTGAATACACCGGTGGACTCCACGACATACTCAGCACCAGCCTCATCCCACAGGATTTCCTCAGGGTTCTTGAGGGTCACAATAGTTAATACATTAGCTCACAGCTTGAACACAAAAGCTCAATCCATGTCTAGAAGAGGCAAGAAAGGCAAGCACCTGATGCCAAAGACGGTGACCGGCTTGTCACCAAAGAGAAGGGTCTTGGAGTCCTTGAGTGTGATGTCACTGTTCTTCTAGTGGCTGTGCACGGTGTCGTACTTGAACATGTAGGTCTACGGAAGACAGGGGAGCACATAAAACCACGATGAGCACAACACACATATTTCAAAATTCGTTCTAAATTAAAAGAAGTGCTAGATCGACGACACCTCAAGCAGCACAAACCATCTGATACATATGGTAGAGATAAAATATTGTAATAGAGCAATAGAACCAACAGAATCCCCAGATCTACGGAGAGACCCAGCAAAAATTGAAGCCAAAACAACACTGAACACGGCGATTTACCAAGTTGAGCACGCCGATTTAAGGATCCATGCTAAACCCACCACAAACCCATGTGAACCACCAGATCTACTCATGGCACGGAACAAACGCAACAGATCGAGGAGTAAAATTTAAGAACATAATTTATATAAATAGATAGATGCAGCAAACTAAGATGAGAAGCAACATACATGTAAATTAAAAAGAGAGTCTAGTTGCTAATGCCTAGTTACATGATTTTTCAGCTTGTAATAGTATGCTTGAAAGTGCGGAACAAATACAAAATGTTAGTGTTGTTCAAGTGAAGCAATTGAATGGAAGAAGGAAAGTATGCCAAAAACTCT
The DNA here is from genome assembly GCF_902167145.1 of Zea mays. Taxonomy (NCBI): domain Eukaryota; kingdom Viridiplantae; phylum Streptophyta; class Magnoliopsida; order Poales; family Poaceae; genus Zea; species Zea mays. Next base: position 237,770,679 of record NC_050097.1, on the reverse strand, counting down.
AGGCTAGATACAATCTATAATTATCTGTAAAAACAACATTATGTTTAGAATATTACAAGTAGCAGATGATGGGGCTTCAGTAGCAACATATATACTATTGGAACATGCAGGATAAACTGCTTAAATAGCAGCTTTCACATGCAGGATAAATAGCAAGTATTCAACGACGATAGATTTTGGGAGCTATCAATTGCAGTTTTTTATACCAATCTGAAAACTTCATTAACCTTCGCACAACATTAAGTCGCTCGCGACCAAATCTGATACAACGTCTGGAAAATTATACATCCAAATCTGTCAATTGCAGTTTTATACATCCAAATCTGTCAAATCTGTGAATCTGGGAAGGTGCTCACCTGAGAGATCACCCTGTGCTTGATGGACACGACGACGACGGAGGCATCCTGAGACGATGCATCTCGTCCGCGGGCGCCGCACGGCCCTGGCCTGCTTCGACGGGGCGCGCCTTGCAGAAGTGCACACACTGGTAATAGCCCGCGGTGACGCAGTCGACCATCATGGTGGACATTGCAGAGCACATGACGACGATGCCCGCGTAGGGGAACCCACCGGCCCTGTGCATCATGCTGGTGGCGGGGATGACCCCGTGGAGAACGCCTTGATGACGAAGAAGACGTCCTCGTCATGGCGCAGCGCCGAGGCGAAGCGACCCAACAACGGGACCAACATCCCCACCGCGCCCGACGCCAGGATGGATGACACCGCGACGAGCTTCAGCTGCAGCGCCCCGTGCACGTCCTCCTCCCTGATCGCCGCCTCGGCAGGGGTAGGGGTAGGGGCATGGTTATGCGATGCAGGCAAAGCGTCATGGCCTCGGCGTCTGGTCTAGATCTCGTGCGGGCATGGGCCGCCGCACGGGGAGAAGAAAGGGACGCCGGCGGGCGGGGGAGGAGGGTGGGAAGGGGACAACGGGTCACCACGCGGGGGGAGAGAAGAAGTGTGTGAGTCGGTTAGGGTTTACCATGCAGGGGGAGTGCTCGTCGGCACAACAGTGAAGGGGAGAAGAGGAGGTAGGGTTTGCTAGTTTTTAATAGAAGTGATTTTGATTTGGACGAGTTGCCGAGTTGGGCCTGTTCGGGCCTAATTTTTTTAGCCACCAACAGTCACATGTCAATCAATAGCGACCAACCGTCGGATGTCCACCTGTCTCTATAGCGACCAACCTTGAGTAGTTAAATTTCTAGACTTTTAGCGACCGGTTGCCCGTTGCTACAAATGCATTTAGCGACCAACTGTCGGTACATAACTTTTAGCGACCAACCGTCTGTCCCTAATAAGGGTCGCTAAAGATCAATCATCGTATAATGGCACCTCCTCTCTCGTACGATGCACTTCACCATGAAAGATCCACTGAGTATAGCCCGACGTAAATCCATTCTTCCAAATATATTCTACCATGGCCTTCTTTGGTTTTCTTTTCCGGTTGGCACATTTGCTGCATGAGCATGGGACTAGACTCGCTCCTTTAGCAGCTTCACCATATGCTCGTTCCACGAAATCATCGGTCTTTCCAATCCATTCAGTGGTGACATTGTTCCTTCCTCTACAGACCGTGTACATCCACTCACGGTCCTCCATACTCTAACAGAAGCCTAACAATAGAAAATTTCGGCAGCACCTCCCCTGCACGGGAAGGTTTATAAAACCTGCAAATAAAAATATCAGCACGATGGCTGACAACCACACATATTTCAAAGGCACGATGGCCGGCAATCACATTAATATATTCAATCCACTCCATAGCCACATGCAAACTACATTTATATTTTAATCGAATCATTGCCGAGTGCCGAGTTCTATCACTTAATATCAAACCTAACAATTTCATATAACCATATGTAGACCAACTACATATATATAACTATATGTAATTATTTCATATAACATAATAATAATCGAATCTATCACATGTAATTGCATATAACCATATTAGATTGTATACCTTAGCCGGAGCGGCGGTGGTTGGCGGAGATGGCCGGAGCGGGGAGGATGGCGCGAGATTGACGGGGTCGAGGGCCGGAGTGGCGGTGATGGCGCGGCGCTCGTGGCTGGCAGCGCGCAGGTGGCAGTGCGCAGGGGCGGCAGCGCGCGGCCCGACGGTGTGGGGGCGGCGCGCTGGGCTGGCGGGGCGCGAGGGCGGCGCGCGTCGCCGGAGGGCGCAGGGGCGGCGGCGCATGGGCTAGAGGCGTGGGGGCGACGCGAGGGCCGGCGGCGGGGGCGGCGCAGTGTGCTGCGCGCGGTGGGAGATAGAGAGTGTCTTTTCTGGACACTCGGCAAAGTATGTTTTTTATTTTTTTCTTTTCCCAACCAAACTTTTTGTGGTATGTTCCTACACTATGTAGACCTACATGTACCATTTTGGGATAATTATAACAGTGTTTTTAATAGCTAGTAGATTTAGTTTGTTTATTTAAATTTCTTCGGAAAATTCAGATTTGAACTGCATTGCACTCGAAGCTTGGAAAACCGTGCATGCAAAAATGATATTTATGTTAGGTAACACAAGTTACGACCGATTTCACGAACAGACCGGAACCTTCGAGCACCATGCTCACTAAACATGACCGTGAACTTGCCATCCAGTTGTTTAAAAATTGTATAAAACACAAACAAAGTCAGAAAATCATGAAACTTGTCCACGTGTCATGATATCATATATAGAGCCTGTGATAAAAATTTGAGAAAGTTTCGATAAAGCTGTGATGCACTATGTGTAGAAACCTAAGAGATCCACATTGAAGTTATGATTTCATGTGTAGATCTCTTAGGTTTCTACACATAGTGCGTCACAGTTTTCTCGAAACTTTTTCAAATTTTTATCACAGCCTCTACATATGATATCATGACACGTGGATAAGTTTTATGATTTTCTGACTTTGTTTGTGTTTTATACAATTTTTAAACATGTAGATAGCAAGTTCACGGCCATGTTTAGTGAGCATGTTGCTCGAAGTTTTCGGTCCGCTCCTGAAATCGGTCGTAACGTGTGTTAAGTAGCATGGATATCATTTTTGCATGCACGGTTTTTCAAGTTTCGAGTGACCTGCAGTTCAAATCTGAATTTTCCGAAGAAATTCAAATAAACGAACTAAATCTACTACCGATTGAAAACTCTGTTATAATTGTCCACAACTGATACATGTAGGTTTACATAGTGTAGGAACATACCAAAAAAGTTTGGTGGAAAAAATTTAAAAAATAAAAATATGCTTTGCCGAGTGTCCACACAAGACACTCGGTAAAGAGTTCTTTGCCGAGTGCCAAGTATTTGACACTCGGCAAAGAAACCACTTTGCCGAGTGTCGACCCTCGGCAAAGGCTGACGGCCGTCAGCTTTAGAACGGCCGCTGACGGCCCTTTGCCGAGAACCACCTTTGCCGAGTGTTTGCCACTCGGCAAACTTGTCTTTACCGAGTGTATTTCTGTACCGAGTGTCCTGCACTCGGTAAACGAAATCGATAACCAAGTGCAGGACTTTGCCGAGTGCGGCTCTCGGCAAAGAAGTCTTTGCCGAGTGCCCGACAAAAAAGCACTCGGCAAAGAGTCTGGCACTCGACAAAGACCCGGATTCCGGTAGTGATTATTGATAAAATAAAACTGAATATGTGGTGTATATCCACTCTTATACCATAGAAGGTACTCATTGTTATTTGTGTTACAGGGATAGACAATATAGGTTCCTAGTTCGATCTGGCTTATTTAGCTCGTGAGCCACCATATAATATGCTACCACTATTGGTTAAATTGAAATAATAATATGTTATCTTCTGGTTTTAGAAATACCAACACAAATAATGATTGTAAACCTCTTGAACCGGCACCAAAAATGGTTAGCACGACCAGTTTAAGCCACTAGCCGGTAGTGTTATGCACTACCTATTCCAATAACAAATATATAGTGTTGAGGTCCCTCTTTAGCCGAAGGTCCTCAAAATATTAACTAACCAGTTATTTTTAGTATGTTTTAAGTGTAGTTAGACTGATATCGAAGGACACCTTCGTCCAGATACATTGTACATCCATCATAATTGTAGAGATGAAGCTAAGAGTTTCGTATTATTGAAGCATGCACAAGGTGAAGAAGCTGGCCGGATCAAGACGAGGTCATCATGACTTGTTCAGCAAGGATACGGGGAAGAAAAGATAAGCCTTACCTTTAGCCTGCTCGTTAGTACAAATGTATTTTGCCATGAATCGACATCTTTTATCATTTATAGATACACTTAGTGTGTGATACAATATTTTATTTGGGTTGAGACCAAAATATTTATCTTGGGAAATTGTAGCGTCACACTAAACTATGGCGTGTGCAATTAATTAATTTTGTGAGATCAACATATGTGCTCATAACATAGTATTTGACCATTACTTGCGTATACGATGCTATTTAATTTAATTTAAGGACTTAATTAGACATGGCTTTTTATGGATGAATGCTAACTAAGTTCAGGCTTTAAGTTTTCAGGGATGAAGGACGGACATCAGGCATAGTTGAATTGTTTGTCCAAATTAATCGGAAGAAATGATGATTGATGAATGTGACCAAGCATATTTTAATTAGCTAAGTCTGCTCCAAACTTTATAACATTATTTTCGTTGCTTTGGCCATGGCGTCGTAGCAGCTGGCATTAGCAACCACCACAGCTTGAAATGAATATACCAATTTTACGATTGAACGACACATAAAGAGCATTAATCTTTTTGTCGGGGACCATAATTAGGGGTACCCTCAAGACTCCTAATTCTCAGCTGGTAACCCCCATCAGCATAAAGCTGCAAAGGCCTGATGGATGCGATTAAGTCAGGGATCAGTCCATTCGAGCGACTCGATCATGCCTCGCCCGAGCCTAGCCTCGGACAAGGGCAGCCGACCCCGGAGGATTTCCGTCTCGCCCGAAGCCCCCCTCCAACGGCGGACACATCTCCGGCTCGCCCGAGGTCCTGCCTTCGCTAAGAAGCAACCCTGACCAAATCGCCGCACCGACCGACCGAATCGCAGGAGCATTTAATGCAAAGGTGGCCTGACACCTTTATCCTGACGCACGCCCCCCGGCAGAGCCGAAGTGACCGCCGTCACTTCACCGCTCCACTGACCGGCCTGACAGAAGGACAGCGCCGCCTGCACCACTCCGACTGCAGTGCCCCTTGACAGAATGAGACTGACAGGCAGTCAGGCCCTGCCAAAGGCACCATAGGAAGCTCTGCTCCGCCCGACCCAGGGCTCGGACTCGGGCTAGGTCCCGGAAGACGGCGAACTCCGCTCCGCCCGACCCAGGGCTCGGACTCGGGCTAAGTCCCGGAAGACGGCGAACTCCGCTCCGCCCGACCCCAGGGCTCGGACTCGGGCTAAGTCCCGGAAGACGGCGAACTCGCCCGACCCTAGGGCTCGGACTCAGGCTAAGTCCCGGAAGACGGCGAACTCCACTCCGCCCGACCCCAGGGCTCGGACTCGGGCTAAGTCCCAGAAGACGGCGAACTCCGCTCCGCCCGACCCTAGGGCTCGGACTCGGGCTCAGCCCCAGAAGACGACGAACTCCGCTCCGCCCGACCCAGGGCTCGGACTCGGGCTCAGCCCCAGAAGACGACGAACTCTGCTTCGCCCGACCCAGGGCTCGGACTCCGCCCTGGCCTCTGCCGATCGTTCTCCGCCTCGCCCGACCCAGGGGCTCGGACTCGGCCTCGGCCATGGAAGACAGACTCGACCTCGGCTTCGGATGAGCCTCCACGTCGCCCAACCTAGGGCGCAGGCCAGCCACGTCAACAGGAAGCGCCATCATCACCCTACCCCGAGCTGACTCGGGCCGCAGAGAACAAGACCGGTGTCCCATCTGGCTAGTTCCGCCAGATAGGCAATGATGGCGCCCCGCATGCTCTGTGACGACGGTGGCTCTCAGCTCTCTTACGGAAGCAGGAGGACGTCAACAAGGACTCAACCGCTCCGACAGCTGTCCCTCCGCCAGGCTCCGTCGCTCCTCCGACGGCCACGACATCACACCAGCTGGGTGCCAAAATCTCTCCGGCTGCCACATCGGCATGTACTTAGGGCGCTAGCTCTCCCCCGCTAGACACGTAGCACTCTGCTACACCCCCATTGTACACCTGGATCCTCTCCTTACGCCTATAAAAGGAAGGACCAGGGCCCTCTTAGAGAGGGTTGGCCGCACGGGGACGAGGACGGGACAGGCGCTCTCTTGGGGCCGCTCGCTTCCCTCTCCCGCGTGGACGCTTGTAACCCCCTACTGCAAGCGCACCCGACCTGGGCGCTGGACGAACACGAAGGCCGCGGGATTCCCACCTCTCTCACGCCGGTCTCCGGCCGCCTCGCTCCTTCCCCCCTTCGCGCTCGCCCACGCGCTCGACCCATCTGGGCTGGGGCACGCGACAACACTCACTCGTCGGCCCGAGGGACCCCCCCGGTCTCGAAACGCCGACAGTTGGCGCGCCAGGTAGGGGCCTGCTGCGTGTTGACGAACGGCTTCCCGTCAAGCTCCAGATGGGCAGTCTCTAGCAACCTCTCCGACCCGGGACGGTGCTCCATTTCGGGAGTCGGGAGTCTTGAGTTCATGTCCTTCGACGGCAGCTACGACATGATACTCCTTCCACCGCCGCGCGACAACGACAATGGCGGCCGACAGCCCGCCCGCCGGCGGCGGAATCGACGACGTCTTCCCCGCGTGGTAGAAGAACAACATTCGAGCTCGCCCCGTCCTCTCCCCCGCCAACGGAGGAGGAGGCAGGGCAACCAAGGCCAAGCTGGAGGCCGCGCCTCGTCGGCTGTCGAGCGAGTCGACGTCCCCAGCGCCCCAACGGGGGGCGCGTCGGGCGTTGACCTCGCGTTTGAGACAAAGGCGAGCGCCGTCTCCCCGCGACACGCCAATCCCGAGCAAGCGGACGACGCCAGTGCGCTCGCGGAGAGCTTGCAGGACGTCGCCCTCGTACCTGAGACGACGGTGCAATCAGTCCCCGACGTGACTATGTCGCTGCTCGTCGACCGAAAGGTACCGACCGATTCCCATCCTACGTCATTTGGACTCAGCCTCAACCCGCCTAGCGACCTTGCTTTGGCGGGCGCTCTCGTAGAGGCGAGATCAAACCCTCTGGGGTTTCGCATGCGGTCGCCTTGGGACCGGCTGACGGACGTCTCGACCTACGGGCCCTCTGGGTCCGAGGAAGATGACGACCCCAACATCCGTTGGGATTTCTCTGGATTTGGCAACCCCAGTGCCATGCGGGACTTCATGACCGCATGTGACTACTGCCTCTCCGACTGTTCCGACGGTAGCCGCAGCCTCGACGACGAGGACTGCGGCCCAAGTCGCGAATGTTTCCACGTCGATCTAGGGGATCCCTCCGAAGGCAATCATCTCGGCATGCCGGAGGACGGTGAGCTCCCTAGGCCGGTGCCTCGCGCTGACATCCCACGGGAGCTAGCTGTGGTCCCCGTTCCGGTGGGGGGTCACGACCCACAGCTCGAGCAACTCCGAGGGGCGCAGGCCAGGCTCGACGAGGGAGCAGGAGCGCTTGAGCCGATCCGCCGGGCAGGCATGGGCGGGCCAACCCCCGGCCGGAGAAATACGTCACCTGCCCCAGGGTCTCCAGCACCGCGTCGCCGACGACGTCAGGGTCAGGCCGCCACCCGCATACAGTGGGGTCGGTCAGAACCTGGCTGCAGCAGCGATGCTTCTCCGCACGATGTCGGAGCCATCAACCACTGAGGGTCGGCGGATCCAGGGAGAGCTCAAGAATCTCCTGGAAGGCGCTGTGGTCCGACAGGCCGAGAGCTCTGCCTCCCGGAGACAGGGATACCCCTCGGAACCTCATGCCGCAACTTCCCGATTCATGCGGGAAGCCTCGGTCTACACTGGGCGCACGTGCAACACCGCGCCTGCAGCCCCGGGCCACCTCGGCAACGAGCACCATCATCGCGACCGTCGGGCCCACCTCGACGAGAGGGTGCGTCGAGGTTACCACCCTAGGCGTGGGGGACGCTACGACAGCGGGGAGGATCGGAGTCCCTCGCCCGAACTACCCGGTCCGCAGGCCTTCAGCCGGGCCATCCGACGGGCACCGTTCCCGACCCGGTTCCGACCCCCGACTACTATCACAAAGTACTCGGGGGAAACGAGACCGGAACTGTGGCTCGCGGACTACCGCCTGGCCTGCCAACTGGGTGGAACGGACGACGACAACCTCATCATCCGCAACCTCCCCCTGTTCCTCTCCGACACCGCTCGCGTCTGGTTGGAGCACCTGCCTCCGGGGCAGATCTCCAACTGGGGTGACCTGGTCCAAGCCTTCACCGGCAATTTCCAGGGCACGTACGTGCGCCCCGGGAATTCCTGGGACCTCCGAAGCTGTCGGCAGCAGCCGGGAGAGTCTCTCCGGGACTACATCCGGCGATTCTCGAAGCAACGCACCGAGCTGCCCAACATCACCGACTCGGATGTCATCGGCGCGTTCCTTGCCGGCACCACCTGCCGCGACCTGGTGAGTAAGTTGGGTCGCAAGACCCCCACCAGGGCGAGCAAGCTGATGGACATCGCCACCAAGTTCGCCTCTGGCCAGCAGGCGGTCGAGGCTACCTTCCGAAAGGACAAGCAGCCCCAGGGCCGCCCATCGGAAGATGCTCCCGAGGCGTCTATTCCGCGCGGCGCCAAGAAGAAAGGCAAGAAGAAGTCGCAAGCGAAACGCGACGCCGCCGACGCGGACCTTGTCGCCGCCGTCGAGTGCAAGAACCCTCGGAAGCCCCCCGGAGGTGCCAACCTCTTCGACAAGATGCTCAAGGAGCCATGCCCCTATCATCAGGGGCCCGTCAAGCACACCCTTAAGGAGTGCGTCATGCTTCGGCGCCACTTCCATAGGGCCGGGCCACCCGCGGTGGGCATGCGGCGAATGCCTCGGCTCGGCATCGCAAGCGAGAGCGCCGGGAGGTCTGCTCGGTGAAGGTGGCGGCGCCAGTCTACCTAGACTGGTCCGACGAGCCCATCACCTTCGACCAAGCTGACCACCCCGACCACGTGCCGAGCCCGGGGAAATACCCGCTCGTCGTCGACCCCGTCTCGTCGGCGACGTCAGGCTCACCAAGGTCCTTATGGACGGGGCAGCAGCCTCAACATCATCTACGCCGAGACCCTCAGGCTCCTGCGTGTCGATCTGTCCTCCGTCCGAGCAGGCGCTGCGCCCTTCCACGGGATCATTCCCGGGAAGCGCGTCCAGCCCCTCGGATGACTCGACCTTCCCGTCTGCTTCGGAACGCCCTCCAACTTCCGAAGGGAGACTCTGACGTTCGAGGTGGTCGGGTTCCGAGGAACCTACCACGCGGTACTGGGGAGGCCATGCTACGCGAAGTTTATGGCCGTCCCCAACTACACCTACATGAAGCTCAAGATGCCGGGCCCCAACGGGGTCATCACCGTCGGCCCCACGTACAAACACGTGTTCGAATGCGATGTGGAGTGCGTGGAGTACGCCGAGGCCCTCGCCGAGTCCGAGGCCCTCATCGCCGACCTGGAAAGCCTCTCCAAAGAGGTGCCAGACGTGAAGCGTCATGCCGGCAACTTCGAGCCAGTGGAGATGGTTAAGGCCGTCCCCCTCGACCCCAGTGGCGACGCCTCCAAGCAGATCTGGATCGGTTCCGGGCTCGACCCCAAATAGGAAGCAGTGCTCGTCGACTCTCTCCGCGTGAACGTCGACGTCTTCGCGTGGAGTCCCTCGGACATGCCCGGCATACCGAGGAATGACGCCGAGCACTCGCTGGATATTCGGGCCGGAGCCCGACCCGTCAAATAGCCTCTGCGCTGATTCAACGGGGAGAAGCGCACAGAGATAGGCGAGGAGATCCACAAGCTAAAAGAAGCGAAATGCATCAAGCTCAACCCTGAAAGGTGGGTCCTCGGGGCGCCCCAGGGCATGGTCTTGGAGTTCATTATCTCCAAACGGGGCATCGAAGCCAACCAGGAGAAGACCCCGACCATCGCACAGCACCCCGAGCCCTTGCTGGGGGTACCCGGGGGCTGCACGCACCCCCGGGAAAGGCCGCTTGTCACCGCCGACGTTCTGGAGCCCGGAACGTACAAGCTGGCCGGCGGTCAAGGCGAGGTCTACGGCAACGCTTGGAACGTCCGACAGCTACGTCGCTTCTACCCTTAAGATGTTTTCAAGCTGTTCGTATACCTCGCTCCCACACAAGTCTCAGTCGTCAAGGAAGGGTCGGCCTCGCCTCGGCAGAGCCCGACCCTCCCCCGGGGGCTAAAAAGGGGGAACCCCTCTGCGTCAAGATTGGGTGTACCTCTCCGCATCCAAAATTTTCGATCAAAAAGGCTTTTGCGTTCTCCCGGCTATGTCAGAAGCAGGGCCCCAAGGAGCGAACGTGGGTGCATGTAAGTGGCAAGGCCGACTGAGCCGAGGAACTCCTATGCCTCCGGGTTAGGGACACCTCACTCATCACCCGCCACGAAAAATGACCCTACTCGGGAAGCCACCCTATTATTGACAGGCTAAGCCGGACACACAAAATAAAAGGAAGAAGAGTACAACTTCATGCAATGAAAACAAAGTGTTCAGGCCTCAGCGGCCGCAGTAAGACACACGCACATCCAACAGAAACTGTTCCAACAAGAGTTAGGCGTCGCCTTGGGAAGGAGCCGCGCCTTCAGCTCCGTCCCCGCCTTCGGTAAGGTCCATCTCGGCTTCCGGCGACGACGCAGGGGGAAGGATCTCCGCCTCAAAGGTGGTCGCCAGCACTGCGCTCGGACCCGCGGCGACCGCGTCGAGCCGCTGAACTTCTGCCAGGGCAGCTTCGTCTTCGTCAGGAAGACAATACCCCTCACTAACCCGCTCCAGGTCCACAACGTAGTGGGAAGCGAGCACGGCGAAGGCCCGCCTGACGCCGTGGTGTAGCGCCTCGCGGACTCTGCCGCGCGCGTGATCACCCAAGGCTTGAAGGCGGCTTTGAGGGGAGCTTCCTGAAGGGACGTCGCCGGAGCCAAGGATCCGATAAACGACCGAGACAGCCTCGGACATGGCCGCGAGGTCGGCCTCCCTCTGCTCGGCAGCTCCGGCAAGCGCCTCGGCAAGCGCCTTGGCGGACTCGTCAAGGGCGGACTAGAGCTCTGCGAACAGCAAGAAGAAAGATCTCAAACACAAGCAGAGGAAACAGACAAGAACAAGAACCAGGGACGGCCAAGGCGTACCTCCGGCTCGGGCACGCTGCTCCGAGGCCGCGACCTGGGCTGCGGCTAAGTCGGCTGCGAGGGTTTCAGCCCGGCTTTCGGCCTCGGCAGCCCGGCCCCGAGATTGGTCCCGCTCCTCGACGACCTGGACGAACTCCGTCCGCTGCCGTTGCGCCTCTGCGCGCGCCGCTGCCGCCTCCACGCGCGCTGCTGCCGCCTCGGTTCTCAGGTCAGTGCAGAGCATCTGGAGGTCCGCTACCTTGGCACCCTGCTGAGAAAGGCGCGCAGTAGCCCCGGCGAGCGAGGTCCTCAGGGATCGCAGCGAGCCCCAGACATCGACCTCACGGCGGATGAACGACGACTTGGCGGCGCTCCGATCCGTTAGATCCTGGGGGAAGGAAACGGGGCGTCACGAAGAACGCCTCGTTCACAGAAAAGAAAAGGTATGCCTGAAACCGTTACCTGGAGGATTTTGGGGACGTCCCTGCAGAAAACCTCCAGCGACGACCGGAGCGACCCCACCGTTGCTTCAGCACACTCGCGGAGCTCATCCCAGGACTGGTCCTCCTGTTCATCGTCGAGAATGAAGACAGGGTCCGAGGCCTCGCGGGTCCGAAACCAGAGCAACTGGCGCCAGGCCCCGGGGCTCCACCGTACAGCGATGAGGCTGCCGCCCGGCTGGACGGATCGCGCCTCCACGCCCACCTCTTCCGAGGCACTGGGCGCCGACGCATCAGCCGTCTCGACGCCGGCAGCAACCGGTCGCTCTCCGACTGGGACGGCGGCGACTTCGGTAGCGGCAGGCGCCAGCATGGCCGGCACGTCAGGTAGGCTCGGGACCACGTCAGCGTCAGCCGCCTCCCCTATCACGATGGCCGCCTCGGTAGAAGAGCCAGCCTCGGGAACCTGCTCCACAGCGACAGGTGCCGCCCGAGCCCCCTGTGGTGAAACGCCCTGCGAGAGGGTCGGCTGAACGACAAGGCCCGGAGCGGCGCTGGCCGCACAGGCCGGCGCCGTCTTAAGGGCCTTCCGGGGTGCCAGGTCGGTCTGGCCATGGCTTCGCTTGCTGAGGGAAAAAGGAAAATCACGGCCGAGACATATGAATGGAAAGCCAGGACGAAGACATTCCGAGATACCTACCCGCTCCGGGCCATGATCCACCGCGCCTGGGGGGAAGTTTCTTGGATCCCAGCTCCCGGAACAGCCGCCGAGGTCCGCTTCGCCGGCAACTTCGGCGCCACCCTTGCTTTGGACACCCGGGGAGCAGATTGCCCAGGCACTGTCACGATGACTTGAGGGTCACCTCCATGCGCTGCCGGCGCGAGCGGCGGCTCTCGGGGAGCAGACGCCCTGACCTGGCCCCCCCAGTGTCACCTCAGCTCCTCCAGCCGAGGGGTCAGGTGTCCTCTCGAGTTGCCCCCGTGCCTCGGACCGGGACCCCGACGCCCCGACTCCGGGGACTGACAGCGTCGGCCCGCTCGGGGGCTGGCTTGACGGCTCCTGTCCACACCCCAAGCCGGGGCTGAGGCCAAGACGGGCGGCCATGTCGTCCTCCTCGTCATCATCATCATCGTCGTCGTCGTCGTCGGGCGTTTCCGGCGACGGCTCCCTCGGGAGTCCCTCCCTCTCCTGCTGGCGATGGAGCTTTTCCAAGGCGTCTCGAGCCCGCCTCCGCTCACGGGCACGGGCCTTCTCCGCGTCCTTCTTCCTCTTCTTCTCCTCCGCGGCGACCCGCCGCGCTGCTCGGGCCACCGCATCCTGCGGAACCCGTGGCAGGGAAGACTTGTGCCACCCCACCTCCTGAAGAAGGGGGGGGGGAAAGAAACCCGATCGTAAGAACCAGGACCAACCCAATGTATGAAGAAGGAAGGAGCGAACACTCACCAGAGTCACGCACCCCTGGTCGGGGCGCATCAGAAGCTGGGAGAAGGCGTGGGGGTCCGGCTTCCCCAACGCAGCGGACACCCGCCATTGGAGGGCGTCGAAGGGAAGAGGATCAGGGGACATCCGCGAGCCCTCCCAGTCAGCCTCCGGGGTCATCTCCCAAAGCGACAGCCGTCGCTCCGCCAAGGGAAGCACCCTCCGACGGTGGATGGCGACAATCACTCCCGCAGCGGTGAGTCCCCCCTCCCGCAACGCCTCCAAGGCCTGGAGAAGGGGTCCGAGGTTCTTCTGTCTTTCGTGTGGGGTCCCGTGGCGCCAGGCGTCGGTGGCGGTGGTGACTACTCGCTGGGAGAACGGCAGGAGCAACTCGCCGTCGTTCCGGAGGTAGAACCACCGGCGCTGCCACCCCTTGTTCGAGGACACGAGGATGGCAGGAATATACTGCGACGCCCGCGACTGCCTCAGCAGGAGGGTGCAGCCGCCGGCCCGCACCGCTGCGCGGACCTTCCTCTCCCCCGTCGGCGAGGCAAAAAGCTCGGCGAAAAAGAGATGGGTCCACAAATCCCAATGGGGGGCGATCCCCAAATACCCCTCGCACACCGCTACGAAGATAGCGGCCTGCGAGATGGAGTTGGGGGTGAGGTTGTGCAACTCCACCCCATAGTGGTACAGGATCGCCCGCATAAAGCGTCCCGCCGGCACACTGAATCCCCGCTCGTGGAAGGAGACGAAGCTCACGACGTACCCCGGCGGTGGGGATGGAGCGGCTCCGCCCACGGGAGGAATCCATTCCGGTCGCTGCTCATCGGTGAGAGGGCGAAGCAAACCCTCGCCGACCAGACCCTCCAGATCGCCCATCGTCACCGTGGAAAAGGGCCATGGATCGCGCGGCGAGATGATGGTCACCCGGTCAGCCATCACCGAACGGAGGGGATGGCGGCGCAAGGGGTAGGAAGGGCGGTTTTCTCTTCTCTGGCTAAAGTCTCTCGGGTTGCGAAAACCTAAGAGGGAGGCAGGAAGCGGAGCAAAAAACCGTCACCAGACCCTCTCCCAGGTATATAAAGACCAAGGCGAGACCGTTTCCAACGTTCCGCCCGGACCGGATGCGGGATTCAAAAAACGCGAAGCGAAACAGCCGTTCCTCGAACGGCTCGCGCACGCGCAACGGCCGCCCCGCCAACCACTCACCCCGTCGCATTAACTCCGCGGCAAGACAGGTGGCGCTTCCGGCAGGAGTAGTGGGCGACGCTTCGCCTTCACCGTAATAACCGCGCCAAAAAAGGTACGCCGCGTCGTTCGATTTCATATCCTTTTCCTTTTCTCCTCTTTCTCTATCTCTTGCAACAGGGACCGGGAAAGGGGGATACCCCGAAAAGGATCCTTCCGTGAAGGAACCAGGCTCCGAGCCTCCTTACTGATCAGAGGTTCGAAGGCTGGTCCCCCGAAGGGTTTCGACAGCCGCCTCAGATCGCGTGGGCCCTACACCCACTACTGGTCAGGGGTTTGAAGGCCGGCCCCCCGAAGGGTTCCACGGCCGCCTCAGGCTACTCGGGCTCCGCGCCCATTACTGATCAGGGGTTCGAAGGCTGGCCCCCGAAGGGTTCACAGCCGCCTCAGACGCCGAGCGAGGGATGACCAGGGGTACGTTCGATACATAACCAAGGCTCGGGCTGCGCTCCCGAGGTACCCTAGGACATTTCCGAGACCAGCGGGAGCGATCTTGTAACGGAATCCCATCAGAGGGAGGCATCGAGCCCTCGGACCCCGTCGCCAGGGGACCGGGTCCGGCAGATCACCCGTAGGTACTTTTGGGCGTGCCTCTGGGCCCCTAGCCGACCCATAACGAACGGGGCACGGACGTCCACTCGGATTACCCGCTTGCAGCTCACCGGAGACACCATGTTCGGCGCCCATCGAGGGCAACATGGCGTTTTCCCCCCCTCCTCATTGCGGAAAGGCGACGCAGGGGCGTATGTAAAAAAGCCGAGTCTGTCCCTGATCGCCCTCTCGCCGTGTGCAGAGGCTCGGGGGCATCTCTCGCAAACCCGGCTCCGGCCGAACCGTTGACAGCGTCAACATACCAGCCCGAGAACTTGGGCCCCGACCGTACACCCGGGCTACGGCCAGTTCGCATGAGGGAACAACCAGACCAGCCGAAGCATTACGCAAGGCATTAAGACCTCGAAGGAGTGAAACCACTCCTCCGAGGCCTCGGGGGCTACACCCGGCGGGTGCGCTCGCGCGCACCCACCGGAACAAAATGCAACCGAGAAAGGCTGGTCCCCTTGCAAAAAAGTGCGACGAAAGCCTCCAAGCGAGTGCTAACACTCCCTTCGAGGCTCGGGGGCTACTGTCGGGGACCATAATTAGGGGTACCCTCAAGACTCCTAATTCTCAGCTGGTAACCCCCATCAGCATAAAGCTGCAAAGGCCTGATGGGTGCGATTAAGTCAGGGATCAGTCCATTCGAGCGACTCGATCATGCCTCGCCCGAGCCTAGCCTCGGACAAGGGCAGCCGACCCCGGAGGATTTCCGTCTCGCCCGAAGCCCCCTTCCAACGGCGGACACATCTCCGGCTCGCCCGAGGCCCTGCCTTCGCTAAGAAGCAACCCTGACCAAATCGCCGCACCGACCGACCGAATCGCAGGAGCATTTAACGCAAAGGTGGCCTGACACCTTTATCCTGACGCACACCCCCCGGCAGGGCCGAAGTGACCGCCGTCACTTCACCGCTCCACTGACCGGCCTGACAGAAGGACAGCGCCGCCTGCACCACTCCGACTGCAGTGCCCCTTGACAGAATGAGACTGACAGGCAGTCAGGCCCTGCCAAAGGCACCATAGGAAGCTCCGCTCCGCCCGACCTAGGGCTCGGACTCGGGCTAGGTCCCGGAAGACGGTGAACTCCGCTCCGCCCGACCTAGGGCTCGGACTCGGGCTAAGTCCCGGAAGACGGCGAACTCCGCTCCGCCCGACCCCAGGGCTCGGACTCGGGCTAAGTCCCGGAAGACGGCGAACTCCGCTCCGCCCGACCCTAGGGCTCGGACTCGGGCTAAGTCCCGGAAGACGGCGAACTCCGCTCCGCCCGACCCCAGGGCTCGGACTCGGGCTAAGTCCTGGAAGACGGTGAACTCCGCTCCGCCCGACCCTAGGGCTCGGACTCGGGCTCAGCCCCAGAAGACGACGAACTCCGCTCCGCCCGACCCAGGGCTCGGACTCGGGCTCAGCCCCAGAAGACGACGAACTCCGCTTCGCCCGACCCCAGGGCTCGGACTCCGCCCTGGCCTCTGCCGATCGTTCTCCGCCTCGCCCGACCCAGGGGCTCGGACTCGGCCTCGGCCATGGAAGACAGACTCGACCTCGGCTTCGGAGGAGCCTCCACGTCGCCCAACCTAGGGCGCAGGCCAGCCACGTCAACAGGAAGCGCCATCATCACCCTACCCCGAGCTGACTCGGGCCGCAGAGAACAAGACCGGTGTCCCATCTGGCTAGTTCCGCCAGATAGGCAATGATGGCGCCCCGCATGCTCTGTGACGACGGCGGCTCTCAGCTCTCTTACGGAAGCAGGAGGACGTTAGCAAGGACTCAACCGCTCCGACAGCTGTCCCTTCGCCAGGCTCCGTCGCTCCTCCGACGGCCACGACATCACACCAGCTGGGTGCCAAAATCTCTCCGGCTGCCACATCGGCATGTACTTAGGGCGCTAGCTCTCCCCCGCTAGACACGTAGCACTCTGCTACACCCCCATTGTACACCTGGATCATCTCCTTACGCCTATAAAAGGAAGGACCAGGGCCCTCTTAGAGAGGGTTGGCCGCGCGGGGACGAGGACGGGACAGGCGCTCTCTTGGGGCCGCTCGCTTCCCTCTCCCGCGTGGACGCTTGTAACCCCCTACTGCAAGCGCACCCGACCTGGGCGCTGGACGAACACGAAGGCCTCGGGATTCCCACCTCTCTCACGCCGGTCTCCGGCCGCCTCGCTCCTTCCCCCCTTCGCGCTCGCCCACGCGCTCGACCCATCTGGGCTGGGGCACGCGGCAACACTCACTCGTTGGCCCGAGGGACCCCCGGTCTCGAAACGCCGACACTTTTTCTTTACTTTGTTTTGTTTTGTTTTGTTGGTCCTCAAAATATTTTAGTTGGGTTTAATTTAACACGACCTGGTCCATGGGAACTAACGGACTAGAGCGCGCTAATCGATCCATGGTCACGCTAATCGGAGATATTTAGCTCATGACTATTTTAAACATTTATTTATTTACTCATGACTATTTTAAACATTCATGGTCACGCTAACGGACTAGAGCGGGCTAATCAATTGTACTCATGACTATTTTAAACATTTATTTATTTTTTATTTACTTATTTCATATCCTCCAGGTCACGCTAATCAGAGATATTTAGCACGCATAGCATAGATTTTCTTTGATTTTATATAACTGAAAATAGTCCTAACTATTCAATGGCACATACAAAAATTGTTCACTTATGTGGATAACAGAAAGAAGACTCAACTGTCACAAGGTCCTACCAATGGTTTTTAATCTGTATTCCTGGAAACAAGCTAGACCACAGAATAAATCTTCAAAATATTCTGGTGACTTTGCAAGCCTTCCACTGAACCAAGTAAAACAATATTATTGTGACCAAATATTATTTGTTTATAATAAAGAACAGGATTTACTTCGAAACACAAGGAGTTGTTACTTGCAAAGTCCTTGACAAAGTTTGCACAGAGGTTCGTCGTTAGTGGTTCAGCCCTGAGTGTATTGTCTCTCTATACAGGTGTCATTACACAACACATATCTCCATTCAGAAGTATCAAAATCCACGTATCAGTCAATGTGACATTTTGGATCAGTTGGTTAGAGCCTAGAATATAATTGCAAAAATAGATCAAAGTTCATATTACCCCACCAAAATGTGTTGTGATCACTAACAATGTCTTCCTCCTGGAACTTAATTATTATCTCATTCCAAACAACTGCAAACCGCTGTGCCTCCACCTGATTTGACTCAATCTTCCGAAAGGATCTGCTGAAACCATACCTTAGCTGTAATCGCTGCCAGAAATTGCGAAAACGGCTCGGCAAGAAGCTCTCATTCACCTGCTGCTCCTTTGGCATGATGTTGAATGACATGGCACTTGCAAAGAACTAGAACCTAAGTCGCGGCTGTTTCATGTCCCTGATCTCTCCCAAATGTGCAAAAAGCCCCACAAATGCACCCGACAGAGAAGAAAATATAGCATACCAAATTTGGATATCCATGAGGTAGATCAACACCACTAGTAACCAGAGCACAAACACCGCAAAACGATTGCTTTGGCCAAAGAACTCATGCCAAGTGTACTGGATTCCATTCATCTTGTATATATCTTTTGTGGGTTTTACAAGTGGACTGATTTGGAGAAAATAGCTGAAGGCAAACTTCAAGGCGAGCAAAAGCACCCAAAAGATGGAGTACTTGACATTGTCAAATGTGCCCTCACGTAGTCCTCGGCCAACAAAGTTGCGGCTCTAGAACCACCAGGTCAGGGCATAACAGATCTTCCAATTTGTCTTCTCCAATGTGTTTCGCACCCAAGACACAATGAAGAGCACGATGGCAAGGACCTCAGGGATAACAAATGCTGCAGCTGCATAGAGGAAGCTCCTCATCCGTGAATCAGCTGCTGACGACCACTACCCATTGTCTGTCCTCTGGTTCCAGACCCTCTTGTATAGGACAAAGAACGCAATAACCCAAGCGGCTGCAACAACGGCCTTGAGCACCATGCGCACAGCAAGCATTCGGCCATCCCTAAATGCACAGCGGAACTGTGTGCCGATGTCCAGCAGAGACTGGAGGAACTGGAACGCAGCCCAGGTGATGAAAACGGTGAGCACGCGCACCTGTATGTCCTTGGACTCTGAGCCATGGGATGAGAGCAGATCATCCCACGGCCACTTGGCACCCTCCCACGCCACAATTGTTGCAGCTTGCAGGTAGAGAAGCAGCATGACCCACAGCCTATCGAAGCTCCTATAAATGTTCCAGAACGAGCGGACCTCGATGAAGCCCGTCTTGCATACGTGGCTGCGGTCCGGCGGGGTGCGGAAGAACTGGCGCGACTGGTCCATGGGCCAGCCGAGGCGGTCGAACACGTCACGGCGCCAGAAGTACTCATTGATGTCGTCGTAGTTCCTCTAGGCGGCGTGCGGCGCCTTGCCGTCGCGGCTGAACTCGGTCTCGGCATGAATGACGTCGCAGATGGGCATGACGACGCGCACAAGGAAGGCGTTCTCGTCGTGCACGGCGGGGTTGGCGGGGCGGCCCGTGGTGGCGTCGACGAAGCCCTCGAGGATGCGGTGCAGCTCGGTCGCCATGTGGTGGTAGATGTAGCAGAGGCACTCGGGCGTGAAACGCAGGTTGGCAGCCTCGCCCCAGACGAGAAGGTGCAGGCCCGTGTAGAGCAGATCGGCGCGCGGGTCACCCTCGAGGACATAGACGGAGGGGCGACGGCCGAGGAAGCCGCACCAGAAGGTGTAGTTGCGGAGCAGCTTCTTCCGGATTTGGCGTGCGATGCAGGGCTCGAGCGTGTCGGAGAAGTCAGCGGAGGAGAGGCGCATCTACGCATTGGCGAGGAGGAGAGGCGCATCTGCGCGTTGGCGAGGAGGAGAGGCACATCTGCGCGTTGGCGAGGAGGAGCACGAGGTGCTCCCGCTTGTTCCTGATGTTGTCGCGCTGGAAGCCGAAGAAGGCGTCGAGCCAGTCCATGAGGCCCTGGTCGGCGCGCCACGGCGAGAAGGGCGGCGGGCGGAGGCCGCCCACCGCCTGGAGCACCGCCGTGGCAGCCCGCACCTCAGGGAACCGGAGTGACGGGTGCTCGGCTGAGGCAGCGTGGATGTCGAGGGGTGCAGAGAGGGGTAGTTTGGGTGAAGGGGATTTCGTGGGGGAAGGGAGCACGATATCTGCGGGGCCGGTGGGTGGGATCGGAGAGTGGACAATGCTGTGGGATCGGACGACTTAGATCACAGGATGATAGAACAGGTGGATGAGATTGTCTAACGGTAGAACGCAAGGGAGACAGGCTACCCCTTGCAACTTTAATAAGTAGTAGAGATAACAATGTGTATCGTGAGACTACAAAATAATCTAGTATTTTTAAAACCTCAAGAATAACTAATATAAAAAAGTGAAATGGCACAATTCTTTACTATACTTAAAGCACTAGTTTCAACGGTCGTCCTGCGTCATCTTTTTATAAAAAGTCCATACATTTCTTCCAAATCAATTCAGCATAAAATATTAAAAAGCGATGCAGCAGGTGGGGTATGTGAAAAATCAGTGCAAGAGATGGGGTTTAAACCCACACCCTGATGGAAGAAAGGTGGAAGACACTGGATGAAGCTGTCTAACCAATAGAACATCATGCTCAAGTGTTTATAATATTGAATATAAATTGCACATATGTATATATTATTTTTTTGTAAAATAAAAAAATAATCGTGTCAGGCCGGGCCAGCACTACGGGCCGAGGTTATGGCCCAAGCACCACATGGCGCTCGTGCCGGGTTGGCCCAGGCACTATTAAATGGGTCGTGCCTCAGGCCAGCACGCTAGACATGACTCATTTGGCCATCTATACCTCCGCACGATAATGATGGTCCTCGCCTCAGTTACCACCACCTCGTTCACCATTCTACTTCTTTTCTCTCTCCCCCTCATGCCTCCACCTCCGCGCCACCCCATTCTCGACAGAAAGGGCGTAGGAGAAGGCGCCTCCTCCCCGTATTCGTCTGACACCAGCCCCGATAGCGACTCGCACAGTGGCTATTGCACGTCCACGAGGACGTTTCACATCATGCGCGCACCATCGTTTTCGCCATCGTCGGACGTCCTGTTCGTTTTCCCTGCCTTCGCCCTGTTCTTCCACCCATCCTGCTGCCCCCCCCCCCGCACACAGTCGCAGCCACGAGCCGACTGACGCTTGTCGACGCGGGTACGGGGCGAGTCGGTCATGCTCCTGGCCTTTCTCCATGCGTGCCGTCGAGGAGGACATGATGGCGCCTGCCAAGCTTAGGTTATCTTAGCGATGAGGAGTCCAGGTCTGAGATATTGGACAACCAAGGCCCGTAGCGTGGCAGAAGTCGGTATATGCTACAGAGTTGGTGGTGGTGTTTTGTCGCTTCGGCGGGACCAGGGCTGGAAAGACACTCGCATTTTCTCGCCCTTCTCGGACTGACGCCTGATGCAGGTGCCTCTTGGTTTGGAGTTGCTCCGGCCGGGCTTCTTTCTCCGCTTGCGTGCTCTCTCCTTATATATCTAGCGGTATATTACTTATGTCGCCTCCAGATGCCAGGTCTTCGTCGTGTCCTTCTGCGGCAACGAACAGGTATGTCCGCCTCTTCCCTTTCCCTTCTGCTCTACGAAACCTTGGAAGTGGGGGAGGCGAGAGACGGGGGTCTCTGATTTACTGCCTATGGTACTCGTGCGTTGATAAAAAATATTATACGAAGTGTAGAGACAACCAATAAAAAATCTTGAGATCTTTTTGGTGGATAATTTACATTGGTATTGTTGTGAGCCGTCGCAACGCACGGGTATTCGATTAGTAAAGTGTATAAGAGAAGCTGAATAAGAGTAACGGTTGGAGGTGATGTGAAATATGAGAAAGAGAGATGTATTTAAATATAAATAGAAAGTATGAATGGGGGATTAGAGAGGGGGATGGTTGGAATCGGGCTGGTAAGTGTAATTGTGTATAGGGTAAACAAGGCGGCATGAGAAGCAGTACGGCCATCCGCAGGCAAGTGTGCTGGTCGTGTAAGTACAGACATCTTTTTCTGCGTCTTGTCGCAGTCCATCCTGTTCGTCCTTCCACCGACCGCTGTCGTCGTCGTCGTCGTCGGACAACGACTTGAATCTAGCCATGGAAGCAACAAGAGCAGTCTTTTTTTATCTTGCCAAAAATCAAGATTAGGAGCTTCTATTGGAAATTCTGAGAAACTCTATATATATATATATATATATATATATATATATATATATATATATATATATATATATATATATATATATATATATATATATATATATATATATATATATATATAGGTCAGTGCAAAGTTACTCTTAGTCCACGTCAATTTCTCTAGTGCTACGTACACCGTCATATGAAAATGACAAGGGTTTCGTTATAGTAGTCCGGATATACCTGATGTAATAAGATTTCAGAAGTCCCAAGTCTTGATTTTTTTCCTTTAGTTTATATAAAAAACAATGAAATAATTAGATAAAAATGGAAAAATAAATAAATCTCCAACATGAGGAGCACGTGCCTCACCATCACTGATCATGCTATCCACACCAACATATGCTCCTCAAGATACTATGATGAAAATGTATTTATATTCCCATATTAACATTACATGTGTCGGCTAATTTTTTGTTGTTTTGGTGTACCTCCACCTAGATCTATAAAACATGTGTTTAACTCATGGTTGTTTGGGGTTAATCTAAAAACTAGGAAACTTATTACCACAGGTGTTACCGCTTTTTGCTGGGCTATCTGGATAAGTAGGAATGATCTAGTTTTTCATAAAAAAAACATGCTAACTTATTTGTAGATTTTTTTGGGGCACGCACTGGCTAAGGTTTTGGAGTCAACTTCACAGAAAAAATGAAGACAAGGATCAAATAATAAAAGGTTGCAGAAGTTTAGAGACAGTTGTTATGCACATCTTCGTGCCCTATGGCTAGAGTTTCACAAACAGAATTTGGTTGTGAGTTTTAGTTGTGTTATAGTGCATCGGTGTCCTTTTGGTTAGGAGGTTTGTCCCTACTTTGTGTTGGAGTCTATGGGACTACCACTACCGGAATCTATGGCTTTGCCGAGTGCTCGGCCCTTTGCCGAGTGTTTTTTGTCGGGCACTCGGCAAAGAAACCTTTGCCGAGTGTCGCACTCGGCACAGTCTCGCTCTCGGTAACGAACGTGTTTGCTGCACTCGGCAAAGCTATCTTTGTCGAGTGCTAAACACTCGGTGAAGGCGGCGCTCAGCAAAAGGCCGTTAGCAACCGTTTATAACTGACGACCGTTAGCTTTTGCCGAGCGCTGGGCGTTGACACTCGGCAAAGAAGCTTCTTTGCCGAGTGTCATCTGGCTAACACTCGGCACCGAAGTCTTTGCCGAGTGTCATCCCTAGACACTTGGCAAAGTATATTTTTATTTTTTTTAATTTTCCTTACCAAACATTTTGTGGTATGTTCCTACACTATGTAGACCTACATGTACCATTTTGACACAATTATAAAAGTGTTTCCTATAACTATTGGATTTAGTTCGTTTAATGGAATTTTCTTCGATAATTCAGATTTGAACTGCAAGTCACTCGAAACTTGGAAAACCGTGCATGCAAAAATGATATTCATGCTATTTAGCACAAGTTACGACCGATTTCAGGAGCGGACCGGAAAATTCGAGCACAAGCTCACTAAACATGGCATTGAACTTGTCATCCAGATGTTTCAAAATTGTATAAAACACAAACAAAGTCAGAAAATCATGAAACTTGTCCACATGTCATGATATCATATATAGAGGTTGTGATAAAAAATTGAGAATATTTCGAGAAAATTGTGAGACAGTATGTATATAAACCTAAGAGAGGTACATTTAAACACAAACCGAGTGTTTTTCAGGCTTTGCCGAGTGTTTCAGGCACTCGGCAAAGCGGCCGATTCCGGTAATATAATATAAGATAAAAGGCAATAGGATTGATGAACATGGTCTATGGTCGGTCCATGATCCCTAGACGTCAAAAACGTCCTTGGGTTGATCTCGTAGTTCCTATGGGGTGGAGGCAATAGGGTTGGTGCGTGGATCGATTTTCCTTCCTTTTGCTACATTTGGCTCAAAGGTTGAAGGGAGTACGATGGTCCATATTATATTAAATATCGGAATAAAGATACTAATAAAGATCATATATGAATCAAATATTAAGTAACTAGACTTAGATATAAATTGAATCTCAATTCTCTTAGACAGATCGAACATATTTGTTTGACATGCTTGATCGAGGTGCCGGTAGATAATAGTCATCGTCGGCGGTGTTGTTGGTAGCGATCCAGAGTAGGTTCGTTGCCCCTTTCTCTTGCAGCTGCTTTTCCTACTACATACAGATACAGTGCATTGGTCCATGGAGATGAACTCGATGATACTCTGGATGTTTCCACGTACGTCAGTAGCTAGTGACGTGTACTCTGTACATACAAAGTGACGTATATATATATGTGCATTGCATTGTTTAGGACCAATGACTGTTATTATGCCTGTCGTCACTAATTAGTGACCACTTAAAAATGAGGGGTACCCAAGGCCACATCGGTAACACATGCTCGACCGTACCACTTTGTCTATATTGTAATTCAATATTAATTTGAGTTGGTGAGTGGTCTAATATATATGTACATACGTACTATTGCCCTTGTCTCTAATATAAGTGTGTGTTTGGTTTGAGGTTAAAGTGGGATGAGGCTAGGGCGATATCGTCTCCTCAATTTTTTGGCTCATGGCGCTACAAAAAATTACTCTGGTGTTTAACTCGTCCTCACTTAACTCTCATCCAAACACTATAGAAACTGTGACCGCCCCTTCCATCCTTACTTATATATCCAACCAAACACAATCTAAATTACCGAGAAGCAATGTCGTACGTCTCTAACTAACAAAGACGAGGACATCTATGTTCAGATCATACTACTACGGAAGCTTGGGATGATTATAAGAGACAATAACGTCGTCTCTAACTAACATAGACGAGCACATCTGGGTACCGACCGCCCCAGATGCATTTTATATGTGTGTTCGGATCAAATTTTACACATACGATGACTAAATATATAGAAATTGTCACAAACTTTATTATTCAAGTATAATATCTTTAAAAATAACTAAATATTATAAACTAAACAACAACCTTGACGACTATCCCAATAATAAGCCACAAGCAGGTTGACTGGAGCGATGACAACCTAGAACTCCTCGAACTCATCATGAGAGTCTTCCTTCTATTGACCTGGTTCTAAGCAAGGCCAGGTGAGTACACTTATAGTGGGTACTCAGCAAATGTGTAAGAAAAAGTATAGTGTAAGGTTTATCAAGAAATATGCCTGAGTCTGAGCATTTAGCTTTTACTTTTGTTGGTCGAAATTTTATTAGCAATTACTAAGTATAAGGACATACCGTCCCAATTAAATAAATAATCCTAAAGGAAATACCAGCAATAAAATGCATGTCCAGTTTAATTTCATTCCATGATTTAATCATGTGAGAGGCCCAAGCCACTCTTGTGCATTAACACGACTAATGTATTAGTTTTGCAGTCTACAAAGGTTGGCACATTTATCCACAAAAACCGATACCCATCTGACCGGGTAAGCTAGACCCTTCACCTCTTCCGAAGAGGTGTGGAAGGGTTTGCTACGAGGTCTTTACAAAGTTTCACCAGTATGAGAAAACCCGCTACGTTTTCAACATGAGGTGGTAGAGGCCTTTTCTAACACCCTGAATTTGGGGTATAAAATTTCTTCTCTAATATTCATCAAATTCAGGTGTTACCTTCTCTCTTCTTCCTTTTCGCTCCTTTCTTTCCCTTTCAGAGTAATAGAGGGATTTATTTTGAATCAATGTATCAGGAAAACCATAAAAAGTCATGTGATGTTGCACCATGCTTAAGTGCATATTTCATTTTTTGGTTGCTGCATATGTTTGAAATGCATTCATCTTGTTTTGAGTTTGCGCTGGAGTTTAGAAATTGGATCGAAAGGAATATATAAAAAGGAAAGAAGAAAACAAAGAAAAGGGAAACAACCCCCCTTCCCCTTTTCCAGCCCAGTGCCGCCCATCGTCCTCGGCCCACCTCCTCTCCCCGGCCCGCCCAGCGGCCTGCTCGGCTCGCGCGGCCCGCTAGCGCGCTCCCTTTTCTTTGTTTTCTAATTTTATTTTTTTCTATTTTTTTGCTCTGAAAATAAATATTTTCAGCGACCAGACTCTGAAAATAGCTGTGTTAGCTTTCGGCGGCTTAGGTCTCGCCGCCGAAAATAACAGCTTATTTTCGGCTTTTTTGCGGTCAGAACCCGCAAAAAATAACCCCTTATACAACCTAAAATAGCTTATTTTCGGTGGCATAAGATTTATTTTCGGTGGTTCCTTACCGTCGAAACGGCTTTTGTTACTGTAGTGATAGTCCACGTGGGCATCAGAGATGACGAGCCATTGGCAATTTTGCCATTATCATTTGTGGGCTTCGCTAATATGTCATTGGACCCACAAATTATAGACACAGATGGTTTTACCAGTTATAGACACGGGATGATATAATAACAGGAAACCGAAATTGAGAGTGGTAAAATTACAAATTTATCACAGATGATAGCTTGCTAGTTTCATTCACTAGCCTGCGGGACATAGAAACGATTATTACAAAAGATTACAGATATTCCATAATTCCATGGTGCTTGCATGCACTGAACCGTATGTAGTTGAAGGAAGCCATAGGTGAGAGAACCTGCGAAGTCATGGCTGCTTGGAAGCAGTAGACCCATGAAGAAGACGGGGGCCGTGACCATCCGAGTTCCATTGAATCAGCATCCAGACCATGGATGTGACTGCACGCGCATTGAAATATATATATTAGCAGTAGCGATGTCGTCATCGACCCTGTCATCTAATTATATCTACTGTACCAGCGATGAAGGTGAACGGGACGAGACTAGCTGCACTCATGGTGTGGTACACCATGCACTCGGTGCTCAGGTACCCGAAGGCGTAGACGAAGGACAGGAAGGTGGCCGCGTACAGCGGCTTGCTGGTGAGGTTGAAGGCGCACAGGAAGCAGAGGGTGCACGACAGCAGCGTCCACACCGCAACCGTGCGCCCATGCACGCCGATCACTGAAAAGCCCAGGTCATAAACTCATAATGCATGCATGGTTTCGAAGCTGAAAGGATAGCTAGCTAGCATCAGGATCGAGTTCCGGCCGCCATAGTCTCAAGGTCAGCAGAACGTACGCACCCTGTATCTCGGAGTAGGTGGCTGAGCAGAGCGACCCGGAGCCGAAGAAGCACGACCAGGTGAAGGCCAAGCGGAAGGTGCCGACAGCCATGAGCCAGCACCCCAGTGCCGGCATGCCGCGCTGCTTCTTCGAAGGGCCAGACATGGAGAGGCTTGGATGTTCGGCCGGGGCAACGAGACGACCAAGCAGTAGAGGAGAGCGCGCGCGAGGTCCTTCACGCAACGCTGCGAGCCAGGTTACAAGTTCCTACAAAACGCCACCAGCCCTCCATTTATAGGGTAGCAAAAAGTCTAGAGAGCTCTGTAGTTTTTTTTGCTAATTATTGGCTAATTAACGAATCCCGGTCCTCGTCATATGAAAATAAGAAGAGTTTTGTTACAAAGATGAGGGCACCGAGCGGTCATTGAGGATGGGCCCTGCAACAAATAGTGTAAAATAGAGCATTTGCACGGTACATTACACTATTTGTATATTAAAGTTTAAAACAGGGGATAAGTTAGGGTAGCTACTAGAGACAACTGCTGAGTCATCCCCCTCCATTGCCATCGCTGACATTCACATTGAGGACAGCATGCATGCACCTCCATGCCTACATCCATGGTCATCGGCTTCTTGCCTTGCTAGATAGTGGCTCGATCCATAACTTCATCAATGTCGGGGTCATGCGCCATGTCTGACTAGGGACCACAAACAAAACTAAAATGCGGGACATGGTGGCCAATGTTGATCGTGGTCCCTACGAGAGCGTGGAAAGTAACATGGCCATGCGCATAGGGTTAGGAGGATTTTACCATCAGTCCATCAGCTGCTTCGACATCGACCTAGGTGGGTTTGCCCTCGTCCTAGGCATAGAACAACGAGCTCGAGCGGTAGTGCACTGCCATACCCATTCGGACAAGCACTTCTCCATTCTTGCACCAGTGCTTCTAGTCAAGAACACAAAGGGCTGCTAAAAGTTTTGCATTGACTACTGTGAGCTAAATGACAAGACATCCATGGATAAGTTCTCAATCTCTATGGTCGATGATCCACACTATGAGCTCTATGGTGTCAAATACTTCACAAAGCTAGACTTGTCGTTCGGCTATCACCTATGAGGATGCATCCTATGGACATCAGAAGACGGCATTCTATACCCACCACTACCACTTCAAGTTCCTTGTCATGCCCTTCGGTCTCTACAATGCATTGACCATATTCCAGGCACTCATGAAGGATACCCTCCGACTCTTTCTTTGTCGATTCATCATGGGCCGAGCACTTGCAACATGATTGCCTCGCCCTTAAGTGTTTCTGTGCACATGACCTTTACATGAAGAAGTAAAAGTGATCCTTTGGGGTACCGTTAGTCACCTACCTTGGCCATGTTATCTCCACCAACAGCGTTGCCATGGACAACGACAAGGTGGGCACGTTCTCATCTTGGCTAGAGCCACTCTCACTCTAGGGTATTCGCGACTTCCTTGGGAAGTTAGTTAGTACGGATGTTCATATGGGACATCGATACAATCACTGTTCCCCTAACACAATTGTTGTGTAACGATGCCTTTGCTTGGACACTTGATATTGCGGAGGTGTTTTTCATCTATTATGATGCTTCGAGGTGTAGGTTTCTACACCTGGTCCTTTGCCATTCTTAAACCGACCCTTAACTGCCCATCATCACAAGATGACGACATATGAGCATGAACTCATTGACCTGGTTCAAGTTGTGCAACACTGGCAGTCGTACCTGTAGGATCGTTACTTTCTTATCTATACCCACCACTACCACTTCAAGTTCCTTGTAATGCCCTTCGGTCTCTCCAATGCATCAGCCATATTCCAGGCACTCATGAAGGACATCCTCCGACCCTTTCTCTGTTGATTCATCATGCCCCGAGCACTTGCAACATGATTGTCTCGCCCTTGAGTCCATCTGTGCACATGACCTCTACATGAAGAAGTAAAAGTAATCCTTTGGGGTACTGCTAGTCACCTACCTTGGCCATGTTATCTCCACCAACAGTGTTGCCATGGACAGCGACAAGGTGGGCGCGTTCTCGTCCTGGCTACAGACACTCTCACTCTAGGGCATTCATGACTTCCTAGGGCTAATTAGTTACTACATGATCATTGTTCCCCTAACACAGTTGTTGCCTAATGCTGCCTTTGCTTGGACAATTGAGATTGCGAAGGTGTTTGTCATCTATTGTGATACTTCGAGGTGTAGGTTTCTACACCTGGTCCTTTGGCATTCTTCAACCGACCCTTCATCGCCCATCATCACAAGGTGACGACATATTAGCATGAACTCATCGACCTAGTTCAAGTTGTGCAACATTGGCAGTCGTACATGTAGGATCGATGCTTTCTTATCTGCACCGACCACACTATAGCTTCAAGTTCATCTTGGACCAGCGACTGTTCTCTAACACTAGTCGAGCAACATGGTGTTTGGCTTTGATTTCATGATCGAGTACCACCTCAGTCACCTCAACTTGGCAATTGGCGACCTCTAGTGCCACGACATTAACACCACCAAGGACTCGGCAAGGCTACACACTCTCTCTAGACCCTCCTTCCACATATGATTCAGGCTACAACGACGAATGATGAAGTGGATGGTCGCCTCTGCATGTAGATCTAGGATGCGACTCTTGCAACGCCACAAGAAACCATCGATGACTTCTTACTCCATGGTAAGGTTTCTTCATGTTAGTGTAGCCTGGTTTGTGCCAGTAGGTGCTTGCAAGTTGCATTGGCCCATACCACTATCCAAGAGGAGATATAGAAGACCCTCCAACAATTGTGTGTAGATATATACCTTCATGGTTATCATATGCTCATCTAGGACTACATCGATACGTGTGTCATGTACCAACATAATAAGACATAGATTAAAGTACACCACCAGTCCCTAAATTTGTAGCATTGTGTCATCTTGGACTATAAAATCTCAAAGTGCTCATCCATGCCCCTAAACTTGTGAAGTTATATCATCCCGGTCCTTAAACTCTCAAAATACACATTCTGGTCCTTATACCTCTTTGGTTATGTCATCTGGGTCCATGAACTTATTTTTAGTGTCATCATAGGTCCAAGTAGTTTGAACCTTTGATGACACTAAAAACAAGTTTAGAGACTCAGATGACACAACCATATAAGTATAGAGACAGAAATGTGCACATTGATAGTTTAGGGACCGAGATGATACAACTTCACAAGTTTAGGGACCTGGATGCGCACTTTGAGAGTTTAGGGACCGGGATGACACAACGCTACAACTTTAGGGACCGATAGTGTACTTTACTCATAAGACATAAGTATAGTTGGCTAGTCTCCTTCAAGCACTCGACATGTTGTCCTAGGTGTGGGTTGACATCTCCATAGACTTCATCGAGGGCTTCCATAAGGTCCCTGAAAGCCTATCATTCTCACTGTCGTGAACGCTTCTCGAAGTACACATAGTTCATCACCCTTATCCACCTATACATGACTGCCTTAGTTTCCCACTCCTTCAAGGATGTTGCTCGTCTACATGGCTTCCCCACCTCCATTGTGACCTAGTCTTCACCTTTCACATGTGGCTAGAGCTAGCTCTTCTAGATGGCTGGTATTGGGCTTCGCTTGAGCACGATGTTCCACCCTTAGACAGACGATCAGTTGAAGGTCATCAATAAGGTGATCTCCATGTACCACTATTGCACCATGCGTGGGCATCTACATGCCTCGGCTCACTAGCTTATTTGGATGGAGTATTGCTATAATATTTCATTCCACATGGTGCTCTACATCACACTCGAACCCCCTCCCACGCTGATTCTTGCACAAATCGCAGGGCAGCTCAAAAAAGGCAATGGACGCCCTCTTGTGCGACTAGGACACCTTTAACTTTCATCGGGTGCTCGTCTCCACGATGTATTTCACATGGGGATTCTCAAGTCATTCCATGGGACCCTGCGATTAATGGGATCCAATATAATATCCTAACATGTCTGCATAAGTTGTATGGATAGGAGATCGATGACTGGGGTGTGTACCCTCGACAGAGCACAAGAGTCGTTGTTGCGCATAGAAAAGTAGGCAAGCGAGAAAGAGATGTGGGAGATCAACTTTAAGGCCAAGCAAGACAATTGTCTTACTTGATTAAATTTAAATATCTTCTCACTTTATATATAGAGAGAGAGACTTACTTGATCCTACGGAAACTATTTTTTATTTTTATAGAAAACTTGTAATCAAGAATCAATCATGGTCTAAGCTCTAAACCGTCGAACTTGCGTAAAATTACATACATGAAAGCAATCCCCACAAGCGTGCATGCCTCACATGGAACATCGATCCGAAACAATATGGAAATATAAGAATTATCCAAGTGAATTAAAGATCGTGCTGGCGCGGCATGCATGTACAGGAGAATTAGCATGCCTATATATGCAGACCCGCTCCTTTTCTTAACTGATTGATATAGCTATATGCCTATATATACACGAGGCTTACCAAGCAGCCCATGTTGGGATGTTAATAGAATAACAAGTTAGGTGAACTGGTGTGGTCTTGATGCCTTGTAAATGGATAGATGAGGCCAGCCAAGACGAAGGATATTTTGTGTTTCGAAATTAAAATTTTCATTTTTTCTTTCGAAAGATCACGATCGAATGGGTGCCCAGCTCATCCAAGGGAGGAAGATATAGATGGACGTCGGCAGTGCTGTTCCAACGACGTAACTACAGTGACGTGTAGAAAGTGATGTATATATGTGCATTGTTTAATTAGTGACCACTTAAAAATGATGGGACCAGCTAGCCAATGTACTTGACGACTTCTTTTAACCCAAGGCCACATGCATGAGTAACACATGGCTTACTAATTAATCACGCCCGTTGTGTGCTCAGCTTATTTTGCTTCAACAATTTGATTGATTCGCGTTTGTTTGCACTAGAAGTCAAAGTAATTCATTTCCCCTATATCATCAGTTTTGTTCCTTTTGGCTGAAGGTGATGTCAATAGATAGGGTTAGGTATTGAGCTAGCTCGACTCGGCTCGTCCGAGTTCGGGCGGGTCCATTAAGCTAACGAGTTGGCTCGGCTCGGCTCGTTTATAATCTTGACTGACTCGTTTAGCTTGTGAGCCAGAGCAGAAAAACAATATCCAGGCTACAACATCACCAAAGACACAATAGCACTGTGCACCATTTTCGACGACCAATTTTATTTTCGGCGACCAGGGCTTGGCCGCTGAAAATAAGCTTGTATTTTCGGCAGCGAACCTTGGTCGCTGAAAATAAGGTTATTTTCGGCGGCCACTGACACAGCCGCAAAAAATAACCTTATTTTCGGCGGCCAATGACACAGCCGCAAAAAATAACAGCTTATTTTCGGCGGCCACTAACATAGCCGCAAAAAATAACCTTATTTTCGGCGGCCACTGACACAGCCGCAAAAAATAACAGCTTATTTTCGGCGGTCAAGCCCTGGCAGCCGGAAATAAAGCTTTTAACACCACAGCCCGACTCCTTCTCTCTTCTCTCTATTTCTCTCATCTTCTCGCGCGCCGCTCGCTCGCTCCCGCCACCGCCGCCGCCACCGCCGCGCAGCCCGCCGGCCCCCAGTGCCACCCGCCCCTGCCCACCCGCCGCGCCGCTCGACCCCGGCTGCCCGCCGCCGCCAACGCCGTCCGCCATCGTCCTCAGCTACCGTCGACCGGCCGCGGTGAAGCTCTACTCCTCCCACCACTCCGCCGTCGTCGCCAAGCTCTTAACCATCCAAAGGTTATTTTTGCATATTTTATTTCATATTTTCGGCGGTCTTTATTTATTGCCGCCGAAATTAGTATATATTTGTAATTATGTTTGTTTGATTAGTGTGTGTGCTTAGTATTATTGTTTAGTTTGATTTCATTAATATATTAGTGTATATGTGGTTTAGGGTTTAGGGGCATATTATATTTGTGGCATTAATTTCATATTAATATGTGGTACTATTATATTATTAATTTTACAAGTACATTATATTGGTATGTAGAATAGTTGCATTATTACGGTATGTGGTACTTAGTTTGATTTGATTAATAATATACCATTCTGTGTTTTATATATAAGTAATATGTTGTTTACTGGCAGCGAGGTTATGCTGCCGAAATTTTTTTGGGTCCTACTAGCTTGCTGTGGGTTTAGAACATATCCTTGCCTATACATGTAGGACCGAAACCCTTGACGAAGTTGAATAATGTTTTCACGATATGGTTCGGTTTAACAGTCTCAGGTATGGCTGAAGATCGTGCATGGATGTACAATGGCTGGAGTAGGAATGGACGTCATTCTGATGATTGGGTAGCCAAGACCAAAGATTTTGTGGACCACGTATTCTCCTTGTCATTAACCAGCACTGTCAGATGCCCTTGTAGGTGGCACGAAAACAGTATATTTCTTAATAAGGAAAGAGTTAGCCTATATCTTTGTCAGTTTGGATTTATGCCCGGATATGAGGTGTGGGAACATCATAGTGAGGTAGTACCCAACTGGAATGTAGAAGAGGAGGA
Source organism: Zea mays (assembly GCF_902167145.1). Lineage (NCBI taxonomy): Eukaryota > Viridiplantae > Streptophyta > Magnoliopsida > Poales > Poaceae > Zea > Zea mays. The sequence goes on along the minus strand of NC_050097.1, from coordinate 237,737,024 downwards.
GAACAATGATTAAGCTGGCGATGATGCGATGCATGAGATGCTAGATTCGCTACATCCAGAATTAAACCTAAGCTCCGAGGATCCTGCCACACAAGAGGTTTCCAAATTTTTTAAACTACTAAAAGACTCTGAAGAACCGTTGCATGAACACACAGATGTGAGTATACTCACTTTTGTGACTCGGCTCATGGCCATTAAAAGTCCAAGTATTTTTCTCGAACAATTGTTACAATGAGATTTTAAAGTTATTAGGAGATGTGCTCCCAAAGCCCAATAAGTTGTCTAAAGACATGTACCATTCAAAGACAATTATCAAAGGTCTCGGTATGGATTATGAAAAGATTGATGTGTGCAAAAATAATTGTATGCTTTTCATGAAGGAGCATGTGGAAGAGAAAAGGAGGCGTCGTCGTCATCCCTTGGTGAAGAAGAGGAGGCGTCGCTGTCATAGTAGATGATCTTCTTGATGCGCCTCTTCTTCTTCCTGTCCCTCTTCTTGTGACTCGAGCCTGAGTCAGTGGGCTTGTCATCTCTTGGCTCGTTGAAGAGAGACTCCTTCTCCTTGTTGTTGACTACCATCCCCTTACCCTTAGGATCCATCTCTTCGGGCGGTTAGTCCCTTAGATGAAGAGTACGACTCTGATACCAATTGAGAGCACCTAAAGGGGGGTGAATAGGTGATCCCGCAAAATTCAATACTAATAACACAAACTTGGTTTATAATATGTTAGTTAGATTAAACCAAGTGGTTATAAAGCGAGTTCTTGAAATGGAATCAATCACATAGAAAAGCAACACAAGAGACACACTGTTTTTATCCCGTGGTTCGGCCAAGTAACACTTGCCTACTTCCACGTTGAGCGTCCCAATGGACGAGGGTTGCACTCAACCCCTTTCAAGTGATCCAATGATTAACTTGAATACCACGGTCTTTTCTTTTTAGATTTTTCTTCCCATTTGCGAGGAATCTCCACAAGTTGGTGCCTCTCGCCCTTACAATGTTGATCACACAAGAAGCACATAAGTAAGGGAGGGAAAGCAACACACGCAAGACTCAAATCGCAGCAAACACACACACAAAAGCCAAGACCTGAGCATAAGATCACGGCGCAGGGAGTTTGCAACTCGAACGGTGCTCAAATCTCTAACACTATGAACCGATTGCGTGATTGTGGAGTCTGGGAGTCTTAGGATGTTTAGTGAATGCTTGGTGTTCTGCTCCATGCGCCTAGGGGTCCCTTTTATAGCCACAAGGCAGCGAGCCATTGGAGATCATATTAGAAGGCAATTCTTGCCTTCTGTCGGGTGGCGCACCGGACAGTCCGGTACTCCACCGGACATGAACAGTAACTATCCGGTGCCCGATCTCCTTCCTTTTCTCGCACAGTTGACCGTTGGGCCTTCGGTCCCGTTGGCGCACCGGACACTGTCCGGTGCACACCGGACAGTCCGGTGTGCCCAACTGTCTGTTGGCGCGAGCCACACGTCGCCCGCTGATTGCGCTGCCGGCCATTGGTCGCGAGCGTCGTTGGCTCACCGGACAGTCCGGTGCACCATCGGACAGTCCGATGATTTTTAGCCGTGGCGCCTTCTCCTTTTCTTGAGAGCGACGAGTTCATCGCTGAAGTCCTTGGTGCGGGCTCTGATGACTAACCGGACAGTCCGGTGCACCACCGGACAGTCCGATGTGCCAAGCTGGTGCTGGTTTGGCTGATCACAACCACTTCTTCTTCAATCATTTTTCTCTTTTCTTGGCTATGCCTCTAGCATTTAGATCAACATGTTAGTACCAAAAAACAATTTACTAAGTCCGGAGACATACCTTGTTCCTTGGTTTGCATCTTGGCACTTATAAACTTAAAACAATATGTTGGGCATCTAATCATCAAAACAATTATAGAAATGGCCCAAGGGCACATTTCCCTTTCAAAAACTAACTGGGTTAAAGAGTCATGACTTCATATATATTAATGGAGAGGATTATCTCTGTCATGTTTCGTGGTTACATGCCCGACACCATGTGGCAAGCAATAGCTGAGCTAAGTTATTTCTACAAGCAGATCTCTGCCAAAGAAATAAGTAAAAATATGATGGATAAGTTGGAGAAAGAAATACCAGTGTTGTTATGCAAGCTAGAAAAAATATTCCCACCTGGATTCTTCAATCCGATGGAGCATCTACTTATTCACATTCCATATGAGGCAAAAGTTGGTGGACCTGTACAATATAGATGGATGTATCACATTGAACGTGCACTCAAAAACCTGCGAGGCATGATTCGAAATAAGGCTAGAGTAGAAGGATGCATCGCTGAAGCTTTTTTGCTAAAGGAGGTTTCATACTTCACGAGTGTGTATTTCGCAGAGGAACATAATGTCTATGCTGCTACCATGTGATACAATGTCGATGAGGAACCTCCTGTCAGTGATCTCAACATTTTCCAATGGAGAGGCACAAGTACTAGTAAGGGCACGTTCTACCACCTTAGCATGGATGAAAGAATGTCCACATTACTATACATGTACTCGAATATGGAAGAGATGGAGACATATTTCATGTAAGTCTTTATTTTGCCCCATAATTTCTTTGCCAAGGAGCCATATTTAATTACTTATTTTTCGTACAGTAAGTTCGATGAGGAAAATTGGACTTATTCCCATCAGCCTACAAGCAAACAACTAGATACGATGCGACGACATGGGAGGCAAGGAAGACCTAATTTTGTTGACTGGTTTCGGGAGCATGAAAACTCTTTATATTCCTTACTTTAATGTCATTTAGCCTTTTACGCGAGGTAGTCATTTTAACTGTATATTATTTGCATTGCACAAAGACTCCTAACATACACGAGGACTTGAGACAACTATCTTATGGGACGGTGACCTGCAGAACCTTTGGTCGATACGATGTGAATGGCTTCCGTTTTCATTCAGACCAATTTGAAAAGTCTCGTCCTCGTGCAGCCACACATAACACTGGAGTTCTGACTAGGGCACTCGATGCACTCGGAAGAGAAACTAATTATTATGGCATCATTCAAAACATCATAGAGTTTAATTTTGCAGGGAACAAAATTTTGAAATTATTATTCTTTCTTTGTGATTGGTTTGACAACAATAATGGGATTAGACAAAGTCAATATGGCATAACTGAAGTAAAGCACAAGGAATGACTTCGAGGCCATGATAATTTTATCCTTGCACACCATTGCGAGCAGGTCTATTATATGTCGTACCCAAATCCGAAGTTTAAAGCATGGTGGGTAGTTCACAAGGTGAACCCTAGGGAATGTTTACATACTCCTTGCACTGCTGGTTATCAATTCGAAGACGAATAGGCCAATGATGTTTATCAAGAAGAAGAATTGCCAACCACTTTTACTATCGATGAGGGTGTTGCACTGAACTCACTAGTCGGAGACCGTAATGATGTCACTGCTCATGAATGTGTTGCACCGAAACGAAAACGAAATCCAAGGAACAAAAAAGCCACATTGCGAGCTTTGGATCGAAGAAGACTCCTTGATCGTGATTCCGATGAATCTTGATGTGTAATGCATAATTTAATTTTATGTGATTTATTATTTTTTTATTAATTCACTTAATTTTATGGAGCTAATACCTTTAATGTTTTTCTATTGAACAATATGAGTGGTAGGAAAACAAAGCACACTGCTAGGAGGTTTCTTAATGCAGCTAGCAGGATAGTCCCTCGTGCACGTTCCCTTTTCCAAGGGAGTTCTTCTAGCCAGAGCAGACAGGAGGCGTTGCTGAGACACGCCCGGCCAGAACTGCGTGATACACCTATCGCTCTACAACGGAGTACCGATGTAAATGTTTATGTAATTGATCTTATTTGTCAGCCACTTATATATAAATGTGTCTTACATGTCTCTATTTCATGTCCATAGGAAGAGGAGGACGAGGAGGAGGTGCAACACCATGAGGAGGAGGTGCAGGCCCATGAGGAGGAGGAGGTCGCAGGCATAGATGTTGAGGTGGATGACGATACCACCGAGGCTCCTGCCGTTCGACAAAGGGGCACTCGGAAGGTCCACTTTATTCTACCTTCTTCAGCGCCTGCACAATCTGAAGCTCGGGTACTGATCATCCTGGTTGGTGATAGGTACTCATGTTTGGCCACTTTGTTCTTACTTATTTGTTTATTGTACACTATATATATGACATGACTTCCTTGTTTTTTTGTCATGCAGCCAATGGGATGACACGTCTTTCGACGGTCGAGGTCACCATAGACAGGTTAATCAAGTCTTAGGTAACCTCTGTCGTCTACATAATCCAGGAATTGTCACCGACCCGAAAGGTGTGGTGGTTCCTTGCACTAGCTGGTCGCACTTCGCACTAGCTCCAGATGCTACATATGGAATAGCTAAAGGCGCCGTCAAGCACGATTTTTGGGTAAGAGTATTGTTTCAAACTAAATTTATTTTCGATGTTGGACAGAGACGCTGTCGCGTGGAACTTGAGGCTCAAGAGCATGCTGACCGAGTATTAGAGAAAAATGCGAAGGTGTGCAGGGATGCATTTTCCAATGCTCGTCTACTGGTTGTGAACGCGTACATGAAGCGCCGAGGACATTCTATTAACAACTTTCGACAATATTCAGATGTCTATTTGACTATAGACCAGTACATGGAGGTAAAAATCTAATTTAGCAGCTCATTCAGATGTGAATATAATTTTGAGCTAACACTTATATGCAGGTAACTCTTCCATGGATGGAACATCGGCCGCAGGCTTACAAGGCTTTGTGTGAGATATGGGCTTCGCCAGAGTGGATTGATAAGTCAAACAAGAATCGACATAGGCAGCGCCATCAGCAGGACGAGGACGATGATGAGGTCATAGTCAACCATACCTATGGGGCTGATGGACACATTCGGTTGGCGAAGCGAATGGTGAGTATGTAGTATTCTGTTTTACTTAGAAATGAAACCGCTTTAAACTCATATATTTGCAGGAGGCTCAAACTGGAGTTGTCCCGAGCCCAATCGATGTTTATAGGAGAGGGCATAGAGCAAAAACAGTGAAATCTCTTATGAGCTATGTAGTCAAGCGTATGGTTACTTGTTGTTAGGATTAATGTTTTCTTGCCATATAGCTATAACTTACATGTGTGTTGAACCTTCATATTGTATTGCAGGAGACATACGGGCAGGAGATGGTTAGGAAGTATGGAGAAGAGTACGATTGGCGAGGAGCGCCTACGATCGACGCTGAAGTTGTGCATTCTATTGGAGGAAAGGCGCATGGACGGCATTAACTTGTGAATTTTTTCAATATTATTGGAACTATGACCGAATAGCTAATTTTCTTGTTTTTCAAGATATTCTATGTTTACCGGTGTGATCGATTCGATGGAGTTGCGTTCTCGTGGCGGCTCTTCGTCGCATGCGGGTTGTGGTAGCAGCCGTAGTCGGCGCTCTGTATCTAGCATGGAGGACACTATGAGGGAGCATCAAGAAAGGTTTCGTGAAGAGCTGCGGCAACAACAAATGACATTCCTCCAACAGCAATCAGAGTACATGGCTGCTTACAACGCACAGGCGCAACAAGCAATGAACGTGAGTGTCTTATTTATTCTCAACACGATCGATATTGGTCCTATAACTAATATATTGTATTTACAACAGTCTTGGTTTCCAGAGTAGGCACGACAGCAACCATTTGTTTTCCCTCAATTTCAGTCGTTGATGCCTCAGTGGGGATTACATGCTTCGTCACCTTCATCTCAGGTGCTTCGATTTAGTTAAGACTTGTCGTTTGTATTAAACTTTCAAATCTTGACTAAACTTGATTTTGTAGGGATCCGGGGTCATGGGCCACAACACGCCACCACCGGTGATACCAACACTAGGAGGAGCTTATGCAGGGGAGGGAGCTACTACAGGAGATGTTAGTTTGACAAACAATTTGTTTGAATAGTGGTCATGTAAACACTGCCGTTATTAATGTCTTCTATTTTCTTCAGAATCCAAACATGTTACACGACTTCGTCAACGAGTTTTTCGCTTCTGAAGGTAGTGGTCACAACTCCAACAACCCCGATATGTGATGGTTTGAGTTTTGTGCCGAATTGTGAGTTTATTTTATGTTGCAATGGACTATTTGTGAACTGTGATGTTGTATTTGTGAACTGTGATGTGGTGAACCATTTGTGAACCGTGAACCAGTTGTGAAGAAGTGTGTTACTATGTGTTAAATCTGTGTAATTGTGGATTTAATGTTTCTGTCATTTTATTGTGATTATATTGTTGATGAATTTGTTGTTTTTTGCATTTCTTCAAAAAACAATTCTCTAAAATTGTTAATTTTTGGCGGCAACCTGAGGCCGCCGAAAATAAGCGTGGGATAATTTCAGCGGCCATTATTTTCGGCAGCGACGTCTGGCCGCCGAAAATAAGCAATTATTTTTGGCTGATTTTTTCTGGCGGCCAGAGACCGCCGAAAATAGGCCTAAAGCCGCCGAAAATAGCTTATTTTCGGCGGCCTCTGACCGCCTAAAGTGACTGTACGTGCTCTTGTCAGACTCCACAGGGCCACACACTCTCTCTAGGCCCTCGTTCCATCTACTGAACAAGATTCAGGCTACAATGACGAACGATGAATAAGTGGATGGTCGCCTCTTCAAGTAGCTCCATGATGCGACTCTTGGGACACCACAACAAAACGTCGATGACTTCTCATTCCATGGTAAGATGTCTTTGTGTCAGTGTAGCATGGATTGTGCTAGTAGGTGCTTGCATTGGCCCATACCACCATCCAAGAGGAGATATAGAAGACCCTCCAACGATTGTGTGTACATATCTACATCCATGGCGATCAGTCGCTCATCCAGGACTACGTCAATACGTGTGTCATGTGTCAACATAATAAGACACTATACATATAGTTAGCTAGTCTCATATAAGCACTCGATATGTTATCCTAGGTGTGGCTAACATCTCCATAGACTTCATCAAGAGCTTCCATAAGGTCCTCAAAAGCCTTCCATTCTCACTGCCATGACCGCTTCTCCAAGTACACACACTTCATCACCCTTATCCACCCGTACAAGGCTTCCTCAGTTGCCCACTCCTTCAAGGGTGTTGCTCGTATACATGGCTGCCCCACCTCCATTATTAACAATCGTGAACTAGTCTTCACCAATCACATGTGGCGTGAGCTCTTCAAGATGGTTGACATCAGGCTTCGCTTGAGCACGACGTTCCAGCCTTAGACAGATGATCAGTCGAAAGTCATCAATAAGGTGATAACCGTGTACCACTATTGCCCAACGAACGTCACACTTGCCTCATGGCTTCGACGATGAAGGACTGGTAGCATCAGGCTTCAACAAGTCTTCGCTCTTCCCCAACGAACGTCACACATGCCTCATGGATAAGGAGAAGAAGGTACGTATTCGAGATTCCCCGAAGTACTCTTCTTCTAGTGATGTGGAATCTGATGATGAAGTAGATTACTCTAGTTTATTTAAAGGTTTAGATAGAGCCAAAATAGAGAAAAATAATGAATTAATTGATGCTCTAAATGAAAAAAATAGAATGCTAGAAAAACAAGAGGACATTTGTATGAGGAACATGACAAATTTGTTAGTGTACAAAAGTCTCTTGCTTTAAAAACTAAGAGAAATGAAATGCTATCCTCTGAGCTATCTGCTTGCTATGAATATATATCTAGTTTAAAGAATTTAAATGATGATTTAAATGCTAAGCTAGAGGAAGTTAGTAAAATAAATTCATGTGTAGAGCATGTTAGTATTTGTAATAGATGTAAGGACCTTGATGTTGATGCATGTAATGAACATCTTATTTCTATTACTAAGTTGAATGATGAAGTGGCAAGTCTTAATGCTCAACTTAAGACTTGCAAAAGTGATTTTGATAAATTAAAATTTGTTAGGGATGCCTACACTGTTGGTAGACACCCCTCAATTAAGGATGGACTTGGTTTTCGAAAGGAAACCAAGAACTTAACAAGCCAAAAGGCTCCCGTTCTCAACAAGGAGAAAGGGAAGGCTCCTATGGCTAGTAGTCCTCAAAGAAATCATGCTTTTATTTATGATAGGAAAATTGCTAGTCATAATAAGAGCTATGCTCATACTGCCTACAATGATTCACATGCTATGTTTGCCTCTAGCTCTACTTTTGTGCATGGTAGAAGTAGGCCTAGGAAAAATCATGTTGTGCATCATGTGCCTAGGAAAATGTGTAATATACCCACTACTGTTTTCCATGCTTGCAACACTTCGTTTGTACTTTCATGTAAGAATGAAAAAGTGGTTGCTAGGAAGTTGGGAGCCAAATGCAAGGGAGACAAGACTTGTATTTGGGTTCCAAAAATTATTGTGACTAACCTTGTAGGACCCAACAAGAGTTGAGTACCTAAAACCACTACAAGAAACTGATAAATGTTCGTGGGTAAAATTAAGAACGTGGGTACCCACGTTCTTAATTGAGTTAAGTTCATGGGTTAATTTAAGAACGTGGGTACCCACGTTTTTAAGTTAAGTTCGTGGGTCGTGGATAAAACCGTCGACCTTAACGCGTTAGGAACGTGGGTACCCACGTTCTTAAGTTAAGTTCGTCGGGCTCGTGGATACCGTCGAACTTAACCGTGAAAACCTAAACCCACTAAATCCCACGCGCGCGCGTCTCTCTCTCACCTTGTCTCCTCCCACGCGCCCACACGTACGCGCGCTCACCAATTCACCGCGCCATCGCCGCCCGGGAGCCCGCGCCGCCGCCGGGAGCCCGCGCCGCCACCGCACCACCGCCGGGAGCCCGCGCCGCCACCGACCGGAGCCCGCGCCGCCACCGACCGGAGCCCGCGCCGCCACCGCCTGCTGCAGCCCGTGCCGTCACCGCGACCAGGCCGCGCCGTCGCCGCGCCGCCGTGAGCGGGCTGCGCCACCGCGAGCGGGCCGCGCCGCCGCCCCGGCTCGCCAGCTCAGCACCGACCGCCCCGGCTCGCCCACCCCGCGCTCCTACTCGTCTTCCACACAGCCGTCGTCGCGGTCGCGTTCGGACATTGGAAGCTTCCACCGAGGTAATGCCATATTAAGATTGGTTCATGATTATGCGTTGTAAAAAATGTTTTGCAAATTTATACATTTTATTATATGTGCCTTCCTGCAAAACAAATGTGTGGACAATAATAGGTGCCTGTACTACTCACCTGAGGATTATATAGTTGAAGAAATATGGCCACAAGAACTGACACCTTAACCCACATTGTGAAACATTCTGCATATCAAAAGCACAAGAATAAACCACCAACCTCAACAACAATATGGCCACATATGGTTCTTTAGCAGTACAACAGTATGTGAAGCATTTTTAATTTCAGCAGGAGTGTACAACCCAATATAACTGGATATGTATATATAGGATCTGGAATATTAATTATAATGATCACTGCATATGTTCTTTTAAATGTTTATTATAGCTCATTCATCATTTTGCTTAGTGGTACGGTCATAAAACTAAACAAAATACAAAAAGCCAAGAAAATTGATCAAGGGGAATCAGCTGGTAATAATAACTACGCACATATGATTATGGGAAATACTGGGAAACATTATATTCCAGACTAATTGTGATTTTGAGTAGACAGCTAAGTGCATATATAAGTATTGCATGATTTTGATTACTAATTGTGATTTTGATGATCTTTCTTTTATACATTGGGTTATTTAGTTTTGCAAATGGATGACAATAGAAGAAGGGCGATGTATGATGGATTCAATAACGTGACTCTAGGTCACTCAAAGGAATGGGTTAGGGTTGCAAAACAATTCGTGGATCTCGCATTTTCCGGTGGACCTCGTGTGGTGAAGTGTCCGTGTACCAAGTGTCGGAATTTTAAGTATGTGAGAAAGATCGAAGAACTGGAGCATCACCTTTGCAAGAATGGGTTTATGCCTAACTATCTTGTGTGGCGCTCACATGGAGAAGTAGAGCAGAATATCACAGAGTCAGAAATAATTGATGATGATGAGGAGGATCGGATGGATGACTTGGTGGCTGATATTAGTAGAGAGTATCCAACATTGGCCTCAGAACAGGATACACCAAATGAAGTGCAGGAGTTTTACAAGCTTCTTCACGCGTCAGAGGAAAAAGTGCATGACGACACCACTGTGACTGTGTTGCAGGTGGTTACACGTCTTATGGCAATGAAGGCAAAGTATAACTTCTCGAATAATTGCTATAACGATATAATCAATCTGATTATTGATCTCATCCCATCGAACCATAAGATGCCAAAAGACTTATACCAGTCTAAAAAGATTGTGTCCGGTCTTGGGATGAAGTATAAGAAGATTGATGTGTGCGAAGATAATTGCATGTTGTTCTGGAAGGAATATGAAGCGAGCACCCATTGTCAGAAATGCGGTAAATCAAGATATGCGGAGGTACTAAAAGAGGATGGAGCTACTTTTGCTACAAAAGTGGCAGTTAAACAACTTCGATATATGCCCATCACTCCAAGGCTTAAACGTCTGTTTTTAACCCCAGAAACTGCGAAGCTAATGTTGTGGCATAAGGAAGGAGAACGTGAGATCCAAGACCTAGACATTATGATGCATCCATCAGATGGCGATGCTTGGAAGGCTCTGGATCGTTTTGACCCAGAATTTGGAAGAGATGCTAGGAGTGTTCGTCTAGGCTTGTCCACTGATGGTTTCACTCCTTACGACAACAGTTCAACTTCATACTCTTGTTGGCCGGTTTTCATCATGCCCTACAACCCCCCTCCCAACAAATGCATGAAAGAAGGGTTCATATTTCTTGCCCTTATTATTCCAGGGCCTAAACATCCTGGAAAGAAGATCAATGTATTCATGCAACCGTTGATTGAAGAGTTCAAAGAGCTATGGGTAGGGGTAAAGGCTTATGATGGTCATCTAAAACGTGAATTTACCTTACGTGCGGCATATTTGTGGTCAATTCATGATTTGCCTGCATATGGTATTTGGTCTGGCTGGTGTGTTCACGGTCGACTGTGTTGTCCCATATGCATGGGGGACACACAAGCATATCGATTGGAGCATGGTAAAAAGGTCTCATTCTTTGATTGTCATCGACGGTTTCTTCCATCCAATCATCTGTTTCGAAATGATACGAAGTCATTTAGAAGAGGCATAAAAGTTAAAGACGGTCCACCAAAACGTTTAATGGGTGAAGATATCATGATACAACATCGTGCCCTTCAAAGGGCTGCAGAAGGTCATGAGTTTGAAGGCTATGGTCAAGATCACAACTGGACTCATATTTCTTTTCTCTGGGAACTTCCGTATGCGAAGGTATTGATTTTACCACACAACATAGATTTGATGCACCAAGAGCGCAATGTTGCTGAAAGCATCATAAGCATGTGTCTAAACATTAAGGGTAAAACAAAAGACAACATCAATGCCAGGAAAGATTTAGCTAATCTTTGCGATCGCCCTAGCCTTGAGGTCAAATTAAATCCTAATGGAAAGGAGAGGACACCACGAGCTCCATACTGTCTAAAGCCGGAAGAGCGAAAAGAAGTATTTCGATGGTTGAAAATGTTGAAGTTTCCAGACCGCTATGCAGCTAACATAAAACGTACTGTTAACCTCGACACTAATAAATTAAATGGTTTGAAGGCTCACGATTACCATATTTTGATGGAAAGACTTATGCCGGTAATGTTCCGTGGCTATTTGAAGCCTCCTTTGTGGAAGATGATTGCTGAACTTAGTTACATATATAGACATATATGTGCTAAGCATATCTCAAAGAAATTGATGATTCAATCTGAGAAACAAATCGCGGTGCTTGTATGCAAGATGGAAAAAGTATTTCCGCCTGGATTTATGAATGTGATGCAACATTTGCTAGTGCACTTACCTTATGAAGCATTGGTAAGAGGACCAGTGCAGTTCCGATGGATGTACAGTCAAGAAAGAGAATTGAAAAAACTTAGAGCTACTGTGCGGAACAAAGCAAGGGTTGAGGGGTGTATCGCAGAGGCCTTTGCAGCTAAAGAGATCACAATCTTCTCAAGTCAGTATTTATCACACACTAACAACGTGAATGCTCAGTCAACACGGTATCATACTGAAGAAGAAGGTCCTTCGACCGACCTTAGTGTTTTTCTCTGGAAGGGGAAAGGGGTCGGGGCTTCTACTGCACATTATGTTGACATAAGAGAGCGTAATTTCACCATGCTCTACTTGTACACCAACATGGAGGAACTTGATCCATACTTTGAAATGTTTGATTCCATATATTTAGCTGGCCACAAACCTACACCAAAGGAACTGGATAATCTACGTATGAAAGGGATGAATGGAGGTCCATGTTTCGTTGAATGGTTCCACGAGCATATAATTATCTCTTTATAATTTTCCTTTGTGTACTTAGATTGCACATATGACTTGCTATTTACCTATATCTTTTTTTCTGCTCTATGTAGTGTAAGAAACTTGACTCTCTAGTCTCGGATGATTTGCGACAGATATCACATGGTCAGTTGAAAGCAAGAAAATATAGCCGCTATGATATTAATGGATACCGTTTTCGAACATCAAAATTAGAAAAAATCCGCCCGCAGGCAGCCACGACAAACAGTGGAGTAGTAGCAACTGCCACAAATGCAGACGGAGGCACTCATGACTATTATGGTGTTCTTCAAGACATAACGGAGTACACTCTTGGTGGGGCCAAAGAGTTCATGTTTGTGTTATTTGATTGTGAATGGTTTGATCCGCAACAAACGCGAGAGGATGAATTTGGAATTGTGGAGGTAAAGCATGAATCACGGTTTAAAGGCAGCGATTATAGCAATGTTGTGCTTGCACATCAAGCGCAACAGGTGTACTATCTAACATATCCTCATGAAAACTTGAAGTCTTGTTGGGTTGTATACAAAATTAATCCTGAAGTCCATCCGTTACGATATGATTATTACAACACAAATAACGAAGATGATGATTCTGTTGATATTTATCAAGAAGATGGCGATCAGTCAGAAAATAGAGAATTTACTATATCTGAGGATTTAGGGCTCAATGAAGTAGCTAGTCTTGCCATAGATTTGATGGCAGAAGAACCAGGTCCTTCTAGGGCAAGGACTCGTAAGTCACAGAGAATTCTTGAAAAACAACAAAGACTTGAAATAATTGAGCAGCGTGTTGCTGAAGCAGATTCTGATGCCGATGATTTTTGAAAAGTATATATATTTAAATTCTTGTATATGCATTCCTATTTCAATACTAAAAGCTAGTATATATATTTAAATTCTTGTAATGAAATTTGTGCAGATGATGAGGGTCATGGACAAGCTCAAAGGGAAGAAGCGCGGAGACCGTGGTGACTCCTCGAGGTCACGGTCAACTAGGGGTTTAGGTGGTGGGGATACATCCTCTATGTTGTTCCAGGTATTTAATTTGTTTTATTTTCTTTTCTTCTACGTATACATCGAGTACTTGATATATCTCATTGTTGATTATGTTTGTAGGGCTCTACAGCGTCAAGGCAACGGCTAGAGCAGCTCCTTGGTTGCATGGAGGAGCAGGGGCGCGAAGTGGGAAGCCATAGTGCACTTGGGCACGAGCGCGAGGTGGCAGGCCATAGTGCACCTGGGCAAGAGCGCGATGTGGCAGGCCACACTGCACTTGAGCCAGAGCGTGAGGCGATAGGCTCAAGTGGACCTATGCTAGAGCAGGACCACAATGCATTTGAGCAAGCGCGCGAGGCGGCAGAGCACAATGCACCTAGGCAGGAGGACGAGCTGGCACGCCAAGATTCACCGATGCGTGATGATGATGACTATGGGGAGGACTACGATGGAGAGGCCGATGGAGAGGCTGATGACGAGGTTGTTACAACGACACAGGCAACAAACTTCAGGTAATTTTATTTTGACGAGGAGTTCCATTTTTGTTGGATTGATATTATTACCAGTGCACAATTTACAATTTTGTAGGTTTCGGCGGTCCCTTAGAGTTCCACCGACACAACCCTTGGACCAACGTAGGGTCATAAACCCTGCAGGAGAGAGGAGTTGGGTGGAGGTGGCATGGAGTGGCAAAGGTCATCGGACACCAGTTAACACAGTGCTGGGATCTATAGCTCGTTTTCACTATCCAGGGGTGGTACAACTCAACGGGACAGAGATAGGGGCGTATCACTGGGCTCACTGGGGCCTCAAACCATATGGACCCGACCGTACTCACCAAGACGCAGTGTGGTCATCGTTTTGGGTGAGTTTATTATGTCTTTTAAATTTACTTATCGTGGGCGTCTATAAATGAATTTAATTGCTTCTTCATTTTGCAGGAACAATTTAGATTGGACGAAACAGCGAACGAAGAACATGCAAAACGTGTATTCCACAATGCTGCTAGAAAAGTTATAAATGGTTCAATGTCAGATGCACGGGTCAAAGCTGTTACCGTGTACTTCAAGAAAGTGAAGGGTCAAAGAATGACCAACAAGCAGGCATGTGAAATCCACTTAACAGCTGAGGAGTACAAACAAAGTGAAGTGGACTGGCTCACTGCTCATCCTGAAGCTTGGGTCAAGCTCTGCGAGTACTGGTCCTCAGATGAGTACAAAGTGAAGTCAGATAGAAATCGTTTGAACCGGAAGAGCAAACCGGGCCTCCATCGATTTGGAGCAGATGGATTTATTGGGAAATCACAACGAATGGTATGACGAGCTAAGTAACATTTAGTCTTTTTCCCTCAGACAAATTTGTATATTTTATTATGTCTCTTACTGCAGGAGGCTCGTGATGGTGTTGAACCCCGATTCATTGACGTTTACATGGAGGGACATCGAGGTCCAGATCCAGATCATCCAGAAGTTTTATGTGACGAAAGCGCGACAGAAAAGCTGGTAGGTGTAAATAATTACTATCTATTCTTAATTAACTTGTGACTCATTTATAATTAACATAAATTGTTTTGTAGACTCGTTATGCTGAGGAGGTTAGGAGGAAAGCAGGAGACGATGATCTAGATTGGAGGGAGGCACCTTTCGATCCGGATGCAGCATATGTTGCCGGTGGTGGGCTACCACATGGGAGGTATGATAAGATCAAAGTTGTGATATATAAACACTATATTATCATAACTTGTGATGTTTCTAGGTTGGGGATCGGCGATGGGGTTGTGAGTCGCGATAGCTTTGGTCGTCGGTCAGTTTCCTCGGCGGGGAGTAGATCTCGAACTTCAACTTCGAGGGAATCAGAGCTTGATGAGCAACTAAGACAACAACAACAAGTTCAACATCTATCTCAACAAGTTCAGATGATGCAGGGAATGCTGATGCAGGTAATAATTTTATTAATCCGCTCAGAATCTGCCCATATTTTTTTATCTAAATCGCTCTGAGCCTTAGATTAGTGCTGAATTCAGTTCTAGGTGACTGAAAACTGGGTTCAGTTTTTGGGAACAAAAAGCTTTCCACGTTGCAGCTATGTTTCCCTTGTCTGATTTTTTTTGAAGCTGGGCATCTGTGTTTTTTTGACTGAAAACTGGGTTCAGTTTTTGGGAACAAAAAGCTTTCCACGTTGCAGTTTTTGGGAACAAAAAGCTTTCCACGTCCAGAATTTTGTTTGAAGCTGGGCATCTGTGTTTTTTTGCGGACTTTGGTGCTCTCCTGTGCGTGATCCGTGGAGTTTTTGGTTATAGTTATTATACCAAAGTGATAGAGCGTGGATCAGTGCACAACTTTGATTAATACCGATTTGCAAGTCGTGTTGCAAATAACGGAGTTGTACAGTAGAAACATACCAGATCCAGATCCAGACCCAGACCCAGATCCATATTACTTATGAGATCAAGCAAATTACCAAGAACTATTATCTGTCATAATGGAACATTCTGTTGTACAGTAGAAACATACCAGATCCATTTTGTCAGCTGAAAGAACTATATGCTGCCACTCTGTCATCGCTGAATAAGGAGGGCACATTGGACTATGGCATATTGATTTACAATTAAGTTCCCTCACCTGGCCATCATACTCATCTGCAATGTGCCATTGGCCCAGCTGCAGAAAAGCAACAGTTTAACGCAGAATATGAAGTAAAAGAAAACAAATTCATTCAGCTTGCTGATCACATAAAGGAATAGTAGAACTGATTTCTGTTAACCTGGTAGCATAAGAGGTGGAAGGGTTTTTTTATAAGGTGAGGTGGAAGGTTAACCCACAATAAAAATATGCCTGGAGGATGACCACTGACCAGTACATATGCTTCCTTTGTTGCGAGTTATGTTATGTTTTTGTACAGGTCTATTACCTTTTTTTATTTGAGTGGTACTGAGATAAGGACTTGTCCCACAGCCGGAAGCATTTGCACTGCGACAGCTCTCTTGCTCCGCGACATGGAAACGAATCGATCGAGCTCGTAAAAACCAATCAGTTCAACCATGTGTTTCATTTCACTTTTTTCAGACATCATAGCTTCAGAGAGAAGATATATATATACCTGAACCTGATGACAAGGCCATCAGCATCTATGCATCAGTGAATTAGCTGATTTTTTGTGTTATGTGTAATCTAGGCTTTTCCTGTTTGCTTTCTTGATTAGCTGTTTTTTGTGTAACGTGTAATCGCAATTTCTGTCATCTGCTAGTTGCCTGCATCAGTGAATTGTGACTTCAGTTGGTAAAGCCTAACTCATGGTTCAGTTGGTAACTTGCTTGTGGCTTCTATGATGCATGTGCTAGATAAGATTACCATCCCATGTGTGAGTTTAAACTCTATATATATATTAGTTTAAAATAAAACTCAAGCTTATTGTATTTGCAGATGTATAGTGCTCAGATGGGATCTCCAATGGGACCCCAGTTCACCCGTCCGTCACAATCTGGACAGACCCCAAACACCAACGAAACACAGGTATAGTTTTGTAGTATATTTACTTTCATTTACAATTATAATCATGCATCGTTTTATTTGGTTATAGGGTTCTGAGACCGGACAAGGAAACCCACAGATGGACATTCAGTGGTCGATGCCTCCTAGAGGACAGATTCTTCCTCCTCCACAACCAGGTATGGGATATTGGCCACCACCACCATGGGGATATCCTACACATCCAATGGGGCCTTGGGGACGCCCCCCATGGCCAACACAGCCACTTCCGTCACATGCGGTACGTTCCTGAATTTCAATGCTAGTTGATTTCCTCCTAATTAAATAAACTAAGTCTAGATTGGTTTTATCGTCTAGCTTTAGTCACTATCAAAGGGGGGCCACAGTGCACCATTTTCACCTACCTGGGCTAGTTCTCAATTCTCACCTACCTGAGCTCTTCTGAAATCAAACTACAGATTCAGTGTCTATGAACCTATTTAATTGAGATAGTGACTATGAACCTATCTGAAATCAAACTACAGATTCAGCAAAAAAGTGACTATCAAACTAGAAAATCAAACTATCTGAAATCAAACTACAGATTCAGCAAAAAAGTGAAAACAGCAAGTGATGCACACTAAAAACAGTTAGTGACTATGAACCTATTTAATTTCTAGCAAATGAAATGGTACATGGCTAGGCTTTGTGGGCTCAGTTTGTAGTTAGTGGCCATGTACTCCATCTATCCATCTATGAACCTAAATCTGGCGTCTTAGACCACTCGACCAAACTGTCACTATTGATATGAGTGGTACATATAATTATATATTAGCAGCCATCTAAGCTATTTGAAATGGCCAAACAGATGATCTAAGCTATTAAAAATTAGCAGCCATCTAAACTGTCACTACAGATTGTTCCGTACTAATGGATGAGGCGCATCTAAACAATCTGCCCAACTCATCTAAGTTTTTGCATGGCTGAGGCGCATCTAAACAGATGATCTGGGACTTTGAGTCTGCTTCTTGCATTCACAATCTGCTGAGTTAAATTTCTAATGACGCAGAATCCTTACCTCGGACTGTTCCATACTAATGGATCATCAGATCTGAAGCCCAGTAGCTCATTCCCTGTTCTTTATTGTTCTTGGATGCCGCTGTGCGATAGATTAGGCGATTTAAAATTGCCAAGAATTTAGTGGTCCTGGGCAGAAGAATCCTGGGCAGCAGGACTGGCACTTGAGCGGCCTGTAGGGCATGTTCTTGGTGTCCTGCAGGTTGATCTTCTGGTCGGTGGCCTGTAGGGCATGTTCTTGGGTCCTGCAGGTTGATGTCAGCCATACATGGGTGTTGCTGCTGGTGCTTTCGCCATGTTGAGTAATCAGTAAGTCCGACGGCAATATAGCCTGCAGGTTGAACGTGGGTGACTTGTGATGTATACTTTTTTTGTTGCTGCTGGTGCTCATTTTGGTTTATGTGTACATGTGATTTAATGCTTTCCTATATTTATTTAGAAAAGGACGCTATGTTTATCATGCTTTCCTATATCTTGGTGTACATGTGATTTAATGCCAGTTGTATATTTATGAGAATTTTGGTTTATTTTGTAGGATTCCGGCTCTCATCAAGTGACTCCTCCCCCTCACGCTGACTTTGCGGACAGATGTCTCAATTCTAGTGGTGGAGCTACGAACAACAATCCGATGTCCTGATCGAGAGCGATGGAGCTAATGTTTGAACTTGTGAACTAAAAATGAGAACTATGGATATGAACCTATGTATTTGGACTTGTGTGAATTTGTGAACTTATGTATTTGGACTTGTGTGAATTTGTGAACTTATGTATATTTGGACTTGTATGAATTTGTGATATGTATATATATCCCTGTGTTTGAAAATTGTATTGTATGTGATATTCTGTGTTGCATGTGTTATTATGTGTGTCTAATTTATCATTTCTGTATTTTTTATTTTTTTCTGGAAAAGAGTTAAGAACGTGGGTACCCACGTTCTTAAGGTTAAGAACGTGGGTACCGTCGAACTTAATGGGCAGACCGCGCCGACTCGCGCAGGACACATAAGTTCGACGGCCACTTGTACCCACGTTCTTAAAGTTAAGAACGTGGGTGCCGTCGAACTTACGGGACACAATTCGACGGTCCCCGTCGAACTTAAAAACCCACGTTCTTAACGTTAAGTTCGACGGTACCCACGTTCTTAAAGTTAAGTTCGACGGTACCCACGTTCTTAACGTTAAGAACGTGGGGGCCGTCGAACTTACTTCTTTAAGTTCGTCAAAAAAACGCCGTCGGCTATGAACGTGGGTAAACCCACGTTCTTATGTTAAGTTCGACGGCCTATTACATTAAGTTCGACGGTTTTTCACCCACGTTCTTTAACCAGTTTCTTGTAGTGAACCCAAGCTTAAATTCCTTGCAGGTTTATGCATCTGGGGGCTCAAGCTGGATCATGGACAGCGGATGCACAAACCACATGACGGGGGAGAAGAAGATGTTCACCTCCTAAGTCAAGAACAAGGACTCCCAGGATACGATCATCTTTGGAGATGGGAACCAAGGCAAGGTCAAAGGCTTGGGCAAGATAGCCATCACCAACGAGCACTCCATATCAAATGTATTTCTAGTAGAGTTGCTTGGTTACAACCTTCTGTCTGTAATCAATTGTGTCACATGGGTTACAATTGTCTTTTTACAAACGTTGATGTATCTGTCTTTAGAAGGAGTGATGGTTCACTAGCTTTTAAGGGTGTATTAGACGACAAACTGTACTTAGTTGATTTTTCGAAAGAGAAGGCCGATCTAGATGCATGCTTAATAGCTAAAGACTAGTATGGGTTGGCTGTGGCATCGCCGTCTAGCACATGTTGGGATGAAGAACCTTCATAAACTTCTAAAGGGAGAACATGTGTTAGGACTAACCAATGTTTGTTTCGAGAAAGATAGGCCTTGTGCAGCATGTCAGGCAGGGAAACAGGTGGGAAGCACTCATCATAGCAAGAATGTGATGACAACATCAAGACCACTGGAGCTTCTTCACATGGACCTCTTCGGACCCGTTGCCTACCTTAGCATCGGGGGAAGTAAGTATGGTCTTGTAATTGTTGATGATTTTTCCCGCTTCACTTGGGTGTTCTTTTTGCAGGATAAATCAGAAACCCAAGGGACCCTAAAGCGCTTTCTAAAGAGGGCTCAAAACGAATTTGAGCTAAAGGTGAAAAAGATAAGGAGCGACAACGGGTCCGAGTTCAAGAATCTGCAAGTTGAGGAGTATCTTGAGGAGGAAGGCGTCAAGCACGAGTTCTCCGCTCCCTACACACCACAACAAAATGGTGTGGTAGAGAGGAAGAACAGGATGCTTATCGACATGGCGAGAACGATGCTTGGAGAATTCAAGACGCCCGAGCGGTTTTGGTCTGAAGCTGTGAACACAGCGTGCCACGCCATAAATCGGCTCTATCTGCATCGCCTTCTCAAGAAGACCTCCTACGAACTCCTTACCAGTAACAAACCCAACGTCTCCTACTTTCGTGTATTTGGGAGCAAATGTTACATTCTGGTGAAGAAAGGTAGACATTCTAAATTTGCTCCCAAGGCAGTAGAAGGGTTTTTACTAGGTTATGACTCAAATACAAAGGCGTATAGAGTCTTCAACAAATCATCGGGTTTGGTTGAAGTCTCTAGCGACGTTGTATTTGATGAGACTAATGGCTCTCCAAGAGAGCAAGTTGATCTTGATGACATAGATGAAGATGATGTTCCAACGGCCCCAATGCGCACAATGGCGATTGGTGATGTGCGACCACAAGAACAACAGGAGCAAGATCAGCCATCTTCCTCCACAATGGTGCATCCTCCAACTCAAGACGGTGAACAGGTACCTCAAGAAGAGGGACAGGATCAAGGGGGAGCACAGGAAGAACAAGTGATGGAGGAAGAAGCACCATGTGCCCCTCCAACTCAAGTTCGAGCAACGATCCAACGACATCACCCCATTGACCAGATTCTAGGTGACATAAGCAAGGGAGTAACTACTCGCTCAAGATTAGCTAACTTTTGTGAGCATTACTCGTTTGTCTCTTCTATTGAGCCTTTCAGGGTAGAAGAGGCCTTGCAGGATCCGGATTGGGTGTTGGCCATGGAGGAAGAGCTCAACAACTTCAAGAGAAATGAAGTTTGGAGTCTGGTGCCACGTCCAAAGAAAAATGTTGTGGGAACCAAGTGGGTGTTCCGCAACAAGCAAGACGAGCACGGGGTGGTGACAAGAAACAAGGCTCGACTTGTGGCAAAAGGTTATGCCCAAGTCGCAGGTTTGGATTTCGAGGAGACTTTTGCTCCTGTGGCTAGGCTAGAGTCTATTCGAATTTTATTAGCCTATGCCGCTCACCAGTCTTTCAGGCTATTTCAAATGGATGTGAAGAGCGCTTTCCTCAATGGGCCAATAAAGGAGGAGGTATACATGGAACAACCCCCTGGCTTTGAGGATGACAGGTACCCCGACCATGTGTTCAAGCTCTCTAAGGCGCTCTATGGACTTAAGCAAGCCCCAAGAGCATGGTATGAATGCCTTAGAGATTTCTTAATTGCTAATGCCTTCAAGGTTGGGAAAGCCGATCCCACTCTCTTTACAAAGACTTGTGATGGTGATTTTTTTGTGTGCCAAATTTATGTCGATGACATAATATTTGGTTCTACTAATCAAAAGTCTTGTGAGGAGTTTAGCAGGGTGATGACACAAAAGTTTGAGATGTCGATGATGGGCGAGTTGACCTACTTTCTTGGGTTCCAAGTGAAGCAACTCAAGGACGGCACCTTCATCTCCCAAACGAAGTACACACAAGATCTTCTCAAGCGGTTTGGGATGAAGGACGCCAAGCCCGCAAAGACACCGATGGAAACTGACGGGCATGTTGACCTCAACAAAGGAGGTAAGTCTGTTGATCAAAAGGCATACCGGTCCATGATAGCTTCATTGCTTTATTTATGTGCTAGTAGACCGGACATTATGCTAAGTGTATGCATGTGTGCTAGATATCAATCCAACCCCAAGGAATGTCACCTTGTGGCTGTTAAGCAAATTCTTAGATATTTAGTCTCTACGCATTGCTTCGGGATCTAGTATCCAAAGGGGTCTACCTTTGACTTGATTGGATACTCAGACTCCGACTATGTCGGCTGCAAGGTTGATAGGAAGAGCACATCAGAGACTTGCCAATTTATAGCAAGGTCCCTGGTGTCCTAGAGTTCTAAGAAACAAACATCCGTTGCCCTATCCACCGCTGAGGCCGTGTATGTTGCCGCAGGACAGTGTTGCGCGCAACTACTTTGGATGAGGCAAACCCTCCGGGACTTTGGCTACAATCTGAGCAAAGTCCCACTCCTATGTGACAATGAGAGTGCTATCCGCATGGCGGATAATCCTGTTGAACACAGCCGCACTAAGCACATAGACATCCGGCATCACTTCCTGAGAGACCACAAGCAAAAGGGAGATATCGAGGTGTACCATATTAGCACCGAGAACCAGCTAGCCGATATCTTTACCAAGCCGTTGGATGAGAAAACTTTTTGTAGGTTGCGTAGTGAGCTAAATGTCTTAGATTCACGTAACTTGGATTGATCTATAGCATACATGTCTTCGATGTCTTTGATCATGTTACTTTATCCATTATTGTTTATTTGTGGTGTTCAAGTTGTACACGTGATCCCCGGACCTCACAAGTCCATATGCAAGTGATGCACATATTAAGGGGGAGATGTGATACTACTTGACTTTTTGAGACTAACCTGGTTGTTTGAGTATACTTATTGTAATCTAAAAGGTGCATGGAAAGAGAAATGTGGACTTGGACAATGCAAAGACTTCCACTGCACTCCGGTATTAGTGTAATCACTTCCAAGTTCATTCTTATGCTCTAATTGCCTTTTTTGCTCTGAATTGACATTTTTGGTGAGGCAATGGGGTTAGATGGCAAAAATGATCCCGTTTTGGTGCTTAATACCAAAGGGGGAGAAATTAAGACCAAAGCAAATGGATCAGCTACCACTTGTGAATTTTGAAAACAATAGAGTTAGAACTTTTGATTTGTCCAAAATACTCTTAGTGCAAAATTTTGGTCTCTTGTGGGAGAGAATTTTGATTATGGGAAAAACGGGGAGTTTTTGGCACTTGATCAATTTTTCTTGGAATAACTCTCTATGTGCCCAAACAAGTGTGTTTGACTTAGAGATAGGAAAAGAATTTGATTTGCAAAAACAAACCAAGTGGTGGCAAAGAGTGATCCAAATATGCCAAATCATTAGCGAAAACAATTTGGTCTTCAATTGCATTGATGTTGCACTTCTTTTATTGTTTTTGATGTGTTGGCATAAATCACCAAAAAGGGGGAGATTGAAAGGGAAATGTGCCTTTGGGCAGTTTCTATAAGTATTTTGGTGATTAGATGTCCAACACATTTAATTAAGTTCTTATGTGCCAAATAAAGTGAGAAGTGCAAATCAAGGCAAAATGTATGTTTCTAGACTTGGTGAATTATTTTATGTACTAACATGGTTATCCAAGTGCTAGAAACAGTGACTAAAGAAAAGAGAGAAAAAGGGAAAGACTTGGCTGCGTGCAGCCAAATTCCAGTTCGGCCTGGCACACCGGACTGTTCGGTGGTGCACCGGACAGTGTCTGGTGCGCCATGCTGGTCTCCGATGAAAAGGCCGCTCTCGGGATTCAACGGCGGCGTACGGCTATAATTCACCGGACTGTCCGGTGGTGCACCGGACTGTCCGGTGAGCCAACGGTCGCCAGCGCCAACGGTCGGCCGCGAAATCTGTGGGCGACGCGTGGCACCTCCAACGGTCGGCGAGGGGCACCGGACTGTCCGGTGTGCACCGGACAGTGTCCGGTGCGCCAACGGGCCCGGAGCTGCAACGGTCGTCTGTGCCCAATTTGGAAGGAAATTGCGCACCAGACAGGCTACAGTGGCTGTCCGGTGGCGCACCTAGGCGCACCTAGACAGGCGACAGAAGGCAAGGATAGCCTTCCTTGTTGGCCTCCAACGGCTCCTAGCTGCCTTGGGGCTATAAAAGGGACCCCTAGGCGTATGGAGGAGTCATCTAAGCATTCACTAAGCATTCTAAAACTCCCACACTCCGTCTTCGCACATTTGATCGATTGTGTTAGTGATTTGAGCTCCGTTCGAGTTGTGAACTCTCTGTGCTACGTTTAGAGCTCAAGTCTTGGCTTGTGTGCGTGTGTGCTGCGGAGTTGTGTGTTGTGTGTGTTGCTCTCCTAGCCTTACTCTTGTGCCTTCTTTGTGATCTTTATTGTAAGGGCGAGAGGCTGCAACTTGTGGAGATTCCTCGCAAACGGGAGAAAAACTATAAGGAAGAAAGTCGTGGTATTCAAGTTGATCATTGGATCACTTGAAAGGGGTTGAGTGCAACCCTCGTCCATTGGGACGCCACAACGTGGAAGTAGGCAAGTATTACTTGGCCGAACCACGGGATAAAAATCGCGTGTCACTTGTGTTGCTTTCTCTGTGATTATTGTGTTCATAAGAACTCGCTACTTAGCCGTACTAACACCTTAAACTAAGTTTTTGTGACTATTAGTGTTTGATTTTACAGGATCACCTATTCACCCCCCTCTAGGTGCTCTCATCTACTTGCATTTAGTAACTGCTAATAAAACTTGACCAACTTATTAAAAGCAATGCTCATCTTTAATCATTATTTGTTGATCAGCCTTACACTTCATATGAACTCCCACCTTTGGTGAGTTCATGCACATTATTCCCCACAACTTGTTGAGCTATGATCTTTTGTGAGCTCATCCTTGTGATATATAAACCCCCCCAGGAGAAGAACATGTGGTCCAGGAGGAGCCTTACAATGAAGAGTACGAGCTCATCTAGGTGGCGTCTCCCGGTCAGCATTGTGGCGCCAAGGAATAATACTTAGTTCGCTTATTTACTATCATTTATTTTTGTAAGACTTCCGCTATGTAATAATGACATTTATCTCTATACACTTTGTCATTATATGTGATATTCTTCTTTGGCGCACATATGAGACGCACCTGGTTTTATCCCTTAAATCCGGGTGTGACAAATAGTTATAGAAACACTTTTATAATTGTGCAAAAATGAAACATGTAGGTCTACATAGTGTAGAAACATACCACAAAAAGTTTGGTTGGGAAAAAAATAAAAATATACTTTGCCGAGTGTCTAAGAATGGCACTCGGCAAAGCATTCTTTGTCGAGTGTCAGGCGTGGGACACTCGGCAATGTAGCTTCTTTGCTGACTGCCAAAGCCTGGAGCTCGGCATAGATAACGGCTGTCGGCTATAGACAGCTGCTGACAGTCTTTTGCCAAGCGCCGACTTTCGCCGAGTGTTTGACACTCGGCAAAGTAGTCTTTGCCGAGTGTTTTCCTGTGCCGAGATTCCTGCTATCGGTAAACGCAGTCGTTACCGAGAGCGAAACTTTGCCGAGTGCCCGATAGAAAGCACTCGGCAAAGCGCCGAGCACTCGGCAAAGAGCAGGATTCCGGTAGTGTCTCTATATGGACGTAGATGCGACCAGACAATAATCTGCATATATATTTATATCTGAAATCACCTAATATCCCAAATATAAACATTAGATCGATTTCTCATGTTTTGAAGTTCAAATTTTCATTTTTCTTTCGAATGTTCACGAACGAATGGGTGCTCAGCTCATCCAAGGGAGGGAGGAAGAGATAGATGGACGTACGTCGGCGGTGCTGTTGCAACGACGTAACTAGTGACGTGTAGAAAGTGTTGTATGTGCATTGTTTAATTAGTGACCACTTAAAATTGATGGGACCGGCCAATGTACTTAACGACTTCTTTTAAACCAAGGCCACATGCCCACATGCATGGGTAACACATGCCTTACTAATTAATTAATAACGCACACGTTGTGTATGCACCAGAAGTCAAAGTAATCCATTTCCCCTGTATCATCAGTTTCCTCTATATGGACACTTGTTTTGAATTTGTAGGCCAAAGCAGCTGAATGTACTCTCCAATCCTCCGCATTTTTACGTTATGACTTTAACAGGTAGCTTATATATATTACTTCTAGAACAATCAGGTACAACATAATGACTCAACTAGTCGACGGTGGCTCCCGTAGCTGTTTACACGGCTTTAATCCGTACTGGCTTCTACTGTTTATACAGTGTTTTGTCTATAAATTATAGCTAAAACAGTCTAAACAGATAGCTTTAATCCGAAGCGAATAGGTGGCTTAATAGAAAACGACCATGAAACTCTTCAGGACGGAATTCCAGCTGGCTGACAATAATGCGTCTAGCAGTTGGAGTCTTGCACAACAGGAAAACAGGAAACGTCCGACGGCCCCGTTATTTCCGACGGTTTCCTAGGAAACCGTCGGACGTAATATTATCTCCGAGGGCCTGCGGCAGCTGTCGGATGTCTGTGTTATCTCTGACGGCTAAACTGACAGCCGTCGGAAGTTAAGATTATCTCCGACGGCGTCTAGAGCTGCCGTCGGAGATTACTGATTTCAAGGTAACGGCGCCAGGGCCGTTTCGATTTTCATTTCTCTCTCTCGCGCTCGCTGCTCTTATGCGCTTACGGTGGTTGCACTGAATGCAACAAGTTGTGGTAGGAATAGCGACTGAGTACTTTTCAAACTTAGGCTGCCTCGAACAAGGTCCTGTAAAGGGTCCTGTCCGGTAAATGTAGGGGACGGTCAGGTCCCCTACGCCTCCAACAAGGAACTCTAATGCGTCCTCTAAATTATAGAGTATGTGCCAGAGACCCTAAATGTGGAGGCCTCCGAGAGTGCGCAATCCACGCGACTCCTCCACCAGCCGCCCTGAGGAAACTTCCGCCTCCTCCTACCCCGCGCTGGCGACTGCATCTCCCGGGGCCGAGCCCTCGATCCGGCGTGCTTCGCCGCTGGCATCGAGGCAGGTGGGCGAGAAGCGGACGTGCGGTGGCGGGTCTGGCGGCGTAGAGGTCACAACACTTGCAACCGACGAGGCGTGACCCACCGCAATCCAAGTTCCAAGCGAGGTTCCCCCAGCTCGTCGGTGGAGAGTCGCCATCGGCAAACGGCTTCGTCGTCCACCGACTTCGTCCAAGGTTGCCGGCAAAAGGAAGCGAAGCTCATCGCCGTCGTCGTCTTCCTCTTCCATTCGCTCCACCGAGCCAGATCCTCGAAGACCGAGGTACGATCTACACAAATCCATTGCGTATACTACAGATTCATTACCGTAATTTGTATTCTATGTATTTGGGGCAAGGCATTTAGGGTTTGCGGGGTGTTTTCTCCCAGATCCGGAGCATTCAAATTCATGAACATGAATTTCATCCATGAATCCCTTATTGTTTTGTTCGGATTCATTAATTTATACCGGATTTGGGGCAAGGCATTTCGGGTTTGGGGGGGGGTTTCTCCCAAATCCGGAGCATTCAAATTATTCAACATGAACTTCATCCATGAATCCCTTGTAGTTTTGTCGGGTCTCCCAGATCATGAGTATTTTTTATGTCAACATGGTCAGTAACTTCAAATTCAAAACAGGTTCACATTTAAGATAATTGTTTGCAGAAAATTACATAGAGATTGGATGTGGCCACACTGTGTTTTCCCTGATTTCTGTTGTTTTTATTGTACTGCGAGTTGGAATGTACATTCATGGTTTTAGGGTTCATGTCAACTGTGTAGCCATAGTTTGGAATCCCTTATATGCACTAGTTTGTATAAGAAGTTAATTTGTAGGCGGTGATAACTAATAGAACATTGTGTTTGATGTAGCCATGGAATCGGGGAACGAAAAGCTCCGTAAAGCACTGGCTACTCTGCTCAGAGTTGTTCAAAAGCGTAGTTGTGACATCGTTGATGTCGTGAAATCAGCCTTCCAGCCTTTCAACTCACCTTTGGTGGACGAATCGAACCGAGCACTAGTTGAGATTGACGACCTCGCCAAGGATCTTGAAGACGTAGCAGTGCAAACTCAGTGGGAGGTAGAAAACATGGCTAACTGTCAAGTAAACGAAAATCGACGACAAGAGGAAGCAGTAGAGGAGCTTCTGATAGAAGATGGTTCAGAAGACGAGCTACTGATAGACGAAGAGTCACCAATTAACTATGAAGAACTTGTGGGCTACGACGATGGTCGTGACTACTCAACCGACGACACATATCCCTACTAGTGTCTAGGTTTAACTTCAGTAGAAGTAATGTAGCATGTACGGTAACCACGTCTGTATGACGAAAACTAGAAAAGGTGCCTGGGTTGGTATGATCATGCTTTTATGGGATTTTAATGTTCTGGTCTATGTAACTGAAACCATTTCAGCTAGTACAATTATTATTCAGTTATGTTGCATTATGTTTGCGTTAATTTATATCATGTTACATGTTCATGTCTGTTCATTTATATCATGTTTCATCTGCCTCTGTTGCATAGAATGGGGAGTGATTGGAACCAGGTGATGTCTCAATATGGAAGCTTCCTTAGCCAGATTGACGAGGAGCCTATGGGAACTCAACATTCTGAATTTCCAGTTGATGGGCAAGCCGAGGGTTCAAGAACACCGGCTGTTCCTAAAAAGACAACTCAAAGAACAAAGCTAGCAAACTTCACTGCTGATGAGGACACTAGGGTATGCCATGCTTGGCTTGCTGTCAGTTGCGATCCCATTATTAACACAGGGCAGAAACGTCAAGGGTTTTGGAGTCGAATTACTGAAGCATTCAACTCAAGACGAGGAACATTGCCCGAAAGGTCCACAAAATCTTTGATGAGTAGATGGGATACTATCAAAACACAGTGTTCCACTTTTGCTGGTTACATGATGACAATCCTCCGACAGAATCCTAGTGGACTCACTGACGCAGACAAGGTACATCTTTAATGTAACATTTTCACATAAGTATTGTAGGTATTTACAAGTATGTTCCTGCTGTAACCAGTTGTTATCTCGCAGACATCACTTGCAGCCTCTAGGTTTGCAGCTATTGGGAAGAAGCCTTTCCACTTTTTACATTGTTGGGCCATACTTAAGGACCAACCAAAATGGATGGACAACCACATGGGGCAACAAAATCAGCATGGCAACGCTAATCCCACCCATTCTAACATTGTCGATGTGGTAACAGAAGAATCTGTACCAACTAGCTTCACATCGAAGACGCCACTAGGTCGAGATTCTTCGAAGGAAAAGGCAAAGAGGACTAAATCTGTGGACACATCTTCATCAGATTCTGAGTTCATGACACGCATGGGAGATCTTTCTTTGGAGCGCCTTTCTGTGTACAAAACAGTTGTTACAACTGAGGAAAAGAAGTTGGAGTCAACGAACAAAAATGAGAGGCAAAAACTGCTCCTAGAAAAGAAGAAGTTGAACCTAGAGAAATTAAGGCTGGAAAGGCAGAAACTAAAGGAGGACAAGGAAGAGGAGATCATGATCTTAAGCATGGATCTGAGTAAATGTAACCCTCTTCTCCGCAAGTACTATGAAGCCAAGCAACAAGAGATATTGGCTAGGGTTACTGGGTCAACTTCATCTACCCAGTGATGGTCAGTTAATGAATTTGTTTGTTTATCATTTCTGAATGAGGCGTACTCGGACTTCTTTGTGTGAGGTTGTTGTCATCAGACCCAAATCTGGTTTGTACCAGAATGTTTTAGTACTTGTTTGAACTATTTGTTTTGAACTATTTGTTTTCAACTATTTCTCATGGTTTGTACCAGAATGTTTTTACTATATGTTTTGAACTATTTGGTTTGAATAACTGTGAGAATGTTGTAGTTTTTTTGAGCATTTGTACACACATGTGCTTGCATGACAGTAGTACTTCATGTTATTGAATTCAAGGAGCAGTTACATGAGACACTATGACAGACAGTACAGACAACAGACAGTTCGACACTAGAACAAGGTAAACTAACAAACATGAGACAAGAACATACATGACACAGCTCCTTTGATTGCTTCCTATGCAACTCCGGATCCATGTCGCGCCCATTGATGGTGTATAAGATCAACCTGAAGCTGAGTATATTTGTTGCGGTCTTTGAGTTGGTTGTACCTTTGATTGACGAACTCGTTGCGCTCTTCCATTGAACCTTGACTTGTGTCAGCCACCACTCCGATGTTTTCAAAGGTTGTGTTCAAAGCCAATGGACCTTCGTCTTCTACTATCATGTTGTGCAATATTATGCAAGTTTTCATGATGTCCCCAATGTGTTCAGGACACCAACCGTAAGCAGGGCCACGGACCACACCCCATCGCTTCTGGAGTACACCGAAAGCTCGTTCAATATCTTTTCGAGCAGACTCTTGAATTGTTGCAAAGTGTTGCGTTCTAACGTCGTACGAATTACGGATTGTCTTTACAAATGCGGGCCAGTCAGGGTAAATCCCATCTGCTAGGTAATATCCCATATTGTACGTGTGACCATTCACAGTGAATGAAACAGGAGGTGTGTCACCGCTCAGATGCCTTTGGAAAAGGTTTGAACAGTGGAGAACGTTTATGTCGTTGCAGCTACCTGGCAGTCCAAAATATGCATGCCATATCCACAGGTCATACGACGCAACAGCTTCCAAGATCATGGTAGGATGTTTACCGCGCCCTGTAAACATGCACTTCCATGAACTTGGGCAGTTACGCCATTCCCAATGCATGCAATGAACACTACCAAGCATACCAGGAAACCCACGTGACTCGCCAACTTGGAGAAGGCGTGCGATATCTACTGCATTGGGTGCATGGAGATAGTACGGAGCAAACACGGTTTGGACGGCGTGCAAAAGTGTTTCAATGCCTCATGAGCCGTGGATTCACCAATGCGTACGTATTCGTCGACGGCATCAGCCGGAATACCGTAAGCAAGGACTCGAACAGCAGCAACAACTTTCTGTAGAGCAGAAAGACCAATCTCACCCGCACAGTTTGAACGCTGAATAAAGTATGGATCCACTTGTTGCACAACATCAACCAGACGCTCAAACACATGGTGATGCATACGGAACCTACCATAAAATTAATGTGTCATAATAGGGGTCATGAAGTTATGTACATGGCAAAATGAATGTGGCCATTTGAAATACCTCCTACGAAATTGAGCATCCATGTACACCGGTTGCGCTCCAAAGTAGTCCGCTCGGATTCTTGCATCGCCGCTCATGTGATCACGATGAATCCTAACACGCCCTGGAATGGAACCACCATGACGACGCTCGTTGCGTGCATGCCACCTCCTAATGAGCATGTGCGTCGCCAACTCCAACTCTTCTTCTTCCTCTTCCATTTCTTCCATCAACCTAACAAGAAAATTCGATTCTAAGTAGGGGTTCATTGTTGTGGAGTTTGTAAAGGCAAGGTTGAGTGAAGTATGCAAGGCTCACTCGGTATTTATAAAGGAAGTACGCTTCGGAGACAAGCCATCCGGTTGCGGTGCAGGGGAAGCAAGTCCATGGCTTCTCGAAGAAGAGTTGTGGCTTACGGTGGAAGCTTGTCAAGTTGAAAACATATTTTCGTACCGATAAAATACTATGCGGCGTTTTATCGACAACAATTACACACAACAAAACAACCAATGGTAATTAATATTGACAATTCGAATTTATTAATTTAAAAATTAATAAATACACTTTTTGATGCATCATTTGTGTAGCGTGAATTGGGAAGAAAACAAAGAAAACAGAAAAAGAAATGGAAAAAGGGAATCTGTTAACACTGTAGCTTTAGGGGACGCTGCTGGAGACTGAGAATATATAGAGGACAGAATCTTTTAGAGTGTTCTATAAAGAACAGAGAATATTCCTTTAGGGGACGGAATTTAGGGGACACTGCTGGAGACAGTCTTAGACTCTCTCCGGCAAGAGTCTGTAAATGGTCTGGTACGCTATATGTACTGGTTTTTGTCTATCGATATCCCTCCAACAATATCTTGTAAGACATCCCCTAAAATAGAGTATGGCTTCCGGAGCCTCTAAAACTGGAGGAGGCCTGTACGTCCGCTAAACCTCTTTGTGGACCTCGTGCCGTCTCCCCCGGTGTCCTTTGGTGAAGTGGAGCAGGGGCAGAAGGTGACTACGACGACGAAGAGGTGAAGATGGCCATGCGCGTGCTGCATCAATCTCCTCGGAGCCCGGCAGCAAGACCACAACGACGGCTAGGTGGAGTAGCTGGCGAATGCGGTGATGTGGACGACCCCGACGTAGACCACGCGCATGGAGTCGACGCTCTCAACGGCGACCTTAGATGTGGCGCCGCGTCGCGTCGCGGGCATGAGCAGCCAGCTCACCGGCGGTGATCTAGGCCACCCGCTTCACTCTTTGAGGACGACGCAGGACACATGTTTGATGAAATGCCGAGCCAACGTCCAGTAAAATGATCGTTCTTGTTTTATTTGTTCATTTTTAAGGAATTGCTAATTCAGGTCTGTTACTTGATAATGACGTGTTGAAGCCAAACCTTTGTTTAATTAGTAGTAGTTGTTTAGTAAAATAATTTATTCTGTTAATTAAGTTGGTATATTAAAGAGGATGAGATATAGAGGATGAATTTTAGGGACGCTGCTGGAGACGATGAAGATATAGAGAATGGAATCTTTTAAAGTGTGCTGTAAAGGACAGAGAATATTATTTTAGAGGATGAAATTTAGGGGTTATTGCTGGAGACAGCCTTAGCAAGAGCATCCTGTATATTTTGAGTTTTGTGTTTATAGTGGACTAGCCGATCCAAGTGGATGCTTTTAGTTGGTTCATTTTAATTTAATTAATAAATAGCATAACCATATCCCAATTTATCAAAAAACAGTAGATATCCATAATTTAGTACCATAACCTAACAACCATCTTTGTTTCACTTGGAAAACACTAATGTGCGAGGATCAGTGCTACCCGTAATCGTGAGCATGACTGATATATCAATTTTTAAGCTCCCTATACAAATTGTATACTTTACCTACAAGTCATGTTTCCCACATTCCAAGGGTCATGAATCCTATTCAACTCTTCCAAGGAAGTGTGATATGGTACACCACGAAGCTGCTACAAAAACTCCCTTGAGTGTGGTCACTCATTCCGGGTTTCTACCCCGAGTCCTCCAAGTGGGTGACTGATAAAATTCCAATTAAAACATGTTGCACCCCCTAGGGAAGTCCAACACCCACATAGAAGTCTCCCCCTTACGCCATCTTTCATGTAAGCAAGCCACAAGCCTAGTTCATTTAGTTAATAATTAGCCAAGAACGCCCCGACCCATACCATCTTTTATGGTTGCACTGTTATCTCGGGTTTCTACGATGAACCGGTCCTTAGGGTGATGAAACTTGAGCAAAATAGAACCCAACAAGCAACAACATGCTCAAGGCCCCAGTCTCATGTTGCTAAAAAACATCTTTTAGAACACAGTTTCATAAGTCATTTATCATCATCAAACATTTGTGGTTGCACATAGAAAGTAGGCGAGCTAGAAAGAGACATGGAAGATGACCCTTGAAGCTAAATAATATTGATACATCATTGTCTGCTTATATAGAAAGACTTACTTGACCTCTAGGAAAGGTATCCTTATCTTTATGGAAATTAACCTCAAAATCAAGAACCAATCATGATCCTAATTAAGAACGAATCATGATCTTATTTTATGAAAACAATGCAAAATATTATAGAAAGAAAAATTTTAGCATTTTATTTCTAATTATCCGTGTGGTGTGGTGGTCCCGATGTCTATAGGTGACATATCAGTCATAACACCGTCACTTAAAAATAACCTGTAAAGAAAAGAAATGTGTATTATTGGTAGCACAGCAGCATAGCTAGCGTTGCTGGTCGTCCTGCATGAATATCCTGTATAAAGAAGTGAATTCAGGAGGCTGCACACAATGTGAAAGGCTTTGCGCCGTCTTTTTTTCTTTTAGAAAAAAATGTGCACGTGGGTGTACTTGTGATTCGCTGGGTGTACCTATATGATATGAACAGGAAATATTCATGAAAGCCTTTGTACAATGCAAGATTTAGAACTGAAGTCAGAGCTGTACACAATGTGAAAATCATGGATACTGGTCCTCCTGCAGGAATACCCTAGCTAAAGAATTGAATTCAGGACACTACACACAATGTGAAATGCCAGGACTGAATCAGCTTCCTCAACACACACTATATGGCCGCACAAACCTGTCAGAACGACAGACCAACAGCTGCTTTGATATTTTAGTCTTTAATTTGTTACTGATGCAACCAGAATAATGTATGTCTTCTAAGTTTCAAAACATGTATGTCAACGCCTGCTATGTTTTATTCTACCGAGGCAAACAAGATTCTTGGTGTAAAGATGCTCTCAACAGATTCTTGGTGCTTGAAATGTCGCAAACGGACAGGCTAAATGATCCTGTTTTCTGTCTTAAAAAGAAACTGATTCTCTTTTGACCGATTTGCATATATATATATATATATATATATATATATATATATATATATATATATATATATATATATATATATATATATATATATATATATATATATATATATATATATAGTATTTAGAGCCCTGGGCTCTCTCTAACTACAGGAAGCCCCGACCAGAAACCGACCAGGTGCTCTGACCGGCGCGCACGCTTTACTGGTTTACTGTAATACACTGTTACGTCAATTATAAATACGAGTTATGCTCCTTTTTGTTACCGTTTACACTCTTTTGGTGTGCGCACGTCTCGCGGCATCCGGGCCCACGAAAAGATCGTGTTCCCGCAATCTGGGCAGTTTACGTATACCGGGCCCACGAATCAAGGAACTGAGCTTTCGTTTTCTCAGCTCAACTCTCCCGTAACTATCGCTCCCGCCGAACCCTAGCCAAATCCGCCGCCGTATGCTGCTTCTCCTCCGCGCCCGGCGAACCCTAGACTAACCGCCGCCGTCGCATTAAGATTCTCCCCCGCAGTTCCCCCGCCGTCGCATTCTCCTTCACCACCGCAGAGACCCCGCCCTCGCCTTCTCCGCCGCACGCCCTCGCCTTCTCCGCCACACACAGGCCGTGGCCTTGTTCTTCGTCTCCGGCAAGGGCCCCGGAATCGAGGAGGCGGTTGTGCCGCCCCTGCGTTCTCCTACTCGTCAGAGACCGAGACCTCGATCTTCTCCACCGCGGCGGCCGAACGCCGAGTCCCCTACCCCGTCGCGAGGTCCGTCCCCAACGTCGAGTCCCCAACGCATTTGACACAGCCCTGCGTCGCGTTGGGTTGTCCCCTGCACAGGTGTCTCGGATTCAGCCGCCCTCTAGGCCCATCCACATTCCGGTAAGCCATCAACCTTTAACTCTTACCATCTGAATCGTAGATAGAGTTCACATTATTATTTTGCCAATTGCTTGATTTATCAAATACCAATTCATTATAAATTTATAGTTAATTGGAGACACAAATGTATACTATGCAATCTATCACACCTTTATGCAGTTTACAATACTTTGTTTATGCTGATTTGTTGACAGAAGTATGATCCATACATCAATACATTATGCCATAAAACCTATTGCTGTTCAAATTGGGCCAGCTCACACGAAATAACCAGGTTATACATTAATTAGATGTCGCATATGAGCAGAATTTTTTTTGATCAAGTTAGTCTCACAAGTTTATGCAATTTACAATATTGTGTTATGCTGATTTGTTGACAGAAGTATGATCCATACATCAATACATTATGCCATAAAACCTATTGCTGTTCAAATTGGGCCAGCTCAAACGAAATAACCAGGTTATACATTAATTGGATGTCGCATATGAGCAGATTTTTTTATCAAGTTAGTCTCACAAGTTTATGCAATTTACAATATTGTGTTATGCTGCTTTGTTGATACATTTATGCAATGTATGGTCATGAACTGATCTGAATTGACTTTGTGCTTATCTTTTTTTTTGATCATTTACGTATTTTATGTATATGTGTTGTTTCATTTGGCAGGAACATTAGTGATGAAGAACGTAGACCGACCACCTTCCAATCCAAAACGGATCATAATCCAGTCTACTCAGGAGTGCTTCAGCGTTGACATACCCCGTGCTCCGGCGGGGACTGTTAGACCCGAAACAAGGCATGCTGCTGATGAGGATGATGACTTTATGCCATTATGCAAGAAGCGTAACTTGGACGACAGCCCTGGGAAAGTTTTGAAGAAGGTAGTCACTAAGCGGAGGAAAGCAGTGCCCCCACCCCGACAGGTTAGATATTTATGTCTATGGCAATATATCAATTTTATGCGTGAAATCATGTTGTCTTGATGTCTGAGTTAAACATTGTGTTGCGATTATGCACATGTAAATGTTTACAATATTCATTTTATATATTTTTCCCAGCAGAGGCTGAACGTCAGATGCAACCCCCAAGATGTGTTAGTAAGCATACAGATATTAAATGACAGACAGCAACAAGCAATTGCACGTAGGGGATTTTCTAGTATTCTTGATATGAGACTGGACGCACTCGGCAGCAGATCACACTTAGCTTGGCTGATGGAAAAGCTCGACCACAATGACATGACAATTCGAGCTGGCCCTGGAAAGGAGCTGAAAATTACAAAGGATACGGTGCACCTAATTTTGGGTTTACCGAATGCTGGGGGAGGAACTGCATTGGGCATCGATGAAGCTGTTGTTGCCAACAATTTGAGAGCTGAACTTGGTCTATCGAAAGAAGATTTTGGGGTTACAGTTCTACAAGATCGTTTGAGGAAAGGTTCTGACGATGATTTAAGCATCAGATGCTTTTTCTTGATATTGTTCAATAGGTTGTTGTTCCCTACTGCCAGCTGGGGAATAACGAACCATGAGGTTCTTTTAACCGAGCAGATGGATCGTTTCCACCAGATTGACTGGTGCCAGCTTATTTTCAATGATTTATGCCAAGCTGCCAAGAAGTGGCATAATAGGAGCGTTACGAACGTTTCTACAACCATCTATGGATGTTCCATCGTTATTCTTGTAAGTATATCCTTTTTTTGTCTGTTACATGTACCCATAATCTTGTATGCAAAATCCATATACACGTAGTTTATGCTTTTGTTATGTCTTATAATGACTCATGTTATGCCTTTTGCAGCTGTATTATTTGGATCATTTGCATGACTCAGCGGCACCCCAGAACAAACGTGGAACACCACGAATCAAATACTTTGATAGGAATATTATTCAAGCCCTGACAAGAGCTGACAAGGGCAAGATACGCAAAGGAGAAGAAGCATTTGGACATTGCTCGGTATTTTTTTTTATGTGTCAATCATTTATTTACATGCATATGATAACGTTCACATACCTTTATGCCCGTTTGTAAGCATATTTGTGATGATGTTTTGCATTTTCCATTAAACATATGAATCTCATGTATCAATTTAATATGTTT
This sequence comes from Zea mays, assembly GCF_902167145.1. NCBI lineage: Eukaryota > Viridiplantae > Streptophyta > Magnoliopsida > Poales > Poaceae > Zea > Zea mays. Next base: position 237,699,737 of record NC_050097.1, on the reverse strand, counting down.
GTATAAGTTTTACTCCATCTTTCACACATTTTTTTAGTTCCGAAGCTCCTCAGAGACCTGCTACACATATGTACCACCCGTTCATGCACAATTCAAGGCATGATTCTATTTATATATTTGTTTGTCATAGAATTTCAACATAATATTCAGTGATATGCTATACATTTACTTAATAATTTTCAATTTACAACAGCATAAGACCAGGACCAACACTTTTGATGTTCCTCGTCCTGACCCATCTGGACAGCACTCAATTCACATCGAACTCCCGCTCATCAGGGATTTGATATCAAGCAAGCTGAATCAGCTTCCATCCCGCCACCGCATGGGTTTCATAGAGAAGCTGTCACATTTTGATGCGGAGGTTGGTAAGGCGTGTTCAGTTATTAAACAGACTCTTCAGCAGATTGTTGAGAAACAATTCAATCTATCTGATGTTTTTGGCGAGTTAATTGATGAGGTCCTCCGTGCCGAGGCGGGTGACAACGAAGATGCTTATGATGTGCAGAAAACCACATCAAAATCAGATGATATTCTTCCCCAGACAGCTGGTTAGTCTGTTTAATGTATTTACGTCAATATAAAAAAGTTATGCAATCATTTATCGATATGGTTTTGATGCCATTATTTTTAACAATGTTTTATTTGTTTACATGACACGTACAGAAGGATGTACGTGTCCGGCCCCCCCAACTGTACCCGATATGTCTACTCCAGTTTCTCAGCTGGATACACAGTTTACAGACACACAGGTACATGAATTACTGTTAAGGCAACAGCATATTCGTGTACTATTAGAAAGTTGTCCCGATGAAGCTGATATTGATCCACTGGTTCATACAAATATAACGAAACAGAACAAAACACCTACAACCTCAGTGGTAATGTTTTTATTATTAATTGTATTTTTTCATTCTAGGGTTGTATTAATCGTTTTATGTAAATAGCATATAACCATTACAATTCTTTCAGGGTAAACATGGTGACGGTGGCAAGAACATGCCGACCAATACAAACGTCACTCCTAAAGCAACACCACACATGGATCCTGACGCGCTGATATTTGATGCGACTCCGCAAATCAAGGTATGTCTAAACCCCCTCGTGGTTTTTCTATATTCTCATTAGCAGTTTACTAAATTTGTAATCCATTTATACCATCATTGTTAGTCTACTGGCGGCGTACAACAAGTGGCAGAAACAGACTTGCCTGACAGTGGTCCATGCTTTGATCAGACTCCATCTGAACATGTCAGCTCAGTAATTTACATTTTCTTTGTAGTGTTCAACTGTTCACAGATTTTGTACAGCCATGCTTCACAGTCTAAATAGGTTATGCATCTTACAAATCAGTGTTATGCCCATTTACATATACATATATGCTGAGTAGATGTGCATGCAATTTTTACATAACTGCTAGCTGCCTATGATAAATTACACATTCATTTATGCAGTTTGCAAGAATATTTCTTTCTCTTGATATGTATCAGTAATGGCAGCTCATTAATTTTATGCCAGTTTATGACACTTCATTCCACATACGTATATTCCACTTTATGTCAGCTCAGTAATTTTCATTTTCTTTATAGTTGTCAAAATTGTTCACAGAGTTTTATGTATATTTTCATATATATTTTTAGGTTTATGTTGAAACCGATCCAGCTACAAACACTCCACAGGTTGGCCAGGCTTCTCTTGATTCGGAGATGCAAACTGTGTTAGCTCTACGCGAATATTTGTGTGGTCTGCAATCTGACACCGGCAGGTACGAAGTTCATACTTAATCTAAATTTATTTATATGCTTGTAGATTTACGCCACCTCTCTAATTGATATAAAAAATTCACCAGGACCATAATAGATTATGGTGAATATTCAGCGACATGTTCTGACATATATGAATCTTTTGCCGATGGGAAGTGTCTCGACAATGGATTCATGCAGTGTTTCATCCAATGTGTTATTGATGATGCAAAAAATCAGCAGACTTCCATGAGTTCGAACAGTTTGGTTCTTGATGTTAATGTTGGGGTAAACTATTGTAACTTACATACACCATTTTCATATACAAATTAGATCAACCCAAGTACACTCACTCCATTTATATTGTTTATTGCAGTCAATACTCAACTTTGAGGAACAGGAACGACACAGTCGCAACCCTCAACCTTTTGATGAATCTGTACTCCACACACTTCTAGACAATTCATTGCCTGAGACAGATGAGTTGGACCAATGCAAAGCGGTAACAATCGTATTTCATAATCCAAACACAATTCCTTTTAAATGGAACATATCACATTGTTATGCTTTTGTAAGTTACCCTGTTAATTTTATGCTTGTTTTACACGGTCAGATCATGGTCCCCATGGTAAGCAGGGGGCATTGGACATTGTATGTTGTCAACAAGGTCAAGAAGTGCATTCATATTTTAGATTCCAACCCATATGGACCAACACTTGGTGGAACTACATGGAAGGACTATCATTTTGCACATTTGGGCTCAGTTGGCAGAAAGTTACCATGGGCTAAGGTTATTATGAGCAGATTAAACAAAGCAATACAACATGTGCGGCCCAGTACATGCTTTCCCAAGTTTGGTAACTTCACAATTGACTTGTGCCAAAATTGTCCTAACATGGCAGCTGGATCAAATGACTGTGGGTTTTATGTCATGGGTTACATTCTATTTTATCAATGCGACGAAGGATCTTTGCGGTCAGACATAGAAGCAGTACGTACAAATTTACCATTTAATTCTATAGTTCGCCCATGGCAACACATGGAACAGAGGTATAACTAACTCAGTGTTTTTGTATTGCAGGGCAACACCAGTGAGATACGGTCTCTTGCGCTGCATTACATCACATTCCACCCGAAGAACAAAGCATTATCGCTGCTCCAAGACATCCAAAGATTCAAGGTCTAAAGGATGTAGTTTAGTTTGGTCATGTAATATATTTTGTATACAATGGTTCCCTAAACTTCAGATCAGTCATGTGTGTATATTATGGCCAAAGTCCGTAGACGTTTCTTAGTTATGTCATTGACAACTTTGGGATCAGCTTTTTTCTAAACTGGAATGTTGTTCCAAACTGTGTTTGAAATGTAAAGTGTGTTTCTTGCATTTGATTCTTCCAGGTTCTTGTACAATATTGTTATGTCAATAACCTCGAAGTATGCATGTTTCTTGACCGGAGTTTACGATATAATTATTGACAGTCTTATGCATGTTTGTACAGTCAGATTGCTGCATATGTACAGTCAGATTGCTGCATAACTGCACAGTCAGATTGCTGCATAACTGCATAACCTATCTGGAAGTATGCATGTTTACGATATAATTATTGACCGGAGTATATGTACAGTCAGTTTGCTGCATAACTGTTAAAGCTTATGACAAATTACACAGACATTTATGCCAGTTTGCATTACACAACGCAGAGTCATTTTTTGTACAGTCATGGTTCACAGGCTTACCATCTTATGCATTACACAACGCAGAGTTACGCAGGTTTTCACATACATGTATGCTAAGTATATGTACAGTCAGACTGCTGCATAACTGTTAAAGCTTATGACAAATTACACATCCATTTATGCCAGTTTGCAAGTATATTTATGATTCTTTCTGGAAGTTGTCAAATGAACACAGGAATCACATTTACACAAGGAAATATTTGTATCTTATGGTCTTCTACTCTCTACCAGATGAATCATCATCTCCGACATCCACTGTTCGTTTTTTTGACGTTGATGTCTCATTCCATTGCGGGGCTGCAGCTATGAGTTTATTCCTTGAACCAGGAGGCCGTCCTCGCTTACGTCCAGATAGGTTAGCCAATCGAACCCTATTATCCTCGACAGTTAAACACGTACGGCTGTTGTGACCATCAGCTATGCCACATTTCTGGCATTTCCTGCTCATCTTCTTAGCTCCTTTCGCACCCAATTTTAAAACTTGTTGCTCACTACTTTTGATTGTTCTTCCCTTAGGCTTGGCCTTATCTGGTCTTGTTAAGTTTACACCTTCCATATGAAATTCCAGTTTCTACAAAACAAAGATATCAAGTCAGATTTTACATTCTCGTATGTCATCATATATTGTAGCAATGTTTTCACCTTTCTAGCTTCCACATCCATAGAACTACTCTCAACCAGCCGAATGTCAGTGTTATGTTCCAATGTTAATATCTGCATATTACATTGATCATCCTTAGTATTGCATTCATTTGTATTAGAGCCCATTAAAATTTCCTGTGAAATAAAACAAAGTCCAGTGAAGACACAAATTTTATAGTGCAGTATATGTAATACATTATAAAGATCTGTTCCATACCTCGTTCCCATCATCTAATTTGCGTAAGTTGTCTATAGCCATTTCTTCTGTTTCATACGCTTCGACCTATATCATCATTACAATCATGGATCATATTCGACAAGTAATTATGCAAAATTCATAACATCACGAGGTGCGTACCTGGATGTCATCGCAAACACTTGTGCCACAACTCTCACCAGTACCTATATCAGGCTCCACACGCATCAATAACCCTAATAATTCGTCCATCATCTCTAGGGCTTTATCATTCCCAGCTTTAGACATACTCGCATGGTGTACTACTTTTATTGCTTTTTTAAGCAACATCTTCTGTCTATATGATCTAGTTTCTCCATCTTTTCCTTTCAAATTCCTATCGTCTCTTGAAAAAGCCACATCTTGATGCGCGGAGTATGTGTATCGTTGCAAAATATACTCACTTGGGATCCTTTCAATTTGTAGATGCATGAAAGCGCGTACAAGATGAACACAAAATAGACCTATAATTGATTAAACATACATTATGTCATATATTAATCGTAAACAGCTATGTATTCGTAATAATTTATAATTTTATATAGTATAACATACCTGTATGCTCCCAATGCTTGCACTCACATGAATACTTTCCGGCATCCACATCAGCCCTTATCTTGAATTGGTGTTGACCCCAAACAATTTTATTTGATCTTGTAGTATGTTTCACCACCCAATCATGTTCCTCACCCTCTGTATCACGGTCTATTCGGTATGCAGTTGCATATTTTACTGTCTCCTGAAACCTTGTCATCACAGCTCTAGTGTATGCCCTTGCAACTCTTATTTCAAACATATACAATGTAGTTGTATCCTTTTGACCCTGCAAAATACACAATATAGTATTAATACTGTTTTGTTTTTAATAGCATAAAACATATGTTTATTAATTTTTTTCACTTACCATGCATCCTAGTGCCTCTTTGGCCTCTTTCATCTTCCTACTATGCAGGAGCTTCATCATTTGCTTTGCAAATTGATGAAGCGGTGTGTTTGCATCCACGTGGGCACTCTTCACCAACTTGTTCATGCTCTCGCTTCGTTGTGTAGAGACCATAAGACCACAATAATCTCCTTTGAAAAATGCAGGTACCCAATCTTTGCGTATTTCATATAATCTGGCAAGGGTGTTGTTCTCGTGTAGGTGGAAATCATCAAGCATCATTTGCCAGGCAGCCTCGAACTCCATTTCATTCAATGGATGATGTATTATAGATTGGAACCTTGTTTTGAAATCCATGTCCTCAAATCTTGCATATAATTCATTCAAGTGGGGCATATACCTGTTTTGCACATGCCACAAACACAATCGATGTATTGTGTTTGGGAATACTCTGCCAAGTGCAATTGGCATGGCAGGGTCTTGATCTGAAATATATAAATTTACATAACATCATGCAAGACAATATGATATCATATAGTACATGACATAATAATTACGAGCCATTTTATTACAACATACCTGTCAGCATCACTCGTGGTTCGTCACATCCCATGCATGTTTTGAACGTATTGAATACCCACTCGAATGTATCAACTGTCTCGTCTCCTAGTAAAGCAAACCCAAATATTGTGCATTGTAGGTGGTGGTTCGAGCCAACAAACATGCCTAATGGCTTATCATACATATTAGTCTTATGTGTAGTATCAAAAGTAACTGCATCACCAAAATCAATGTACTCGGCTTGCTGGCTAGCATGGGACCAAAATATGCTTAAAATTTTCCCTTCTTTGTCCAGTTGAAAGTCTGAAAAAACTGTGGATTATCTTTCTTGCATAATGAAAAAAAAGATAACAACTTTGACACATCATTTGCATTTCTCTCCCTTTGCCATGCTTTTTTCCTGTCAAAAAATGTAATGATTATGCACTATATCTAACTCAACACATTACGATTGTTTATGTAATATAAAATACAATTATTGTCAATGCATAATACACTTACAGGTTACTCATGTCCTGCACGGTTATTGGAACGTTTTCTGGGCCACCATGCATTTCTGTAACAAAATCCATAATGCAATGTGGTGGAATCCTGCTTTCTTGCATCGCACTAAGGAACTCCATATATTCACGATCATGTGTTTTGTTGCATTGCAATTGCCCTTTTTCTGTATCTTTCTTCAAAAATTCATGATTATGCTCATAGTTTACCAGATCAATCCGAACAGAAATAACATTCTCTTTAGCATCATCGTAGATTTTTTTAAGTTTCATCCCAGCCTTGCACTGTGTTCGTTTCGAACATGTGTTACGTATCCTTGGATTTCCAGCTACCCTTTCAGCATTCTTTCCTTCCATTGAACAGTTCAACCATTTACAATTCTTCCGCTCCCTATATTTCTTCAACGGAAATCCTACCTCGTATGCATATTGACTATAAAAATTATACGCCTCATCCACGTTACTAAATGTCATACCGACTTTAGGTATCAATCCTATATCAATATTGTCCGGCTGCGCACAGAAATTTAACATTTACGATTCAATAGCGACTAAATTTAACGTAATACGGGAGAACTTACGTGGCTTTGAAGAATATGAGGTGTGTCCTATTCATGTGGCCCAATATGTCTCATGGGGATGTGCTTCTCTGCGCCGACCACGTCTGCTGTTTTTGTGTGCTCTTCGATATGTCCAGGTACCCTCAATGCCGCCGGAGGAGTAACAGATACACCCTCTGTGTATGGGGCGATTGCAGACAAAACAGGTTGCATGTCCATTGAAACAGACGTACCTGCTGGCTTATGCACAGATGTTACAGGCAGGATGTCATCGCCAGCGCCGGTGGTGGACATATTCTTCGCCGGCCGGACCTCTCACTTCCGCCGCCGCTAACCGCCGCCAATAATTCAGATGGACGAGCGAACGTGGACGCGGCTGTAAAGTTGTATTAGTTTCCTACCGTAACTGCGCCTTTATTTTCGCGCACGAAAATCATGTCTTGCCTTATCACAAAACCTGCCGTGAACGTTTGCATGGTTTACGCTATCATGTATCACAACGTTATGCAGTCGTAAACGTCTAGCACATGCAGATATTCGTGCGCGCGAGCCCTGGGCATGCAAAGATTCCACTTATGCATGAGTTATGCACATTTGTACACAATGCTTTGATTTAAACCAATACCATCTTAGCCTTAGTGCCCTAGCGAACTGCTCAAGGTCTAGGACGCCTAGTCCCCCTAAGTCTTTTGGTGTACATACTATTGGCCAACTTACCCAGCAACGACCATCATTAACATTTTTCTATCTCCTTGCCTTTCCACAAGAAACTTCTCCAATATCGATCAATTTTTTTGATTAACCATTTTTAGTTGAGAATATAATGAGATGGTAGATAGGTGCACTGAAAGGACTGTCTTCACCAAAGTTTCACGGCCAACCAATGATAGGAGCTTCCCTTTCCATCCTTGAAGGTGACTTCCAATTTTGTTGATTAGAGGTTGGACATCCACCCTCAGCTTGTGGGTGTGCAAAGGACGGCCTAGATACTTACCCGGAAAATTTGCAACCTTAACATGGAAGCTTTGTCAGATTTCAGCTACCATATTTTCTGAGCATTGAATTGGGAAGATCTCTATTTTGTTCAGGTTGACCTTCATTCCCGAGCAACACCCAAAAATATGAAGGAGCCTCCTCAGACGCATGAGCTCCTGCTGTCTTCAGTTTGCAAAAACAGCATCAGCATAACGAGAGCATCACAAAATTGCTACTTTTGAGAGAAGTGGGTCTAGGTGGCCTTTTTGGTGCTAGCTCAATGATTTTGTGAAGTGGTTCTATTTCTAGGATGAAGAACATTGGGGAGAGAGGATCTCCTTGTTGAAGGCCTCTTGCATGCCTGAACATCTTACCCAGCATCCCATTTAGGAGAATCTTGGAGGATGCCGTCTCAAGGAGAAGTGCAATTCAACTTCAACATTTTTGAACAAAACTAAGAGCCTCCATGACCTCCAGTAGAAAAGGTTAGCTTACTAAGTCGAATACACGAGATATGTCTAAATTTGATGAAAAGGGAAGAATGTTTGGACTTGTGCAATGCCCTGATGGCATTCTGCGCAGACAAGAAGTTGTCACGAATACACCTCATCTTTATAAAGGAATTTTAGCTAACTAGCACTAGCTCATTCAAATTTGGGGCTAGTCTTTCTGCTAAGATCTTTGTGATATTTTTTGCAAGGCTATTAATCAAACTGATCAGCCTATAGTCACTGATTTGAGTCGCACCAGTCTTTTTTGGTAATAACACAATGTTTGCTTGGTAAGTCTAGCGCCTTCTATTTCTTAGTAAGTGGAATGCCCCCAAGGCTTCTATCAAGTCAGTTTTAATCACCTCTCAACATTTCTTATAAAACAAGCCAAAGCCATCGAGCCCTAGCAAATGATGCGCTCGATCTATTCATCTTCTAATGGTGCTTCGAGCACTACAGTAAAACAGCACAAGTCCGATGGCTCCTTTAGTTTCGACGCCCCCTAGGAGACCGTCGGACATAAGCTACGGGCGGCCGTCGGACATAATGCGGGATATCCGAGGGTTGTCAGAGTGGCTGTCAGACATAATTAGTAGAACGAGGAAGCTGCATTTTGTCACAGTATGTTGTAACTTCGAATTACATAGAAATGTGTCATTCTAACTTGTATTACAGGAAGTCAAATCCGGCCGTACGCCCACGGATGTGGAGGTGTATATGCAAGGGCATATGGGTTCTGATCCTCAGAATCCTGATGTTTTATGCACTCAGACGGCCACCGACCATCTAGTGAGTTTTTGGTACTCTATTATGTGTTTGTCCATCAATTTGGTGATGCACTTATATTTGATATTGTTTGCCTCCTAGCTTCATATGGGCAGGAGATGGTTCAACGCCATGGACAGGAGTACGATTGGAGGAGCCAGTCAATCGACCCTCAGGCAGCATATGCTAGCGCAGGAGGACAAGCCCATGGATGGTGGGATTATTTGATTTGGATTTCAAAATTATCCTCATATGCTTGCGATTCAACTGAGTCCATAATTTACTATACTAAGTGCATGGTTCACTCTTGTAGGTTGGGTATTTTTGATTCTACGATTGATTCTAGGGAGCTGAGACGCCGTGGACGATAGTCCACATCCTCGTCTTCACAGTCGTCCTGTTCACGATTATCCGCCCAAGAGATAGAGCTTGCAGTGTTGCGTCAACAAGCAAGAGTATCATCAATCAGTTTTGAGGGAACAATTGGAGTACCAGAGACAACAAGCTGAGTACCAGAAGAAGAAGGACGAGTATTATGCAAACCTCCTGGCCCGTAATCAAGCTCTTCTCCTGGTAAGTTGAAGTAACATTTTGTACCTTATTTTGCAAAACACATGATGTGTATCTTATTTTCTCAACAATGGCTTGTATATAATTTTTAGCAACTAGCACAACAAGCGGGCGTCCCGATGCCGACATATGGGATGCCGCCTCCGGACTTTGCACTGCCGATGCCAATGCTATATCGCCTCCACCTTCGCCTCTGTCACAATTCCCTATGGTATGTACACATATACGTGTGTGACATGTTCATAGATGCCTTATGTGTTTAAATGAAAAGCTGAGTGGTTACTATTTCATGTGCGTGTGTTATAGGGATTTCAGACACCATCCGCTTCAGTTGCCGCACCTGGAGATGGGTCTGGTCAAGACGACGCATCGCATTCTTGGGTGAACAACCTTTTCAACACGCAGAGTCCAGCCGGAGGAAGTGGCTATAACTCGAACCAACCAGGCGATGGATATGAGTGATAGTTCATCAAATGTGTTTAATTTGGAACTATCACTGTTCATGTCAAAGACTATCCGTCGAACAATGTCAGTTTTTATTTTGGAACTATATGTTGATGTAAAAGACTTGTTGCATCTATTTGGAACTATATGTCGTGATGTTAAATTTGTGAATGTGAATACTTATGTGAATATATTTGTGATTGTGAATATGTGATTGTATATGAACTCTGTGTATATGTGCATGCAATCTGTGTGTTTTTGTAAATGTCAGAAATTAAAAAAACAAAATTTTGTGTAATTTCTTAAATTTGTTATGTCCGACGGCCTGGCGTCAGCCGTCGGACATAAGGGATAGCTATGTCCGACGGCTGACGCCAGGCCATCGGACATAAGAGATGTGGGTCCCACCTGCGACCGGTAAAACAATTGACATGTATTATCTCCGACGGGTGGTTGTGGTCGTTGGAGATAGCTTATGTCCGACGGCCGTCGTCGGACATTATGCTATTTCCGACCCCTTATGTCTGACGGTCAGATACCGTCGGAGATAAACAGATGTCGTCAGACATAGCTTATCTCCGACGGCTTTGGCCGTCGGAAGTTGTGTGGTTTACTGTAGTGGAGGTCACTTAGGTCAAATTTATTTGTTATAGCCAAGGACATCCTAATATACTTAGCTAGGATTCTGATTTGAGTTTCCCTAACAGATTTATAAAATGATCATAGAATAACTTTTCCTTTTATGTTTGATAGCTAACCAAATGCTGCTTGATGGAGGTGATGGCCACCGTTGGAACATCACGCTGAGAACAATATATTTGTGTCGGAGGCTTCCACGTGTTACTATAGTGACATGCATGTGCAAAGTGATGTACGTATGTGCATTTGCTGTTTGAGCCTCATGGCTTACTAATCAATCACGTAGTGTGCTCATTATGCTTTAATAAACAATTGATCCACACGCGATTGGCTGAACTGGAAGAAACTCTTGACTTTTCCCCTATATGTATCCTCTATTTTCTAGCTTTCCATTGAAAGCACATGGCAACACACGGACACTTATTTTGAATAGGCCAAAAGCAGCTGAATTGACTCTTCTCTCTGCCGCTAGTATTACTTCTAGAACAATAATTGGGTACAACAACATAACGATTGTTGCTTCATGTTGTAGGTTAAGGGACTCCTGAGGTGGTTCGCTGTTAGCTTAATTACGTGAAAGATGATTAGAGTTAAATTGTTGATTATGAAGGTATCTCTTGTTGGATGTAAATGGGCTGTCCCATTTAACTATGATCAATAATAATGCTAGTAAGTTAAATAGGGTTAATCCCACATTAAAAGTGCAAGACTCTAACCAACTTAAGAGGTGGACTTTGTGTACACCATCTACAAAGTTAGAAAAGGCGACTAGTACTGTGTCCCACGCACTCGCTCGAGGTGTCGGGCCATGTCGTGCTGTGATGAGATAAATGTTTTGCCATTATGTAATTTAATTAGTTGGAGTAAGTGATAACGTAAATGGCATGATAACTACTTGACTGTTACATCATGTAACTGTTGTCACTTTGATGTTCATCAATGCACATCAGAGAGCGTCTAGGTTTAGTGAATAGAGCTCCTCTTGCACCAACATAAGAGACATGCACCCCTTCTTCTCTCTTGGCTATAAGTCACAACTAAGGTCTTGTTTGGAAGCACCTAGTTTTTAAGAAACTAGTTTATAGAAATTGAGTTGGTTCCAAACATACCAGTTTATGACTTAGTTTATAGAAATTAGATTCTCAGTTTCTTAAAAGCCAAGAAGCTGGCCTCTCCTAACTAAAAGATAAAAAATGGTTTCTTAAAAACTAGGTTGCTTCCAAATATGACCTAACTGGTACTCCTGCTTTTATGAGAGCTCTTTCTTCTCCCTTTGTGTGTTTTGTTGCTTGCTACACATTTTCATCTCCCATGGATCTAAAAAGAGTAGACCTCTAAAGCCCTGTCACACAGAAGATTCTGCTAGGATAAGGGGAGCAATAAGATTTCTGTGAAGCGTCTTCACATGACTGCTCATTGTCTGAGTACTTCCTGAAGGCCATGAACGACTACTTCCAATCATCCATTCGACACTACCGGAATCCAGCTCTTTATCATGTGCTCGACGCTTTGCCGAGTGCCACTCTCGGCGAAATAAGACTCTCAGCAACGACCTCGTTTATCGAGAGTGAGACACTTGGTATAGACGGACACTCGGAAAATCCCCCTTTGCAGAGTGTCAAACTCTCGGCAAAACGCGACGCTCGCCAAAGGGCCATCAACAACCATCTATAGCTGACATCTATTAACTTTGCCGAGCGTCAGGCGTTGACACTCGGCAAATCCATATTTTGCCGAGTGTCTTTCTTGACACTCGGCAAAGTATATTTTCATTTTTTTCTTTTTTCCACCAAACTTTTTGTGGTGTGTTCTACACTATGTAGACCTACATGTTCGAATTTGACACAATTATAAAAGTATTTGCTATAACTATTAGATTTTATTCGTTTAATTGAAATTCTTGGGATAATTCAGACTTGAGGTTCTATGATTTCATTTGAAGTACACTTAGGTTTCTACACTATGTAGAAACCTAGCCGGTCTATATTGAAGATGTATGATTTTATGTGAAGGACACTTAGGTTTCTACACATAGTGCGTGACAACTTTCTTGAAACAATCTTAATTTTTTATCATAGGCTCTACATATGATATCATGACATGTTGACAATTTCATGATTTTCTGACTTTGCTTGTGTTTTATACAATTTTAAAACAACTGGATCGCAAGTTCACGGTCATGTTTCGTAAACATGGTGCTCGAAAATTCCGGTTTGTTCCTAAAATAGCTAGGCCATAACTTGTGCTAAATATCATGAATATCATTTTTGCATTCACCGCTTTCCATTTTTCAAGTGACTTGCAGTTCAAATATGAATTATCCAAATAAAATCAATTAAACGAACTAAATCTGATAGTTATAGCAAACACTTTGATAATTGTGTCAAAATTAAACATGTAGGTCTGCATACTATAGGAACACACCATAAAAAGATTGGTGGAAAAAAGAAATGAATAAAAATATAATTTGTCGAGTGTCAAAGGAAGACACTCGACAAAGCATTATTTGTTGATTGACTGCCGGGGGACGCTCGGCAAAGAATTTTTTAAAAAAATTAAAACGATATTTGCCGAGTTTTTGTTAGTGGACACTTGGATCTAGAACACTTGGCAAAGTATGTTTTTAAATTCAAAAATCTCTGCCGAGTGCCAGATCACGAGCACTCGGCAAAGCTGTCGACCATATTTCTTATTGTGCCTTCACCATTACTACTCGCCGCCGTCGCCGCTCACTACTCGCCGCCGTCAGTCCCCACCATCCCCGTCGTCGCCGGTCTGGGCCCTCACCGTCGCCATCTTCGGGCAGGCATACTTGGCTCGGCCCCTTGCCTCCGGTAGTCCTCGGTTCCGGCTCCGCCAATGACCACCGCCCCCTCCCTAGCCGTCAGCGGCCAGGCCCTTCCCCGGTCGCCGGCCACCTTCCTCATCCGTCGTAGGCTCTCTCCATATTCAAGGTTTGTATTTGTAATTGTTTAGGGTATTAAATATTCATTACACGATTCACTGAAATAAATACAATAATATTCACTTCCTCACAAATTACTATAGTAAAATGTAGTGGTAAGATTGTTTCATGCAAATCCTAGGCCTCTATTTTAATTTCTAGGCACACATTTCTAAGTTATTTGTCTTGGAACGATTACCATTAATGTGAATAAAATCATATAACAACACAAATCTACATATGAGTTACCTAGTTATGCTATATCAATAAATACTATAGTGAATTAGTGATACATACTTGAGCAGTAGTTTTCGGGCATTCTAGTGAATCTGCTATGTTTAGTAAGATAGTTTCTATATTTTGTGATGGTGCATATGGATGCCGATTAGATGTGACTGACGGACATTGTGTCGTTTGTATATGTGCATGTTAGCAATCCTGCTGTTACTTTTATTTGTAGGTTTAGAAAACCTCACCGTACAGGGGAGGTGCTACCAAATTTTTTTGTTGACAGGCTTGTTTGTTTTTTTTTTTGCAGAGGTCTTCCTATCCATTGCGGGTCTACCTGCACCACATCGCGTCGCCAATGCACCGACCCGCCACATTCCCGCTAGCCTGACTCCACCGTCACCTTAGGTATAACCTCTATTTCCACATCATGGTCGTAGATCACATAACCCAGTTAGGTGTCTCCCGTTCGAAAGAGATACAGTGTATATATGCAGATCTTTGCAAATCTATAAATGTATCAGTTTCAAATTGTCCACGTTTTTTGGACAGTCCGCGGTTGCGTAGATGGTGTTAGTTTCCATGTTCTACTCCGGTCTGAGACAGAGTTTCGGCGTCACCTCCCTGTTGTTCTCCAGACAGTACACTTTCCCTGCTAGGACGTGTATATGGAGAACAACGGGGAGGTGCTGCCAAAATTTTGTCTTGTATCAGAGTAGAGCATGGAAACTAACCCCATCTACGCAACCACGGGTGGTATTAGGACCTAGCCTCGCCTATTAGAAGGTACGAACGTAGTGTACATGTGTTACATGTTTATATTAAACTATACTCGGTTATATATGTTAGAGGATGCACACAGGTCGTGTAGAAAGGAATGATGTCACCCCTGATTGGATTAGAAAAACCGATTCTTACATGGAACGAGCATTTGACAAAGCTTCTAAAGGAGCGAGTCTAGTCCCATGCCCGTGCAGCAAATGTGCCAACAGGAAAAGAAAAACAAAAAATGCCATGGTAGAACATATTTGGAAAAATGGATTTACACCGGACTATACTCGATGGATCTTCCATGGTGAAGCAAACCATACAAGAGAGGAGGTGGTGAGACAACGTGTCGAGGATTATGATGCTGATGTCTGGGTAGCGGATATATTGAACGATTATCACGACACGCAGTGAGTACACAACCATAACACAGGAGGTCCATAGGCCAGATTACAATCTGAGGACCGAGGACATCAACGGAGATGCCCTCATGAGGGTCGGAGGAGGCAAGAGGCATAGGCAGTACTGGATTGCCGACGGGGCAATCGACTCGCCGTCCACTCCCACTCTGTCTCAGGTGCAAGCAAGGAGCACGAACGCGAGCCCAGCCATACGGCCTCAGCAGGACAGCTCACATCATCGGATACAACAACTCCAGGTTAGTGCTTCTATAACTTATCATTCCTTACGTTATATACCTTCTCTTTGAGTTATTATAACATTAGGGTGAAATATTACAGGCCCGGCTATAAGAAGAGAGGAGAGAACAGATGGAGATGGAGGCGAGGATGAGGGCAGAGCGGGTGGCTCGCTTAGTAGATTGGCAGAGGATGGCTGAGATGTTCCAGTACATGCAGAGCCTTGGCGCCACATTGGGTTTTGCTCCACCACCTCCGTTGTTCCCTCCAGCTGACCCTGCTCAGTTCCATACTCCTTTGAGTATCAAAATTCTAGTCCTCATGATATATATTCATCTGGTATAAGACATGCAATCTCTTCTTTGTGCAGGGACAATCTGCGACATCCAACAACCCTCATGGATCACCCAGCCCATCGCCGAACCAGTCCAACCGCCCACCTCGTTGATTGTCTTCTAAACTTAGTTGTGAGACATGTTTATGCCATATATTGGATGTTTGTGGACTTATTTATGTGAGTACTTGTTAGTGTTGTGAACTATTTTATGGTACTTGTGACTTTGTGATCTTTGTGAAGAAACATGTGATCTTTGTGAGCTATGTCGTGTGTTTGATGTATGTGATGATTCTTGATATATGTGATTTATATGTGATGATTATGTGATATACCTTTTGTTTATTTGGATGGAATAGTAAAAACAAATAAAAAAGATATTCTGGTCACTTTGCCGAGTGTAACACTGGGCAAAGTAGACACACCTGGGAACTGGTAAAACTTATTTGCCAAGTGTTGTGGCCGTGAGACTCGGCAACCAAGCAACCTTTGCCGAGTGCCACGGTGGCAAAGGGGCCCACGGGGTGCTTCTTGACGAGGGTCGGTACAGAAGTCACTCGGCAAAGAGGGAGCCTTGCCGATAGTTACGGTGGCACTCGGCAAAATCTCCGTCACCGTCACCTTGCGCCATAACGGTGACTTTTCTTTGCAGAGAACCAAGTGGCACTCGGCAAAGTCTTTTGTCGAGTGCCTGACAAAAAGTACTCGGCAAAGAAGCTATTGTCGATGTACAGTTCACCAAAACTTCTTTGCCGAGTGTCACGCTCGGCAAAGACTTCGCCGAGTGTTTTCCAGGCTTTGTCGAGTACTTCAACTGTGTCCGGTAGTGCGAGGGACTGTATATAGCGTCAACTGTTCATTGCAAGTACTTGTACGGCTACACCAATTGAGGCCAACCGTGCAACATGGTTACTTGGTAACGCGGCGCATCTGGTGCCTCCAACACTAGCCCCGCCTTAGAGTATTTTGTGAATTTATTTTGGTTCTTATTAATTTGTTTGTTCATTCTTAAAAGACTGTTAAATATGAACACATGTGCATCATGCTATGCTTGACTCACAAAAAACATGTTGATTTTTTGTTTAAGTTTGTGGCTGAGGTTTGACCGGCCGGTGATTAATTGTCTATGATATATAAAATGTCATTGCCGAGTAGTAGGTTGACCTGATAGAGATATATCACAGTCAGATCGTAGCATCATCCTATATTTGATATCATATCTATCACAGTCGGTTTGTAGGTAGAACCGGCAGTGCTATAGAGGCTGCATGGTGTTTGTTTTAACGAACAATGATAGGTGCCATCAGCTCTTTGTGATTAACGTCCCGCATAGTTTCTGTACCCTAGTTTTTTACCAGGGGAATTTGCTATTTTGTCGCTCTCAGTTGTGGACTTCTCTAATTTACCACCAGACCCATAAATCATAGACACAAATGTCCCACAAGTCATAGACAGAGGATCACATAATAGCATAGAGCCTCCGTAGGCTAAAATAGTATTTTTTTTCTTTTTACCAGTGATAAGGCTATTATCAATAGAGAGCGGTTTCATCGCACCGTTTGCAAGGCTGTCGTGCCAATATTTATCTAAGACTCCGTACATATAGAGTTTCATCTCTATAAAACTCTCTCATCTCACATTAGATGAAACTCTCCCATATCTCTCCTCGTTAAGTTACATGCGATGTCATATTGTTTGCTAATAATGTGGCATGTCATTTTTTAATGAAAATGAAACTCTCATGAAACTAACCCCCACGCTAAGTACGTCACCTATATTTGCATGCACCACTAGTGCTATATAATATAGCTTATTTGAACAACCCCATTACAATGTGTTGTAATCCACGTATTTATATTAGCGTAAAGACAGAAGCAAAAGCACCAAGTACAAAATCAGAAGCCCTGCTGTGATCCTGCCTATAAATACGTATACCATTGAAGTCCTGTCATCATATCTGTCGACCTGAGCAATGCAAATCACCTAGTAGTTGAGCACAAGCTGCAAGTCGATCGTGAGCAGCTCTTCCCTGCTCATCGTCGCCAGCTGGTCCAAGGGAGGAAGAAGAGATAGATGGACGACGTCGGCGGTGCTGCTGCTGGTGGTGGCGATTCAAAGCAGGTTCGAATTCGTACGTTACCCCTTTTCCACTACAGTGCATTGTTCCGTATATATGGAGATGAATAACTCTTATATATATATATATATATATATATATATATATATATATATATATATATATATATATATATATATATATATATATATATATATATATATATCCTCTATTTTCTAGGTCTTGGTTGAAGCAGATGGGAACACACGCACGCTTATTTTGAACAGGCCGAACCAGCTGAATGTACTCTCCTCTGCAATGGTACGTACACGTTGTGACACTATAGTAAAGACGTACATTCCGACGGCCAAAGCCAGATATAAGAACATAGCCTATTTCCGATGGTATATCTGTCCCTCGACCGTAACGGGTCGGAAATAAATCTATTTCCGACGGCATCATGACTCAAGATCGAGGGTCTTACTTCATTAATTCACGTTTGCTGATTAATTAATGATAGTTGTTGCTTCATGTTGCAGATTAAGGGACTCCTGAACTGTTTCACTGCTTTTGTGAAAGATGATGGAGTTAAATTGTTGATTATGAAGGTATCAAGAGCTCGTACCACAGATCGTTTGAACTGTAACTGATCAATATTTTACAAATTTTGATATCATCTGTACCAAAGCTGTGCAACTTTAGAGTTCACAAGTTATAGAATCGAGAGACATGTCAGTCTCAACTATACATTTCAGAATTCGTATTTGTTTTTAATCTTCTTACTATCTTGGAGACTTGGACGATACATCCTTTAGCATAATATATTGTTGAGCTCAATGAGACCTAAGCTACCGTGGTTGAAACAATTTCCATTTGGAATCATATCATTTCAGGTCTAAAATATTCACTGCAAAATTATGTAATGTAGTAAAAAAGATATAGTAGCATGCCATATACATAATTATTGTCTGTGCTGACGGTCCTTGAGATTTAACCTTCAAAGACACTTTTTTGGAGTTTGTGGAAATCATTAATTATGGTGGGCCTCTTAACACGCCCGCGTCAATGAATAGCAATAATACACAGAGTATAAGAAGGCTAAATACTAAGTTGGAGGAGACAAAAAATGAGGGAGGAGAAGACTATCATGATCTACGCGAACAAAAAACCTTATGAAAGAGACAAGTAGACCATAAATTACTAATGAAGAGCTAACTATTATACAAGTGAGGTAAGAGGTTGGTTGCAACAACCACAGTAGCTATCACTTGGCTATATCATTAGCCTTGCTCTTAGTTGATTAGCTGAGGTTGTGGCCTCAGTTAATAGATTAACACAGGTGAGTAGCCGACCTGAGACTGCAAATGGTTTTTGACCATGTCTAAAAATTCTTTATCTAGTGGATGAAATTATTTCTCATTTCTCGTTATAAGAACTTCTAAAACTGACTGAATAATAACTATATATAATTTTACTGCCTATAGGAAGTTGTATGTCGATCTTATGTTTCTCATTGTATTGAGGTATCACATGTTTTTTATCGAGGTATCACATATTTTTTATCTAGGTATCACATGTTTTCAGGGTTCTGGAAGAGCATTTTGTGCTGGAGGTGATGTTGTTGCTGGTGTCCAGTCGATAAATAATGGTACACACCCTGCATCCAAAAAGAATGCAATTCTAGTATTTGGACAATTCAAACTTTTTTCATTTTGATCATGTTTATATGAAAAATATAAATATTTATGTCGCTAATTAGGTTTATTATGAAAATATATTCTATAATCAACATATACTTATTTAGCATCATAAATCTTCCACTTTTTTATAAAATTGTTAAGGTTGTTTGACTTATTGGTAATTGAGAGTTGCATTCTTTTCAGGATGGAGGGCATCTAACTTTAGCTAGCCTTCTATTATCCAATTATGATTTATTTAGATATTTTTTCCAATGGCTTATATCACCTTAGTCAAAACCCATGTTACATATTATAAATAGGTCTAGCTAATGTTGTTCCACATGTTCTGTTGGCTGTGTTGTGTGCTTATTTGATAAATTAGAAGGATGGAAATGGGGCGCTGATTTCTTCCGAGATCAATATTTTTTAAACTACATAATTGCAAGATGTATCAAACCTCAGGTGACCTTCATCTCTTCATCATAGTGATTCACTGTAATTATTTGCTTCTCTGCTCATTGCATCTAAATGATAGACGATTTAACTATAGGTTTCTCTTCTTACTGGAATTGTCATGGGTGGAGGCGCTGGTGTTTCTTTACATGGAAAATTTCGAGTTGCCACTAATAACACGGTATATGCTAAAAACAAATTTAAGTGACTTCTGTTATCAATTCAATACGTGCTTAGCAAGCAAAAAAAAGTTCTCATGTCATGATGTAGCTACAGATCTTCCTATATAATGTTCTGCTGGATATAAACATTTAGGCATAACATTCATAAGAAAAAAACTACCAGCACCGCCTTTTCTGATGAATATTATGGTTGGGTGTTCATTGGATTAGGTTTGAATTATGGTACAAACCTTTTCGTGCGCTTGATCGGTGCCAGTAGTTCTTCTCATTTGGAATATAGAGAATCTTGCATTATTTTCATGGGAAAATCATTATATTTTGATTTGCCAAAATCAGTGTTATCTTAGACGTTAAATGCTAAATGACCACTTACCCACCATATAACGTTTAGACAGTTTAGATAATGACTAGATAGTATGAATGCTTTGCATTACAACAGTAAATATACATATGAATTATAATTTTTGTATAAACCTTTTTAAGTACAGTTTAATGCATGAATATAGTTATAAAAGTTGATATAAACAGTAAATAATTATACATAAAGTCACACACATAGACATCATTTAAAACATAAGCATTTGTGCTCCATCAACAAGCCTAATTTCACAAAATAAAGTTCACCAACCACCCAAACATTCATGGCTTATCACCTAAATGATCGTTTAAACACATGTTTTCTGTTTACACCTACTTAGCCACCATTTAACAAATTTTCTAACTAGTTTGACTGTTTAGACACCTTTAGTGTTTAATTCAGTGACTAGGGCCTAAACTACACGTGAACCCATTATTTAGCGTTTAAACACATGTGGATTGTCATTTAGACATGTTTAGGTGGACACTAACCAAAATCTAAATCATTTACCTTTTGAATATCCATGCAGGTTTTTGCAATGCCAGAAACATCTCTTGGTCTTTTTCCCGATGTTGGGGCCTCATATTTTTTGGCTCGACTTCCTGGGTTCTATGGTTCTCTAATACCTCCGATCTTTATTCAATTGAAATACATGTAGCTATGTCATTGCAATGTATATAATATTTCAATGTTCCGCTAACACTCTAGGGATATTATGTATCATCGTATCATTCTTTAGTTTTAGTTTTAAATAAAACATTACTCTAACATTCTGCAGGAGAGTATGTTGCTCTTGTTGGTGCTAGATTGGATGGTGCTGAAATGCTTGCATGTGGTCTCGCAACTCATTTTGTCCCTTCAAATGTAGGTTCACTAGTAACTCAATTTTTAAATGAGTTGTCAATTTTCTTACAGTTATGATGTTTGGTGTTATATTTATGGTTACTATTATTGAGAATGTTCTATGTATAAAAATCCTAGCCTTATAGCATTTGCACATGGGCTTTGAAGTTTTGTTCTCTAGCATCATTAAGTTTGTTTATGTGGTATATCTGTTGAAATAGTTTTGTTTTCCAGAGAATGCTTTTGCTGGAAGAATCCCTTAAAAAGGTGGACACCTCGAATAGTTTTGTTGTATGTAGTACTATCGATCAATTTTGTCAACAGCCATCCCTAAAACAAAAAAGTTCCTTGAATAGGTAAGGGCATTTCTAATTAACTCAAAGACATATGTTTGGTTCACAATATCACTATTTTTTCATTCTTTGGTGCACCTTAGGTTGGAAATCATCAACAAATGCTTTTCTAAAAGAACAGTTGAAGAAATTATATCCTCTCTTGTAAGTTTGTTATATTAACTATAGGTTTCTATGGGTTCACTTCTTATATATGAAAAATAATAAATGCATATTTGTTTTGTTAGGAGGAAGTGGCCTCAAATTCAGCAAGCAAATGGGTTGCTCAGACAATTAAGTATCTGAAAAAGGCTTCTCCTACTAGTCTGAAAATCACATTGAGATCGGTATTCCTTAGAAAACACACCCCATAATTGTACTATTAATCTATGAAATATATTTGTCTCATTATTTGTTTTCTAACATGGAGTTCAGATAAGAGAAGGGAGAACACAAACCGTTGGGGAGTGCTTGCAACGGGAATATAGAATGGTTTGCCATGTCGTACGTGGTGACTTCAGTCGAGACATTTTTGAAGTAATTAAACATGGACATCACCAACACTTTGCTCTATACTTTGTTGTCATTGTACATCAATGTATGTACCTAACATCTAACTCCTATTACATAGGGATGCAGGGCTATACTAGTAGATAAAGATAAAAATCCAAAGGTTCATATACTTCCATATTTAGCACCTCTCCATCAAAATTCATTGCATAGGACTTATTTTATTTGATATAACCATTAGATGATGGTGGTCTTTTTTGGGGAGCTTGCAGTGGATGCCTCCAAGGTTGGAACAAGTGCATGATGATGCAGTTGAAGAGTATTTCTCTAGGGTTGATGATCCAGAGTGGGAAGATTTGGACCTACCTGTCATGTATTCAAATGGAAGAATTATGGAGTCCAAGCTTTGAATGGAGCCTTTATTGAACAATTTAATGGAACCTCAGTTGTGGTTAAAATAACAACCCATCCCATGTTCGAAGAGTCTATGTACACTGAATACTATTGGTAAAATAAATCTAAATATGTTGTGTATATCCACTTATACCATAGAAGGTACTCATTGCTATTTGTGTTATAGGGATAGACAATATCGGTTCCTAGCTCGATCTGGCTTATTTAGCTCGTGAGCCACCATATAATATGCTACCACTATTGGTTAAATTGAAATAATAATATATTATCTACTGGTTTCAGAAGTACCAACACAAATAATGATTGTGAACCTCTTGAACCGGCACCAAAAATGGTTAGCACAACCAGTTTAAGCCACTAACCGGTAGTGTTATGCACTACCTATTCCAATAACAAATATATAGTGTTGAGGTCCCTCATCAGCCGAAGGTCCTCAAAATATTAACTAACCAGTTATTTTTAGTATGTTTTAAGTGTAGCTGGACTGATATCGAAGGACACCTTCGCCCAGATACATTGTACATCCATCATAATTGTAGAGATGAAGCTAAGAGTTTCGTATTATTGAAGCATGCACAAGGTGAAGAAGCTGGCCGGATCAAGACGAGGTCATCATGACTTGTTCAGCAAGGATACGGGAAGAAAAGATAAGCCTTACCTTTAGCCTGCTCGTTAGTACAAATGTATTTTGCCATGAATCGACATCTTTTATCATTTATAGATACACTTAGTACTGTGTGATACAATATTTTATTTGGGTTGAGACCAAAATATTTGTCTTGGGAAATTGTAGCGTCACACTAAACTATGGCGTGTGCAATTAATTAATTTTATGAGATCAACATATGTGCTCATAACATAGTATTTGACCATGACTTGCATATACGATGCTATTTAATTTAATTTAAGGACTTAATTAGACATGACTTTTTATGGATGAATGCTAACTAAGTTCAAGCTTTAAGTTTTCAGGGATGAAGGACGGACATCAGGCATATATAGTTGAATTGTTTGTCCAAATTAATCGGAAGAAATGATGATTGATGAATGTGACCAAGCATATTTTAATTAGCTAAGTCTGCTCCAAACTTAATAACATTATTTTGGTGGCTTTGGCCATGGCGTCGTAGCAGCTGGCATTAGCAACCACCACAGCTTTGAAATGAATATACCAATTTTACGATTGAACGACACATAAAGAGCATTAATCTTTTTCTTTACTTTGTTTTGTTTTGTTTTACTTAATATTATTATTTAGTTGGGTTTAATTTAACACGACCTGGTCCATGGGAACTAACGGACTAGAGCGGGCTAATCGATCCATGGTCACGCTAATCGGAGATATTTAGCTCATGACTATTTTAAACATTTATTTATTTACTCATGACTATTTTAAACATTCATGGTCACGCTAACAGACTAGAGCGGGCTAATCAATTGTACTCATGACTATTTTAAACATTTATTTATTTATTATTTACTTATTTCATATCCTCCAGGTCACGCTAATCAGAGATATTTAGCACGCATAGCATAGATTTTCTTTGATTTTATAACTGGAAATAGTCCTAACAATTCAATGGCACATACAAAAATTGTTCACTTATGTGGATAACAGAAAGAAGACTCAACTGTCACAAGGTCCTACCACTGGTTCTAATCTGTATTCCTGGAAACAAGCTAGACCACAGAATAAATCTTCAAAATGTTCTGGTGACTTTGCAAGCCTTCCACTCACTACCGGAATTTGGCTCTTTGCCGACTGCCATATTCTTTGCCGAGTGTTTTTCTCGGGCACTCGGCAAAGAAGCTTTTTGCCGAGTGCCACGCAAAAAACCCTCGGTAAAAGAAAACACTCGGCGAAGAAGCTCTTTGTCGAGTGTCTTTTTTTGACACTCGGTCTTTGCCGAGTGTCACAAATACAACACTCGGCAAAGAGCTCTTTACCGAGGGTTTTTTCTCCAACACTAGGCAAGACAATTTTAAAATCATATTTTAAAGTAGTAAATTAATTCAAATAAAAATGTTTTCAACTACAAATTTGTATAACTCATCATGATGTACAATTTATATATTGAACATTTCTTCATATGACAAAATAAAAATAAATTTATTCATAAAACCTATATCTCTCTCGTAGTTTATGAAACTACGAGAGAGACGTATAGAATATGTGCATATTGTTAGAACCATCATGTGAGATAAATAAATGACCAAATAATCAAAATAAACTTTGTAGATCTTGAGAAGTTATAGAAGTTTATAGTTGACAACTTTTTTATTTGAAGTCATATTGTCAACGAAAACTACGTATGAATTTAAAAAAAATTAAAATTTGAATTTTGAAAACGACTTCGAAAGAAAAAAAACCACCAACATGAAAGTTGTAGGTATTGAAGAGTTATGAAACTTTGTAGTTGACAATGTTTTGGGTTGAAATTATCTTGTTATGCAAAACTATGTTTGAATTTTGAAATTTGAATTTTTCAAACTGTCTCGGATGGAAAAACCACCAAAATAAAAAGTTGTAGGTCTTGAAATGTAATGAAACTTTGTAGTTGACAATTTTTTGATTTGAAATCATCTTATCATTGAAAAAATCGTGTGAAGTTTTTAAAATTTAAAATTCAAATTTTGTAAACGGTTTCAGATGTAAAAACTATTAAAATAAAATTGAGATCTCAAAAAGTTATGCAACTTTATAGTTGGTCACATTTTCAAATGAACTCATTTAGTGCCTTAAATAATCAAATTACTCTCGATTTGTTATAGTACATGGGGAATGAAAACGTAATATAGAGATAATTGGTGTAGTAGTGTAGTGGTATAGGAAGGTATGCGCGAGAGAGAGGTTGCGAGTTCGAATCTCATCATTTACAAAACATATAAATTTGATTCAAAATAATAGTGAAAAATGATAGGGCAACGGGTAAGGTTATAGGGGGTAGGGTTGGAGAGTTGTTCCTAGAATTTTAAAAAATGTTTTGCTGTTTTTTATTTTTTTCGATTCTTAATTTGCCGAGTGTTTTTCTTTGCCGAGTGCTTTTTGACACTCGGCAAAATCTTTGCCGAGTGTCCGAAAAAAGTACTCGGCAAAGAACCCTTTGCAGATGAAATATTTGTCGAGTGTTCTTTGCCGAGTGTTACACTCGGCAAAGGCTTTGCCGAATGTAAAATAGCCTTTGCCGAGTGACTTAGACACTCGGCAAAGAACGCGATTTCAGTAGTGACTGAACCAAGTAAAACAATATTATTGTGACCAAATATTATTTGTTTATAATAAAGAACATGATTTACTTCGAAACACAAGGAGTTGTTACTTGCAAAGTCCTTGACAAAGTTTGCATAGAGGTTCGTCGTCAGCGGTTCAGCCCTGAGTGTACTGTCTCTCTATACAGGTGTCATTACACAACACATATCTCCATTCAGAAGTACCAAAATCCACGTATCAGTCAATGTGACATTTTGGATCAGTTGGTTAGAGCCTAGAATATAATTGGAAAAATAGATCAAAGTTCATATTACCCCACCAAAATGTGTTGTGATCACTAACAATGTCTTCCTCCCGGAACTTAATTATTATCTCATCCCAAACAAGTGCAAACTGTTGTGCCTCCACCTGATTTGACTCAATCTTTCGAAAGGATCTGCTGAAACCATACCTTAGCTGTAATCGCTGCCAGAAATTGCGAAAACGGCTCGGCAAGAAGCTCTCATTCACCTAGGGATGAAAACGGGACGGATACAGTCGGATACAGGGTCATCCCGTATCCTACCCTAATGTATTTCTCTCGGATACGGGACCGGATACGGGTAGTTAAGATTCGGGACGGATACAGGACAGGACCGGGTAATAATCCGGACGGGTAAGAAACAGATAACGAATACTACTCGGGTAGGTACCGGATAATTGTCGGGTAGTTCATTCGATGATATTAATTGTCCAACCATCCATAAGTTAAGCAATACATAATCATGTATATGATAGATCAGATGTAAAAAAGGAAACCGGTAAAATTGACATCATTCAGTTCAAAGTTGCTTATCACAAGGACATTGTAGAACTAACACCGCAATATTTAAAATTCATAAAATATTCTAGTTTCACTCAAAATTGCAAATAAGTTACAAAAACTAATAAACATTTTATATGAAGATAACTCAAGTCCTCGTATGAAAATGATA
The DNA here is from genome assembly GCF_902167145.1 of Zea mays. NCBI lineage: Eukaryota > Viridiplantae > Streptophyta > Magnoliopsida > Poales > Poaceae > Zea > Zea mays. Next base: position 237,673,069 of record NC_050097.1, on the reverse strand, counting down.
AAGTGAAGTACTGATTATGTTGAAACTTGGATACTTACACTGATTTCACATGTAACTCATACAAATAAGTGAAAGTGAAAGAAAAGAAACGTGGGCATCTTATAGATCTTATGATCCAAACATTTTTTATGGTTACACATGGACATATGTTGTATCTCCGTAAAATTTCATGATTTTTTGAGGCTATTTATGTATTATTAATTTCTTGTCATAGAAAATCATCAAAATACAATTAAATCATTAAAATATTGTAGTATCGACCGAAAATACAAATAAGTTACCAATACTAATAAATAGTCTATAAAAAGATAACCTTAAGTTCCCACGTGGAGATAACCTTAAGCACCCACATAAAAATGATAAGGTCTATTAATTTAATATAAATTTAGACATTATTTCAATGATTTTGGTCTAAAAGATATGTTCAAACAAAAAATTGATGTATTACAAAGTCATAGATCTCTTCAAGCTCTACAATTTTCATATAAACTTTATCTTCATCCGATTTCATATGTAAAAGTTATGATTTTCTAACTATATTATGCAGAAAAAGAAAAAACGGGTACCCGAATTCCGGGTACCCGTATCCGACCCGGGATTTTCCGGTACTGACCGGGTATTAGTGATTCTGTATCCTACCCGTATCCGAGGTTCAATATCCGGGTAATACTTGTATCCGTCCCGACAAACAAAATACCTGTATCCGTATCCGAAATTATGTCCCATTTTGGTACCCGTATCCGATACCCGTTCTGGGTACCCGTCCCGTTTTCATCCCTACATTCACCTGCTGCTCCTTTGGCATGAGGTTGAATGACATGGCACTTGCAAAGAACTGGAACCTAAGTCACGACTGTTTCATGTCCCTGATCTCTCCCAAATGTGCAAAAAGCCCCACAAATGCACCCGACAGAGAAGAAAATATAGCATACCAAATCTGGATATCCATGAGGTAGATCAACACCACTGGTAACCAGAGCACAAACACCGCAAAACGATTGCTTTGGCCAAAGAACTCATGCCAAGTGTACTTGATTCCATTCATCTTGTATATATCTTTTGTGGGTTTTACAAGTGGCCTGATTTGGAGAAAATAGCTGAAGACAAACTTCACGGCGAGCAAAAGCACCCAAAAGATGGAGTACTTGACATTGTCAAATGTGCCCTCACGTAGTCCTCGGCCAACAAAGCTACGGCTCTGGAACCACCAGGTCAGGGCATAACAGATATTCCAATTTGTCTTCTCCAATGCGTTTCGCACCCAAGGCATAATGAAGAGCACGATGGCAAGGACCTCAGGGATAACAAATGCTGCAGCTGCATAGAGGAAGCTCCTCATTCGTGAATCAGCTACTGACGACCACTACCCATTGTCTGTCCTTTGGTTCTAGACCCTCTTGTATAGGACAAAGAACGCAATAACCCAAGTGGCTGCAACAACGACCTTGAGCACCATGCGCAAAGCAAGCATTCGGCCATCCCTAAATGCGCGGCGGAACTATGTGCCGATGTCCAGCAGAGACTGGAGGAACCGGAGCGCAGCCCAGGTGATGAAAACGGTGAGCACGCGCACCTGTATGTCCTTGGACTCTAAGCCATGGGATGAGAGCAGATCATCCCACGACCACTTGGCACCCTCCCACATCACAATTGTTGCAGCTTGCAGGTAGAGAAGCAGCATGACCCACAACCTGTCGAAGCCCTATAAATGTTCCAGAACGAGCGGACCTCGATGAAGCCCGTCTTGCATACGCGGCTGCGGTCTGGCGGGGTGCAGAAGAACTGGCGCGACTGGTCCATGGGCTAGCCGAGGCGGTCGAACACGTCACGGCGCCAGAAGTACACGTTGATGTCGTCGTAGTTCTTCTAGGCGGCGTGCGGCGCCTTGTCGTCGCGACTGGACTCGGTCTCGGCGCGAATGACGTCGCAGATGGGCGTGACGACGCGCACGAGGAAGGCGTTCTCTCCATGCACGGCGGGGTTGGCGGGGCGGCCCATGGTGGTGTCGATGAAGCCCTCGAGGATGCGGTGCAGCTCGGTCGCCATGTGGTGGTAGATGTAGCAGAGGCACTCGGGCGTGAAACGCAGGTTGGCAGCCTCGCCCGAGACGAGCAGGTGCAGGCCCGTGTAGAGCAGATCGGCGCGCGGGTCGCCCACGGGGACGTAGACGGAGGGGCGATGCCGAGGAAGCTGCACCAGGAGGTGTAGTTGCGGAGCAGCTTCTTCCGGATTTGGCACGCAATGTAGGGCTCGAGCGTGTCGGAGAAGTCAGCGGAGGAGAGGCGCATCTGCGCGTTGGCGAGGAGGAGCACGAGGTGCTCCCGCTTGTTCCTGACGTTGTTGCGCTGGAAGCTAAAGAAGGCGTCGAGCCAGTCCATGAGGCCCTGGTCGGCGCGCCACGGCGAGAAGGGCGGCGGGCGGAGGCCGCCCACCGCCCGGAGCGCCGCCGCAGCAGCCCGCACCTCAGGGAACCGGAGCGATGGGTGCTCGGTTGAGGCAACGTGGATGTCGGGGGGCGCAGAGAGGGGTAGTTTGGGTGAAGGGGATTCCGTGGGGGAAGGGAGCACGATATCTGCGGGGCCGGTGGGTGGGATCGGAGAGCGGACGATGCTGTGGGATCGACGGCTTAGATCACAGGACGATAGAACCGGCGACTGAGATTGTCTGACGGCAAAATGCAAGGGAGGCAGGCTACCCCTTACAACCTTAATAAGTAGTAGAGATAACAATGTGTATCGTGAGACTACAAAATAATCTAGTATTTTTAAAACCTCAAGAATAACTAATGTAAAAAAGTGAAATAACACAATTCTTTACTATACTTAAAGCACTAGTTTCAACGGTCGTCCTGCGTCATATTTTTACAAAAAAAGTCCCTACATTTCTTCCAAATCAACTCAGCATAAAATATCTAAAAGTGATGCAGCAGGTGGGGTATGTGAAAAATCAGTGCAAGAAATGGGGTTTAAACCCACACCCTGATGGAAGAAAGGTGGAAGACACTGGATGAAGCTGTCTAACCAATAGAACATCATGCTCAAGTGTTTATAATATTGAATATAAATTGCACATATGTATATATGATTTTTTTTGTAAAATAAAAAAATAATCGTGTCGGGCCGGGCCAGCACTACGGGCCGAGGTTACGGCCCAAGCACCACATGGCGCTCGTGCCGGATTGGCCCAGACACTATTAAATGGGTCATGCCTCAGGCCAGCTCGCTAGACATGACTCATTTGGCCATCTATACCTCCGCACGATAATAATGGTCCTCGCCTCAGTTGCCACCACCTCGTTCGCCATTCTACTTCTTTTCTCTCTCCCCCTCATGCCTCCACCTTCGCGCCACCCCATTCTCGACAGACAGGGCGTAGGAGAAGGTGCCTCCTCCCCGTATTCGTCTGACACCAGCCCCGACACCGACTCGCGTAGTGGCTATTGCACGTCCACGAGGACGTTTCACATCATGCGCGCACCATCGTTTTCGCCGTCGTCGGACGTCCTATTCGTTTTCCCTGCCTTCGCCCTGTTCTTCCACCCCAACCTGCTGCCCCCGCCCACAGTCGCAGCCGCGAGCCGACTGACGCTTGTCGACGCGGGTACGGAGCAAGTCGGTCATGCTCCTGGCCTTTCTCCATGCGTGCCGTCGAGGAGGACATGATGGCGCCTGCCAAGCTTAGGTTATCTTAGCGATGAGGAGTCCAGGTCTGAGATATCGGACAACCAAGGCCCGTAGTGTGGCAGAAGTTGGTATATGCTACGGAGTTGGTGGTGGTGTTGTGTCGCTTCGGCGGGTCCAGGGCTAGAAAGACACTCGCATTCTCTCGCCCTTCTCGGACTGACGCCTAGTGCGGGTGCCTCTTGGTTTGGAGTTGCTCCGGCCGGGCTTCTTTCTCCGCTTGCGTGCTCTCTCCTTATATATCTAGCGGTATACTACTTATGTCGCCTCCAGATGCCAGGTCTTTGTCGTGTCCTTCTCCGGCAACGAACAGGTATGCCCGCCTCTTCCCTTTCCCTTCTACTCTATGAAACCTTGGAAGTGGGGGATGCGAGGATGGGGGTCTCTAATTTGCTGCCTATGGTACCCGTGGGTTCATAAAAAATATTATACGAAGAGTGCAGACAACCAATAAAAAAATTTGAAATCTTTTTGATGGATAATTTACATTGGTATTGTTGTGAGCCATCGCAACACACGGGTAATCGACTAGCAAAGTGTATAAGAGAAGCTGAATAAGAGTAACGGTTGGAGATGATGTGAAATATGAGAAAGAGAGAAGTATTTAAATATAAATAGAAAGTATGAATAGGAGATTGGACACTACCGGAATTTGGCTCTTTGTCGAGTGCCATATTCTTTGCCGAGTGTTTTATTTCGGGCACTCGGCAAAGAGCTCTTTGCCGAGTGCCACGCAAAAAACCCTCGGTAAAAGAAAACACTCGGCGAAGAAGCTCTTTGCCGAGTGTCTTTTTTTGACACTCGACAAAGGGCTCTTTGCCGAGTGTCACAAATACAACACTCGGCAAAGAGCTCTTTGCCGAGTGTTTTTTCTCCAACACTAGGCAAAGACAATTTAAAAATCACATTTTAAAGTAGTAAATTAATTCAAATGAAAAAGTTTTCAACTACAAATTTGTATAACTCATCATGATGTACAATTTATATATTGAACATTTCTTCATATGACAAAATAAAAATAAATTTGTTCATAAAACCTATATCTCTCGTAGTTTATGAAACTACGAGAGAGACGTATAGAATTTGTGCATATTGTTAGAACCATCATCTGAGATAAACAAATGACCAAACAACCAAAATAAACTTTGTAGATCTTGAGAAGTTATAGAAGTTTATAGTTGACAACTTTTTCATTTAAAGTCATATTGTCAACGAAAACTATGTCTGAATTTAAAAAAATTAAAATTTGAATTTTGAAAACGACTTCGAAAGAAAAAACCACCAACATGAAAGTTGTAGGTATTGAAGAGTTATGAAACTTTGTAGTTGACAATGTTTTAGTTTGAAATCACCTTGTTATGCAAAACTATGTTTGAATTTTGAAATTTGAATTCTTCAAACTGTCTCGGATGGAAAAACCACCAAAATAAAAGTTGTAGGTCTTGAAATGTAATGAAACTTTGTAGTTGACAATTTTTTGATTTGAAATCATCTTATCATTGAAAATTTCGTGTGAAGTTTTCAAATTTAAAATTCAAATTTTGTAAACGGTCTCGGATGTAGAAACTATTAAAATAAAACTTGTAGATCTCAAAAAGTTATGTAACTTTATAGTTGGTCACATTTTCAAATGAACTCATTTAGTGCCTTAAATAATAAAATTACTCTCGATTTGTTATAGTACATGAGGAATGAAAACGTAATATAAACATAATTGGTGTAGTAGTGTAGTGGTATAGGAGGGTATGCGTGAGAGAGAGGTTGCGAATTCGAATCTCACCATTTACAAAACATATAAGTTTGATTCAAAGTAACTATGAAAAATGATAGGGCAACGGATAAGGTATAGGGTAGGGTTTGAGAGTTGTTCCTAAAATTTTAAAAATGTTTTGCTGTTTTTTTTTTAATTTTTTCGATTCTTAATTTGCCGAGTGTTTTTCTTTGTCGAGTGCTTTTTGACACTCGGCAAAGTCTTTGCCGAGTGTCAAAAAAAAGCACTCGGCAAAGAATCCTTTGTCGATAAAATATTTAACGAGTGGTACACTCGGCAAAGCCTTTGCCGATTGTAAAATAGGCTTTGAACACGATTCCGGTAGTGAGAGAGGGGGATGGTTGGAATCGGACCGGTTAGTGTACTTGTGTATAGGGTAAGAGCATCTCCAATAGATTAGTTAAATGGCTCAGCAAGCTAAATTTTAGCTATTTAACAGCAAAATAACTTTCCTACAGACTAGTCATCCAACTCGCCAAGCTATCCAGCTCTTCAAATTAGCCCCATCTCTAGCCAAATTTGGCTAGCCGCTAACTAGCCAAACTAAATAGATAATCTATTGGAACGAGATGATATATATATAGAATGTAATCTATATGGAGAGCTAATTAGAGTGTCATATAGAGAGTAAAAAATAGAGTGTCTCTTGAAGATGCTCTAAGCAAGGCGGCGTGAGAAGCAGTACGGCCATCCGCAGGCAAGTGTGCTGGTCGTGTACGTACAGACATCTTTTTCTGCGTCTTGTCGCAGTCCCATCCCGTCGTTCCACCAACCGCTGTCGTCGTCGTCGGACAGGAACATTATCATTATATCACCAGATCACGGAGCAACGGAATCTCTAGCCATGGAAACAACAAGAGCAGTCTTTTTTTATCTTGACAAAAATCAAGATTAGGAGCTTCTATTGCAAATTCTGAGAAACTCTGTATATATATAGGTCAGTGCCAAGTTGGTTAATTAACCTACTCTCGTCCACGTCAATTTCTCTAGTGCTACGTACACCGTCATATATGAAAATGACAAGGGTTTCGTTACAGTAGTCCGGATATACCTGATGTAAGATTTCAGAAGTCCCAAGCCTTGATTTTTTTCCCTTTAGTTTATATAAAAACAATGAAATAATTAGATAAAAATGGCAAAATAAATAAATAAATAAATCTCCAGCATGAGGAGCTCGTGCCTCACTATCACCGATCATGCTATTCACAGTCACACCAACATATGCTCTTCAAGATACTATGATGAAAATGTATTTATATTCCCATATTAACATTTCTACAAGTACCAAATAGGGAAGTTGCCAGGCACCACATGTTTATGTTTCTTATTTGTGGACATGCACATGTAATTTGTGTTTGTCCACAATAAAATATATACACAAAAACACATCATGTGCGTCAAAACATGTTATACAATGAATTAGTCACCAGCATGGAATTGTAGCCATGTGCATGCATGTTATTTGCTATATATGCGTCTCTGTCCTCTTTCTATATATATGTTATGTTAAAAAAACATGTTACATAAAAAACATCAGGCGGACAACGAAAGTTACACATCTCATGAATCATGATGTGCCTCTATGTGTGGGATCCATCATTGCATGTTGATCACAATTCAGATCTAAGAGGAAATGGAAGTTTGATCTAATATCAAGATTATTTTCTCTATTTTCCAATCTAATATATATGTAAATAATTACTCCTAATATTACCTTATATAAGAGTTAATATAAGATAAAAGGCACTAGGATTCATGAACATGGTCTATGGTCAGTCCATGATCCCTAGACGTCAAAGACGTCCTTGGGTTGATCTCGTATAATTTCTATGGGGTGGAGGCAATAGGATGGTGCGTGGATTGATTTTCCTTCCTTTTGTTATATTTGGCTCAAAGATTGAAGGGAGTGCGATGGCCGATGGTCCACATTATATTAAATATTGGAATAAAGATACTAATAAAGATCATATATGAATCAAATATTAAGTAACGACTAGACTTAGATATAAATTGAATCTCAATTCTCTTAGACAGATCGAACATATTTGTTTGACATGCTTGATCGAGGTGCCGGTAGATAATAGTCATCGTCGGCGGTGTTGCTGGTAGCGATCCAGAGTAGGTTCGTTGCCCCTTTCTCTTGCAGCTGCTTTTCCAACTACATGTACAGTGCATTGGTCCATGGAGATGAACTCGATGATAGTGCTGGATGTTTCCACGTCAGTAGCTAGTGACGTGTACGTACTGTACATACAAAGTGACGTATATATGTGCATTGCATTGTTTAGGACCAATATAATGACTGTTATTATGCCTGTCGTCACTAATTAGTGACCACTTAAAAATGAGGGGTACCCAAGGCCACATCGGTAACACATGCTCGACCGTACCACTTTGTCTATACTGTAATTCAATATTAATTTGAGTTGGTGAGTGGTCTAATATATATGTACATATGTACTATGGCCCTTGTCTCTAATATAAGTGTGTGTTTGGTTTGAGGTCAAAGTGGGATGAGGCTGGGGCGATATCGTCCCCTCAATTTTTTGGCTCATGCCGCCACCAAAAAATTACTCCGGTGTTTAACTCGTCCTCACTTGACTCTCATCCAAACACTGTAGAAACTGTGACCGCCCCGGCCCTTCCATCCTTCCTTATATATCCAACCAAACACACTCTAAATTACCGAGAAGCAATATCGTACGTCTCTAACTAACAAAGACGAGGACATCTATGTTCAGATCATACTACTACGGAAGCTTGGGATGATTATAAGAGACAATAACGTCATCTCTAACTAACATAGACGAGCACATCTGGGTACCGACCGCCCCAGATGCATTTTATATGTGTGTTCGGATCAAATTTCACACATACAATGACTAAATATATAGAAATTGTCACAAACTTTATTATACAAGTATAATATCTTTAAAAATAACTAAATATTATAAACTAAACAACAACCGTGACGACTATCCCAATAACAAGCCACAAGCAGATTGACTGGAGCGATGACAACCTAGAACTCCTCGAACTCATCATGAGAGTCTTCCTCCTATTGACCTGGTTCTAAGCAAGGCCAGGTGAGTACACTTATAGTGGGTACTCAGCAAATGTGTAAGAAAAAGTATAGTGTAAGGTTTATCAAGAAATATGCCTGAGGCTGAGCATTTAGCTTTTACTTTTGTTGGTCAAAATTTTATTAGCAATTACTAAGTATAAGGACATACCGTCCCAATTAAATAAATAATCCTAAAGGCAATACCAGCAATAAAATGCATGTCCAGTTTAATTTCATTCCATGATTTAATCATGTGAGAGGCCCAAGCCACTCTTGTGCATTAACACGACTAATGTATTAGTTTTGCAGTCTACAAAGGTTGGCACATTTATCCACAAAAACCGATACCCATCTGACCGGGTAAGCTAGACCCTTCACCTCTTCCGAAGAGGTGTGGAAGGGTTTGCTACGAGGTCTTTACAAAGTTTCACCAGTATGAGAAAACCCGCTACGTTTTCAACATGAGGTGGTAGAGGCCTTTTCTAACACCCTGAATTTGGGGTATAAAATTTCTTCTCTAATATTCATCAAATTCAGGTGTTACCTTCTCTCTTCTTCCTTTTCGCTCCTTTCTTTCCCTTTCAGAGTAATAGAGGGATTTATTTTGAATCAATGTATCAGGAAAACCATAAAAAGTCATGTGATGTTGCACCATGCTTAAGTGCATATTTCATTTTTTGGTTGCTGCATATGTTTGAAATGCATTCATCTTGTTTTGAGTTTGCGCTGGAGTTTAGAAATTGGATCGAAAGGAATATATAAAAAGGAAAGAAGAAAACAAAGAAAAGGGAAACAACCCCCCTTCCCCTTTTCCAGCCCAGTGCCGCCCATCGTCCTCGGCCCACCTCCTCTCCCCGGCCCACCCAGCGGCCTGCTCGGCTCGCGCGGCCCGCTAGCGCGCTCCCTTTTCTTTGTTTTCTAATTTTATTTTTTTCTATTTTTTTGCTCTGAAAATAAATATTTTCAGCGACCAGACTCTGAAAATAGCTGTGTTAGCTTTCGGCGGCTTAGGTCTCGCCGCCGAAAATAACAGCTTATTTTCTGCTTTTTTGCGGTCAGAACCCGCCAAAAATAACCCCTTATACAACCTAAAATAGCTTATTTTCGGTGGCATAAGATTTATTTTCGGTGGTTCCTTACCGTCGAAACGGCTTTTGTTACTGTAGTGATAGTCCACGTGGGCATCAGAGATGACGAGCCATTGGCAATTTTGCCATTATCATTTGTGGGCTTCGCTAATATGTCATTGGACCCACAAATTATAGACACAGATGGTTTTACCAGTTATAGACACGGGATGATATAATAACAGGAAGCCGAAATTGAGAGTGGTAAAATTACAAATTTATCACAGATGATAGCTTGCTAGTTTCATTCACTAGCCTGCGGGACATAGAAACGATTATTACAAAAGATTACAGATATTCCATAATTCCATGGTGCTTGCATGCACTGAACCGTATGTAGTTGAAGGAAGCCATAGGTGAGAGAACCTGCGAAGTCATGGCTGCTTGGAAGCAGTAGACCCATGAAGAAGACGGGGGCCGTGACCATCCGAGTTCCATTGAATCAGCATCCAGACCATGGATGTGACTGCACGCGCATTGAAATATATATATTAGCAGTAGCGATGTCGTCATCGACCCTGTCATCTAATTATATCTACTGTACCAGCGATGAAGGTGAACGGGACGAGACTAGCTGCACTCATGGTGTGGTACACCATGCACTCGGTGCTCAGGTACCCGAAGGCGTAGACGAAGGACAGGAAGGTGGCCGCGTACAGCGGCTTGCTGGTGAGGTTGAAGGCGCACAGGAAGCAGAGGGTGCACGACAGCAGCGTCCACACCGCAACCGTGCGCCCATGCACGCCGATCACTGAAAAGCCCAGGTCATAAACTCATAATGCATGCATGGTTTCGAAGCTGAAAGGATAGCTAGCTAGCATCAGGATCGAGTTCCGGCCGCCATAGTCTCAAGGTCAGCAGAACGTACGCACCCTGTATCTCGGAGTAGGTGGCTGAGCAGAGCGACCCGGAGCCGAAGAAGCACGACCAGGTGAAGGCCAAGCGGAAGGTGCCGACAGCCATTAGCCAGCACCCCAGTGCCGGCATGCCGCGCTGCTTCTTCGAAGGGCCAGACATGGAGAGGCTTGGATGTTCGGCCGGGGCAACGAGACGACCAAGCAGTAGAGGAGAGCGCGCGCGAGGTCCTTCACGCAACGCTGCGAGCCAGGTTACAAGTTCCTACAAAACGCCACCAGCCCTCCATTTATATAGGGTAGCAAAAAGTCTAGAGAGCTCTGTAGTTTTTTTTGCTAATTATTGGCTAATTAACCGAATCCCGGTCCTCGTCATATGAAAATAAGAAGAGTTTTGTTACAAAGATGAGGGCATCGAGCGGTCATTGAGGATGGGCCCTACAACAAATAGTGTAAAATAGAGCATTTGCACGGTACATTACACTATTTGTATATTAAAGTTTAAAATAGTGGATAAGTTAGGGTAGCTAATAGAGACAACTGCTCGAGTCATCCCCCTCCATTGCCATCGCTGACATTCACATTGAGGACAGCATGCATGCACCTCCATGCCTACATCCATGGTCATCGGCTTCTTGCCTTGCTAGATAGTGGCTCGATCCATAACTTCATCAATGTCGGGGGTCATGCGCCATGTCTGACTAGGGACCACAAACAAAACTAAAATGCGGGACATGGTGGCCAATGTTGATCGTGGTCCCTACGAGAGCGTGGAAAGTAACATGGCCATATGCATAGGTTAGGAGGATTTTACCATCAGTCCATCAGCTGCTTCGACATCGACCTGGGTGGGTTTGCCCTCGTCCTAGGCATAGAACAACGAGCTCGAGCGGTAGTGCACCGCATACCCATTCGGACAAGCACTTCTCCATTCTTGCACCACTGCTTCTAGTCAAGAACACAAAGGGCTGCTAAAAGTTTTGCATTGACTATTGTGAGCTAAATGACAAGACATCCATGGATAAGTTCTCAATCTCTATGGTCGATGATCTACACTATGAGCTCTATGGTGTCAACTACTTCACAAAGCTAGACTTGTCGTTCGGCTATCACTTGTGAGGATGCATCCTATGGACATCAGAAGACGACATTCTATACCCACCACTACCACTTCAAGTTCCTTGTCATGCCCTTCGGTCTCTACAATGCATTGACCATATTCCAGGCACTCATGAAGGATACCCTCCGACTCTTTCTCTATCGATTCATCATGGCCCGAGCACTTGCAACATGATTGCCTCGCCCTTAAGTCCCTCTGTGCACATGATCTTTACATGAAGAAGTAAAAGTGATCCTTTGGGGTACCGTTAGTCACCTACCTTGGCCATGTTATCTCCATCAACAGCGTTGCCATGGACAACGACAAGGTGGGCACGTTCTCGTCTTGGCTAGAGCCACTCTCACTCTAGGGTATTCACGACTTCCTTGGGCAATTAGTTAATACGGATGTTCATATGGGACATCGACACAATCACTGTTCCCCTAACACAATTGTTGTGTAATGATGCCTTTGCTTGGACACTTGATATTGCGGAGGTGTTTGTCATCTATTATGATGCTTCGAGGTGTAGGTTTCTAAACCTGGTCCTTTGCCATTCTTAAACTGACCCTTAACTACCCATCATCACAAGATGACGACATATGAGCATGAACTCATTGACCTGGTTCAAGTTGTGCAACATTGGGAGTCTTACCTGTAGGATCGTTACTTTCTTATCTATACCCACCACTACGACTTCAAGTTCCTTGTCATGCCCTTCGGTCTCTCCAATGCATCAGCCATATTCCAGGCACTCATGAAGGACATCCTCCGACCCTTTCTCTGTTGATTCATCATGCCCCGAGCACTTGCAACATGATTGTCTCGCCCTTGAGTCCATATGTGCACATGACCTCTACATGAAGAAGTAAAAGTAATCCTTTAGGGTACCGCTAGTCACCTACCTTGGCCATGTTATCTCCACCAACAGCGTTGCCATGGACAGCGACAAGGTGGGCGCGTTCTCGTCCTGGCTACAGACACTCTCACTCTAGGGCATTCATGACTTCCTAGGGCTAATTAGTTACTACATGATCATTGTTCCCCGAACACAGTTATTGCGTAATGCTGCCTTTGCTTGGACAATTGAGATTGCGACGATGTTTGTCATCTATTGTGATACTACGAGGTGTAGGTTTCTACACCTGGTCCTTTGGCATTCTTCAACCGACCCTTCATCGCCCATCATCACAAGATGATGACATATTAGCATGAACTCATCGGCCTAGTTCAAGTTGTGCAACATTGGCAGTCGTACATGTAGGATCGATGCTTTCTTATATTCACCGACCACACTATATCTTCAAGTTCATCTTGGACCAGCGACTGTTCTCTAGCACTAGTCGAGCAACATGGCGTTTGGCTTTGATTTCATGATCGAGTACCACCTCAGTCACCTCAACTTGGCAATTGGTGACCTCTAGTACCGCGACATTGACACCACCAAGGACTCAGCAAGGCTACACACTCTCTCTAGACCCTCCTTCATGGTTATCATATGCTAATCTAGGACTACATCGATACGTGTGTCATGTGCCAACATAATAAGACATAGATTAAAGTACACCACCAGTCCCTAAACTTGTAGCATTGTGTCATCTTGGACTATAAAATCTCAAAGTGCTCATCCAGGTCCCTAAACTTGTGAAGTTATATCATCCTAGTCCTTAAACTCTCAAAATACACATTCTGGTCCTTATACCTCTTTGGTTATGTCATCTGGGTCCATGAACTTATTTTTAGTGTCATCATAGGTCCAAGTAGTTTGAACCTTTGATGACACTAAAAACAAGTTTAGAGATTCAGATGACACAACCATACAAGTATAGAGACAGAAATGTGCACATTGATAGTTTAGGGACCGAGATGATACAACTTCACAAGTTTAGGGACCTGGATGCGCACTTTGAGAGTTTAGGGACTGGGATGACACAACACTACAACTTTAGGGACCGATAGTGTACTTTACTCATAAGACATAAGTATAGTTGGCTAGTCTCCTTCAAGCACTTGACATGTTGTCCTAGGTGTGGGTTGACATCTCCATAGACTTCATCGAGGGCTTCCATAAGGTCCCTGAAATCCTATCATTCTCACTGTCGTGAACGCTTCTCCAGGTACACATAGTTCATCACCCTTATCCACCTATACATGACTGCCTTAGTTTCCCACTCCTTCAAGGATGTTGCTCGTCTACATGGCTTCCCCACCTCCATAGTGACCTAGTCTTCACCTTTCACATGTGGCTAGAGCTAGCTCTTCCAGATGGCTGGTATTGGGCTTCGCTTGAGCACGATGTTCCACCCTTAGACAGACGATCAGTTGAAGGTCATCGATAAGGTGATCTCCATGTACCACTGTTGCACCATGCGTGGGCATCTACATGCCTCGGTTCACTAGCTTACTTGGATGGAGTATTGCTATAATATTTCATTCCACATGTCGCTCTACATCACACTCGAACCACCTCCCACGTCGATTCTTGCACAAATCGCAGGGCAGCTCAAAAAAGGCAATGGACGCCCTCTTGTGCGACTAGGACACCTTTAACTTTCATCGGGTGCTCGTCTCCACGATGTATTTCACATGGGGATTCTCAAGTCATTCCATGGGACCCTGCGATTAATGGGATCCAATATAATATCCTAACATGTCTGCATAAGTTGTATGGATAGGAGATCGATGACTGGGGTGTGTACCCTCGACAGAGCACAAGAGTCGTTGTTGCGCATAGAAAAGTAGGCAAGCGAGAAAGAGATGTGGGAGATCAACTTTAAGGCCAAGCAAGACAATTGTCTTACTTGATTAAATTTAAATATCTTCTCACTTTATATATAGAGAGAGACTTACTTGATCCTACGGAAACTATTTTTTATTTTTATAGAAAACTTGTAATCAAGAATCAATCATGGTCTAAGCTCTAAACCGTCGAACTTGCGTAAAATTACATACATGAAAGCAATCCCCACAAGCGTGCATGCCTCACATGGAACATCGTTCCGAAACAATATGGAACGATAAGAATTATCCAAGTGAATTAAAGATCGTGCTGGCAAGGCATGCATGTACAGGAGAATTAGCATGCCTATATATATATATGCAGACCCGCTCCTTTTCTTAACTGATTGATATAGCTATATGCCTATATACACGAGGCTTAGCAAGCAGCCTCCATGTTGGGATGTTAATAGAATAAAAAGTTAGATGAACTGGTGTGGTCTTGATGCCTTGTAAATGGATAGATGAGGCCAGCCAAGACGAAGGATATTTTATGGGGCTTTTGTTAATGATTACTTATGTTGTGATGGGTGCAATTGTTTCAGATTGCAAGGAATATGCAGATTTGGACTTCTTTGACTGGACTATATATATGCTAGATTTATATCAATCAGATCATTAATTACCACAGAAATAATTTTTGCAAGGTAATTTATAACTTCTCTATATGGACATGCATGGATGCTGACAATCTGCATTTTTTTTATCTAAGATCACCTAATATCCCAAATATAAATTTATCATGTTTCGAAATTAAAATTTTCATTTTTGTTTCGAATGATCACGATCGAATGGGTGCATGCCCAGCTCATCCAAGGGTGGAAGAGATAGATGGACGTCGTCGGCGGTGCTGTTCCAACGACGTAACTACTGTGACGTGTAGAAAGTGATGTATATATGCATGTGCATTGTTTAATTAGTGACCACTTAAAAATGATGGGACCAGCTAGCCTATGTACTTGACGACTTCTTTTAACCCAAGGCCACATGCATGAGTAAACACATGGCTTACTAATTAATCATGCACGTTGTGTGCTCAGCTTATTTTGCTTCAACAATTTGATTGATTCGCGTTTGTTTGCACTAGAAGTCAAAGTAATTCATTTCCCCTATATCATCAGTTTTCTTACTTTTGGCTGAAGGTGATGTCAATAGACACTACCGGAAACGGACCCTTTGCTGAGTGCCCGAAACACTCGGCAAAGCCTTAAAAACACTCGGCAAAGGCTTTGCCGAGTGTGACACTCGGCAAAGAAGGCTCGGCAAACAGTACATCGACAAATCCTTCTTTGCCGAATACTTTTTCTCGGGCACTCGGCAAAGAGGTTTGCCGAGTGCCAGTGCCCCATGCCAGGCTCTTTGCCGAGTGCTCTGCGCGGCACTCGGCAAAGCCTGCCTCTTTGCCGAGTGCCAGCGACATAACACTCGACAAATTACCTAAACCGGTGCCCAGGTTTTGGCTCTTTGCCGAGTGTTATGACCCTGACACTCGGCAAAGCGCCTCTTTGCCGAGTGTTACACTCGGCAATGTGACCAGTATATACCTTTTTATTTGTTTTTTGTATTCCATCCACACAAACAGAAGATATCACATATATATCACATATATACATCACATATATCATCACAAACATAAATAGCCAACACAAACATAAAACCGTCACCACAAACATAAATATCCATCACAAACATAAGTGTTCAACACAAGTATCAAACACAAACATAAGTCTCAAACGTCGCAAGCTCTCACATAAGTATCAAACACAGACATAAGTATTATACATAAGTTTTGAAGTCTAAAACAATGAAAACACACACTCATGGAGGTGGGCGGTTTGACCGGGGCTGCGTTGGGCTGAACCCTTCCGGAGGGTTGTTGGATGCCGCCCCAGATTGGCCCTGCACAGAGAAGAGATTGCATGTGTTATACCAGATGCATTACAAACATCTAACTACAATTTTGATACTCACAGGAGTGTGGAAGAGAGCAGGGTCAACTGGAGGGAACAATGGAGGTGGCGGAGCGATGCCCTGTGCGGCGCCAAGGCTCTGCATGTACTGGAACATCTCCGCCATCCTCTGATGATCTGCCCGGCGCTCCGCCTCCCGCTCCGCCATCATCCTCGCCTCCATCTCGTGACGTTCCCTCCTCTCTTCTTCTAGTTGGGTCTGTAATATTACAAGCCAATGTTATAGTAACTCAAAGAGTAGGTATATAACTCAAGGAAGGACGAGTTACAGAAGCACTAACCTCGAGTTGCTGTATGCGATGCTGTGAGCTGTCGTGCCGAGGTCGTATGGCTGGACTCGTAAAGTGCTGGTACCAAACATGCATGACTTTACCTGCAGGTACTGCTCCCTGGTCAACGACATGGTTCGGGCTTGAGGTTTGGTCACCCTCTCCCCAAGGACGGAGCCGTGGTAGGTGATGATGGCCTGGATTCGGGCCTCATAGTGCATGTCCACGACGAGCTTCTTACAGCTCGTGGTGGCCACCACATCCGCCCTAGCCTCGTATCCAACATCGGATCTGAAGAAATCCTGCATACAAAAACGATGTATCCATACATTATTTCAAGAATTTGCAACGAATGCGACATATTTTACATTATACTAAGACTTACCCACAACTCTTGCTTCACCCGCTCCGCCTTGTTATTGAATTCCCGGCCGTCCTGGTCTACTGCATCGGGGGCGACGACGTAGTGGTCGAAGGTGAAGGCTGGGCCCGTCACTCCGGCGTACTCCACAAGTCCAGGGAAGTGTTCCTTGCACAGCAGGCCGAGGATGCCATTGGGGGCGATGATGACCCCCAGCATAATCCAAAACCGTCCAAGACATGTCCAAGTTATAAATAAAAAGTATTAGTTTATATTATGATTTTGAACACATAATATGAACAAGAATGAAGAACATAAAGTTACATACCTCTCCCCTTCCGGACGAATCAGCGGCTGCCTGTCCCGAAGTATGGGACGCTGAGGGAGACTTGCGGGGCCTCGCAGGTAGATGCTCCTCGAACTTGAGCCGCCTGAACCTGAGGTGTCCTGCTGCTCGTCGTCGTCGTCCTACTGCTGGTCGTCGTCCTGAGGCACCGCCTGCTGCTGCGCTGCCTGCTCTGCCTCGTCCGCCGTCCTACTACTCCTCCCCCTCCTCCTCCTACTCAGCCAATTACCGTCGACCATATTTGTCCAACAACCTGCAATTAAGAGTAAACAAATAAGCACATATAAAAAGATGTATTTAAAAACAGGTGCAAAATAAAAGGTCATATAGCATTACATCGATTAAAAATATCTTCATATGTGTCGGGGTTAGCCGGATCATAACTCTCATCATCACTATGAACCATTTCAATCTCAACATCATCGGAAGACGCAAGTTCGTCATTAATGTCATTGCCTTCAAGGATTACTAAGTCATTATCATTTTGCACCTCATCATCCTCCTCATCAACAACCATTTCAATATCTACGTCCATTCCGATAGCTTCGGTTAAGTCTATCTCAAATCGCCCTTCTAGCCCATCTTCTTGGAAGAACTCTCCATCATATGTGTCCGGGTCTAAGTTGTAATCTTCATCGTTAGGAACAGGTAACCTCCCGTGCGGCGATACCTTATACACAACATCCCAACCCTTAAGATGTTCTTTCGTTTGACACACATATGGGAGATAATAGGGGAGCCGAGTCAAGCCAGACTTATGTGTCTCGGCAACATTCTTTTCAGTGTGCATTACGTCAATGTTGTGTGGAAGGAGCAGGTCGTCATAATAGGGGAGCCGAGTCAAGCCAGACTTATGTGTCCACATATGCTGCTCACCATATCCCACAAAACCACCTTCTGTATTGGCCATGAGCCCATCTATCTGTTGACGAATTTTGGCACCAGTCATCGTTGCAGGTGGGCGGTCTGTCACTATGACACCTTTCGTAAAGTTCTTGATGTCTAGGCGGAATGGATGGTCAGCAGGAAGAAATTGTCGATGTTTATCGAAGGACGAATATTTGCCACCCTTTTTCAACCAAATGAACCTGAGAGCTTCCTTGCAAACTGGGCATGGGAACTTACCGTGAACACACAAGGCACAGAATAGCCCATAGGCCGGTAAGTCATGCATGGAGTACTGGTACCAAACATGCATTCTGAAGTTTGTCTTCGTAGCTCGGTCATACGTCCATACCCCTTCCTCCCAGGCACGTACCAATTCATCGATCAAAGGCTCCATGTACACGCCCATTTTATTCCCCGGGTGTCCAGGAATTATCAACGACACAAATATATTCTGCCTTTGAAAGCACACACTAGGGGGGAGATTGATTGGGATAACAAACACGGGCCAACATGTGTACGGGGCAGCGCTCATTCCATAGGGATTGAACCCATCTGTGGCCAACGCAACACGTACATTACGAGCCTCTTCGGCTTTCTCATGGTGAATGGCATCAAAGTGTTTCCATGCTTCACCATCGGATGTGTGCACCATCTTGTCAGGATTGTATCGTTTTCTATTTTTGTGCCATGTCATCTGTTTCGCGGATTCCTATGTCATGTACAGACGCTGGATCCTCGGTATGAACGGAAGGTGTCGTAGGATTGTCAAGGGGATGTCGAGCTGCCTCTTCTGTCCATCACAAGAGTCTACCTCCATGAACCTAGACGATGTACACTTGGGACAGTACTTTGCCTCCACGTATTCTTTCCTAAATAGCACGCAGCCCTTCGGACAAGCATGAATCTGCTCATACGTCATCTTGAGTGCACGAAGGAGTTTCTGTGCCTCATACATGCTCTTTGGCAGAATGTGATCATCCGAAAGCAGGCTACCAATAACCGTCAACAAGCCATCGAATGCGTCTCAACTCATGCTGTATTGCGACTTGAACGCCAATACACGCCCAATGGCATCCAGTTGAGAAACCTTTGTCTGGCCGTGAAGGGGCTTCTGTGCCGCGTCGAACATATCGTAGAACGCCTTTGCAGTCGGCTCTGGCTCGTCATCCATACAGCCTCCCGTGTACTGTGCCTCCTGATAGTCGTTCAACATATCCGCTACCCCCGCATCCGTGTCATAATCCTCGAAACGTTGTCTCAACACCTCCTCTCTCGTACGATGCACTTCACCATGAAAGATCCACCGAGTATAGCCCGACGTAAATCCATTCTTCCAAATATGTTCTACCATGGCCCTCTTTGGTTTTCTTTTCCGGTTGGCACATTTGCTGCACGGCCATGGGACTAGACTCGCTCCTTTAGCAGCTTCGCCATATGCCCGTTCCACGAAATCATCGGTATTTCTAATCCATTCAGTGGTGACATCGTTCCTTTCTCTACGACACGTGTACATCCACTCACGGTCCTCCATCCTATAACATATATAACCAAAGCCTATCAACAAAAAAAATCCGGCAGCACCTCCCCTGCACGAGGTCAAAGCCTGTAAATATAAGTAGCAGCACGATGGCTGACATCCACACATATACATTAATGCCTCAATAACCACATAAACATCTTTTGTGCAATTAGAAGACTTACCTAATGCATGCAAAGTGACCACTAAAAACCTAACTCTATTTCACAATACACAATCACACACAAAAAACCTATCTCTATTTCACAACAAGCAAACATTTATTTGACAATATTTAGCAACTAAAATCTCAAAATGAGTTTATACCTAGTTGCTCGGCGTGGACGGTGCATGACGGCGAACGGGCGTGACGGCGTGGAGGGCGCGACGGCGGGCTTGCGAGGGTGTGGAGGGCGCGACGGCGGGCGGGCGAGGGCGCGACGGCGGGCGGGCGAGGGCGCGGGTGCGTCAGACAGCGCGGTGATGGCGGCCGGGCGCGGCGAGGAGCGGCGGCGCAGTGATGGCGGCCGGGCGGGCGCGGCGAGGGGCGCCGGCGTGGCGGGGGCGCCGGCGCGGCGACGAGCGCGGGCGGGGGGGGGGGGGGCGCCGGCTCGGCGAGGAGCGCGCGCGGCGGCACGGCGAGGGGCGCCGGCGCGGCCGGGCGGGGCGCGTCGAGGGCGAGGGGCGCGACGGCGGCGAATCGGACGGTGAGGGCGCGGCGGCTGCGAGGGTGCTGTGTGAAAGAGAGTGAGAGAGTGAGGAAGAAAGGGTTAACTGGCGGTAAGTAAACGGTCTTTGCCGAGTGCCCGTGATCTAGCACTCGGCAAAGATTTTTTTAATTTTAAAATACACTTTGCCGAGTGCCCTAGATGCGGCACTCAGCAAAGGCATCTTTGCCGAGTGTCATCTGGCGGACATTCGGCAAAGATTATGTCATTACACTTTGCCGAGTGTCAACCATTTGACCCTCAGCAAAGAACTCTTTACCGAGTGTCATCTCTAGACACTCGGCAAAGTACTTTTTGTATTTTATTTTTTTTCAACCAAACTTTTTGTGGTATGTTCCTACACTATGTAGACCTACATGTATCATTTGTGGACAATTATAACAGAGTTTTCAATCGTTAGTAGATTTAGTTCGTTTATTTGAATTTCTTCGGAAAATTCAGATTTGAACTGCAGGTCACTCGAAACTTGGAAAACCGTGCATGCAAAAATGATATTCATGTTACTTAGCATAAGTTACGTCCGATTCCAGGAGCGGACCGGAAACTTCGAGCAACATGCTCACTAAACATGGTCGTGAACTTGTCATCCACATGTTTAAAAATTGTATAAAAACACAAACAAAGTCAGAAAATCATGAAACTTTCCAACATGTCATTATATCATATATAGAGGCTGTGATAAAAAATTTAGAATGTTTAGAGAAAGTTGTGAGACAATATGTGTAGAAACCTAAAAGAACTACACATGTAATCATAGAGTTTCAATGTGAATCTCTTAGGTTTGTACACATAGCGCGTCATAGTTTTCTCGAAATTTTTCCAATTTTTTATCAGAGCCTCTATATATGATATCATGACACGTGGACAAGTTTCATGATTTTCTGACTTTGTTTGTGTTTTATACAATTTTTAAACATGTGGATGGCAAGTTCACGGCCATGTTTAGTGAGCATGTTGCTCGAAGTTTCCGGTCCGCTCCTGGAATCGGTCGTAACTTATGCTAAGTAACATGAATATCATTTTTGCATGCACGGTTTTCCAAGTTTCGAGTGACCTGCAGTTCAAATCTGAATTTTCCGAAGAAATTCAAATAAACGAACTAAATCTACTAACGATTGAAAACTCTGTTATAATTGTCCACAAATGATACATGTAGGTCTACATAGTGTAGGAACATACCACAAAAAGTTTGGGAGACAAAATAAAAAAAAATACTTTGCCGAGTGTCTAGGTATGACACTCGGCAAAGTCGCCTTTGCCGAGTGCCTACTATTTGGCACTCGGCAAAGAAGACTCTTTGCCGAGTGCCAACCGTTGGCTTTCGGCAAAGACTGACGGCCGTCAGCTTTGGGACGGCCGCTGACGGCCCTTTGCCGAGCGCCCCCTTTGCCGAGTGTTTGACACTCGGCAAACGTGTCTTTGTCGAGTGGGGTCCTGTGCCGAGTGCCCAGCACTCAGTAAAGAGGCTCTTTGCCGAGAGCCTAACGTTACCGAGTGCGGCTCTCGGCAAAGCCTTCTTTGCCGAGTGCCCGACAAAAGGCACTCGGCAAAGAGGCCGACACTCGGCAAAGCCTCGGATTTCGGTAGTGAGATAGGGTTAGATATCGAGCTAGCTCAACTCGGTTCATCCGAGTTCGGACGGGTCCATTAAGCTAACGAGTTAGGTCAGTTCGGCTCGTTTATAATCTTGACTGACTCGTTTAGCTCGCGAGCCAGAGCAAGAGAACAATATCCAGGCTACAACATCGCCAAAGACACAACAACACTGTGCACCATTTTCGACGGCCACTTACAGAGCCGCCGAAAATAAGGCTTTCAAAACCGCAGCCCGACTCCTTCTCTCTTATCTCTGTTTCTCTCCTCTTCTCCCGCGCCGCTCGCTCGCTCCCGCCGCCGCCGCGCAGCCCGCCCGCCCCTGCCCTTCCGCCACGCCGCCACGCGCCGCCCGACCCCGGCCGTCCGCCGCCGCCAGTGCCGCCCGCCGGACATACATTATCTAAACTAAATTGAGTACATACAGTATCTAACCATTTTAAGCAACCTCATTTGAATAAATAGGTAAGAATAAATAGGTAAAAACCTAGCTACACTCTTCTCTCAAACACATGGTGAAAGCATATTTCCAAAATGTGGCTAAAATTGAGAAAAATGAACAAAAATTGGCATTGAAACATAATTAAACAAACCTTTCATAGCTACTATTAAAAAAATATTAATTATCAAACCTATATTCCTGTCTCCCATACAAACACATGAACCATTCATTAAACAAATAAATATATCATGGATAAACTGATTTGAGAACTAAACATGAAAATGGAGAGAGGATAGACAAAACCTAACCATCTTAATAAGCAAGATCATTTGAGGAAATAGAGAAAATAATCTAGTTGTACTCTTCTCTCTCACATGGTGAAACACTAGATCCAAACTGTGGCTAAAATTGAGCAAGAATGAAGAAAAATTTGCAAGAGAAAGATAAACCAACTTTTTTTAGCAACCTTCTTACAAAAAATGAAGATCAAAACCTCTCCCTTTTGTATTTTGTGAAATCTTGACCTCCAAAATCGCCTCCAATGAAAGTTGGCTGCGAGCTCCATTTCCTGTTGGGAAGGATGAAGGGCTATTTAAACAACAAAAGTCATAGGCGGTTGGATTATACAATCGCTAGTGGAAACATATTTCAACCGGCGGTTTTCTTAACACAACCTCTAGTGGAAACGGTCCATTTCCACTGGCGGTTGGTGTAAGGGAACCGCCAGTGGAAATGAGATTATCACTGGCGGTTCCCTTACACCAACCGTCAGTGGAAATGGACGGTTTCCACTGGCGGTTGCCTATTTAGGCCCACCGATTTATTATCACTGGCGTATGTAAAAAGTAGAACTAATCACAGGCTTAGAGTTCTTTTCTAGTAGTGATGACGTGTAGAACGTGATGTATGTGCATTGTTTAACTATGGCCAACATCAATGACTATTATGACTTTCATCATCAATAATTAGTGACCACTTAAAAATGACACGGCCGGCTGCGCTTGGCTTCTTTAACCCAAGGCCACATGGGTAACACATGTCGTTTGAGTCTGATGGCTTACTAATTAATCACGTAGTTTGCTCATATTGATTCACGTTTGTTTGCACCAGAAGTCAAAGTAATTCATTTCCCCTATATCATCTACTTAATTTCTATTATTGATCGTCGATTTTTAATTAAAGATGGGTATTTTGAGATGTCTTTTTATTTGAAATTTATTATAATCACATGTGATGGGCATCTTGATGGCTGTCCCTATAAGCAGTTTCATCTGAAAGGTATTTCACAGCTTCTCTATATGGACATGGACTACTGAATTCAGAGGCTGTACATAATATGAAAATCCTGGACCACTGAACCAGTGTAGCTATCCTTGCTAGTCCCCCTGCAGGAATATCCTAGCTAATTAAAGAGAAGTGAATTCAGGAGGCTACATGTACACAATGTGAAAGGCTAGGACTGAATCAGCATCAAGGTAGTCGTGTAAACAATCTTAATCATCATTGTTGATGTTTGAGGTTTGCTCATCTCCTACGTAAGCAACCGTTATCTTAATTACTAAGGGCTTGTTCGGTTATTTCTATCCCATGTGGATCAGATGAAATTAAAAAAAATTATAAAAGATTTTAATTTATTTAGAATTGAAATCCATCCAATTCCATTTAATCTATATAGATTAAGAGTAAACCGAACATGCTTTAATCGTGCGAATGGTGCATACATCACCACACAGGGCCAGTGCCTGACCTAGCTTCTATCTGTTCGACATAATGAGGTGGCCACCGTTGGATACTTTCCATGGAGACGAACTCGACGATAGTGCTGGATGTTTCCACGTCAATAGTGACATATATATGTACATCCATATATTGTTTAGGACCAACACCAATGACTATTGTGCGTGTCGTCACTAATTAGTGACCACATAAAAAATAAGGTGGCCACATGGGTTACACATGCTTGATGGTACTGCATGCCACTTTGTTTGTACTGCAGTTCAATATTCGTTTTTTTATTTGTCACATTTTAGTTTAAAATAAACTAGCGGACGACAAATAAATATCCAAGAGCCAAGACAGTATTGATTAAAGTTGGTCGGTGGTCTAATATATATATATATATATATATATATATATATATATATATATATATATATATATATATATATATATATATATATAGCAGGTATAACGGGAGCTCTGGGCTTCGGATATTAAAGGAAGCCCAGGTCGGTTCCGAGGTCTGGTCCGCTGAGACAGGCGCGCCTGTGTTTAACGTAGTGCAGACATGCGGCATGCAGGACAGACGGCGCCGTTACGCGGTTGTTTGAATGGCAAGGCGGTAAACATATGGTAAAGGCGCGGAATTATAGGGAATAGTTTCCACATGCAAACGTGATTACTATGTTACGTGGGCGCGGAATTTATGGATCTTGCATGGCGTGTAATGGCGGCAGGTAAATATAACGTAGAATAAGATGTTGAAAGATATGGCATAAAACCGAAACGGCACAAAAGTTGCATAAATAGTATATACCGTTTGGCGTAAAACGTTCAGTCATTGTGTGTAAATAGTGTATTATGGATATTAGTTTTACATTGACATCGCCATAATATCGGGACGGTTTCGGAAATAATGGGGAGACCCTGTAAACGTGGATGCGATTACTTGTATAGTATCCGTGATTTCCTTTCATCCGAAAAAACACCACAAAGCCTGCATAACTATTTGGAGGTGGAGATGGCCGGCTCTGGAGAGTCGTCGGCGATGGTAGGAGATGGCGTTCGTCTTGATCCAGAGACAGAGGGAGTAGTTGATGGTAACTCACTGGTCACACCACCTCCTGCTCTACTGGGTCCTGTGATCGACGAGATGAGCATAGGGGAAGAAGGAGAACAAAGGGTTCGACCTCCTATGTCCAATATTAGCTCCAGGGAGATGGATACGCCTCAAATACTGCATTCACATGTATGTCCAATTGTTGTATTTGATTCTTGATTGATTAGATTGTTATGAACATATTCCTTGGTACAAACAACAATGTCAATGAATTTGCAGGAAAAAAACATTGATCCAACTATAGTGCCAACGGTAGGGATGACTTTCAAGGATGTTGATGATGCATATAAATTCTATAAAAGGTATGCATATGAAGTTGGATTTCCATTGAAGAAATACAGAGAGAAGACATTCAGTAAGTGGATAAATTGTTCACGTGAAGGTAAAAGTGCACCAAAATCAAATGATACACCTAGGATGAGGAATAGGTCTTCGGGGCGTACGCAATGTAAGGCTGGAATAAAATTAAAAAAATATATGATGATGAAAAAAAAATGGTTGTAGCTGCAAAAATTGAACTGGTAAACTTGGAGCATAACCATGAGTTCATAACTGACGAAGCAGAGAAACAACATTTACGTTGCAACAAAAGTAGGGATGCTGAGTTCATAAATTTTGTTGATGCAATGCATGATAGCCGAGTGCCGCAACATTGCATAGTTGATTTTATATCAGAAATGCATGATGGGCCGGAGAACGTACCGGTAACTGCTCAAGATCTGAAAAACATGTAAGCAATATTTTTATGTTTCATGTGTATATATTAAGTGCCATAAATATTACTATAGTAAATGTGTGTGTAATCATTTTTTGTGCAAACAAATGTAGGAGGGCAGCAAGGAGAAGAGAAAACTGCGCAAATGATGTAGCCAAACTTTTGGCTTTCTTTACATAATGCAAGAAACTGGATCCACAATTTTTTTGTGATTTCCAGCTAGACAATGATGGGAAAATAGTGAGTATTTTTTTGTCACACGCAAGTATGCAGGGGGAATATGCAGATTATGGTGATGTTGTGACATTTGATACAACACACAAGACAAATATATATGATAAACCACTGTGCATGTTTGTTGGAGCTAACAGCCATCTGCAGTGTACAGTGTTTGGATTTGTTTTGTTGGGAGATGAAACAGTACAGACTTTTGAATAGGCTTTCAATTCATTCAAAACATGTATGGGATGCGAGGGTCCGAGAGTTATGCTTACAGGTATGTGGTATGTCAATTTGTTATGCAAAACAGTGAATTAATTTATTGTGAAAGTAAATTAATAGTTTGTGAGCAATTGCAGATCAAGATCCTGCAATGCCAATTGCTCTAAGAACTGTATTTCCAAAAACAGTTCACAGACTGTGTTTATGGCATGTCCAGAACAGATTTATGCCATTCCTAAATGAGATATATGCAAGGTTTGTTGTTAAGGATTTTAAAACAACATTTCAGTCTATTATACATCATCCATTAACTCCTCATGAGTTTGAATGTGCCTGGGAAATGATGCTAGAGGAGTTCAATCTTCATGAAGATATGACTCTACGCAAATTATATGAAATGAGAAAAGAATGGATACCTGTATTTTTTAAAAACGACTTCTGTGGGGTAATGGTATCTACACAACGAAGTGAGAGCATGAACAGATTAGTGAAGCAATCACATGTAGATGTGAACACCCCACTGCATGAGTTCGCTAAACAAATGATGAAAATGTTGCACAACAGGAAAATGAAAGAATCAAAGAAGGCATTGGTGAGCAAGGTATGTCGTGCTTGTTATCAATAACGTTTGGCATACATTTTATGTAAATAATTTGTTTAATTATGATAATAATGTCTTATAGGGACCAAGGACAACAGATACAATGTATAGGTTCGAAGTGAGAGTCTCTAGAGCATACACCAGAGCTGTTATGAATAGATTTGAGGACTCAATGAAATACGCCACTGCATACAAAATATTAAAGGACGCAGACGGTTGTGATAAAGATTGGATCGTACAACATACAAAAAGGTCTAATAAAATTGTGTGGGGACAACATCAATTCAAGATAACAGCGGACATAGAAGCTGGGGAGTATACATGCGAGTGCAAACAGTGGGAACATACAGGTTTGTACATATTATGTTGATTAAAAGAATAAATTTGCATACTAAAGAATTTGTTGATTGTAGTACAAATTAATGTATATCGTTAAAAAATAATGGTTGGTTTTCATGTTTTCAGGTCTATTGTGTGTTCATCTTTTAAGAGCCTTCATGCATCTTCAAGTTGAAAAGATACCTTCAAAGTATATATTGCAAAGGTACACTGTCTCATCAAGAAAAGATGTACCGTTTGAAAGAATTGATAAGAGCTTCAGGAGAAAGGATGGAGTTACTAAATCATACAGACAGAAAATGTTGTTAACGAAAACAATGAAAGTAGTTCGCCAGACGTGTATGTCAAAAGCAAGGTACGACAAGGCGATGGATGTGTTGTATGAGCTCGATGGCGTTCTTTGCCGATTAGAGCCAGATATTGGATGTAATGAGTCAACAGATGTTAGTAATGATGAGGAAGACAAGGTAATAATATTCCAGTTGTTTAAGTGTTATACTATTTGTAACATATATTATGCATAGTAACATGTTATTTGTACCAGGAAGGAGAATTGAATAAAAATAATGCTGGCGATGGGATGGAAGATGACAATACAATTACATGCCATAAAATGGTATGTAAAAGATAAATATATAAGCTTGCATGAAGTATTGTATATAATGAATATATAAAATCAATGTACTAAGCAAATTTTATTTTGTACGATGAGCATAACACCATGACTGGATGTGAACATGCGTTAACATTAATAACAACTGGTAACCAGGTACATATTAAAAAAATATTGTTCATTTGTCTATAATGAAAATATATATTTATGTTGCATGGAAATGTTGATGTATTTGGGTTTGGCTATATAGGAGGACAACATGAGAATTCCACCTGAGGTTGGTGATACAAGTTCTCCGTGTCACGTAGCACATGAACAAATGGAACATATTGCTGCATCCTCAGAAGCTAAAAAGGTGAGCATTGATAAATGATTTTACTGATTGGTATAAAGATAATTTATGTAAATATGCGTATACTAAATAATAACTTCTTTTATTATACAGGGGTTGAATTTTAATGTGGATGTTATAAATCTGAGTATGCCGGATCGTGCAAGACCAAAAGGACGGACAATAAAAAATTCAGAAGATAGGATTATGAGACTAGGTGCGAAAGGAGAAAAAAAGAAGAATAGGAGATGCCAATTGTGTGGTATAGCAGATGGACATAACAGCAGAACGTGTCTGTCTGTGGAAGAGAACAGGGCAAGGCTAGCAAAACTGGCTAATCGAAAGAGAGGACGACCAGCCGGATCAAGACTAAATAATAAAACAACTGCTCCACAGTGGAATGAAACATCGACTGCTAAAAACATCGTATTGATGAAGAAGTGGAAAATGTTGAAGTCGATGAGCATATTAAATTGGGCGAATAATTTGAAGTGTGACTAAAGAGTGGTCGATGTAGTAGAAACTTGTAATAGCACAATGACCTATGTTTTAGTTTTTTGGAAATTAATAGTTTGCATGACTAGGTTATATAATGCGTTGATATAAAACTATAAAATGTTGCGTAAAACTAGACCATTACACAAATTATGTAACTGAATATGTACCACAAATTGGCATTGAACGTTTAGCAATCGGCAGATCTGGACATAAATGGTATATAAATTCTATACACTTAACATAACTAATCGAATGGGAGTACATACTTCGGTTTCGCACTACAGCTACACCAGACAGGATGTAGCATAACCACTGGTTACAGTTAGCATAATTAGCATGGTAAATGTGTAAAAAAGGAACCTAATGTATATAAAATAAGGAAGTATATATGTTGCATAAAACTTGAATATTAAAGATAATATGATAATAGAAATACGCCAAACATTGGAAGCAAGCGATTAACCATCTCACAATCTGGAAATGAAAAGCATAGAATTTCGTAACAGATAACATAACTAGACATTCTGGTAACACTTATGTTTGACACACTTCAAATAAAAACTGATACGAAGTAGCATAGACACTGGACACATCGAACATAAGTGGCATATGGAGTATCATACACATGAGCAACGCTTGACATAAGTGACTTAATAAGTAACATAAACAGTTTTGTGGATCCCATAGGGAATCATGTTCAGCTATGATATCTAAGTCTTGGCTTTCAAACAACGCCGTCTCCTTAGAGCATACTTGAAAGGTAGCAGTTCTGCAGGGAGGGGGGCAACCCTGTTGTTGCGATGAAAGGTCAGGTAATGCAGAACAAAGGCACGTTGGTCCAATGGTTCATCCTGAAATAGTCATAATATCGAATTAATGCTAAGATTAAATATGAAGGAGTAATATATGCATGATCAAAACACTAATTTAGTAACATACCGGAGTATAAAATTCTGATAAGTCGTCATCATCAAAATCGTAGTATCGGAGAAAGTTTGCGACAAAAAAACCACAATCGTTTGACCCTGGTAACATGGTTGGACAATTGGGAAGAAGCCCAATCTTGTAGTTGCCAAACTTTGGTAAAGTTGAATCAGGTCGAGCTTCATGTAACGCAATGCTAAGTCTTCTCATTATTAATATGGACCAAGGTATCTTCTTTCCATTTATCAACATTTGATCATTGTGGATTTGTTTCCAGGTAGTGCCTCCAAGCAATGTCCCATAAGGATTTGAATCTAAGATGTCTATTCGACGACGTTCAAAGTTGATTGCATAAAGGGTCCAGTGACTACGGCGTAGCATAGGAACCAGGATCTGTTAAGATATATGTATAAGTTTATGAATGAACAATAATAGGCGTATGGAAAATTAAAGATAAGATAACATATAACTAATGACCAAAAGAACATTATAACATTATTACAAATAAAACTGATTGGGGCTCACCAATTTAATTTGGTTCAGAACTTTATCTGGAGGAAGCGTCGGTTCAAGTTGTTCTTTAAGAAGTGATGTTGAGAATGGCTGTGGATTTGAACTGTGTTGTTCGAACTCCTCGATATTCAAAACGGTCTGGACAAAAAAATCAATTGATTAGTATTATATATTTATACAGTAAGGGTTGCAATAAGATACAAAGTTGTAGAGAAAAGATTACCCCAACATTGACATTCAGTATTAGAGTGTTGATTATAGAATCTGGATTGTATAATACATCATCCTCACGAATACAGTCGATAAATCCCTGCATGAAAATATTCTCAAGGCATTTATTAGGACCAAACGACTGGACAACATCGAGGACAGAACATCCAAATCCTCCAAAATTAATGATAGACCTGGGAAAAAATAAAACTTTAATTACAAATCATCTAATTATACTTAATTGGAATTTGAATAACGAATACATACATGCTCGGATCTAGTTGTCCTGACAAAATGAACTTAAGTAGGTTGCGAGCACAGTCTTCGCGTGACACGTGGGGAGGTTCAGAAACTGCAGATTTAGAGGAACTATCCCTTGCAACAAGTTCAGTAGTTGCCTAATATATGTATATATGTTAGTAAACAATTGCATAAATAATTATGTATTTTAGTGTATATATAGGAAAAATATGAGAATATAAAACGACATGACTTACATCTGTCAGTGGGGTTTTATCAAACTATGGTGCACCAGATACGGGAGTATCATGTGTAACAGATTTTTGTCCTTCCTGTAAACAATAAAATTATTAATATAAACATAATGAAACATAGGTTATAATTAATATTATCATAATATGATGAAGGTATAAATACTGACAGTATTTATATCTGGTGTTAATTCAGGAGCAGCAGACTTGTCGGTTATGGGAGCCTAGTGAATAAAGTAAATAAAGCATACATATATATTACTGTTACTTGCATACATTGTAAATGAAAATATAATAACTGTGATAAAAGGAAATCAAACATTTGATTTTGGAGTCTTGTCAAATATAGGGGCATCCATAACTTCATCTTTTTTACAGACGTTCCCACTGACAATCTGTAATAGAAACAACTGAAATTTGAGTAAACAGTAACTTGTATGCTGAATATAATATATATAATATATGATTTGTATATATAGTTTGTATGAAAAGAACTTACATGATCTGATACTTTGATATGATCAGTAGGAACATGAATTTCCTGATCATGTTGCTGATTATCAGGTGTTGGAACAGGTGGAGAGGATACTGGAGCATTTGTTGGAGGCATTGAGGTAGTGGAGGGGTTATCTACATTTGGAAAATATAATAATAAAGTAGTTGTTACTGAAATGTACCAGGAATATAAATGTATCGTTATAAAAAAATGGTTAAACATACACATCACCGCAAACTACATCAATATACTATCAGGATGCATAAATAAATTACAGTTTTCAAAAATAAAATCAACTGAAAAATGTGTTGCTGATTGTATGAGTATAAATTAATGCATAAGTTGTATATACAATGCTGCATAGAATAAAGTATTTGAGATCGTATAACTAAATATAATTTTCCTCGCAATAATTCGTGAACTTGATTAATTTTAAAAAAAATAAACATAAATAATAAAACCTTCTTGTTGTGAATCGCGCTGCGTTGCAGCTCTCAGTACTTCATCGATCATTTCACCAAATGTTTCAGATAGTTCAATCTGCTTCGAAACTATCATCTGATGGCTCAGCTGAAGGGAATCACAGTACTTATCCACCTCTTTGTCATGAGCATCAAACATTGATTGAAACATTGGTCGATGCTGGGAGGGCAAACATTGCAACTTGTTGCCAATCAAATGCTTGATACGTGGCACATATATGTTGAAAACGGCAGAAACAGGCCGTTCTGGAGCAATAACGTAACACGTTTTTGAACGGCTACGAAACTGTATAAAGCCAGATAGAACAGTTAGCAGTAATAAAATTTTAACATCTGCATAACAGGACAAAAAATGTTTATGTCTAACCTCTGCATAGCCGAATGGTTCACCAGTTTTACGGGGGGGGGGGGACGTCTGTCACCCCTAGCCAACTCTCTTATGGTCTCATTATCAAAAAACTTAATGTGGGGGGTACCATATTTGTTATCAGGAGATGCAGGGTGATGTAAGTGATCAAGATAGTAGATCTGAAAAAAAAGAATGCAAAAATATATAAAATTAGTACATAACAAATATTTGCATATCATATATATGCATAGTAAATAAAAGAATTACTTAATAGAACAATGAGTGAACATCCATATATTGTTGCTGTGATGTTTGTTTTGTTCCTTTTATGCCAACGTGTGGCAGCATCACACAAATCCGTGTAAACTAGTTGACACTAGTCAATATCAGCCATTCGGGCCATGTTTGAAGTCATTAGTACCTCATTGTTTGTAATGCCCCATGAAGCAGAAGAAAAAAGAAGTCGATTGAATAGAATCAGAAAAAAAACATCTGATTGATAACTCATCATCATTGCCAAGCACTATCTTGTCCTGAAGCTTGACAACATCAAATTCTTCTTTACCAACATTGAGATCACATCTCAGTTTTGCAGCAGCATCCACTTCACCGTACCAATCAGTAAACTCCCTGCCTCCTCCAGCACATGGCAAACCCAAAATCAGACAAACCGTCTCTTTTGTTATCTTCAGTTCCTTACGAGCCCCTGGGAGTATGGTCATGTCATGTGGATCCAATTTATCCATCAACCACCTGATGAGAGATCTGCTCTCTAAGGCATCAGTTCGCAAATCAAATATACTAGAAAATCCCAACCTAGCGACAGCATCGCGCGGCCGATCGCTCATTATCCAAGATGAGACAATAACATCATAAGGAATGCAGCGGATATTCAATTTCTGAAAGCATAAATGAATATGCATTAATACACAAAGTATATATATTGTTATAACTAAGGATACTATATTTACATACAAGGGATATTTATTACAAGCTTGTAAATAACTAATCTACAACACTAAAAAAATAAACAGCATACTTTGAGATAATAATATACATAAATGTAAAGTGGGGGAAAATACAAAATTGATTGGGCACCAAAATTAACACATGAATATACAGAAATATATACATAGTACCTGAGATTTTCTAGGAGTCTTCTGTTTAGGAGAGCTTTTTTTAATGATATTAGACTTTGGACTTCTTTTCACACTCGGAACTTGTGGAGAAGGGACTTTTATCTTCTTTGCACTGTTTTTTCTGAAGGGGAAGGTGAGGCAGATCTGAATTGGCGCTTCAACGATGGAGCATCCATGAAATCGTCGTCGGACAGTGTGAATGGAGCAGGAGGTTTTCTTTTTACACGATAAGCTAAAGCCTTTCTGCGAAAACGATGGACTGGAGCTGGTTGTGGCTCATTCTGCTTCTGATTATGTGGATTATCATCTTGGTGAGCTGAGCTGCTAGATCTTGTACGTCTGGAAATGTCAATTGAAAAAACCTCCTGACTGGATTCAATGGTTAATCTTTTTGGATTACTTGGAGGGCGATCAACAGATTTCATGATTAAACACTGAATAAATCTGTTGAAAAAAGTTGTTTTTAAATACAGTGATTTATGCATGAATATATGCCAAAAAAATCTAATTTTTACTATAATTATCTACAATGCATACTACATAATGCTAAATGGAATTACATAACTTAAACTACCTTTTACATTTATGTGACAGCATTTAATGAACAATGGTTATATACAAACATAAAGATTAATTTAATATTTCATATAATTGTAAATGGATCATGATAAAATAAGAGCCTTTTTTGCATCAACTAACTATACAACATATTTTAATAACTGGTTCATAGTAATATACACATTTAGCTCATATTCAAACATGAATATTTAAATAAACTTTTGCTTAAATAACAGTATCTGTATGTATTTATATATAATAAACAGGAGTGTAAACTACAGATTCAAGTAAATAGAACAATGCAAATATGCTTATTATATTGCGCAATGTTCATAAACATCTGTACAAATGAGCATACACAGTACTGCCAATATGCATATATATCAAATCCAATAAGTATATTTTATATATAATAAAATAGATGTGTAAACAAATGATTCAGTAAATGTGCATAAACAGTACTGAGGATATGCATATATAATAAAACAGATGTGTACACAAATGATTCAAGTGAATGTGCATAAACAGTACTGAGGATATGCATATATATCAAATACAATAAGCATATTTGATAATAAAATAGATGTGAAAACAAATGATTCAAGTAAATGTGCATAAAGAGTACTGACGATATGCATATATAATAAAACAGATGTGTAAACAAATGATTCAAGTGAATGTGCATAAACAGTACTGAGGATATGCATATATATCAAATACAATAAGCATATATGTGTTACTTGGGTTGTGTAAAGGTACTCTCTACAAACTCATCAATAAATACTTGATCCACAACCTTTGTCTAGATCTATGAATGTCGAGCGATACAGGGGATCTAGAAGAAATGCAGATGCTCTAAGATCGGGGCTCCTGAACAAAAGAGAGATGCAATGAGCGTTGCAATGACCCGATTAGAGAGATATATAAACGGATACAAATCACACATTTAGCTGAAGAATAAGGGTTACAATCAAATCCACTTCAATCGACAAAAATGCTTCAAAAAATCGACGGCAAACTCGATGTATTTCAAGTTGGATTACCTGGAACTTCTTGAATCGGGCTCCAATGCTCGGAGATTGAAGGAGGTTAGCTGGATTGGAACGGCGCTGGATTGGAGCGGCGCTGGATTGGAGCAGCGGAAATCGCCTGACGAGTCGCCTCAAACGAAAGGAAAGACTGTGCGGCCACTGGGGTTTTCTTCCTATCGGCGCGGGTTTGCCTCAGTTGATTGCGCGAAGACGGTTTTAGAAACCGGAAACGTGGGAGACGTGGCTGGGCTGACGGGGGAAACGGTGTAACGGCGCTGTGACTGGGAACTGTTGACCCGGTGTGGTTCAACCCAAATGAGCATATTGACTAGCATGGGCTTCCTCTATTATTGGAAGCTCAGGGCTCTTAATATATAAATTATATATATACACTTTATGCATTGGGAGACCTGGGCTCTCAATAATTAGAGGAAGCTCTGGTCTAATAATAGCTGTCGTTCTAACCACACCATATTAAACCTTCTTAACCGGCCCATTGAAAAGCCCATCAATTCAGCGCAAACCAAATTTCCAACTAATCGGCAAACCCTAACATTTTCACTGCTCCAGCGAAGGTAACATAGGCGTCGCTGCCGTTTCTTCGTCTCCCATGTTCATCTTCCTCGTAGCGCCACCGCCAGCGCTCCATCTTTCGTTCCCTCGTCCCTACTCACGCTCGGCACACAGGCGACGGTAGCGACACTCAGGCTTGGGCTCTCGGCGATGGCATCGACAGCTTCTTCTCCCGCCTTGATGGAGTCGACGGCTTCCTCTCCCGCCTCGCCTCCAGCCCTCCGCACACCGGCCGGTGACCCTGAGTGCGTGCCTCTCTCTCCTCTCGGCTCCCACCACTCCGGTGGATCTGTTTTGTGTGCGTGTGTCTGCTTCTATATTTTTAGCTTCAAATCCTGTTTGCCCTGTTGCTTCTATGTTTTCAAATCCAGCTATATCCGCAAGCATTAGCCTTCCTGCCACAGATGGGAAATCAGGTTATGGTTATTGGCTGGGAGTCTGTAGAAGATGATTTGGGAGTTTGGGACTGCACCACGAAAGCTAAAAGCTTTGATTGCTATATCAGGTCTATGTAAAGAAGGTTTGGCACTAGGCACTAGCTATGTTTTTTTGCTACGCCCTAGTGACCTACTCACCTACCTGTATGTATATATGTTTGACCTGTTCATCATGCGTCAGCTTTAAATTAGGCCTTAGATCAGGTCGTAGAATGAAGAACTAGTATAAAGCGGTCGAGACATTTTTTCCACGTCAATAGTGACGTATATATGTACATTGCATATATTGTTTAGGACCAACACCTACCGATGACTATTATGCGTGTCATCACTAATTAGTGACCACATAAAAAATAAGGTGGCCACATGGGTTACACATGCTTGATCGTACTGCATGCCACTTTGTTTGTACTGCAGTTCAATATCCTTTTCGTTCTGTTTTATTTGCACATTTTAGTTCAAAAATGAATTAGCGAACGACAAATAAATATCCAAGATCCAAGATAGTATTGATTAAAGTTGGTCGGTAGTCTAACATATATATATATATATATATATATATATATATATATATATATATATATATATATATATATATATATATATATATATATATATATATATATATATATATATATATATATATATATATATATATATATATATAACGAGAGCCTTGAGCTTCCAATAGTTAAAGGAAGCCCAGGCCGACTCCTGCAACGTGGTTCAACCCAACGCAGCGACTTAACCAGGCTGTTGGGTGCGTCACCCGCCCCATGCGCGCAAAAAAAGGAATGCATGCATAAGTTAAACACGTTCCCTTGCATGCGCGTAAATTTAGGAAAGATACGTGTGACGATTTCTATTTTTAAATGTTTTATTTACTCCATAAATTTAGAATCGCTGCAACAGCCATGCAGCTAGACTCGTAAGAATCATTTTATGATATATACTGATACTAAATAAGCTACACTGTGTAGATAATTATGCAATTCGTTATACTGCATAAAAATCTGTTACCAGCTGCATGCACACGAATTTATGATGTAAAGAATGTGCAATGAAAGGAAATGAATTGCACGTATAGAAACAAAAAATGTATTTAATGTTTTATTTCCTTCATAAATATAGGATCCCTCCAACAGTCATACAGCTAAACACATTAGAACTAGTTTATGATATATACTGATACAAATTATACTACACGGTGTAGGTATTTATGCAATTCGGTACACTGCGTAAAAAATATGGTATGTTGTTCACTGGTGGACGCATCTCCGGGTTGGAGCATAAAAACCTTAAGTTTTGAGTATAAAATCCTTCAATTATAAGCGTAAATACCGAGCCAATGTGAGAGGTTGATAGCTCTAGTAGGTTATTATTATGATCCTATTTTTATGGTAGATCCGAAAAACATGGCAGCCTCATGCATGCGGTTTCTATTTTTATACAGATCCAAAAATTATGAAAAAATGCATGCATAAGTCAAACACGTTCCCTTGCATGCGAGTAAATTTAGGAAAGATATGTGTGACGGTTTCTATTTTAAATGTTTTATTTCCTCCATAAATTTAGGATCGCTGCAACAGCCATGCAGCTAGACTCGTAATGACCATTTTATGATATATACTGATACTAAATATGCTACAATCTGTATATAATTATGTAATTCGATATACTGCGTAAAAATCTGTTACCAGCTGCATGCACACAAATTTACGATGGAAAGAATATGCAATGAAAGAAAATGAATTGCATGCATAGAAACAAAAAATTGTATTCAATGTTTTATTTCCTTCATAAATATAGGATCCCTCCAACAGTCATGTAGCTAAACGCATTACAACTAGTTTATGATATATATTGATACAAATTATACTACACGGTGTAGGTATTTATGTAATTCCTTACACTGCATAAAAAATCTGGAATGTTGTTCACTGGTGGACGCATCTCCGGGTGGAGCGTAAAAACCTTAAGTTTTGAGCATAAAATCCCTCAATTATAAGCGTAAATACCGAGTCAATGTGAGAGGTTGATAGCTCTAATAGGTTGTTATTACGATCCTATTTTTATGACAGATCCAAAAAACATGGCAGCTGAATGCATGCGGTTTCTATTTTTATACAGATCCAAAAATCATGGCAAAATCGTGGGAGTTTCCATTGCATGCGTGTAAATTACGAACAAAATAAATCTAGGAATTGTCTTTCCAATGTGCATACAGTAAACTGATATACGAACTCTGTGTTCAAGCATAAAATTGTACATTTTTTAGCGTAAATAATACATGTGGTAGGCATAAAACAAATTAATCGAAAAGAAAACACGAATCGAAGGAGGTAGTGGTCGAAGGACGTCATCGATGACACAAGCACAAATGTAGGTCGTCACTCGGGCCGCCCAAACTGCGCCGGATCGGAGGATGTCACGTGCGATCATCGTTGCGCGCATCTCGCGCCTTCCGTGACGCCGCTCGCTCGAACATCGCGCCTCATGCGTCACCGTCGCTACTCGCACGTTGACGGGCGTCGCTTGCTCGCCGGCCTTGGAAATGCCGCCTCCTCGGGGCCTCAGGGACAACACCGCTTGCCCACACAAGGGCCCCGCTGTTGCTCGCCCTCTGGATCGAGGAGCCGCCGCCACCGACCTGGGAACCGCCACCACTACTCCGGATCGAGGAACCTCCGCCACCGCACGTCGAGGTCATGGAGCTGCGGCCACCGGCTGGGGGTCCACCGCCGCGCACGCTCTGGGGCAACCGCCGTCGTCGCACGAGGCGTCGCTAATGAATCAGGGTGGAGCATAAAAAACTAAACCCTAGCACTCCGGGTGTTGTTTTATAGACGTCCGAATCTGGTCCGGCTCGACCGGATTGCACCGTCCGACCTGGGCTTCCTCTAGTTATTGGAAGTCTAGGGCTCTTAATATATAAACTATATATATATATATATATACACACGCACATATCAGCATCAACATAGCCTTTTAGTCCAAACAAGTTGGGGTAGACTAAAGTTGAAACCCAACAAGTCACCAAAAAGACAAACAGAGAGAAAGGGGAGGGAAAATCATTTGAGAGAACTAAAAGAGAAAATGCCTAATCACGGTTCGGGCACGTGGATAGTTTCTTTTCAACCACTTCTATCCAAACACAACTTCTTTGGAATATTTCATTCCTTCAAGTCCCTTTTGATTGCCTCCTCCCATGTCAAGTTTGGTCGCCCTCTACCTCTCTTCACATTATTGTCCCGTCTTATGATGCTTTTGTGCATTGGTGCCTCTAAGGCTCTCCGGTGGACATCTCCAAACCATCTCAACCAGAGTTGAATAAGCTTTTCTTTAATTGACGCTACTCCTAACCGATCATGTATGTCATCGTTTCTCACTCGGTACAATCTTGTGTGCCCACATATCCAACGCAACATACACATATCTGCGAAACTTAGTTGTTGGATATGTCGTCTCTTAGTAGGCCAACACTCAACCCCATATAACATAGCAGGCCTAATCGTCGTTCCGTACAACATGCGTTTCAGCTTCCATGGCACTCTCTTGTCACATAGGACTCTCGATGCTTGACGCCATTTCATCAACCCTCTTTGATCCTATAGCTAACATCTTCATCAATATCGCCATCTCTCTGTAGCATTGATCCCAAATAACGGAAGGTGTACTATCTGGCCTTCCAAGCTTACATTTCCATCATCACTAATTGTAGTACCAAAGTCACATCTCATATACTCGGTTTTGGTCTTGCTAATTCTAAAATCTTTTGACTCTAGGGTCTGACGCCATAACTCTAGCTTATTATTTACTCCTTATCGGCTTTCATCTGCTAGAACTGCATTGTCAGCGAAAAGCATACACCAAGGGATACCTCCTTGTATATCCCTCGTGACCTCATCTATCACTAAGGCAAATACATAAGAGCTCAAAGCTGAACCTTGTGAAAGCATCTAGGCCCCTAGTTAGTTTTAGTGATTAATGACAATGCAATATTATATGTGATTAACGTGTGTTTTGCAGCTACAAATGGTAAGTTAGGTCGCATTACAGGAAGATGTACTACAACGGTGAAAACAATCCCTAAGATAAAGAACTTGAAGCGACGGTTGAAACGACGAAACAAAAGATGAAGGTCTTTGTATTCCGAGTGTCAAGGAGTTGCGGACACTCGGTATAGAGTTAGGTCTTTTATTTGTTTTATCCATACTATAAAGAGGGGTTGTCGATGAGTAGTTTGACCAAGAGAGTTCTAGTGTAGTGTTGGTGCATATTCACACTCACATATAGGGCTAGGTGTCACTCTAGAACATACTCACAAGTTAGAACGAAAACTGGTTTGAAAAACAGAAGAAAACAGAAACTAGGGTTTTTGGCCTAGGGGCACCGGACTGTCCGGTGCGCCCCTTGACAGTGGGGCCAGCCTGGCCTGGGGAATACCCTTTTCCCCCCTCCAGAAACGCGAGAGCGCGAAGTTCAGAAAGTTGAATTATAGTCGGCACACCGGACTGTCCGGTGTGCACCGAACTGTGACTGTTCACTGTCCGGTGTGCCATCTGCGCAATGGCTAGCTATCAGAACTAGCCATTGGAGATGACCGTTGGCGCACCGATGGCGCACCGGACTGTCCGGTGAGCCCATGCGCAGCCAGGTTCTGGTAACGGCTAGTTGGCGGGTGGGGGCTATTTATACACCCTCCACCCACCATATTGATTGTCTTGCTGCCCACATTTACTCCTACACATTGGTAGAGCATTGTAAGCACCCAAAGCTTAGTGAGGTGATTAGAAAATCTTAATCCTGCATTTGGACCTCATTAGTGCTAGCGAGATCCACCTAGAGCACACACTTCATGCATTAGGCTTCTCTTGGTCAAGTGAAAGTCTACGGTTTGTTACTCTTGGTGATCGGCATCACCTAGACGGCTTGGTGGTGTTGGGAGCTCGGTGATCACCTTGGAGATCTTGTTGGCGACTCGGCTCAAGATTGTAAGCGGTCGTGAGGGATCCACCATGCCGAAGTGGCAAAGGATCATCTCATAGTGAGCACTAGGTTCTTGTGAGGACCAAGGGGAGCAATACCCTTGCGCGGGTGCTCCAACGAGGACTAGGGGAGAGTGTCGACTCTTCGATACCTCAGGAAAAATTGGAGGAGTCTTCTAAACCTTGCTTTACATTCCGCACTTAATTCAAGCATTTTGCATTGTGTATTGTTTAGCAAGTATTTGAAGTATTGTCTTAGCATTGTTGTATTTCTAGTAGTATTCCCTTATTACTAGTTGTTGGGGTGAAGTTGGGCTTTTGCTTAGGGTTTAATTATTGTTGAATTTTAGAAAAGCCCAATTCACCCCGCCTCTTGGGCATCGTGATCCTTTCAATTGGTATCAGAACCTTGTTGCTCCTAGATTAGCTTAACCGCTAAAGTAATGATGTCTGGTGGGGATGGACCTCCTCCCGTTTTTGATGGTGACGATTTTCCATATTGGAAAATTCATATGGAAGCTTATTTAGAGGCTATAGACATTGGTGTCTACAGAGCCGACACATAAGGGTTCCCCAAACCTAGAGATCCCACAAATCTTGTAGGATAAGATTTTAACTATGAGAAATGGAATGCTAAGGCCAAAAACACTCTTTTAGAGGCCTTTGCGAAAATGTCTTTAATAGAGTAAGAAACCATAGAAATGGTCATGATTTGTGGATTGATATATGTGCTCTACATGAAGGAACTATAAGTGAGCGTGAGGAGAGATATCATATTGTTATGAGAAAGTTAAATTCTTTTGAGATGCTTGCTAATGAAAATGCCAATGTTATGTACTCACGTCTCAATATTCTTGTAGAGGAAGTAAATGGCTTGGGGCTTACACAAATTTCACAACCGGATGTTGTGAGGAAGATTCTCAGTGTCCTCCCAATTGACAAATATGGACACATTGTCACAGTGCTGCATCAGATGGATCTTTCAGTTGCTACTCCTACACATTGTCACATGCACATCAATGACAAGGATGAGTCATCTTCCAAGAGAAAGGATTTGGCTCTCAAAGCCAATCAAGAAAATAAAGGAAAAGCTAAAGTACAAATTGAGGAGGAATCCTCAAGTGATGATGATCTTGATGCTAACATTGCCTTGATGGTGAGGAAGACCACCAAGATGTTAAAGAAGCTCAACAGAGAAGGTATCAAGTTTGACTCAAGAAAGAAGAAATTCTTTTCTAGTAAAAGAAAGCCTATTTCTGAAATGGATTGCTACAATTGTGGAGAGCTTGGTCAT
Source organism: Zea mays (assembly GCF_902167145.1). Lineage (NCBI taxonomy): Eukaryota > Viridiplantae > Streptophyta > Magnoliopsida > Poales > Poaceae > Zea > Zea mays. The sequence continues at coordinate 237,630,721 of NC_050097.1, read as the reverse complement.
CTTGCTCATCAATGCAATAAGCCAAAGAAGAACAAGTTCAAGGGCAAGAAAGAAGATGGCAGTGATGACGAGAAAAAGGAAAAGAGATTCTTCAATAGGAAGGATGGGAAGCACAAAAGGTTCCACAAAAAGAAAAATGGAAAGACATTCATTGTTGGTGACTGGCTCACTGACATTGAGTCATCAAGTGGGTCTTCTTCAAGTGAAGAAGAAAATGATGAAAATGTTGCCGCCATCGCTGGGGACTTCTCTTCACCACCACCATCACCTTCATCGACTTCTCATCTATGCCTCATGGTTAGAGGTGAACGGAAGGTACAAAATGATAATGATATTATTGATGATAGTGATAGTGATGATGAATTTGCTTCACCTTCTTATGATGAACTAGCTGACTTGCTTAAGGAATACACTCAAATCATTAGGAAGTCAAAGGCTAAATATTATAAGTTGAAAGATGAAAATGAATTTTTAACTGCCAAATATGACATAGTTGTAAAAGCTAGTGATGAGATGAAAGAAGAAAACAAAACTATGTCATCCACTGTAAGTGAGCTTAAATCCTCCCTAAAAGATGCTAAGGATAAGTGTGATAAGTTAAATGAAGCAAATAGGGAGTTGAAAGATAGACTAGTAAAAATAAAGGAAGATTATACAAAGATTAAAATTTAGCTTGATAATCTTCTTGTTGCAAATGAGCTTTTATCTTGCAATACACATGAGGCTATTAACCCTGTTGTTAAGATTGATGTAGCAACCTCATGTGATGATTTGAGCCAAGATGATCAAACTAGTCTTCATGATGAACTGACTGAAAAAGTTAAAATCTTGACATTAGACAATCAAAAATTGAAGAGATATTTGACTGATGCAACTACTAGAGGAAAGGTTGCCATTGAGAACAATGACTTCAACAATGAGTTGGCAGTGGATAATGAAAGACTTAAAATGAGGTCAAGAAACTTAAGAGTGAAAATGAACATCTTGCAACAAGTATGCAAAAGTTCAACAAGGGCCAATACCTCCAAAATGAATTGCTCATGAACACTGTCATGAAAAACAACAAGAGTGGTATTGGATATAATTCTTTGGTGCAAAAGAAAGTTACAAATCAATACAAGCCAAAGCAAACTCATAAGCCTATCAAATGCTTTGAGTGTGGAAAAGAAGGTCATTTTGCCCACAACTGCAAAGCCAAACCACCAACTCCCTTGCCAAAGCACTCAAGACCATTTGCCTTCAATGTTCACTATGTTCTAACAAAAGTAGCAAATGGAAAAGTCAAATTACATTCCTCGGTCCACCAAGCAAGAGTAGACCTAGACAAATTTGGATTGCAAAGTCCTTGATTGAGAAAGTCACCGGTCCTATGCAAAATAGGGCCCTCAAAATTCAAGCTTGATTTGTTTGTGGATGTAGGTGAACTACAAGATCGGTGGGAGTCATTGGGTTATTGATAGTGGATGCACTCAACATATGGCTGGCAACCCACGGATGTTCACCTCACTTGATGAAAATGTTGATGGATAAGGCAAAAACACTTTTGGGGATAATTCAAAGGGAAAAGTTCAATTACTTGGCAAGGTGGCAATTTCAAATGATCTATCAATTTCAAATGTTCTCTTGGTTTCACCTTTGAGCTTCAACTTATTATCATTTGGTCAACTTTGTGATCTTGGCATTCAATGCTTATTCACTCCTACAGAGGTTATTGTATCAAAAATGGATGATGAATCAATGGTGTTCAAAGGATTTAGATACAGCAATCTCTACTTAGTGGATTTCACTTCTGAAGATGCAGACTTAAGAACTTGCCTCTTTACCAAAGCATCACTTGGATGGCTATGGCCTATGGCATAGAAGGCTTGCACATGTTGGAATGAGCACACTCAAGAAAGTACTAAAGAAGGACATGGTTAGAGGACTAAAGGATGTTGTATTTGAAAAGGACAAGCCTTGTAGTGCATGTCAAGCTAGAAAGCAAGTTGCTAACACACATCCTACAAAAGCTTTCATGTCAACATCAAGGCCACTGGATCTATTTGGACCAACAACTTATGCAAGTGCTGGTGGCAACCTCTACTGTCTGGTTATAGTTGATGATTTCTCAAGATACACTTGTGTGTTCTTTCTCCATGATAAATCTGAAGTTGCATCTATATTCAAGAAGTTTGCCAAGAAAGCTCAAAATGAATTTAATTCTAAGATCAAGAAGATTAGAAGTGATAATGGAAAAGAATTTGATAACACCAACATACATGAATACTGTGATGAGATTGGGATCAAGCATGAAGTATCAGCAACATACACACCTCAACAAAATGGAATTGTTGAGAGGAAGAACAGGACCTTGATTACTCTTGCAAGGACAATGATTGATGAGTATAACACACCGGAGAGGTTTTGGGCCGAAGCTGTCAACACTGCATGCTATGCATCAAACAGGCTATTTCCTCACCGGCTACTTGAGAAGACTCCCTATGAACTGCTAAATGGAAAAAGCCAGACGTCTCCTTCTTTTGGGTGTTTGGATGCAAATGCTACATCTACAAGAAATGCCATCACCTAGGGAAGTTTCAAAGACATTGTGATATTGGTTTTCTACTTGGTTATTCATCAAAGTCCAAAGCATATCGAGTATTCAATCATGCCACTGGCGTGGTAGAAGAAACATATGATGTGGAGTTTGATGAGATTAATGGCTCCCAAGGAGCACTTAAAAATCTTGATGATGTAGGTGATGAACCACTTAGGGAAGCCATGAAGAACATGCCAATTGGAGCTTTCAAACCAAAAGAAGATGAAGAAGAGGTGCAAAACATTAACAAGCCTTCTTCATCAAGTGTACCACAAGATGATGAAAAAGATTAGAGGCATGCAAATGAAGATACATTTGTCTCTCATGAACAAGCAAGGATACAAGCCAAAGATGTTGATGCTCCAAGATCTTCTTCCCAAGTGGTTGAAAAGAGAAACTCATCACTACTTCAAGCACACCCAGATCAAATCATTGGGAGTCCTTCACAAGGGGTTATTACTCGATCACATAAACATGCTTCATTTATTGAACATCACTCTTTTTTTCTTGTGTTGAGCCTACATATATAGATGAGGCGCTACAGGACCCGGACTGGGTGAATGCCATGCATGAAGAACTAAACAACTTCACCCGTAACCAAGTTTGGACCCTGGAGAAGCCTCCACAAGATGCAAGGATCATAGGAACAAAATGGGTGTTCAGAAACAAACAAGATGATCAAGGCGTGATTGTGCGGAACAAGGCAAGACTTGTTGCGAAGGGCTTCTCTCAAGTTGAAGGCTTAGATTTTGGAGAGACCTTTGCACCGGTTGCTCGACTTGAAGCCATCCATATCCTACTTGCATATGCATCATGCTATGATATAAAGCTTTATCAAATGGATGTAAAAAGTGCATTTTTAAATGGCTTTATAAATGAACTTGTATATGTTGAGCAACCACCCAGGTTTGAAGACCCTAGATATCCTAACCATGCTTACAGGTTGTCCAAGGCGCTACATGGGTTAAAGCAAGCTCCAAGGGCTTGGTATGAGCGTCTTCGCGACTTCCTCATCGAAAAGGGCTTCAAGATCGGGACCGTCGACACAACCTTATTCACAAAGAAACATAACAGTGATATTTTCATTTGTCAAGTATATGTTGATGACATAATCTTTGGCTCGACAAATGATTATCATTGCAAATAATTTGGTGAGTTGATGTCGAAGGAGTTCAGATGTCTATGATAACTTTACCGGCATTGACTCTAGTTGTAGCACTTTAATACACAAAAATGGCTTTAACTTTAGGATAAGTCGTTTCTGTCAAACGATTTACGAAATGATTTCACCTCTAACAGGAAAACTGCTTTTTAGGATAAACCAGAGCTAAAATTGTTTTTGGCAAACGAGCCTTATCAAACGAGTCCTAACATAGACGAGTACATCTAGCAAGGGACCGCCTGTTGGGCTCTCTACACGTAGGTGTGTGATCGGATCGGATATTACGCGTTCTATATTTGTTTTTATATTTTTCTCTTTAGATTTAGATCAGATACGAATATTATTAAGCTGTGTCGAATAAGACTTAAATGGATAGCGACATATTATATTAAATATCAGAATAAAGATACGAATAAAGATCAGATCGAGGTGACCACCGTTGGATAACACACATGACCGTGCAGATAGATAATAGTCATCCTCGGCGGTGCTGTTGCTGGTGATCCAGAGTAGGTTCGTTGCCCCTTTCTCTTGCAGCTGCTTTTCCAACTACAGACAGATACAATGCATTGGTCCATGGAGATGAACTCGATGATAGTGCTGGATGTTTCCACGTCAGTAGCTAGTGACGTGTACTGTACATACAAAGTGATGTATATATGTGCATTGCATTGTTTAGGATCAATGACTGTTATTATGTCTTTCGTCACTAATTAGTGACCACTTAAAAATGAGGGGTACCAAGGCCACATCGGTAACACATGCTCGATCGTACCACTTTGTCTATAATGTAATTCAATATTAATTTGAGTTGATGAGTGGTCTAATATATATGTACATATGTACTATGGCCCTTGTCTCTAATATAAGTGTGTGTTTGGTTAGAGGTCAAAGTAGGATGAGGTAGGGGCGATACTGTCCCCTTAATTTTTTGTCATCACGTCGCTACTTAAAAATTACTCCGGTGTTTACCTCGCCCTCACTTGTACCTCTATTTTTCATGTGCTCTTTCCTAAGTAGAGTATCTCCGACAGGAGGAGTATTTCTTCGTCTATGACAAAGGGGGAGAATATTCTTTCAAAAGGAGAACACTCGTTTAGGGGGAGTAATATTTTAAAACTTTGTTTGATAAATCTTTTAAGAGGGCAAGTCTTATTTACTTCATATATGCTTTAATGTCTTCCTTTTTGTTGTTTGATTCCAAAGGGGTAGAAGTTTTAGTGAACAAAGCAATGAAAAATATATCAAACACCAAACACCACCAAATTAAAATTTTAAATTTTTGATCTTGCAAGTGGTTTTGGTTCTTTGGTCTAAAATAGGAAGTAAGTGAATTATAGAGTTAGGGGAGGCTTAAGTCCATAATCTCACTTTGAGGGGACACTCATGCATCCTAGCAAGTAAATTGCATATTTTTATCAAAATGTTTCTTATATTTGCTTGCTTTGGTCGTGTTGTCATCAATCACCAAAAAGGGGGAGATTGTAAGGAAAATGGACCCTAGGCAATTTGGCTAAAGGGATTTTGGTGTTTGATGATAACCATAGCATGTGGACTAATGTGTTTGCTAGTGTTTATGTTTGTAGTTCACAGGATGCTAAAATGACTTGGACTAAGGCATTGAGGAAAGCAACACCTCAAAAGAAGACATTATGAAGATCATAAGTGAAGATCAACAAGTATCAAGCAAAGTCCAAGAAACGAAGAAATGTGTTGCCACAGGACTGCCACCCACACCGGACAATCCGGTGCCACACGCCGGACTCTCTGGTGCACCAGGGAACAGTAGCCCAAAGGCTAGTTCCTGGTGGCACTATGGAGGAGAGCCCGAACTATCCACTGCGACACCGGACTGTCTGGTGGCCGGTGCAAAGGCTGACAGTGCCAACGGTTGTCTGATAGATCCAACGGCCAGTGGCGCACCGGATAAGGCACCAGACATTTTGGTGCCCACCACTGTACTATCTGGTGTGTCGCATAAAGCTGCAGCTTTCCTCCAACGGCTATAATTGAGTTGGTGCTTATATATACTCCACCCAACCGGCCATTTGAAGGTGTGGGAGCCCAAACAACATACCAAGTCATACTGTAGACATTTCCATGTGCTCAAACACCCAAGTGCTTAATAGAATCACTCGGTGATTAGCGTACGTGCATTGCGAAGTGCTCAGGTTACTTAGACCGCATTAGCGCTTTCTATAGGTGAATCCTAGTTAGTTGAGTGAGTTTAGAAAAACCACAAAATCCCTCAGCTCTTGCACGAGCTGTTGTAATTGTACCGAGTGGGGCGAGAGCCTTGAGAAACCGTGACAACCACGTTTGTGTCACAGCCGCCACTGTGTACCCAGAGGGAACGAGGCCCACGACGTTTCGGCCGGAAGCTCGATAGTGGAGACGGCGAGGAGCGTCCAGGAGGAGCCGGAAGCGGAGCACCACTTGTGCGTGGAGAAGTGTCACACCCGGGTTTTAAGGGTCCAAAACCCGGGCGCGAAATAAATACCAGGTATGCTGGGACCAAGTCTCACACAAATGATGAATCATGGCACAGGATCGAATGTCACCTCTTTACTACATAACAGGAGTTCTATACAAAATAAATAAATAATTACATTATAAGGAGACAACGGTCCAGCAACCCAAAGTTGACTGGGAGACGATGGCCTAAACCTCTCACGAACACATCACAACATCCTCCATGCGCCTCATCCTGCGGTACCTGTTCTTGACCTGTGGGGGGTGTGAGACAGCAAGAGTGTGCTCACATACGTTCATAGCTCAACAAGTTGTGGGGAATAATGTGCATGAACTCGCCAAAGGTGGGAGCTCATGTAAAGTGTAAGGCTTACAAAAGAGGATGGTTGAAGCTGAGCATTGCTTTTAAAGTTGGTCAAAATTTTATTAGCAATTACTAAGTATAAGTAAATACCAACCCAATTAAGTAGTAGAACAAAAGTGATAACAACACCCTCAATGCAATGCATATGACAAATTGAATTTAGTTCCATAAATTACTCATTTGAGTGTCCGAGCTACTCATGACTGTGAGCACGGCTAGTATACCAGTTTTACACTCTGCAGAGGTTGCACATCTTTACCCACAAGTCATGTTACCCATCTACCAAGGGATCACGACTTCCCATTCACCTCTACTGGGAGGCGAGGCAGGGTAACACTACGAGGCCTTTACAAAGTTCCACTAGCTTCAGAAAACCCGCTACAGTTTCTAAGAAGCTCCAGTGCAGGGATCCCTCGCCTGACCGCCATTGCAGCAAAATCAACCCAAGGACCTCCCTACACTGACCACTCCCCTATTGCCCTTGCCCCTTTCGGGTAATGTAGTCCTCCACTAGCTTTCCTAATTAGTCAGCCACAGGCATCCCATACCACCCTTGTGGTAGCACTATTTTCCCGGGTGGTTCTCCATGTTCCAATTAACATAATGATCTTATCATGAACAATAATTAACAAACTGATAACAAAAGTATGAATAACGTGTATCTCAATGCCCAAATCCACATAAAGCATTAGCAAGTACTACCCAGAAGTTCAGAGGTAAACAAGGCATAAAGATAGACAAACTAGGGTAACCTATTGGGTCTCATCAAAATTTACCTATGCAGATCATTACGATAATAAGAACATGAGTGGGTAAAAAGAAGGGATCAAGGGCACAACTTGCCTAGGACTTGAGATTCCAGGTACCAACTTGCTCTTCAGATGACTCGCAACCTCGTGCTAGCGTAGCAATACAAACAAACAGTGTATAGGCAAAATTAACATCACACCAAACATAAGATCAATGTGTTGCTACGAGATCGTGGATCCACGAACCACTAAAATCAGGGTTACGGTTACAAAGTTATGGTTTTCCGAAGTCCACGTGGTTAAATATAGAATAGACTAAGTGCAACATTTTAACCTACATTTCATGACAAAACAAAGTTACCAGATGATAATAAATATTATTGTGAGACTAATGCAACTAGAATGGATCAAAACGGAGTTTCGGTTATTGAGTTATGAATTTCTGGAGTTATTGAGTACATGTTATAGATTAATTCAGATAAATAATTTTAATTCATATTTTATTGCTAAACATAGGTACTAAGTGGTAGACAATATTAAAACAAAATTAATGTTTTTGGAATGAATTAAATTGGAGCTAAAATGAATTTAATATGAATTATACAAGTTTCTAGAATTATTTTTGTATTAAAAATCAATTTCTGATATTAATTGATAGTCGCCTAGAGAGGGGGTGAATAGGGCGAAACTGAAATTCTCAAAAATAATCACAACTACAAGCCGGGTTAGCGTTATAAATATAATTGAGTCCGCGAGAGAGGGTGCAAAACAAATCGCAAGCAAATAAGAGGTGTGACACGCGGATTTGTTTTACCGAGGTTCGGTTCTTGCAAACCTACTCCCCGTTGAGGTGGTCACAAAGACCGGGTCTCTTTCAACCCTTTCCCTCTCTCAAACGGTCCCTCGGACCGAGTGAGCTTTCTCTTCTCAATCACTTGGAACACAAAGTTCCTACAAGGACCACCACAAGATTGGTGTCTCTTGCCTCAATTACAAGTGAGTTTGATCACAATAAGGAATCAAAAAAGAAGAAAGCAATCCAAGCGCAAGAGCTCGAAAGAACACAAGCAAATCTCTCTCACTAGTCACTAAAGCTTTGTGTGGAATTTGGGAGAGGATTTGATCTCTTGAGTGTGTCTAGAATTGAATGCCTAGCTCTTGTAAGTGGTTGGAAGTGTGAAAACTTGGATGCAATGAATGGTGGGTGGTTGGGGGTGTTTATAGCCCCAACCACCAAACTAGCCGTTTGGTGGTGGCTGGCTGTCGTATGGTGCACCGGACAGTCAGGTGCACACCGGACATGTCCGGTGCGCCAGCCACGTCACCAAAGCCGTTGGGTTCCGACCGTTGGAGCTCTGTCTTCTGGGCCCGCCTGGATGTCCGGTGGCGCACCGGACATGTACTGTAGAGTGTCCGGTGCGCCAGTATGGGCGTGCCTGACTTCTGTGCGCGCTGGCGCGCATTCAATGCGCTGCAGGTAGCCGTTGGCGCCGAAGTATCCGTTGCTTCGATGGCACACCGGACAGTCCGGTGTACACCGGACATGTCCGGTGAATTATAGCGGACTGGCCGTCGTGAATTCCCGAAGCTGGCGAGTTCCTGAGGCGCCGTTCCTTGGAGCACCGAACACTGTCCGGTGTACACCGGACAGTCCGGTGAATTATAGCGCAACGCCTCTGGATTTTCCCGAAGGTGGCGAGTTTGACTTGGAGTCCTCTGGTGCACCGGACACTGTCCGGTGGCACACCGGACAGTCCGGTGCGCCAGACCAGAGGTGCCTTCGGTTATCCCTTTGCTCTTTTGTTGAACCCGATACTTGGTCTTTTTATTGGCTAAGTGTGAACCTTTTGCACCTGTATAACTTGTACACTAGAGCAAACTAGTTAGTCCAATTATTTGTGTTGGGCAATTCAACCACCAAAATCAGTTAGGAACTAGGTCTAAGCCTAATTCCCTTTCAATCTCCCCCTTTTTGGTGATTGATGCCAACACAAACCAAAGCAAGTATAGAAGTACATAATTGAACTAGCTTGCATAGTGTAAGTGCAAAGGTTGCTTGGAATTGAGCCAATATAAATACTTATAAGATATGCATGGATTGTTTCTTTATTTTTAACATTTTGGACCACACTTGCACCACATGTTTTGTTTTTGCAAATTCTTTTGTAAATCCTTTTCAAAGTTCTTTTGCAAATAGTCAAAGGTAAATGAATAAGATTTTGCAAATCATTTTTAAGATTTGAAATTTTCTCCCCCTGTTTCAAATGTTTTTCCTTTGACTAAACAAAACTCCCCCTAAATGAAATTCTCCTCTTAGTGTTCAAGAGGGTTTTGATATATCAATTTTGAAATACTACTTTTCTCCCCTTTTGAACACAATAAGATACCAATTTGAAATTTATCAATTGAGAATTATACCAATTGAAAAACTCTTTTTAAAATTAGGTGGTGGTGTGCGGTCCTTTTGCTTTGGGCTAATACTTTCTCCCCCTTTGGCATGAATCGCCAAAAATGGAGTCATTAGAGCCCTTGAATTACTCTCTCCCCCTTTGGTCATAAATGAATGAGTGAAGATTATACCAGAGATGGAGTCCTTTTGCTTGGTGCTCATGCTTTCTCCCCCAAAAATGGAGAGTTGCTTGGAGTGACGGCGAAGGATGAGTTACGGAGTGGAAGCCTTTGTCTTCGCCGAAGACTCTAATTCCCTTTCAATACACCTATGACTTGGTTTGAAATAGACTTGAAAACACATTAGTCATAGCATATGAAAGAGATATGATCAAAGGTATATAAATGAGCTATGTGTGCAAATTAACAAAAGAAGTTTCTAAAATCAAGAATATTTAGCTCATGCCTAAGTTTGTTAAAAGTTTGTTCATCAAGTGGCTTGGTAAAGATATCGGCTAATTGATCTTTAGTATTAATGTAAGAAATCTCGATATCTCCCTTTTGTTGGTGATCCCTTAAAAAGTGATACCGAATGGCTATGTGTTTAGTGCGGCTATGCTCGACGGGATTGTCTGCCATTTTGAATGCACTCTCATTATCACATAGAAGAGGAACTTTGGTTAATTTGTAACCATAGTCCCTGAGGGTTTGCCTCATCCAAAGTAGTTACGCGCAACAATGTCCTGCGGCAATATACTCGGCTTCGGCGGTAGAAAGAGCGACCGAATTTTGCTTCTTTGAAGCCCAAGACACCAAGGATCTTCCCAAGAACTGGCAAGTCCCCGATGTGCTCTTTCTATTAATTTTACACCCTGCCCAATCGGCATCCGAATAACCAATCAAATCAAAAGTGGATCCCCTAGGATACCAAAGCCCAAACTTAGGAGTATAAACCAAATATCTCAAGATTCGTTTTACGGCCGTAAGGTGAGCTTCCTTAGGGTCGGCTTGGAATCTTGCACACATGCATACGGAAAGCATAATATCCGGTCGAGATGCACATAAATATAGCAAAGAACCTATCATCGACCGGTATACCTTTTGATCAACGGATTTACCTCCTTCGTCGAGGTCGAGATGCCCATTGGTTCCCATGGATGTCTTGATGGGTTTGGCATCCTTCATCCCAAACTTGCTTAGAATATCTTGAGTATACTTCGTTTGGCTTAGGAAGGTGCCCTCTTGGAGTTGCTTCACTTGAAATCCTAAGAAGTACTTCAACTCCCCCATCATAGACATCTCGAATTTTTGTGTCATGATCCTACTAAATTCTTCACACGTAGACTCGTTAGTAGACCCAAATATAATATCATCAACATAAACTTGGCATATAAACAAGTCATTTTCAAGAGTTTTAGTGAATAGAGTAGGATCGACCTTTCCAACTTTGAAGCCATTAGTGATAAGGAAATCTCTAAGGCATTCATACCATGCTCTTGGGGCTTGCTTGAGCCCATAAAGCGCCTTAGAGAGTTTATAAACATAGTTAGGGTACTCACTATCTTCAAAGCCGGGAGGTTGCTCAACATAGACTTCTTCCTTGATTGGTCCATTGAGGAAGGCACTCTTCACGTCCATTTGATAAAGCTTGAAGCCATGGTAAGTAGCATAGGCCAATAATATACGAATTGACTCAAGCCTAGCTACGGGTGCATAGGTTTCACCGAAATCCAAACCTTCGACTTGGGAATATCCCTTGGCCACAAGTCAAGCTTTGTTCCTTGTCACCACACCATGCTCGTCTTGCTTGTTGCGGAAGACCCACTTGGTTCCTACAACATTTTGGTTAGGACGTGGAACTAAATGCTATACCTTGTTCCTAGTGAAATTGTTGAGCTCCTCTTGCATCACCATCACCCAATCCGAATCTTGGAGTGCTTCTTCTACCCTGTGTGGCTCAATAGAGGAAACAAAAGAGTAATGTTCACAGAAATGTGCAACACGAGATCGAGTAGTTACCCCCTTATGAATATCGCCGAGGATGGTGTCGACGGGGTGATCTCGTTGTATTGCTTGGTGGACTCTTGGGTGTGGCGGCCTTGGTTCTTCATCCTCCTTGTCTTGATCATTTGCATCTCCCCCTTGATCATTGTCGTCATCTTGAGGTGGCTCATCTCTTTGATCTTCTCCTTCATCAACTTGAGCCTCATCCTCATTTTGAGTTGGTGGAGATGTTTGCGTGGAGGAGGATGGTTGATCTTGTGCATTTGGAGGCTCTTCGGATTCCTTAGGACACACATCCCCAATGGACATGTTCCTTAGCGCGATGCACGGAGCCTCTTCAATACCTATCTCATCAAGATCAACTTGCTCTACTTGAGAGCCATTAGTCTCATCAAACACAACGTCACAAGAAACTTCAACTTGTCCGGAGGACTTGTTAAAGACTCTATATGCCCTTGTGTTTGAATCATATCCTAGTAAAAAGCCTTCTACAGTCTTAGGAGCAAATTTAGATTTTCTTCCACTTTTAACAAGAATAAAGCATTTGCTACCAAAGACTCTAAAATATGAAATATTGGGCTTTTTACCGGTTAGGAGTTCGTAAGATGTCTTCTTGAGGATTCGGTGTAGATACAACCGGTTGATGGCGTAGCAGGCAGTGTTGACCGCCTCGGCCCAAAACCGATCTGAAGTCTTGTACTCATCAAGCATGGTTCTTGCCATGTCTAATAGAGTTCTATTATTCCTCTCCACTACACCATTTTGTTGTGGAGTGTAGGGAGAAGAGAACTCATGCTTGATGCCCTCCTCCTCAAGGAAGCCTTCAATTTGAGAGTTCTTGAACTCCGTCCCGTTGTCGTTTCTAATTTTCTTGATCCTTAAGCCGAACTCGTTTTGAGCTCGTCTCAAGAATCCCTTTAAAGTATCTTGAGTATGAGATTTTTCCTGCAAAAAGAATACCCAAGTGAAGCGAGAGTAATCATCCACTATAACAAGACAATACTTGCTCCCGCCGATGCTTATGTAAGCAATCGGGACGAATAGATCCATGTGGAGTAGCTCAAGCGGCCTATCGGTCGTCATGATGTTCTTGTGTGGATGATGGGCACCAACTTGCTTTCCTGCTTGGCATGCGCTACAAACTCTGTCTTTCTCAAAATGAACATTGGTTAGTCCTAAAATGTGCTCTCCCTTTAGAAGCTTATGAAGATTCTTCATCACAACATGGGCTAGTCGGCGGTGTCAGAGCCAACCCATGTTAGTCTTAGCAATTAAGCAAGTGTCGAGTTCAGTTCTATCAAAATCTACTAAGTATAGCTGACCCTCTAACACTCCCTTAAATGCTATTGAATCATCACTTCTTCTAAAGACAGTGACACCTATATCAGTAAAAAGACAGTTGTAGCCCATTTGACATAATTGAGAAACGGAAAGCAAATTGTAATCTAAAGAATCTACAAGAAAAACATTGGAAATGGAATGGTCAGGTGATATAGCAATTTTACCCAAACCTTTGACCAAACCTTGATTTCCATCCCCGAATGTGATAGCTCGTTGGGGATCTTGGTTTTTCTCATAGGAGGAGAACATCTTCTTCTCCCCTGTCATGTGGTTTGTGCATCCGCTGTCGATGATCCAACTTGAGCCCCCGGATGCATAACCCTACAAAACATGTTTAGTTCTTGACTTTAGGTACCCAAATGGTTTTGGGTCCTTTGGCATTAGAAACAAGAACTTTGGGTACCCAAACACAAGTCTTTGACCCCTTGTGCTTGCCCCCAACATACTTGGCAACTACCTTGCCGGATTTGTTAGTTAAAACATAAGAAGCATCAAAAGTTTTAAATGAAATGCTATGGTCATTTGATGCACTAGGAGTTTTCTTCTTAGGTAACTTAGCACGGGTTGGTTGCTTAGAGCTAGATGTCTCACCCTTATACATGAAAGCATGGTTAGGGCCAGAGTGAGACTTCCTAGAATGAATTCTCCAAATTTTGTCCTCGGGATAACCGACAGGGTATAAAATGTAACCCTCGTTATCCTGAGGCATGGGAGCCTTACCCTTAACAAAGTTGGACAATTTCTTAGGAGGGGCACTAAGTTTGACATTGCCTCCCTGTTGGAAGCCAATGCCATCCTTAATGCCAGGGCGTCTCCCACTATAAAGCATACTACGAGCAAACTTAAATTTTTCATTTTCAATTTCATGCTCGGCAATTTTAGCATCTAGTTTCGCTATATGATCATTTTGTTGTTTAATTAAAGCCATGTGATCATGTATAGCATTAACATCAACATCTCTACATCTAGTACAAATAGAAGTATGCTCAACGATAGATGTAGAGGATTTGCAAGAATTAAGTTCAACAATCTTAGAACGCAATATATCATTTTTGTCTCTAAGATCGGAAATAGTAGCATTGCAAATATCAAAATCTTTAGCCTTAGCAAGCAATTTTTCATTTTCATTTCTAAGGCTAGCAAGAGAAATGTTTAGTTCTTCAATCCTAGCAAGCAAATCATCATTATCATTTCTAGGATTGGGAATTTAAACATTACAAGCATTTGAATCAACCTTAGCTAACAAATTAGCATTTTCATTTCTAAGGTTGTCAATGGTTTCATGGCAAGAACTTAGCTCACTAGAAAGTTTTTCACATTTTTCTACTTCTAGAGCGTAAGCATTTTTGACCTTAACATGCTTTTTGTTTTCCTTGATTAGGAAGTCCTCTTGGGTGTCCAAGAGGTCATCCTTCTCATGGATGGCACTAATTAATTCATTTAACTTTTCTTTTTGTTGCATGTTTAGGTTGGCAAAAAGAGTCCGTAAGTTATCTTCCTCATAACTAGCATTTTCATCACTAGAAGACTCATATCTAGTGGAGGATTTAGATTTAACCTTCTTCTTTTTGCCGTCCTTTGCCATGAGGCACTTGTGGCCGATGTTGGGGAAGAGAAGTCCCTTGGTGACGGCGATGTTGGCGGCGTCCTCGTCGTCGGAGGAGTCGCTAGAGCTTTCTTTGGAGTCCCACTCCCGACAAACATGGGCATCGCCGCCCTTCTTCTTGTAGTACCTCTTCTTCTCTTTTCTTCTCCCCTTCTTGTCATCGCCCCTGTCACTGTCACTAGAAATAGGACATTTTGCTATAAGTGACCGGGCTTACCACACTTGTAGCAAACCTTCTTGGAGCGGGGCTTGTAATCTTTCCCCCTCCTTTGCTTGAGGATTTGGCGAAAGCTTTTGATGACGAGCGCCATTTCCTCGTTGTCGAGCTTGGAGGCGTCGATGGGTGTTCTACTTGGTGTAGACTCCTCCTTCTTTTCTTCCGTCGCTTTGAATGCGACCGGTTGAGCCTCGGACGTAGAAGGACCGTCAAGCTCGTTGATTTTCCGTGAGCCCTTGATCATAAATTCAAAGCTCACATAATTCCCGATTACTTCCTCGGGAGTCATTAGTGTATATCTTGGATTACCACGAATTAATTGTACTTGAGTAGGGTTAAGGAAAATAAGAGATCTTAGAATAACCTTAACCACCTTGTGGTCATCCCACTTTTTGCTCCCGAGGTTGCGCACTTGATTCACCAAGGTCTTGAGCCGGTTGTACATATCTTGTGGCTCCTCCCCTTGGCGAAGACGCAAGCGACCGAGCTCCCCCTCGATCGTTTCCCGCTTGGTGATCTTGGTGAGTTCATCACCCTCGTGTGCCGTCTTGAGCACGTCCCAAACTTCCTTGGCGCTTTTTAGTCCTTGCACCTTGTTATACTCCTCCCTACTTAGAGAGGCGAGGAGTATGGTTGTGGCTTGGGAGTTGAAGTGCTCGATTTGGGCCACCTCGTCCTCATCATAATCTTCATCCCCTACGGATGGTACCTGTGCTCCAAACTCAACAACATTCCATACACTTTTGTGGAGTGAGGTTAGATGAAATTTCATTAAATCACTCCACCTAGCATAATCTTCACCGACAAAGGTTGGCGGTTTGCCTAATGGAACGAAAAGTAATGGAGTATGTCTAGAAGTACGAGGATAATGTAAGGGGATCTTACTAAACTTCTTACGCTCATGGCGCTTCGAAGTTATGGAGGGCGCGTCGGAGCCGGAGGTAGAAGGTGATGAAGTGTCGGTCTCGTAGTAGACCACCTTCCTCGTCTTCTTAATTTTGTCGTCACTCCGATGCGACTTGTGAGAAGAAGTCTTCTTTTCCTTCTTCTTCTCCTTCCTCTTCTCTTTGTTGCGGGACTCTCCCGATAGAGCTTTCTCGTTGCTTGTAGTGGGCTTTTCGCCGGTCTCCATCTCCTTCTTGGCGTGATCTCCCGACATCACTTCGAGCGGTTAGGCTCTAATGAAGCATCGGGCTCTGATACCAATTGATAGTCGCCTAGAGGGGGGGTGAATAGGGCGAAACTGAAATTCTCAAAAATAATCACAACTACAAGCCGGGTTAGCGTTAGAAATATAATTGAGTCCGCGAGAGAGGGTGCAAAACAAATCGCAAGCAAATAAGAGGTGTGACACGCGGATTTGTTTTACCGAGGTTCGGTTCTTGCAAACCTACTCCCCGTTGAGGTGGTCACAAAGACCGGGTCTCTTTCAACCCTTTTCCTCTCTCAAACGGACCCTCGGACCGAGTCAGCTTTCTCTTCTCAATCACTTGGAACACAAATGTTGGGGACTTGTTGTCAAATGCTATGAATTAAGAACAAGGCAACATAAAATGTTAAATGCTAATGTCCTTCGCCCGCTGAATCATTATTTCCTCAAGGATTTAATGAACTTCGGACGAAGGTTATTACGATACAATTACGAAGGTTAAACCTTCGTAATTAAACTCTCAGAGATTATATAAAATAATGTGAGATATAAAGCATTAAAGACAAGTAAATTATAAGTAAACAGTATCATTTACATATTATATAAACTTGATGTATTCAAATACAATATTAGATACATTTATACCTCTGCCTTGGCAAAGAATAATTCCCGAGTGATGCGATTGCAATTACAGGAATGCGTGAACAGTAAAGGAATACTGTTCACTATTTATAGGCACAGGACACAGCCTGTGAGGAATTACAATCATGTCCCTCATAAAAGTTTACAGCAACGACTCAAACACTTATGGACTAAAAGGTCATTCTACTTTTAAGTCGGTTTGCAATTCCGAAGCTTCATGAACAGCAACCTTCGGTCATCACGTGCAGACAGCTTCAGCCGAAGCTGTTTCTTCCTGCAGGACCTTCGGCGACGAAGCATGGTCCCAACAGTAGCCCCTTCGCGGTGCTAGATCGTTTTTCGTAATGAGCTTGATCCGTGAAAAAAGTCTCTTAGGCTTCAGGAAGCCGAAGGTCCGAAAAACACCTTCCCTGAGCTCGTTGTCGAGAAACGATTCAGTTTCCGAGCGCGTAGCGGTCCCACCCTGCAGGGTTACTATTTGGTCTCTGCGGTCCACCGCGCAGCGGGTGTAAGCAGCGGTTTGCCTGGTGTAAAAATCCTGACGATTCACCTTCTTACCTGCAGCACTATATAAACAGACGGGTAGGTGTGAAGTTACCACAACATTCATTGCTATTGCACTGTTTCGCTGCCAAAATTTTTAACCATAGCCGAAGCTTGACTCTCGCAATCAGACGAAGCTCCAGTTTAAAACCTACTTCGTTAGAAGAAAAAGCTTCGGAAGAAAAAGTTTTTAGTTCCCAAGAAATTCAGAATTAAATGGCCAGAGTGCGCTCTACCGCTAGAGTTGAGCGTGAGGGAAGCGAAGCCGAAGGAGCGGAAACTGTTCCTATCTCTGAAGCGATGCAACGATCCGGACTGGTGACCTCGGAAGGAATCCGTACTACCGAGACAGAGCAGACTGCTTCCGAGACAGAACGAGTTGCTGCCGAAGCGGAAGAAGGAAATATTGAGGAAGCTGATTCCGATGATGATTACCATATTGCCGTGCCAAGCAAGCCCAGCCACTTGGACTTCGGAAAGTCGACTGTCTCCAAGGCTGATTTCTCCAAGATGGTGAAGTCGGGTTATTTCAGTGAGAATGAGAAGAAGCTACTTCGCTTCGGGGGGGAAGAAACTACCCCGAAGCCAGAAAAGGATGAAATAGTCATTTTCAAGAGCTTCCTAAAAGCTGGGTTGAGATTCCCCTTAAATAGGATGATCTCTGATGTGCTGCAAAGATTTGGTATCTATTTTCACCAACTGACTCCCAACGCGATTGTCAGGCTCAGCGTCTATATCTGGGCTCTCCGAAGCCAAGCGGTGGAGCCATTTGCCGACAGCTTCTGTCGAGTTCATGAGTTGCATTACCAAACTAAGGCCAGAAAAGATGGATTGCATGAAAATTTTGGCTGCTATAATTTTGCTTATCGGAAAACCACGAAGTTTCCCGTGATCAGCTATCGAAGCAAATGGCCGGCAGGCTGGAAATCAGAGTGGTTTTACGTCAAAGTTGACGAAGACAAAGAGAAGCTGGTTCAGAGCCCTCTTGAGCTAATCTTCAGAGAAACAAGACCCCGATGCAAAATGGCAGTAGAAGGTCCAACTTGGGCTGCACTGGGCGAATTCAAGATTATTGCAGAACATATTGGCACTAGAGATTTAGTGCAGGAATTCCTGGCCTTCAGGGTTTTTCCGACTATGAAAGAGTGGACAATGCCGAAGCTCAAAGGGGAAAAGAAAGAGGGGGAACTCGTCCGACTGCCCTACTATTATAAGTTCAAGAAATATTTTAAAGTACCCTGCCAAGAATGGCTTGATACAATTGAAATAATGAGTAATGAAATTCTTGGGAATTACTCTAAAAAAGAGGACCAATTGATGACAGCGGCCTTCGGCACTCGGCCGAAACGAAGGCTGAACAGGGTGCTTGATGCCATAGGATTTGAATATGCTGACTATGGCCGACTGGGCGGAGATGCTGGAGGCCCGAAGCGAAAAAGGATTGCTAGCACTACTGACGAAGAAGTCGTCAAGGCAGCCAAAAAGAAAAAGAAAGATTCTGAAAATCTTAGCGCTGAAGAGTTAAATCCTGAGCCGAAGGTGGCTACGGCAAAAAAGAGAAAAAGTGCATCCCCAGAGCCGGAAACGCCGGTCCGAGAAGAAGATATTCCTGCTTCTCCCTCTGCTGTTGAAATAGAAGAGATTATGAAGGTAATGACTGAACCCTTGCCTATCAGGCTAAGTCCGCTGGCATTGGAACTGACGAAGTTTTTTCAGAGGGACAAGGCAGCTTTGGCAGCAAAAAGTCCTGTGAAGCCGAAAAAACAGAGAATTATTCAAGTGACGGATGTGATCCATCAGACACCGCCACCAGCGACGGTGTCACAAATTGTCTTTGCCGAGACTGCCGAAGCCGAAGGCGCCGCAGCCGAAGCTACTGGAGTGGAAACTATTGAAGCTGAGATCGGCGAAGCCAAAGCTACCGGGGCCGAAGCCGGGACCACTGAAGAGTCGAACCTAGAAACCACACTTGAGGTTATTGACAATATACTCTTGAAAATGGCTGAAGAAGAAACTACTGCAGCTGCGGTGAGCACGGCAACTGAAAAGGGGAAAGAGCAAATTGATGAAATTTCAGAAGAAGATTTTAACTTTCAAGATTTGCTTGGAGAAGAGTTAACAGACGCTGAGAAAGAGGAGTTGAAAAAATATGCCATATCTTGCGGATATAAATCAGGGGCTATGCTATTTGGTGGGATGAACGAAGGGAAACTAAGGTGCCTTCGGAACCGTACCGAGGCCAAAATTGTCAGAACCCTTTCCAAAAGCATTGGCTTACCGAAGCTGGAAGCGGACTTGTGTCGTTATCAACGACACCACATCGCCGGAAGCTTGCTTTATGCTAACTTCAAGGTAACGAATATTTTTGTTATTTTATTACTATTATTATTATCTTTTGGGTCGTGTTTTAACGAAGATCAATTCGACAGAGCATATTATTAAGCAAGGTTCTGAAAATGCAACAAGATCTGGAGGAAGAGAAAAACAAAGTTGTCATTCAAGATTTGGCTGAAAAAATTGAAAATCACGAAGCCAATCTGAAAAAGAAAGACTTCGCAATCCAAGACCTTGAGATCATGGTCAAAGAGCACGAAGGTGCATTAGAAAAGAAGGATTTTGTTATTCAGACCATGGAGGGCTCTTTGGCTGAAGTCCAAAGTGAGAATGACAAATTAAAGAATGAATTACTCCAACAATCAGAAAAATTCGAGCAAGAAAAGAAATATTTTGAAGCAAGCCTGAAAGCTGAAGTGGATAAATACTCAAATTTGCAGACATCCTTTAAAGAACTTCAGGAGAAATGCTTAAGCTTCGGCAGCCGATGTGTGCAGCGGCTGAAGGATGTGTTTCACTCTGTCAGAGCTAGCTCTTCGAAATTTACACCTTCAGCTGAGAATCTGCCAAGAACATTAGAATATATTGAAGGCGAAGTTGACGCCCTTGACAAAGTTATTGGTGGGCATGCCGACTTCTGCGCCCTGGTAGCTTCTCGGGGCACAGCTACGGCTTTTTTGAAGGCTGGTTGCACGCATGGAAACATTGTGAACAGACCAAACTTCAGCTTGTCAGCTTCAGATTTGATGGATATCCCAAGCTTAGCCAGAAGTATCGGAAATAGATTCATGACCCAGATCTGGGTAAGTGGCGGGCGGAAAATGGCAGGCGACGAAGCTCGAAGCCATCTTAAGCCGGTAAGAAACTTATGTTTGTTACTTTTACCTTCTCCTTTGAATTTTGTACCTTTCTTACTCTACTATTTGGTATATACAGGATGACGAAGCTAAAGATTGACAATGCTGAAGTTTGATAAAACTGAAGACGAAGCCTTAGCTGAAGCTTAAAGTTGCTTATAATATGCTTTCCTGCAAAAATTCTTGGAGAAACTCTTGTAATATAGATATGAAATAACTTATGTAAATTTGTACATACCTTGTAATATATCTTGTCTCCCTTATCCGTATTCAATCTGCTTTGCTGTGGACGAAACTTCTCTTTTGAGCCGAAGGCGAAAAACACCTTCCCTTCTTTTCGTACACAACGAAGCATAGAAAATTTTTCCTTTGAATCTTTTCCTTATTTTCTGAAGCACCTGTCTTTTTTGTGTAGCATAATGATGATTCTATATATGTCTAAATGGATGTTTATGAATGCAAATGACATGGTGACATGTAATGTGCAAATGAATATTAGGACAAATGTTCAAAAACCATAAGTACGGCCCTTCATCCCCTCAAGAATGATAAAAATCTTTTTGTCGTTTACTTTTCGGCTTCACCGTTTACTTTTCGGTGTATTAGTGTTGACTTTTCGCTGTAAGCCTCCCTTAGGAGCTTCTTCGCCTTTTACTTTCGGCGGAATCAGCGTTTATTTTTCGCTGTAAGCCTCCCTTAGGAGCTTCTTCGCCTTTTACTTTCGGCGGAATCAGCGTTTATTTTTCGCTGTAAGCCTCCCTTAGGAGCTTCTTCCTGTTTTCTTTTCTTTTTCCTTTGCACTCGAAGGTGTGTTCTCAGCTTTTACATTTACATTTTTGGGGGATATCTCTCTTATAGAATGGAAATAAGGAAAAGAAAAATTACATGTTGTGGCCCCATTAAAAACCTTTCTCCCCCTTTGGAAAGGAAAAGGGTACCACAAAAAAGAAAAAATTACATCGAACTAAACATAATATCGCCGAAGCTCATCCGCATTCCACGATCTAGGAATGTCATTGCCGTCCAAATCCTTCAATCTGTAGGAACCGGGTCTTGACGAAGATACTACCAAAAAGGGGCCTTCCCACTTCAGCTGTAATTTGCCTACTGTTTCAGGGTTAGCTACTCTTCGAAGTACCAAGTGTCCTGGTTCAATATTCTTTAGCTTGACCTTTCTATCACGCCATTTTATTGTTTCAGCTTGATATTTATTGATGTTTTCCATAGCTTGAAGTCTAATCCGTTCAATAGCATCTTTTTCCACAGAGCAATCAGCTTCGTTTTCGCCCTCTGCCGAAGCTACTGTCCTTATTGATCCTGTTTTAGCCTCTTATGGGGTTATTGCTTCGTCACCAAACAATAGTTTAAAGGGTGTAAAGCCTGTTGATCTTGAGATGGTTGTGTTATGACTCCACACCACTTTGATTAACTCGTCTGGCCACTTTCCCCTCGGCTGATTGAAGATTGACTTCATTATTCCTGTCATTATGATCCCATTGGCTCTTTCAACAAGTCCATTTGATTCTGGGTGTCGGACTGATGCAAAATGGATCTTCATGCCGATTTGATTACAAAATTCTCTGAAGGCTTCAGAATCAAACTGTGTCCCGTTATCCACAGTGATAGCCTTCGGCACTCCGAAGCGACAAACAATGTTTTGCCAGAAAAACTTTTGAATAGTAAACGAAGTTATTGTGGCTAAGGGCTTCGCCTCAATCCATTTGGAAAAATATTCCACTGCCACCACCACATATCTTAAGTTCCCCTGTGCTGGTGGTAATGGACCTAGCAAATCCAGACCCCACCTTTGCAATGGCCAAGTGGGCTGTATTAATTGAGTTAAAGACGAAGGTTGTTTTTGATCTCTTGCACATTTCTGACAACCTTCGCACTTTTGAACTAAATCCGCTGCATCCGAAGCTGCCTTTGGCCAATAAAATCCTTGGCGAAAAACTTTCCCAAGCAAGGGCCTAGATCCAATGTGAGATCCACACAGACCTGCATGTATGTCCTTCATTAATTCTATACCTTCGGATCTGGATAAGCACTTGAGCAATGGGGAACAGACCCCGCGCTTGTATAACTCCCCTTCTATTATGACATATGGTCGAGCTCTTGCTTCTATTCTCCTGTTATAAGCTTCGTCGTCTGAAAGAAAATTACCCTGAAGGAAAGAGATGATTTCAGTTCTCCAATCTTCACTATAAACAGGGGATATGTTGAGGATTGCTCTTTCAAGAAGCTCGACCGAAGGTGCTTTTATTGTTTCAAAAAATACTTCCGAAGGTATAGGCAGCCCCTAGGCTGCTGACTTAGCCAATAGATCAGCGTATTCATTTTCTCCACGAGGAATATTTTTGACAGAGAAACCTTCGAAGGAAGCCTCAATCCTTCGGACTGTATCTAGATACCTTTCAAGCTTCGGGTCTCTTGCTTTGTAACTTTTGTCAATATGACCAGAAATAACTTGAGAATCAGTTTTAAGAATGGCCCTTCGGATTCCCATTGCCTTTAGTTTCCGAAGACCCAAAAGCAGAGCTTCATACTCAGTGATGTTATTTGTGCAACTAAAATCAAGTCTTGCCGCATAACAAGTTTTAACTTTGGAAGGTGAAACCAACACAGCAACCGCTCCTGCTCCGAAGGTTCCCCAAGACCCATCGCAAAACACTGTCCATGCTTCGGCGTCTTTATTTGTTTCTTCCTCCTGAGCCCCTGGCGTCCAGTCAGCAATGAAGTCTGCTAACGCCTGGGACTGAATCGAAGATCTATGAACATAATCAATACAAAATTCATTGAGCTCTGCAGCCCATTTTCCAATCCTTCCAGTAGCTTCTCGGTTCCTCATAATATCCTTCAGAGGTTGTGAAGAAGGAATAATTATGTTGTAAGCTTGAAAATAGTGCCGAAGCTTTCTGGAGGCCATCAAGACAGCATACAGTACCTTCTCCAACTCTGTATAATTTTTCTTTGATAAACTAAGAACCTCGGATACAAAATATATTGGGGCCTGCCTCTTAACTTGGCCTTCAAGCTTCTCCATAACAAGTGCTGCACTTACCGCTGAGTGCGAAGCTACCACATATAATAACAAAGGAGCCCCTGGCGTAGGTGGAGTTAATGTTGTTAGATCTATCAGATACTGCATCAGTTCTTCGAAGGCCTTCTGCTGGATTGGTCCCCATTGAAAGACTTCAGCTGTCTTCAGCACTTCGAAGAATGGTAAGTTTCTCTCTGCTGATCTAGATATGAATCTGTTGAGAGACGCCAGCCTTCCTGTCAATCTTTGAGCCCCCTTTTTTGTACTTGGTGGTTCCATTCGAAGTATTGCTTCGATTTTGCTTGGATTAGCCTCGATTCCCTTTGTTGAGACTAGGGAGCCGAGAAATTTCCTCTTCTTTACTCCGAAGGCACATTTTTCTGGATTCAACTTTAGGCCAGCCTGTCTAAAATTAGCGAAGGTCTCCTGCAAATCAGCAATGTGATTATCTTGCTTCGTGCTTTTTACAATGATATCATCAACATAAGTTAGCACATTCCTTCCTATCTGAGAGTGAAGGACCTTCGCTGTCATCCTGCTGAAACTTCCTCCAGCATTTTTAAGCCCCTCAGGCATCCGAAGGTAGCAATATGTCCCACTAGGGGTTATGAAGCTGGTTTTTGGTTCATCTTCCTTCTTCATCCAGATTTGATGATACCCTGAATAGCAATCCAGCAAACTCATGAGTTCTGATGAAGCTGCTGCATCGACTAAAGAATCTATCCTTGGCAATGGAAACTCATCCTTCGGACAGGCCTTATTGAGATTAGTAAAATCGATGCACATTCTCCATTTACCATTGGCCTTCTTCACCATAACAGTGTTAGCCAACCATTCTGGGTATTTTACCTCTCTAATAACTCCGGCACTGAGGAGTCTTTTCACTTCATTCCGAGCACCTTCGGCCTTATCATCAGACATTCTTACGAAGCCTCTGTTTCCTGGGTCTGAAGGATGGATCAACATTGAGCGAGTGCTCAATAACATCCCTGTTAACTCCGCAAAGATCATTAGCTGACCAAGCAAAAACATCTTTATTGTTGAACAAAAACCTTATCAAGGTTTTCTCTTTCTCTTCGGACAATTGAGATCCCAATAGCACCTTCTGCTCTGCTATATCCTCACATAAGAGCATGGGTTTCGGCTGGTCAGCCGAAGCAGCTTTTTCCCTTCTGAACTTGTATTGCTCACAAGATTCAGTTCCATCTATATTATGGATCGCTTTTGAGTCTGTCCAATTTCCTTCGGCCCTTCTGGCAGCTTCTTGACTTCCATGAATAGCAATGGGCCCTTGGTCCGAAGGTATCTTCATGCAAAGATAAGCTGGATGCAGAATTGCTTCGAAGGCATTAAGAGTACCACGACCAATGATTGCATTGTAAGGGTACTCCATGTCAACGATATCAAACATAACTTGTTCAGTCCTTGTGTTATTGATGAATCCGAAGGCCACTGACATTGAAATTTTGCCGTGTGCTACAATCTGCCTTCCTCCGAAGCCACAGAGGGGATGTGTGGCATCAAGAATTTTATCTTCGTGCTCTTGCATCTGTCTGAAGGCCTTAGCAAATATGATATCAGCTGCACTACCTGTATCAACCAAAACATTGTGGACCAGAAATCCTTTGATAACACAAGAGATAACCATAGCATCATTGTGTGGGTAATCCTTGAGTTGAAGGTCCTCTTGAGAGAAGGTAATAGGAATGTGAGACCATCTTGACTTGATGAAGGGTCCTTGCACCCCGACATGCTGTACCCTTCTCTGTGCTTCCTTCTTCTGCTTCTTGTTGGCTCGCTCTGAACATGAACCGCCTGTTATCGGGAGTACCAGCTTCGGAGCCGAAGCAGCTCCGTCTTGAATGTTGAACGAAGCCATCAGCTCAGAAAAGTGGAAGTGAGTTCACCGGAGGTGGGCGCCAATGTTGGGGACTTGTTCTCAAATGCTATGAATTAAGAACAAGGCAACATAAAATGTTAAATGCTAATGTCCTTCGCCCGCTGAATCATTATTTCCTCAAGGATTTAATGAACTTCGGACGAAGGTTATTACGATACAATTACGAAGGTTAAACCTTCGTAATTAAACTCTCAGAGATTATATAAAATAATGTGAGATATAAAGCATTAAAGACAAGTAAATTATAAGTAAACAGCATGATTTACATATTATATAAACTTGATGTATTCAAATACAATATTAGATACATTTATACCTCTGCCTTGGCAAAGAATAATTCCCGAGTGATGCGATTGCAATTACAGGAATGCGTGAACAGTAAAGGAATACTGTTCACAATTTATAGGCACAGGACACAGCCTGTGAGGAATTACAATCATGTCCCTCATAAAAGTTTACAGCAACGACTCAAACACTTATGGACTAAAAGGTCATTCTACTTTTAAGTCGGTTTGCAATTCCGAAGCTTCATGAACAGCAACCTTCGGTCATCACGTGCAGACAGCTTCAGCCGAAGCTGTTTCTTCCTGCAGGACCTTCAGCGATGAAGCATGGTCCCAACAACAAAGTTCCTACAAGGACCACCACAAGATTGGTGTCTCTTGCCTCAATTACAAGTGAGTTTGATCACAATAAGGAATCAAAAAAGAAGAAAGCAATCCAAGCGCAAGAGCTCGAAAGAACACAAGCAAATCTCTCTCACTAGTCACTAAAGCTTTGTGTGGAATTTGGGAGAGGATTTGATCACTTGAGTGTGTCTAGAATTGAATGCCTAGCTCTTGTAAGTGGTTGGAAGTGTGAAAACTTGGATGCAATGAATGGTGGGTGGTTGGGGGTATTTATAGCCCCAACCACCACACTAGCCGTTTGGTGGGGCTGGTTGTCGTATGGTGCACCGGACAGTCCGGTGCACACTGGACATGTCCGGTGCGCCAGCCACGTCACCAAAGCCGTTGGGTTCCGACCGTTGGAGCTCTGTCTTCTGGGCCCGCCTGGATGTCCGGTGGCGCACCGGACATGTACTGTACAGTGTCCGGTGCGCCAGTATGGGCGTGCCAGACTTCTGCGCACGCTGGCGCGCATTCAATGCGCTGCAGGTAGCCGTTGGCGCCGAAGTATCCGTTGCTTCGATGGCACACCGGACAGTCCGGTGTACACCGGACATGTCCGGTGAATTATAGCGGACTGGCCGTCGTGAATTCCCGAAGCTGGCGAGTTCCTGAGGCGCCGTTCCTTGGAGCACCGAACACTGTCCGGTGTACACCGGACAGTCCGGTGAATTATAGCGCAGCGCCTCTGGATTTTCCCGAAGGTGGCAAGTTTGACTTGGAGTCCTCTGGTGCACCGGACACTGTCCGGTGGCACACCGGACAGTCCAGTGCGCCAGACCAGAGGTGCCTTCGGTTATCCCTTTGCTCTTTTGTTGAACCCAATACTTGGTCTTTTTATTGGCTAAGTGTGAACCTTTTGCACCTGTATAACTTGTACACTAGAGCAAACTAGTTAGTCCAATTATTTGTGTTGGGCAATTCAACCACCAAAATCAGTTAGGAACTAGGTCTAAGCCTAATTCCCTTTCATTAATTATCTATTTTTATCACTCTCTGGACTGCGCGTCAATTTCCAGAGAGTGCAGGGGCTAATCCATAGTTTTTCCAAAGACCCAGTTCTCTACCAAAGTGGACTACGGGTTGAATCTGAAAAAGAGCAGGGGCTCTTTTACAAAGTGGTGGCCGAAGGGGTATCGACCATTCACAGCCGTTGGATTAAAAGTTGATGGTTCAGATTTTATAAAACGAAGGGGTAAGTTGGTTCTAATTTCAGCCGCCAGATCGTCGATCCACGGCATTGATTTAAAACATCCGAGATCGAATCTGGGTCACGGGATTCAGATCGGACGGCTCGGGACGGTCCTACCGAAGGAGTATAATGTTTATAATCTGAGCCCTCAATCCAGAGATCGACGGCGCCCACAACTTCTCCCTTCCCAGACCAGCCCGAGGCGGCGCCGCCGTCGTAACGCGGCGGAGTTCCCGCCGGAGAAGAGCAACGCGCCACCCCCGATCCCCGAATCCTATTACTCCAAGTGCTCTGTAAGGTAAAGGTGAGTGCGAACCTAGGGTAGGGTCTCTTACCGGCCGTTGAGCCACGCAGGTCCCCAATCCACGTTGGCGCGGCGATAGTGATATGCTGATGAGAAATCCCCCCCCCACGCAAAACACCAATCAGCCAAGGCGAGCACCCAATCGTACCCAGCATGGCTGATGATGCTCCCGCGCAGTGGATTTGGTTCCTTGGTGGGGGCTGGTGGGCAATCGGCGTTCAACCACGGCGGAAATCCTTCAACTCTACGACGGCTCGTTCGTGGTTCCTCCCGTTGGTTGATAGCGTAATAGGAGAAGAGAAGTGCACGGCTTTATGGGCGAGATTAATGGCCGAGTTGGTCGGTTTGGAGATCAAGCGGGATCCCAACAACCCAGTGCCCAGGCGGCGGATTTTGTTGCGCCCGGAGCTTCACACGGCGGAGAATACGGTCCTGGGACCCGTGGGTTATGGGCCCACCTAGCGGTGATTGAGGAAGGGGCGAGCGGGAGAGCAGAGTGGCTGGCCAGGGGGAAGCCGAGTCCACGCGGGTGGCGAGAAACACGGCCGGGATCAGTTCTTGCCGCGCGCAGAGTTCGACGGATTTAGTTGGAGTCCACCACGATCGGGAGCTGGGAGGAGAATCTATTCGCGGGGCCCACGTGGCAGAGATGAGGTAGGCGCAGTGGTCACTGACCCAGGCGGCCCACGCGTAAGAGGTTGTTTCCGCTGCACGCGTGATGTGAGGCTGACGGGGTGGGATCAAATGCGAGTGGAGGTGAAGGCGCGGTACGTGGGCTGCGGGGGCGCGGGACTGTTGGACCGAGGGGCATGGAATGCAGCCCAACGCAGGTAGTTCATTTTTCCTTTTTATTATTTTTCCTTTCTCCCAATTCAGATTCCAAACTAAATTTAAATTCAGGTTTGAACTTCAAATTTCTCAAATATCAAACACAACTCTCACCTGAATAATACTTTTACCTCTTGTAATTTATTTATTTATTATTTATTCTCCTCCCCATTATTTAATTCTAGTACTAAATTAATCTATTATAGATCTCTTTTCTCATTTTATACTTTAGGTTTTCATTTAAAATTTTGAGATCAAATTTAAGCTATGTTTTCAATAACATACCTCACACAAAATTATAAGCAAGGGATGCATCTTTTCATTATTTATTTACTGTCTGCTTAACTTAATTTAACAATATTAATTGATTATGAATAGGAAAGGTCCTATTAATTTTCCAAAGGCTTTCAAAAATTATAGAAATACTATCATAAATATCTACTTCTTTATTTTATTATTTTATGATATATGTATATATATATTTTCTTTTTGCCAATTTTAGTTCTTACAAGAAGGCCCGCTGCTCTATACGGAATTACTCGACCGTGGTTCTTGGCCCTCGTGTGGGCTTCCCTTTGCGTAGGGGCACTAACGAGGATGGACCTTGCGTTGTTCTGGATACCTTGGTAAAAATACCAGCGTCACTACACGAGAGTTTGCATCTCTACCTTGCTCTTATCTTCCGCATTTACATTAAGTACTTAAGTTTCAATCTTGTCTCTCTAGTTAGATTATTTAGATTGAAACTTAGTCTTTGTGGTAGAGATAGCAACACTTAGACAAAACCTAGTGCGAACATTCTAGATTGATCATTTGCATATGTTTTGTTTTAGAGATTTATTTGTGGCCTAGTTTAAAGATAATTTTTAAAAGTCATAATTCACCCCTCTTAGGCATCACCGTTTCCTTCAGTTTATATTCTATTGACCTCGGAGAATGTATCTGACGATGATCTTAAAGTTAAGCGTGTTTTAGGGACGTAATCTAGTACCCCTAATTACGATATCCGACATCCTTATTTACACAAACCGGCTGCAATGTTGTAATCCATCTAAGCTATTTACAGAAACTCAGCGTAATGTGTGCTGTAATCTGGTCTCGAAAACTTACTTTTATTTTTACTCTACACAACACCTTCCATAATTATGAACTTAGTATTATAACGTTATAGCAGCAGTAGTTATATTTGCTTAGTTCCTTTATGGCTCCGTTTGAAAATATATTTTAAATAAGGTCCCGTTCCAAACCTCTAGCTAATTGTAGCCAGCTAATAAGTTACTAGCTAGCTTAAGACAACTAACAAATAATGGTTATTTAAGGGGTATACCTAATAATTAGTTCGTCTATTAGCTAGCATGTTCTAAACTGCTCAGCTACTATTAGTTTTAGAGGTTTAGAACAAAGTCTAAAGGAGTGTTTGAATACACTAGAGTTGAAAGGTAGTTGGCTAAAAGTTGCTAGTGGGATTAGCTAGTTAACTATTAGCTTGCTAATAGTAGCTAATGGCAGAATTATTAGCTAGACTATTCGGATATATTTAGCTAATTTTAGCAGCTAACTAGTAGTTCTAGTGCATTATCTAAACACCACGTAAGGTTACTCTCAATAATATGCACATTTAATAGTGTGCTATATCAAATTTTTTGATGACATGTCATAGCAGTTAAGAAAATTGAGTTTTATGTGGATGAAAATATATCAACTCCACTGAGAGTGATTTATTTCATCTTTATATATTTTACTAACTTTTGTTCGTCATTAAATTATAATATTTAATTAGTATGTTAGTCTATAAAACAGTGAAGTGATTTTTTGTATTCCGAGGCATTATTTCATTTCGACTCAGACTCAGGATGCTGACTTCAAGGCCCACCAACTCCCATATATACAATACTCCCTTCGGCACTAGATATTTGTTAATGTCTATATATTTAGGGTAGAGCCAGAAGCAAAGAAGCCCTGCCTATAAATAACCAAGTAGTTGAGCACAATCAAGTCTCTTCATCCTGAGCAGCTTTCTTCGCCACTGAGTAGGGAGGAAGTGCCGAAGAGATAGATTATATGGACGCCGGCGGTGCTGTTGGTGGCAATTCAGAGCAGGTTCGTCCCCCCTCCCCTCTTTTTTCTTTACTTTTGCAGCTTTCCTCATTTTGCTTTACCAATTGATTCATGTTTGTTTGCATCAGAAATGAAAGTAACTCTTTTCCCTTGTATTTCTCTGTTTTTTAGCTCTTGGTTGAAGCACATGGGAACACACGGACACTTATTTTGAATAGGCCAAAGCAGCTGAATGCTCTCTCTTATGCAATGGTACGTATAGGTGTACATTTCAGGTTGGTCCATGGGCTGTTCCGAACTACGAAAAATAAAAACCCAGCCCAGGCACCGAACACCAAGGCAGGCATAAAATAGCTTATATAGAGACACGAAAAGACTCATGTATTCATTAAAATCGTATATCATTCGACACTTTCATTACAATGTACCCCATATACGTTGTGACTTAAGAGGTCGCTAGTAATCACTACATGCTGCGGATTAATTAATGATAGTTGCTTCTTTTGCAGATTAAGAGGCTCCTGAGGTGTTTCACTGCTTACGTGAAAGATGATGGAGTTAAATTATTGATTATAAAGGTATCTGCTCGTACCACACTTTGTTTGTACTGTAATTGATCGATATTTGACTTGGTTAGTGGGCTAACATATATGTACATGTGTATTATTAGCTAGGCCCTGTTAATTTGTTAGAGCTTTGACTAGCGTTGCCTCCTCCGTGTACTTATAGCGAGCAACTCCAGGATACTAAATATATGGTTTTATAAAGATAAATTTAATTATTGTTAAAAGTAAAGCGTCTCCAACAAACTCTATAAATGGCTCTTTAAATTTAGTGTCTATCTATCTCTCTATCTTCACTCTTCATTTTTGGATAGTCTACATTACTCTTTATTCAGTACATATATTTACCGTGTCTATTGGATTAGGCTACTCTTTTTTTTGTAAAATTTATTTTAGAGAGTAACTAAATCAGTAAATTTGGCTACTCTTTTTATCTAATCTCTTGGGTTGCTCGCATTTCTCCAAGAAGCAAGGCAGTCACAAATTAAGAAAATGAGTTTCCCAAGTTGGCATCTCTTTTACACCCTCAAAGGATAATATATCACCCAGTTGACTTTTTTTCTAAAACTTTAATCACTCGTCTTATTTAAAATATTTATTCAAAAATATAAAATTTTAAGCAACGTTCTAACAACCTTAAGTAATAAAACAAATAACAACAAAATAAATGATAACTCATAATTTTTTTTTGACTAAGAGGAGTGATTAAAATTTTGAAAAAAAAGTCATTAGTATCATATATTTGTGAACGGAGTACTAGAGCTCGGTGTTATTCTAACGTTACACCTAGAGAAAAATTTACCCTGGAAAATTTATAACTTTTAAGTAAATTCAGTACTGAATAAACTCTATACCAAATTATATAGAGCACGACATGATCTCCGACATTATTGCTGGTGATAATTATTTATTTCAAACTGTTTAGTCTCCAAAATTTATTAACAAATGTTGATGGACAACAACTGCTTGACACAAGAAGATGCACATTGAAAAACACAAATGTTGTGATGTTCCATAGCCACCAAGCAACCAGGACCGCCACAGAATTAAACCCTTTCCCCGGCCAGTTGGTTGTCGACCCTATTCTCAGCCTAGCTCCATCCACCACAATTGGAAAAACTCAACTTGAGGGTCCGCTTCGCATCCCAGCAAGGAAAACACACGCCACCACACCTGGCGAGCAAAGAAACACGAAACTGAAAGGTGATGTGTTGTTTCCTCTTCCTGCTCGCAAAGAGGGTAATGTTCAGGATGATCCAGACCGTGCATTGCAAGTCAATCCGTGCAGTG
Organism: Zea mays; assembly: GCF_902167145.1. NCBI lineage: Eukaryota > Viridiplantae > Streptophyta > Magnoliopsida > Poales > Poaceae > Zea > Zea mays. The sequence goes on along the minus strand of NC_050097.1, from coordinate 237,598,471 downwards.
GTCTAGCACCTATTCAAAGTGGCAAGCCAGATGAAAAATTTGTACCTCCGGGGACCCCAACTCTTCCATATACTTTGGCAAGGTTCAAACCTAGCAGAGCGCCCTCAAAAAAAAAATCTACAATATGCTGACTGAGGAGAAGGTCCCTGAAGTAGTTGGTGCCCACACGTGATGATCAGGAATCCCTGACAAGAGTTCTTGCAGCACATCCCATATTAGAAGCAACTGAAAAAGAGCTTGCACATTAACGAACCGAGCTAGGATGCCAGCTCAGCTCGTGAAAAAATTCAAACGAGCCGATTCGAGGTGAGCCGAGCTGACCATGAACCGAACGAGCCAACGAGCCACGAGCATTTCGTCCGGTCCTACTCAAGGGTCTAACTACAAATTTTAGGACCTGACTGTATGATTCTTAAAACATAAGTGGGTGGCAGGATGTTTATGAAGAAATCCGGGGTTTCTTTAACAAACTTGCAACACGAATGTGTACACAGGGATGATTACAGCCGTTCGATCAAGATTCTGCAGTCCGGATTACATGGATACTTAAATGACACGGCACACGACTGTGGCCCTTCGATCTTAGATCCATGGCCGGTATTTAATTAAACTCGCATCAAACCGGGATCGTCCGAACAGATCATAACGGTTAGTATAAAAACACGAAGAGAGATGACTTTGGCGGTCTGCTCTGGCCGCTCTCCCCCACCTGTGCCTGGCAAGTGGCAACGACGATGCTACCCAGTGGCCATGGTGGTTCGTCACCGGAGCCACGCAAATCGATGTCCGGATGCGTGATTCTTCAATTCGAGACACGCTACATGATGTGGAAGGTATTTCGAACACGCTAGGTAAGGTACTCACCAGCCTTTGTGGCGCAAAACCCCGTCCACGGCACCGCATGGGTCCGCCGTCCTCGCCCAACTCCGACGACGAATTAGGAGTGCCCCGAGGATCCTTCCTTCGCTTCGGCACCCTTGGTATCTTCCCCGATCCATAATGAATCCCCTCTGACTACCCACCGAGGTCGAGGAACGGCTCGGATGAAACCCCGACGCGGCAGCTCTCCTTTCTCTGCGTCACTCACAACTAACGGTGGCTGGACTAAATGGCTTTCGGTCAGGAGCATGGAGGCGCGGGGCAGGGACTTAGGGTCGGATCCCTACATCCCGCAACGGCCTAACAACCATGCCCGGATCGCTCTCACGCGACCATGACGAATAAGCCGCAGGAAAAGGATGGAGATGACCGACAACTAGGGCCCACCAAAGCCAGTTATGAGTGCGTGCAGTTGAACGGATAACGCGTAGATTCCACACGCCAGGACACGCGTGAGAGTGAGAGAGGTTGACATATGGGGCCCACCTGTCAATGCCGATGTGAATGGGCTGGTGGTGAGAAGCGCTGGTGCTGGACCCAGTAGAGGAGGAAGTGGCCCAGGCGTGCTAATTTCTTTTCTTTTTGTATTTGCTATTTTCTATTCTAATTTCAAATCCAATTTTAAGTTTCAAGTTTACATTTGTGTTCTAAGTCAAACAAATGCCACAAACATAAATACCAACATGATGCATCACTATTTCATTTACTTGGTTATTAGTTGCTTTAATTAAATCTTTACTGTTGATATGCACCATGAAGGAGAGAATTCACATAGATCTTTATAATTAAAAGAACTAATGCATTCATCCTATATTTTGGGTATTACACATATCTAAATGAGGCGCATGATGCACATGTATGAATATAAGGAAAAAAGCACAAGACACTACAATGTCACACGGTAGTGAACTAAACACTAAGTTACAAGACACCACAAATAACCATACGCAAGCACTAGCTATCTATATGTCATCGGGCACACGAATCTAACACCAGTGGAAAATGACGAACACTACCATATACTTAACCAACGCAAACACAACATTACGAGTACAAGCATTTATCCCATTTGCTCTAGTCTTTCATTAGCTCTTCTATTATTATAACTAGTTAAGTACACATGCATTCACTACGACTTCTAAATGTCATATAAACAGACCTAGTCTAAATTGGAATAATCGTTCATTCGTGTTCCAACAACCATTTGCAATATCCTGCTGCATGCACATATCAACAAGAACACAACAGGAAGTGACAGTCTATCCCACATACAATTGTTGTACTACCCTAAGACGTTGGTTATTTAGTACTCCCTCCTTTCTTCTTTATTTATCGTGTTTTAGTTTAAAAATAAACTAGCAGCTGACAAATATTCGAGAACGGAGGTAGTAGTATTCATGTTTAACAACACAAGAAGTAGAGAGTAACAATATATCACCAACTTCGTTTCTTCGACCATATAACCGCACTTGCTAAACTAATGTCGATTGAAGCTTGAACTACTTAATAGACTTCAATCAAGTTAAATCGATAACCTAGCGAGACATGCACCAAAATCAGCTAACATAGTTGAAACAATTTCCATTTGAACCATTTCAGGTCTAAAATATTCAATACAAAATTATGTAATGTTAGTAAAAAACATAATATCATGCCATATACGCGCACACATGTATAATTGAGTGTATAGTGTAGTGGTAGAGTTGCATTATTGACTATGCTGATGATCCTTGATCTAACCTTCAAAGACACTTTATTGGAGTTTATGGAAATCATTAACTGAGGGGTGCGTCTTAACATGCCTGTGTCCAAGAATGGCACTAATAAAGGTTGCATGGCTTTGTTAGAGGATTAGCTGAGGTTGCCGCCTTAGTTAATGGATTAACAAATTTGCATTGGGTAGCCTGGCCAATGGCCATGGCTGAAAATAGTTTTTGATCGTCTCTAAAAAATCTTTATCTAGAAGATAAATTATTTATCGTTTATTGTTATTAGAAGGTCTAAAACTGACACAAAACTAATCATAATTTTACTGCCTACAGGAAGCCATATCTTGATCTTAATGTTTGTCATAGTATTTAGGTATTACATGTTTTCATTGACGTATCACATGTTTTCAGGGATCCGGAAGAGCATTTTGTGCTGGAGGTGATGTTGTTGCTTGTGTCCAGTCAATAAATAATGGTACATATACACTCTGCATCCAAAAAGAATGTAATTCTAGTATTTGGACAATTCGAACTTTTTAAAGTTTGATCGAGCTTATATGGAAAAATATCAATATTTATGTCTCTAGTTAGGTTTATTCTGAAAATATATTCTATACTCAATATATATATTCTTATTTAGCATCATAGATATTTTTCAATGCCTTATGTTACCTTAGTCAAAATCCATGTTACATATTATAAATAGGTCTATTATTGTGGTTCCACATATGTTCTGTTGGCTGTGTTATGTGCTTACTTCTTAAATTAGATGGATGGAAATGGGGCGATGATTTCTTCCGAGATCAATACTTTTTAAACTACATAATTGCAACATGTATCAAACCTCAGGTGACCTTCTTATAAATAATTCAATGCAATTATTTGTTTCTCTGCTCTTTGCCTCTAAATGCTAGATGATTTAATTGTAGATTTCTCTTCTTACTGGAATCGTCATGGGTGGAGGTGCTGGGGTTTCTTTGCATGGAAGATTTCGAGTTGCCACTGATAACACAGTATGTGCTATAGAAACCAAACTTACCTGACTTTTGTTATCCATTCAAGACGTGATTATGTCCTAATGAAGCTAGAGACCTTCATTTATAATGTTCCGCACAATATAAACATTCAGGCATAATATTCATAAGAAGAAATTGTCAACACTACCTTTCGCTACCTTTTCTGGGATTAGGTTTAAATTATGGTCAAACCTTTTTGTGTGCGCAATCGGTGCCAGTATAGTTCTTCAGCTCATTTGAATATAGAGAAACTCGCATTATTTTCATTGGAAACTCATTATATTTTGATATGCCAAAATCAGTGTTATCTTGGATGCTAAACGCTAGACGATTTAGAAAATAAAACTTGGCTGATAGGAAAAAGACCCCCCTCCCCGACCGAAAAAGGTCATGAAAGCTGCCCCCAGTGCAAAACAATGACTACACAATTTGAACAATTTGCACTATAGCAGTAAATATACATATAAAATTATATTTGTTTATGCAACCTTTTATTTATAGTAAAAACTCACAATTTTACAGTATTAAGAGTGTCTGGGCCGACACTCTCAAATTTACCGACACTCTTTCAATGTTTTCTTGTAGTGCAACCTTTTATGTATAGTTTAATGCATTAATATAGACTAGATTAGTGTCTGTGCGTTGTCATGATAGTAAAATTAATATGAAACATATATACAGAATGACAAATATTATTATAATATGTAAAATCCACGTGACAAAAATATCACCGTAACATTAATGTTATATTAACAATATAAATATATAACATTATTATAAATATGCCTCGAGGAACTCCACAAACGAGGGGCGCTCTACCATGAGCCCATGACCAACTCCGAATGATGACCTGCAAGTCGCGCCTCCAGACCTGTGGTGAAACACTGAGCTAGTCATTGTGTGGCATGATCTCCTTCAGAAGCTCACCTGCTTCATTCAGATTGTTTAATTGCCCCCACCTTAGCGCATCGCCTGTTGCTGCTCCTCTTGTTTTTCTTCTCTGCACCATTGTTGGTCATGGCAATACACCTGTTACCCCTTGTCCAAAAAAGGTTTGGCTGACAAACCCATAGTACAAAGCAGAACACATGCAAGATTTATTTAAAAAACAAAGGGAGGAGAAACAAGGATAGAAACGTCAGAAATATTATGACCATAATATGAACAAAAGTGAAACAATGGGCACACCAACTCATGCCTTCATCTTTCCATCATCTGAAAAAAGCCATCCTATTTTGAATGAAGAAGAATGATGGAAGCTTTTTCCCAAAATCTAATTGTGAACACATAATTTAATAGAATGAAAACATGCTAAAATCATCATGGCTATAATAGTAGCACCAAAGGTAAGAGTTAGACATGGAATTTTGATACGAAATATTAAAAAGAGAGCAATTGTACAGAATCTTGACTTTTTCAAGCAACTTCGAAAAATATGTAAGCAGACTGCTAGATTAATTGTTCTTAATTTTTTTAGAAAAGCAAAGGCAATAGATTTAGTCATCGAGAAAATAGAGACCATGTAGTCAATACTCATCCATCCGTAATTAGTAATTTATACAGAATGAAGAGCAACCAAGGAAGAAAAATAAGACTATTCAACAACATGCAACAAGTGGACTACGATGCTTGATTATAGGGTAGTAGGGAACCTAATTTGCTCAATCGATCGGCTAGGAAGAATATTGTTGAGTGCTATTGCTTCTGATGAGACCGAAGCCTAAGTGGTCTGGTATCTTTTTTTGGTGACAATGGAGTTCAAAGTAGCACCCAATAATTGTGTCAGTTGGATGAAAATGTAGTTCAAACTTCAAATCCTGACAGCAACCAATTCATAGCAGAGAACGACCAATCAAACTGACAACATTATTATGTTGAACTAGATGTATGAACCTATTGGTATGTTGCTGTTTTAAATATGTGTACAAGTAAATCTGTGCAAGCTACCTATTGGTAAGTTGATATTTTGCTGTCAAAACTAAAAAAACAACAATATGTGAATCTATGTTAAAATGATGTTGCCTATTACTGAACACATGTTGCTGTCAAAATTGAAAATGGCCACTTCATGCAAAACAGTTAGTTGGCTGAATGTTTTGCACTGAAGAATTGTTGACAGTAACCTATTTGTATGGCTGACAACAAGTTGTTCACGAAACAAGTAGTTAGTCAGTGACAGCAACATTTGTCCTTACAACATTGTTCACCAAACAAGCAGTTCACTAAATAACATTGTTGAGAAATCAACGGGGAACAACTTCGATCATGGTCGGCGTCGAAGAAAGGGAATCAATAATTTTTAAGAGGAGCTGGTCGGTTGCTGTTCACCACTTGGTAAGCCAAAAAAATAAGAGAATGAGACTCGGGAACGAATACATCTATAAACGGTACTCTAGGTTTGTAGACAAGGATGTAATGAATAAAGGTGGAACTACTCACTGCATGTGAAACTGCAACAGTCCGATGGGAAGACAGGAGGGCGTCGAAGATTGAAGAAGACGTGTTACCCTTACTTCTGCGTCAACTACGCCACCATGGTCGCCTTCGCCCTGGTGGCCTTGCTTCTGGCACACCCGTTCTCGCTCCTCATCCTCCTGGGCCTCCTCTCCATTGTTATGGAGAAACAATTAAAATTTATAATAGTGCAAAAACATTGCATATTATACAGTAAAGGCAAATTGTATCACCATCAGATGCCCATAGCCCACATTACAACAAGAAACTGATGGGGCATTTTTAGGGCTAGATAACCAAATTATAGCGGCCATCAAAACTATTTGTAGGCACATAACACCATGTTATCCTAACCTCTAAGTCCCAGATGCGAATGGTGGCATCCTCCCTGTCAGTGACGATGGTCCTATTTAGTGGCCCCCAAACAGCCCTGTTGATCCTTCCATTGATGCTGGTGATGGCGAATCCAGACTCCTCCATCTCCGCATACACACAGGATCAGATCTCAAGGTCAAGGGCGACATTGGAACAAAACAACAGAGGAGGCAGAAACAAAAACTTGCTGAGAAGGAAATGAGCCCGAACACAACTATGGCGGCGTCTTCGCATAGGGTTGCGTAGGATGAGTTGGACGCTGGTGCCAACGACGTGCCATGGGAGAAACGTGGAACTGTGGGCCCGTTACGTCAGCGACAGGAGGAGGGAAGAGTTGGGAGGAAATTGGGGAGACGGACGGACCTGGAGGAAGCTTCGAAAGAGGGTGATGGTGGCCTAGATGAAGGACATAGGCCCGATCGTGGCGCGCGGAGGTGTAGGCTTTGAGCGGGTAGCATGCGGCTTGGACGAGCGCGCGACAAATGGTGAGGGGGACCAGCACCGTCGGAGAAGCACCCAGCGACGTGCCCACCTCCTTGTACACGGTGGGCAGCAACACCTCGTCTACCTCTTCCATCACCGATGCCATGTTCACCAGCACCAGTGTCCACTGGCGAGACGGGCGGGACGCACGTATGTTTCAGTGGATGGTGGAGCGTCTATTGTATGCGGTGGTGACGGGGTGCATGGGATAAGAATGATGTAGATGTGGGCGGGCGGGCGGGGGAGGCGGGCCGGCCAGGCACGACGTGCGGCTAGGGAGGGCCCATGGGGCGCTTGGCTGGGCGAGGGGAGGGGGCGACTGGGCGAGTGGAGCCACTATTGGCTTAATATGTAGTAAAGATATAAAAGTTGATATAAACAGTAAACAATATACATAAAGTCATAAATATAGTCATGCATATAGACATCATATGAAAAACAGTAAAATGTGTGTTCCATCAACATGCCTAATTTCACCCTAAAAAAGTTCACCGCCCACCCAAACATTTGTGGTTTATCACCAAAATGACCGTTTAAACACATGTTTTCCGTTATACCTACTTAGCCACAATTTAAACCACTTTTTGGCTGGTTTGAAAACTCCATTTTCCCATGGGATTTTCATTTTTTTCCAATGGGAAATTAGTTCATTTTCCCTTGGGAAAATATGAATCCTTTAGTGCTAGTTTGAGAACACTGTTTTCCAAAGGAATTCCAATTTTCCCAAGGAAAAATGAACTAATTTCCCTTGGGAAAATGGAAATCCCTTGTAAAAATAGTGTTCCCAAACTAGCCCTTAGAAAAATATAGTTCCTAAACTAGACATTTAGACACCTTTAGGGCTAGTTTGGGAACCTCATTTTCTCAAGAGATTTTCATTTTCCCAAGGGAAATTAGTTCATTTTCCCATGGGAAAATAGAAATCCCTTAGAAAAATGGGGTTTCCAAACTAGCCCTTAGTGTTTAATTCAGTGACTAGGAAATAAACTACACGTCAACCCAGTGTTGAGCATTTGAACGCGTGTACGCTACCGTTTTAGACACGTTTAGGTGACAACTAACCAAAATCTAGATCATTTACATTTTAAATATTCATGCAGGTTTTTGCAATGCCAGAAACATTTCTTGGTCATTTTCCAGATGTTGGGGCCTCATATTTTCTGTCTCGGCTTCCTGGGTTCTATGGTTCTCTAATACCTCCTTTCTTTATTGAGTTGAAATACATGTGGCTATGTCTTTGCCTAGCATTTCATATTCCGATATTCTCTTAACATAGGGGAATTATGTATCCTCGTATTCTTCTTTATTTTCAATTTTATCGCATATGATTTTTAACTTTTGAAAGCCTGATTCCTGTGCAAATGAGTTATGTAATTATGTAACTTGTTGTGGAGATATATCCATATAAGGAAATAAAAATGACATAATTTCTTCTTTTCTAGTAGATTTGTTGGTTTCATCATGTTAATTATAGTACTTTGTAAGGTAGCCATCTAGGTGGTGGTAATGGCAGCATGGAATATCTTGTTAAAAACATTATCCTAACATTCTGTAGGAGAGTATGTTGCTCTTACCGGTGCCAGATTGGATGGTGCGGAAATGCTTGCATGTGGTCTGGCAACTCATTTTGTCCCTTCAAATGTATGTTCACTAGTAACTCAAATTTTAATTGAGCTATCAAATTTTATTCCACTTATGATGTTTGTTATTATATTTATGGTTATTATTGTTGAGAATGTTCTATGTATAAAAATCCTAGCTTTATTGTTATAGCTTTTGCACATAAGCTTTGAATTTTTGTTCGCTTGCATCATTAAGTTTATTGATGTGGTATATCCATGGAAATACTTTTGTTTCCTAGAGAATGCTATTGCTGGAAGAATCCCTTAAAAAGGTGAACACCTCCAATAGTTTTGTTGTGTGCAGTACTATCGATCAATTTTCTCAACAGCCGTCACTAAAACAAAAAAGTTCCTTGAATAGGTAAGCGTGATTCTGATTGACTTAATGAAATATGCCTTATTTACAATATCACTATTTTCCATTCTTTGGTGCACCTTAGGTTGGAAATCATCAACAAATGCTTTTCTAAAAGAACAGTTGAAGAAATCATATCCTCTCTTGTGAGTTTGTTAGAATAACTATAGGTTTGTAAGGTTTAACTTCCTATATTCTAAAAAGATAATAAATGTGTATTTGTTGTGTCAGGAGCAAGTGGCCTCAAATATGGCAGACGAATGGGCTGCTGAAACAATTCGGTATCTAAAAAGGGCTTCTCCTACTAGTTTGAAAATCACAATGAGATCGGTATTCCTTAAGAGACTAAACCCCATGATTGTTCTATTAATTTACGACCTTTGTTGCGTACAACGACATATATTTGTTTTCTAATATGGAATTTAGATGAGAGAAGGGAGGACACAAACCATTGGTGAATGCTTGCAACGGGAATATAGAATGGTTTGCCATGTCATACGTGGTGATTTCAGTCGAGATTTATTTGAAGTAATTGAATATGGACATCACCAACACTATGCTCTATACTTTCTTGTCATTGCACAACAATCTCTGTACCTAACATCCAACTCCCATTACAGGGATGCAGGGCTATACTAGTAGATAAAGATAAGAATCCAAAGGTTCAGTTAATTTCATATTTAGCACCTCACCATCAAAATTCTTTGCTTATGGCTTATTTTATTCGATATAACCATTGGATAATGGTGTCCTTTTTGGGAGGTTGCAGTGGATGCCTACAAGGTTGGAACAAGTGCATGATGAGGCAGTTGAAGAGTATTTCTCTAGGATTGATGATCCACGGTGGGAAGATTTGAACTTACCTGTCATATGTTCACATGGAAGAATTATGGATTCCAAGCTTTGATGGAAGTCTATGGTGAAGAGTATAATATAATGGAGGCTCAATTGTGGTTAGAATAACACAACATCGCTTGTTCGAAGAGTTTATGTAGATTGAATTTAGTGATAAAATAAAACTGAATACATGTGTATGTCAACTTATACAGCAAAAGCACTCGTTATTTAATTTATAGGGATAGACAACATTAGCAAGTTGTCTCATTTGGCTACTCGATCTGGCTTATTTAGCTCGTGAGCCACCATGACATGCTATCAATATCGATTAAATTGAAACCAGTAGTAATAGGTTAACTCTACTAGTTTTAGAACTACCAAATTAAACAATGTTTGTGAACCTCTTGAATAAGCACAAAAAATAGTCACCGCAACCAATTTAAGCCACTAATCGGTAGTGCTATGCACTACCTATTCCAAAAACAAGTATACTATAAAATGAAATTAAGAATGTCATTTTGTTCTATGACCTAATAGTAAAGCCCATTTCAGCCCACAGAACATTAATAACTAATTTTACCTGCCTCAGTCTCGACTATTAGATCAGATGGACAGTGGAGTTCACCATGGAGTGAATTAATATGGATGTAAACACTAACCCTCATGTGACTAGTCTGGACATCAAAATCTATCGTCCAGTGTTGTTACAAACAATCTGTCGTTTTTTTATGTCGTCCAGTGCAGTTACAAACATTGAGTCCTATGAGTATTTTTCAGTCGGAGAAGTATTTCAAATATTCGAGTTCAGGTAGTATTTGCAATAATAACTGTTGTATATGTGTGAGAACTATGTTGAACTTATGATAAATGTACAACTGTCAGTTTGTTGTATGTTAAATTGCTGATTGCAGAAAACTGGTTATTTTTGTATCTGTGTAGATGTTTCAGCCTGATACCGACCATAGTCATGATGATAAGGATCATGAGAAATTATTAGTGGCAGCATTGACTTTGGATATTTGGGGTAGCTCGTCAAGTAGGGTACCCAGAAGAAGCATGGTCGAAATAGGTATCCAATGGGTTGAGCGTACATTGGAGAATAGTGATGATTGCTATGACATGTTTCGCATGCGCCGCACTATGTTTTGTCGTTTGCATGATACGTTGGTGCATAATTATGGTCTGCAACCAAGTCGTGGAGCAAGTACAAAAGAACCGGTTGCAATTTTCTTGTGGGCATGCGGGGGTCCACAATCTTTTAGACAGATTAGGAACAAGTTTGGTCACTCGTTCAAAACAATTAGCCACAAATTTAGTGAAGTCCTTAACGCAATTTATATGATGTCTTCGGACGACATCAAGCCTAAGGACACACATTTCAATGAGATTCATCCTAGGCTGCGAGAGAGTAGATTTTGGCCACACTTCAAGGATTGCATAGGTGTAATAGATGGAAGCCACTTTCCCGCTTCTGTCTCGGACTCTGAGCAACCGAAGTATATTGGTCGACACGGTTATGCATCGCAAAATGTCATGGCCGTTTGTGACTTCGATATGAGGTTCACATTTGTCGTCACAGGTTGGCCTGGATCAGTGCATGATACTAGAGTATTACAGGATACTTTGATCACGTATCGAGATAGGTTCCCACATCCACCTGAAGGTAAAACTATATTTTAGTTTTGTACCATACGTTATTAATGTGTATCACATGTATTGAAGTACAAATTTATTTTGGTGCAGGTAAATACTACCTTGTAGATTCTGGTTATCCCAACAGGAAGGGATACCTTGCACCATATAAGGGTCATAGGTACTATACTTCTGAATGGCAAAATGTGAGGCGACCAGTAGGTAGCAAAGAAGTGTTCAACTTTGCACACTCTTCCCTCTGTAATGTTATAGAGCGATCGTTTGGGGTCGTCAAAATGAAGTGGAGAATCCTGCTAAATCTACCTTCATTTTTCGCTTAGGAAACAATCGAAGATTATTATTGCTTGTATGGCACTGCATAACTTCATTCGAGACAATGCTATACACGATCGAGACTTTGACCAATTTGTACCTACTAACCTTGTTAATGATGTACACTTAGGTGAGAGTAGAAGTAGCACATCTGATGAGTTAGACATGAGTGCATTTCGAGATGCAATAGCTACTGCCTTAGTGTCGTAGGTTATTTATTCAGAATTGTAGCGATAGTTAAGTTGTAAAGAAGTCTCATTTTGCTAATGTAATTCACTAGTTGGCTCGGTGTATTTATCAGTTTCCATTTTTCAATCAGAATCTACAATCTCTCGTAAATGTCGTAAATTAAGGGGGTGTTTGAATGCACTAGAGCTAATAGTTAGTTAGCTAAAAATTTGCTAGTGCAATTTTAGCCACTAACTATTAGCTCTAGTGCATTCAAACACCCGCTAAGCGACTTTCCACTGACGGTTCAGTTAAGTGAACCGCCAGTGTATATATATTTCCACTGGCGGGTTACTTAATACAGCAGCCAGTGGAAATACATTCTTTCCACTGACGGTTCAATTAAGAGAACCGCCAGTATATATTATATTTCCACTAGCGGTGTACTTAATACAGCCGCTAGTGGAAATTGATCCTTTCCACATACGGTTTTAAGTGAACCGCCAGTGTATATATATTTACATTGGCGGTTCGTTAAGGCGGGCCCACATGTTTTTTTCACTGGCGTACTGTAACTGAAACCGCCAGTATAAATTTCTGCGTGCCGCCACGTTAGAGCTCTTTTCTACTAGTGGATGCACCCAATAAGAAAGCACAGCCCGACACAACACTAGGCATGGATCGGTTATGAGCCGTGCCAAACAGACCCACGACCCAGCCTTGACTCAATCCGACTTCGACCCGACCTGACGTTTGACACTACAGGAATCCGGCTCTTTGCCGAGTAGCTAGCTCTTTGCCGAGTGAGCAGGTTCGATCACCTACTCCTTTTACTATGCAAGCAAGCCAGCATCAGACCTAATATTCTGGAATGTAATTCTATTTTATATTTGCCATAAAAATAAAAATGAGTGTCGCCGAGGAGTAGCCTGACCGACCCTGCAGCGCCTGTTATTTGTCAGCTGTACTGTTATTATATCCAGCGGCATGTCACAACGTCCATGCCTTGCATGTGATCATGCATGTGCAGTCACAACGTCCATGCCTTGCATTGAATGATTGAATGCTTCGCTCCTCCTTATCCGTGAACACAAGAAATAATCTGCCCCAAAAATGGCGGAGCTATCGGCGATCATGGAAAACACTTCAGGTCAGATTCAAATCATGAAAGAAGAAATGAAGCTCAACGAGCATCCAAGCCAATACGACCAAAAGCATCAAAATAAAGCCCCATGTGTCCTGCGTGTGCGTGCTTGCCTTGGGTCTGCACAATGTTTGAAAAGATATGCGCGAGCGCGAGGCCTTATTACTGCCTAATAAAGTAGGCCATTCTACTGTAATAATGAAATATTCTTCTTTTTGAAGTTGCTGAATCGATAAACACTAGTAGACAAAAGGGTGGCCCTGTTTTCTTCCAATATTTCATAATCTAGCTTATATGGATTATATAAACACCTAATCACCTGTTTATGGATTATCACAATCTAAGTATCTAAAATATATAATCCACATAATAATCTGTGTTGTTTGTTTATTCCTTAACATATTTAAGCTAGATTATATAACCTAGGTTATCGATCGACCTTCTTCGGTGATGGATCACGCAATTAATCAGGACTGAAGTGGACGTTAAGAGGCATCTAGTGGGTGCCTCGGATGCTTGGAGCGAACACTTTTAGTTTTGGTCGATGCATATTATCAACTAAGAAAAAAATTCTTTTCCATTCATTTTTTTTCATTTCTACACCAACCGGAACAAAAGATCTATTTTCTTTTTACTATTTCCTTTCCTTTTAATGATATATTTTCCATTTAATTCTTTCTTAAAATGGTTCTTTGTTACGTACTTTATTTTACAACGGTACATCCATATATATAATTTTATCTTCAACCATATATATACACATAAAATATAGGGACATTTGCACAGTTGTCCCTGTTCACGACTCTAACTCCATTTTTATCCATGTTTTTTAACTTTGTGTGGTTGCCCTGTCTTTTTTTTTTTTGAAACGATGCCCCAACTTGCCCCTATTATTCCGTTATAAGCACATAACAGTGTCAAGTCACACATAACTTTGTACCAATGTCCCTCTTATTATAAACTGTTTGCAAATTTACCCCCACTTTGATATAAAAGTTTATAGTATAAGTATGACATAAATCCAACATAAATTTGGAAATCAATTATTTCATATTCAAAATTTCAAAAGTTTAATTTAATCATAGTAAGATGTTTACAATAAAGTATAGTTCAATAACTACTAAATATTTCTTTATTTTGAAAAAGCATTATTTATAAGGTTTAATATATTAAATTCAAAGCTAAGGTAGCAGTGATACACTACCGTGAAATCAACATCATCGTGAAATCATTATAACTTCTCATTTTGACTAGATGGAAATTAGATGCCATAGTTAGAAATAGTTTTTAAGTTGCTTAATGTATCTTCTCCTCTAAGACATCTCAGTTCCTATATATGTAATAATGTAACATTGTATGTGGACACGCAAAAGCCGCAAATCTGCTTTATTTGCTAAAACAAAAAGTGAGTGCCCATATGCATGCACACACTATTTAATTTATTGAAGAATCAGATTCATTATCTTGACATGTGGTATGGTGTCGTGCAACATGAGTCTTATGTGATGAGGCACTTTTTTGCCGTTAAGGGTATATGCTCCCACCCCATGTATCGTTGGATGTTATCTCTCTCCTACAGTGAACACATTCACATGCACATTCAACGGAGCATGGGGTGAGAGCACATGCCCTTAGGGACAAATTTAACTCTTTTCTCTTATGTCATCAAGAGATGATGAGGCTTTGGTTTAGTGTTCATGGTGTGTGAATGTGGTGTGTAGCATGCCCTTCTCTCATAATGTTTAGGTATGGAGGATTGAGATAGTCAACAACAAAGGAGATGGTCAAGTGAGTTTATGTTGATAGACTGAGAGCGGTGAATGATAAACGTAAAGGCTTAGACTAAAGGAATTAGTACCGGAGGATGGAGCATTGGTGGCTGACACTTAGGGGCATTGATGAGCAAGTGTACATGTGGAGACTATGTAAAAAGCCTTGACTAGTCAAGACAATGGTTCACCAAGTGAAACAGGGGCATGAGGGCTTGGTGATCAGATGGTCGAGGATAAACGATAACACGTGTCGAGATCATGGAGGAGGTATGGCAGGTGCGATTCTCGAGCTAGGTTTGGCAGTTTCAACATCAAAATCATGTGCAAACCGTTTGGTAGTTTTGGACTTCAACACTCGAGGAGGAGTTTGGGGCAACATGTGGCATCATCTGAGAGCTTTCGTTGAGATGAATCTTTCTGATAAAGGTATATTGTGGTGGTCGGATACACATATCTCAATTTGGACCATCATGGCCCTATAGGGTTAAGTGCTTTAGGGAAATCTCCCATAAAGCAGGGTGGGCTTATGATATGTAATGCGGCTTTATAAGTAACAGGAGGGTTGCGCCAAGCTTGCCAAGTGTGTCAGTTTCTAGGTCTTCATTCCATAATTTAGTGCAATTTTTATTTTGTTTCAAGATATGTGTTTTGAAACATACGACCATCAGTTGGACGGTGTGATTCTAAGTCGGGCTTTTAACCACTTTGGACTTTTGAGGTCTCGGAGATTGAAACGAGGGTAAAGTTGAGATCTCGAACAAAAAGTTATTGGTTTCCATCTATGTAATTAGGCTTGATAAATCTGTCTCATCGTTTATATAATTAGTTTTATACTTCTATTATATTTAATATTTATAGTGGACATTCAAACATTCGATGTGACGTGAACTAAATTTTAGTCTCTGTAACCAAACACTAAACAATCAACCATATCAGACCTAATATTCTGCAATGTAATTCTATTTTATTATTCATCCCGACCGACCCTTCAGAGCGCCTGTTTGTCAGCTGTATTATTCTACCCAGTGGCATGTGCAGTCACATCGTCCATTACGACCTAAAGCATCAAAATAAAGCCCCATGTGTCCCGCACAATGTTTGAAAAGAAATGCGCGGTCATATAGACTATATATGCCCCATTGATCAGGAGTGAAGTGGACGCCAACAGCTTAACATCCCCATTTTCTATTCAAACCCCACACACATTCTATAGTACAAAATATTATTTTGTATGGCCATATAGATGATATATGGTCATAGCCTAAGAGGCATCTAGCTAGTGTGTAACTCAGGGCAAGCACTTTCAGTTTTGGTTGCTATGCATGCATATTATCAATTAGGGATTTTTTTTTCTTTTCCTTTTTATAATTTATTTTCCATTCATTTTTTCATTTCGAATTATTTTTAACACCAACCGGAAAAAAGATCTCTTTTTTTACTATTTCCTTTTCTTTTAATGATTTATTTTCATTTAAATCTTTTCTTCTTTGAAATGGGTTTTTCATACATACTTCACTGTCGGAATCCGGCTTTTTGCCGAGTGCTCGCCGCTTTGCCGAGTGTTTTTTGGCAGGCACTCGGCAAAGAAGTCTTTGCCGAGTGCCGCACTCGGCAAAGTCCTGCTCTCGGTAACCACGGCGGTTTTTCTTTGCCGAGTACCGAGTGACACTCGGTCGAGTGCCCGATAAAAAGTACTCGACAAAGAAGTCGTTGCCGATGTACTGTTCGCCGAGCTCTCTTTGCCAAGTGTCACACTCGGCAAAAACTTTGCCGAGTGTTTTTCAGGCTTTGCCGAGTACTTAAGGCACTCGGCAAAGCGCCCGATTCCGGTAGTGCTTAATGTTACTATTGTACATGCATATAGTCAATTTTATGTCCAAGCATATATATACATATATACACACATAAAATATATGAAACTATATATAAATTATATACATCTGTTTCAAAATATGAATCAAACCAATTAACAAAAGCTTGTATATTACAATGAGATCGTTCCCATTCATCAATCTTTTCATCTACCGTAGTAGGACGTAAATGTCCATCATGGAAGTATTCTCCTCCTATATATGTATATGACCATGTCCAGAAGAAATCAAACCAACTGCTCGTAAATTACCTTGAGTTGTTCCATTGGTAGGAGATGATCCTTATATATATATATATATATATATATATATATATATATATATATATATATATATATATATATATATATATATATATATATAATTTACTACGTTTTTTATATATCATATATAAATAGATATTGAGATATTTATTCAAATATAATTAGTATTTATTTCAAAACACTAATGTACGTGTAGTCTGGTGATTAGTCCCAAATTTATGGAGCAGGGGACATGGGTTCGAGTGCTTGCTCTGTATTATTTTTTGATATAATTATTGTTTATTTCTAAACATTAAAGTATGTGTGGTCTGGTGTTAGCAGCGTGAGCGGGTCGAGAGCCGAGAGCGTTGTGCGGGCGTGGGGTCCTGTCACACCCGGATTTAAGGGATAGAGCCGGGTGCGTCTTATATGTGCACCAAAGAAGAACATCACATATAATGACAAAGTGTATGGAGATAAATGTCACAAATATCATAAATGTCATTATTACATAGTGGAAGTCTTACAAAAACAAATGATAATAAATAAGCGAACTAAGTATTATTTCTTGGCGCCACAAAGCTGATTGGGAGACACCACCTAGATGAGTTTGTACTCTTCATTGTAATGCTCCTCCTAGACCACCTGTTCTTCTTCTGTGGGGGTTTATATATCGCAAGGGTGAGCTCACAAAAGATCATAGCTCAACAAGTTGTGGGGAATAATGTGCATGAACTCACCAAAGGTGGAAGTTCATGTGATGTGTAAGGCTGACCAATAAATAAGGGTTAAAGCTGAGCATTGCTTTTAATAAGTTGGTCAAGTTTTATTAGCAGATACTAAATGTAAGTAGATACCAAACCAGAGTGATAATAGATCAAAATTAATAATAAATCTCAATGCGATGCAAATGACAAATTGAATTTAATTCCATAAATTAATCATGCAAGAGTCTTGAGTTGCTCATGACCGCGAGCACGGCTAGTATATCAGTTTTACACTCTGCAGAGGTTGTACCCTGTACCCACAAGTCGTGTATCCCATGTAACCTGGGTTAGCTTGATCCTTAGACACTACTAAGGTGAATGGCTAGGGAATTATAGTGAACAAACCAGCCTTGGGAATTTTGGAGCAGGACGCACTGGACCGTCCGGTGGCGCACCGGAAAGTCTAACATGGGTTCAACGGTCACCTACTAGGGTACTATCTACGGTCAGGTGGCGCACCGGCAGGGACTATTCACGGTCCAGTGCACCACTTCTCAGACCACTTTTTGTGCAGATTTTTCCAATGGCTATATTGGGCTTTTGGGGCTATAAATACACCCCCATTCTGCACTTTGAAGACACAAGAGTTGTGTATTCACTCATATAAACTTGGGCAACACTTTCAAACACATCAAAGCCTCACAAGTGCCACAAAATAAAAGATCAAGCAAATAGAGCTAGTCGTGTGCATTGAGCGATAGTGTGCCTTGTGAGAATCGTTTGTGCTACCTCTTGTGATCATTTGAGCATGGAGTTTTTGACTCCCATTCATTGTAAAGCTAGCAAGACCCCTTATCTTTGTAGTTGGCCTTATGGAGACTTTGGTCTTTTGTTGACAAATAAGGAACACTCATTGATCTTGATGATAGTTGGAGAGAGGGAAAGGGTTGAAAAAGACCCGTCCTTTATGGACTCCTCAACAGGGAATTAGGTTCTTGGTGAACCGAGCCTCAGTAAAAGAAATCACTTGTATCTCTTGTGCTTATGGCTTGTGACTTGTTTGCCTTCTCCTTCTCTAAGTTCTCTTGCGATATTCTTTGTTGATATTACTTCATGTTCAATTCTCATATATAGAAGCAACTCCTTGCAAAATAAAGAACTTGTATTGTTTACCTTCTTGACTAAGACTTATTGCTTTATTCATCATAGATATTAGTTGTATTGCTTTGAGTTTATTCCGCATTATTTGAAAGCAACACATTTTGCAAGAATAGGACTTAGTTCTATGCTCTAATTATTGTTTATCTTGTTCTAACCAATAATTAGGGGATCAAGTGTTTTTTAAAGTTGAAAATTTTAGGTTTTGCCTATTCACCCCCCTCTAGGCGACTATCAATGTTTACATCCCTCAACAGGTTGTTGCCAACATCAAAACGGTAATCATGTTGACAGTATTATGGTTTTGTCTACAATTCGAACGCAGGTGGAAAATGAACATATTAATGTAAAAATGATGAGATTTTATATATTAACTGTTGTTTAGAGCATGCATATGTTTTTTTGTCTCCATTGGTGTAGCAACGCCTACATCGTCAGGACAACTCTCAAATGGTCGACACATTTGTTGATGCCTTTCATTTATTTCTTCGACCTAGGTGCCTGTCAACTCCGTATTCAGCTACGAAGTTGGCATCAGTAGGTCCGGAGTGATTTGGGTACCAAACTGTATGCATGGTTCTATGAGAAAAAAAGTTTAACCATTTAACTAAAACATATATACTGATTATATGGAGAAAAATTTAACATTAGAACACAAATAGACAGTTAACAACTATGAAGTGTGTGAAATGTGCTAGCAAGATAATGATGCATGATAACTTACAAAAAACATATGGACAATGAGACAACACAACTGATGAACTGATCTACATAATAAAAAAAGATGGAATGTGGGTGACTCACCGGCTGGGGCATGATGAGCAACAGCTGAGGATTTTGTTGCTTGAGGCACTTCTATATCCTTGTCTGTGTTGTCTGCCTCGGCGCGAAGGATCTCATCAATCAGCTCAACGAACGTGTTTGCTAGTTCATACTGCTTGTTAACCATTTTGATAAGAGTTTTTTTATGGTGGAACATGCCTTTCCAGCCTATGTAACTTATCGAGTAAATTTGAGCTCAAATGGTGTATGAATCAAAAAAAAAACCTCCACTATTATTCCCAATTTTTTTAAAAAAACATAAAATCCTCTATTTATAAACCATGAAAGGATCTATAATAGCAATGAAAAATAAGAGGATGAAGCTGCTAACCTATAGAACCCTAGAATGAATGGAGAAATCAACTCTTCACAAATAGTCTAGGCAAAAATTGGCATGATCTCCTCCACCCGAGAGCAAGAACGGAAGGCTTCAAATGACTGGATAGCTCAGGATAGGAGATGAAGAATGTGGATATATGGCAGTGGTACTTTTAGTCCCAGTTGGTTGCTAAGACCTAGTAGAATAATGGTGGTCCCTAGCCACCAACCAAAACTTATCTGTGTTTATAGTCAACGCCGCTGAAACCAAAAACCAACTAGTGGAATATGCTCATAAGCTCGTGTTTTTTAAATGCGCACACTGCATCAATCACGAACCCTTTCACGCATTCCCGGGTCGGTTCTAATAATCACAAAAGGGGAATTCATGGGTGGTCTCGAAACTTTCTCCCAAGAGTTGCAGCCTGCAGGGGGGGACGACATCATCTTTCTCAGCTAGCTGGGTCGCTAACTGTATACATACATGCAGACGACGGTACGACATCAATCACGAACACCTGCCTCCACATCGCGGCTCTCTGCGGCCACCAGAACTTCTGCAGCGAGGTCCTGGCGCAGGAGTCGCGTCTCCATCGTCCCGGCCCGTCGTCTCTGCTCTCCACCACCAACGACGACGGCGAGACGCCGCTGCTCGTCGCCGTGAAGAGCGGCCGTGTCTCTCTGGCCCTTCATCTGCTCGACCAGCACTACTCGAGGCATAATCTGCTGGTGGAGCATCTTCTTAAGCAAGACACTGGCAAATGCAACGTTCTGCACCACGCGATCCGCAACGGCTACGTGGACCTGGCGCTGGAACTGATCCACCGGCAGCCGGCGCTCTCGGAGTCCTGCAACGCGCGCGACGAGTCACCCATGTTCATCGCGGTTCTCAAAGGTTTCAGGAGCATCTACATGGAGCTGCTGCGCAACGAGAGGTCGGAATACGGCGGGGCCAGGGGATACAACGCTCTGCACGCTGCTGTCAAGTATGGAAACCAAGGTACCTAATGCATGCCCCAGCCCTGCTGCTTTCTTTCAGATCCTTAATTTGCTGTTTCAGATTTCGTTGAACAGCTTGTGGAGCAGCATCCCGAGAAGGCCAAAGAGCTGGCGAGACAAGCGGACACTCAGCACGACACTCCAGTGCAGCTCGCCGCGCATTTCAACAGGGATACGATTCTAACGCTGATGCTGAGAGGTGATCGGTCCTTGGGGTATCGGGTGCACACGGAACACTCCACGCCTCTTCTCTACATCGCCGCAAACCGAGGCCACGTAGCTTTTGCTCGAGCGCTTCTGGAGCACTGTCCAGATGCGCCCTACAAGAACGACCGGAGCAGGACATGTCTCCACGAAGCTGTAGAACAGGACCGGACGGAGTTCGTCAGGTTCATCCTCGACGACAACTCCAAGCTTCGGAAACTCGTCAACATGGTAGATGACGTCGGTGACACTGCTCTGCATCTCGCGGTTCAGAAGAGCAATCCGAGGATGGTCCGTGCTTTGCTGCGTCACCCTGACATCGACCTCACTGTCATCAACAACAGGGTTAACACGGCGATCTGGAACATGTACAATGATGGGGACGAAGTCAAGACTATAAACTGGGTATGTGTTTTATGCATATTAATTCCTGCTTCAAACCGGATCGATGTAACAGCTGTGCTGTGCTGTGCCTCCGATCCCTTTGATTTGATTTCATTTGATTGAATAATCCATCATGCATGCAGAACAAAATCTACTTGCTCATACGGAACGCAGATCGTAGAGCTAAAAATGACATCTACAATTTCCGAGAGGAGATCAGGAACAAAGTCAACTATGCAACAAGAAAAGATGCCAAGTCTCTGATTCAAACATATACGACCAACACGTCCTTAGTGGCTATCCTCTTAGCGACAATTACCTTCGCTGCAGCTTTCACATTGCCAGGAGGGTACAGCAGTGATGCTGGAAGCGAGGGGCTCCCCATCATGGCTAGGAAGGTCGCCTTCCAAGCGTTCTTGATCTTCGACACGTCGGCGATGTGCGCCTCCCTCGCCGTCGCCTTCATATGCGTCATAGTGAGGTGGATGGACTTTGAGTTCTTGCTGCACTACAGGTCCGTCACGACGAAGTTCATGTGGTTCGCATACATGGCAACCACCCTAGCGTTTGCGACTGGTTTGTACACAGTCCTGGAAGATCGTCTTCCTTGGCTGGCCATTGCGATCTGCGTCCTGTCTGTGTTGCTGCCCATCCTTACGATGATGGTCGGTGGATGGCCCATATTGAAGCTCAGAATTCAATACGGTAATTCTGATTTCCTTGACATGGTCTAGACCTCAGGGACATCTATAGCCGCTCATCTGTATTCGAGATATATTGTTTTACACTGTCATGTAACAGAAATGCATTGACACAGATTCTATATTACCCTTGACATTTCACTATAGTCGTTCATCTTTAT
Organism: Zea mays; assembly: GCF_902167145.1. Taxonomy (NCBI): domain Eukaryota; kingdom Viridiplantae; phylum Streptophyta; class Magnoliopsida; order Poales; family Poaceae; genus Zea; species Zea mays. The sequence goes on along the minus strand of NC_050097.1, from coordinate 237,576,125 downwards.
TCGATGTATTGTTTTATCCTGGTATGTAACAAAAAATCATTGACAAATTCTATGTTACCCTTGACATTTCACTATAGTTGCTCATCCATATTCGAGATATAGTTTTACCCTGTCATCGACATTTCACTATAGTTGCTCATCCATATTCGAGATATACTTTTACCCTGTCATCTAACATAAATTCATTGACATATTCTATGTTACTCTTAACATTGCACTATAGCCGCTCATCCACATTCAGAGATATTGTTTCACCATGACATGTAACAGAAAAACATTGATAGATTCAATGTTACCCTTGACATTTCACAATAGCCGCTCATCCTTATTCGAAATATTGTTTTACCCTGTCATGTAACAGAAATGCATTGACAGATTCTATCTTACCCTTGACATTTCACTATAGCCGCTCATCCTTATTCGAGATATTGTTTTACCCTGTCATGTAACAGAAATGCATTGACAGATTCTATGTTACCCTTGACATATCACTATAGCTGCTCATCTATATTCGAGATATTGTTTTACCCTGTCATCTAACAGAAATTCATTAACATAATCTATTACTCTTGACACTTCACTATAGCCGCTCATCCACATTCAAAATATTGTTTTACCCTATCATGTAATAGAAATGCATTGACAAATTCCATGTTACCTTTAACATTTCATTATAGTTGTTTATCCATATTCGAGATATTGTTTTACCCTGTCATGTAAACAGAAATTCATTAGCAGATTCAATGTTTACCCTTGACATTTCACTATATCTGCTCATCCTTATTCAAGATATTATTTTACCCTCTCATGTAACAGAAATGCATTGACATATTCTATGTTACCTTTGACATATCACTATAGCCGCTCATCCATATTCGAGATATTGTTTTACCTTGTCATCTAACAGAAATTCATTAACATAATCTATGTTACTCTTGACACTTCACCATAGCCGCTTATCCACATTCAACATATTGTTTTACCCTATCATGTAATAGAAAAGCATTGACAAATTCCATGTTACCTTTAACATTTCACTATTGTCGCTTATCCATATTCGAGATATTGTTTTACCTTGTCATGTAAACAGAAATTCATTAACAGATTCAATGTTTACCCTTGACATTTCACTATATCTGCTCATCTTTATTCAAGATATTATTTTACCATCTCATGTAACAGAAATGCATTAACAGATTCTATGTTACTCTTGACATATCACTATAGCCGCTCATCCATATTCGGGATATTGTTTTACCTTGTCATCTAACAGAAATTCATTAACATAATCTATTACTCTTGACACTTCACTATAGCCGCTCATCCACATTTAAAATATTGTTTTACCCTATCATGTAATAGAAATGCATTGACAAATTCCATGTTACCTTTAATATTTCATTATAGTCGTTTATCCATATTCGAGATATTGTTTTACACTGTCATGTAAACAGAAATTCATTAGTAGATTCAATGTTTACCCTTGAAATTTCACTATATCTTCTCATCTTTATTCAAGATATTATTTTACCCTCTCATGTAACATAAATGCATTGACAAATTATATGTTACTGTTATGACCAATAGCCTAGCAGGCCTAATACAGCGCTAGAGCAAAAGATCGACACCATGACGAAGGCCCTTGTCGATCTCACCACCGCCATCACTCAGATGATCAGTAGGGCGCCAACACCACTGCCGCCCCCAGCATCCACCAGCCCTACTTCCATCCCATATGGCATGCCAGGTTATGGCGGGATACCTCCCTTGTCAAACCCTGTCGCGCCACCCATACCATCACCGCCGATCACCACCACACCCGCTCCACTCCCATCCACCTCAACCAATCTTCCACCGCCAACCTCAGCCTTGTTGCTGCCCACATCTACCATGCCCATACCCATCCATCAGATAGCCTTCCCACACTCCCCATCACCAATCTCAGGCTTTTCCGAACCCCACCATACCGCTTACCCACCACAACAAAACCATCCCAACCAGCACCACCACAACCCTCCCTTTCGCACATTCGACGGCAAAGAGGGTCATGTTGGTTGGTTATCCCGTGGTGAGAGCTTCTTCTACAATCAAGGGACGCCGGAGGTGGATAAAGTCTGGATGGCCACATACTATCTCACGGGCGCTGCACAGCTGTGGTCCGTCATGCTACGGCGCGACGAGCCCACACTACACTGGCCACGCTTCAAGACGTTGTGCCAGCAGTGTTTTGGGCCTCCTCTGCGCACGAACACGTTGGGCGAGGTGGCACGCCTGTCGTTCCGCTCCACGATTGAGGACTACCAGGATCGATTCCTAGCTCTCTTGTGCCACACGGAGCCCATGCCACTACCGCACCAACAGGCCCAGCTATTCACCGTGAGACTACCATGCATCTCCAGGTGGACGTCGAACTGTGCGTGCCCGGTGACCTGCAACAGGTCGTGGCCCTCACCTGAGCATACGAGTGCCGCCAGCAAGGCTCGGACGGGCGCGTGCCTCCGCTCTCTACGCGTATACTGGCTATGCCATCCTCGACGTCAGCATCGTCGGCTGGGCCAGCGGCTGCTGCCTCCGCCCTGGCAGCACCGACGTTCAAGCGCCTTACCCCAGCGGAAATGACGGAGCGACGCCGCTAGGGGCTATGCTACAGCTGTGATGAGCCGTTTGTACGAGTCATCACTGCCAACGCCTCTTCTACCTTGAGGTGACCGTCGATGACAACGGGGTGGCTGCGGCGGAAGACCCCCACCCCCGTAATCCTGCCTTCCAGCTCGAGGGCGAGCTGTTTTTGAAGGCCGAGAGAGATGTTATGACCGATAGCCTAGCAGCCCTAATAAAATCAGTTAGTTTGTTTAGATGGATAAGTATCAGTTAGTTTGTTTAGATGGATAGGGATAAGGAGTTGGAGTTTGTTTAGATAGATAAGGATTTGCTTTGTTAAGATATTAGATAAGGACGGCTGCTATCTCAGCCCTATAAATGTACCCCTCCAATCAATGAAAGATTAAGCAAGCTTCCCCCTTTATTGGTGTCTACTGTTCACCGCAGGTACTGTTCATCCTGTGAACAGTACCGCGCCCCTTCCAGCGAGCAACCCTAGATCTAGGACGACGGCGTCCAAACGTCGTAGTCCTGATCCTCCTCCTCCTCCTCATCACACATAGCACCTCAGAAGCCACAGCTCCAACAGTTACCCTTGACATATCACTATAACCGCTCATCCATATTCGAGATATTGTTTTACCCTGTCATCTAACATAAATTCATTAACATAATCTATTACTCTTGACACTTCACTATAGCCGCTCATCCACATTCAAAATATTGTTTTACCCTATCATGTAATAGAATTATATAAATGCATTGACAAATTCCATGTTACCTTTAACATTTCATTATAGTCGTTTATCCATATTCGAGATATTGTTTTACCCTGTCATGTAAATAGAAATTCATTAGCAGATTCAATGTTTACCCTTGACATTTCACTATATCTTCTCATCTTTATTCAAGATATTATTTTATCCTCTCATGTAACAGAAATGCATTGATAGATTCTATGTTACCCTTGACATATCACTATAGCCGCTCATCCATATTCGAGATATTGTTTTACCCTGTCATCTAACATAAATTCATCAACATAATCTATGTTACTCTTGACACTTCACTATAGCCGCTCATCCACATTCAAAATATTGTTTTACCCTATCATGTAATAGAAATGCATTGACAAATTCCATGTTACCTTTATCATTTCATTATAGTGGCTTATTCATATTCGAGATATTGTTTTACCCTGTCATGTAAACAGAAATTTATTAACAGATTCAATGTTTACCCTTGACATTTCACTATATCTACTCATCCTTATTCAAGATATTATTTTACCCTCTCATGTAACAGAAATGCATTGACAGATTCTATGTTATCATTGACATCTCACAACTCATCATTATTAGAGATATTGTTTACCTTGTCATGTAACATAAATTCATTAACAGATTCTCACTACTACAAAACATAGATATTATAACACTCTCTGGTATCACATATATCATTGTGTTATAATAAGTTTTCGTAGGAACACAAAACTATGTGTTACCGAAGAACATCGTACCATATACATATGAGTTTGTTTAGTAAAATTGTTTTATAGATAACAATTATAGTAACACAAAATTAAATGTTACACATAAAATGTTACGGATAGTGGTATTTGTATGTAACATATAAAATAGTGTTACGAATAAAATGTTTTGAAGAAGCATGTGTGTGTATATATAGTATCGAGGTAATGGAAGCTCTGGGCTTCGATTAGTAAGGGAAGCCCCAGCCAGGACGCGGATAGGCCACCACCCGCGTGATTGCGTCAATATTTATGCTGGTATAACCGAGTTACAGAATTTGTATATACCATGCAACGAATCTAGGAAGACAGTTCACTTATGCATGTGTCAGCAATTATACCAGGATAAACAGATTGAATAATGTGCATAAACCATGCAAAAATAATCTGCTGACGCGCAAATCACGTGGAACAACTTTACAAGTTTGTTCAGTGTTTACGACTGCATAAGAACATGAAACGTAACATCATAAATCATGCAATATCGAGACGTCAGACCATTTCTGCTATTGTATATATGTGACCGGTGTATGCGTAGATTTGGGTTGGTTTGAGATTAGGAAAGTAGTGTTGTAAAATCATGATAAATGTGGGATAATTACCTCTTTATTCTCAACGTTGCGTAAAAGGTGCGTAAGATTTGTGGTAGTTGTCGTATATCTTGCTTTGTCCGTTTTAGTGTAAAACTGATACAAAAGAAGCGTAAAATTGTGTATAATTTAGCATAAACTGTAGTTGACTTTATAATGGGTAAGAGGTCTACTGTTCAGGGCATAAAAGTCACACACAATTTGAAATAACTGTTGTGTATCTCGCTTCACACAAGGTTGTCGTAAAACGCATAAAAAATATTGTAAATTGACGTAAAATGCATCAAGAAGTATTTTGAGGTAATTGTAGCATAGAACACAACTAGATGTGTCGTAACTTTCGTTGGAGTATTTTGTGTAAATATCATCATTCTATACAACCTTAATAGCAATCTTGTAGAACAGATGACAGAGTTGCATAACGTTCTGGAATGGAAGATTTTGTGTCACTATCAAAATTAAACCTCAATAGTTTCATCCATCACTATTGGTACACCTCCAGCATTTGAGATGATGTCTAATGGGAATTATGGCTCTTCTTCCGCCTTTTCTTCTGGCTTAGCTGTAATCTGGGAAAAAACAAAATCTCTTATACAAGAGAAGCCTTGATCTGGTGACTAATTAAGCATGCGGTCAATGTAGCTTGGACACTAGTAAACTAGACAAAAATAAAAATATTTGTGACACAAGAATCAGTTGACTATTGCAAATTCACATAAAACTGGTCCAAGGTGGACAGAAGCTACCAATATTTTTGTTTTAGGACAATATAGTGCCCACTGTATGTGTTAATGCATCTCATCTATGGGGACGCTTGTCCGCCGCGGTCGTGCTGGCTTCGCCGCGCTCGCTCGTGTCGCGCAACCGCCACCACTGAAACCCTAGTCTCAGCCATCGCGGAAGGCCAGGTAGAGCGGTTGGTTTTATACGATGATATATGAGCGTAAACCTGTGTATAACTAAGCGTAAACATTATAGTGGGTGAACCGGATGGTATGCCTGGTCAATCAGGCGGCTGGTCGGGGCTTCCTGTAGTTAAACAGGGCCCAGGGCTCTAAATACGTATTATATATATATATATATATATATATATATATATATATATATATATATATATATATATATATATATATATATATATATATATATATACTACTTATTAAGGCTCTAAAGGTAGCCTGTCTTTTCTCGTTCTGCCATTCTACCATCTCAACCATCCGTTCTACCATTCTGTAATCCCAGCCGTCCGATTTACGTTTCAGTCTAACTCCTCGATCCCGCAGAGGCGCACACCGATCTCGCTCCTATCGCGCCCCGAAACCCTCTCGTCTGGAAACCGTCGCCCCCGACCTCCCATCTCCTCCCCCGAAACCCTCTCCTTGCCCTCAACGTCGGTCGTGCTGGAGTTCAGCATCCTCATCCGGAGCGACAGCGACGCGGCCGGCGCGGACGAGGACGAGGACGCCACGCCGTCGCCTCCTCCTCGCCACTGCCACCAGCAGCAGCTCGTGACCCGCGAGCTATTCCCGGCCGGCGCCGCGGCATTGGGCCGAGCTCGGCTTCTTCCGCGCCGACCGACAGCAGCAACAGGCGCTGGGTCACAAAACAAATCCATCGCCTCGCCGTCGCTCTGCTGTCGTTTGCTCCAGGGCCATGACGCGCATCGACCTCAACACCGTGGAGGAGGAGGACGAGGCGGAGGCGGAGGCGCTGCCTTTTCTCGTGGCGGCGGCGGGGTGACCAGGCAGGTGGGCCATCGGCGAAGCGCCATGGTCGTCGTCGGGGGGCAGGAACCGGGCGGTGTACGCGCGCCGCGCGCCCGGCTCTTCATCGCCTCCACCCGCTCCAGCGTCTCCACCACCTCCTTCATCGAGGGCCAGCTGCGAGGCTCGCCGGCCAGGCAGCCGAGCGTCAGTTGCGCCGCTTGGAACGCTTGCTTTTGTTGATCGTTTGTTTTGGTCTGATTTCGGTGGGTCTATCCGCAGAGAGGAAGAAGCAGAAGCTCTCTGAGATCCATTCCGACGTTGAGGAAGCTGAATCGCTGGTAAATAGATGTCGCGACGCGTTCTGTTTTGGGGATCCCCTTGGCTAACGAGACATATGACATTTGGGGAATGGGTAGAAAAGCAGAGATTAGGGATTTTTCGTTTCCGTCGGTGCAGTTTTGGTGTTCCAACGGAGTTGCGAGATGTTTATGTGCCTTAATCTTCAATTTGGGGGTTAGAGGAAAAGTAATTTTATGTTTTTGTTTTGTGTCTGCAGATTTGGAAGATGGACCTGGAGGCAAGGAGCCTACAGCCTAGCATTAAGGCTGGTTTGCTTTGCAAAGCTGAGGGAGTATAAATCTGACCTCAACAACGTCAAGAGTGAGCTCAAGAGGATATCTGCGCCCAATGCCAGGCAGGCTACCCGGGAGGAGCTCCTGGAGTCTGGAATGGCTGATACTCTCGCAGTGAGCTAATGCTAGGACTTGACTGTGTCTACGAGACTGCTCCTAACAATAAACTGAAGAAAGCAAAAGAAATCATTCAACGTATTCGCCGAAGAGAACTCTACAAGGTAGTATGATGCTTTAATTGCTCATATACAAGTGTCATTTTGTCATGTCATTACACATGGTTAGGATACATAGGAGATTCTGTTTTTTAAGACATAGTTGTCCCATGTCCATGAATTCATTTGAATTAATTTACTCTTCGCAATCTTATACATTAAAATCGTGTGACATATTACATCACAACTTCATGAGAGCATGCTTGTTCTGTGTAGAAATGGTAGTCCTGGGAGGAAGAGCCATCGCCGCTATGTATGGCAGAACCACCCGCGAAAGCAACCACTCTGGTCTCGCGTAGCCAGAGCAGGAGCAGCTCGCTTGCGCGGCCGCGGCGCTGGCGGTCGGCCCCGCGTACGAGCGCCTGCAGGTAGGCCAGCTTCTGCCGCAATGCCCGAATCTCGGCGTCCACGCGCAGCAGCGTCGTCGCCTCCTCCTCCGTCAGCTCACCCAGCTTGGCCAGCACCCCCGTCACCCCCGCGTCCGCCATGGCTGTCGCCGGGATCGAAAGGCTGAAACTGTCACAGTGACGTAAAGTTTGGTTGGTGTTGGCGGCTCACGCAAAACCAGATCTTTCCAAGTTTTACTTTAGCGGAGTTTTTTTGGAACGAGAGCAAAGCAGCACAGTTTCAAGAATGTGGGGCAATTTGAATGTTCGTTCCTGCTGCACTGCTACTGCTTTTAGAATTGTAGTATGCCTCATCATTTATTTATTTCTAAAAAACTTGCATGAATTCTATCGTGACTTTTATTGAGAAAATAATGTATTCACGTATCTTCATGTTTCTGATAAAGGTATTTGTATATGCATCGGTGCTACATATGTGAATACAGGTTTTGTTTCAACTCTGAAGTCTCAAGTTGAATTCTAAACTCCAGTTTGTTTTCTACTGTGCTGTTGCAGGAACCCATCCGAACAAGGTCGCAATCATGATAAGCAGATAGAGCAAGCATATGATGATATTTTGAATTCGTCGAAGCATACTTTGGGCAGCATGATGGAGCTGCAGGAGGTTCAGTTATTTGCACACATTGTTTTTCTTTCACTCCTATGATTTTCCTCAATATGATAAAAATGTTTCTTTTGCAAATAATGATTGAAATGTTTCTCATTGTACTCAACCTCTTAAATCTATACTACTTATTAAGGCTCTAAAGGTAGCCTGCCTTTTCTCGTTCTGCCATTCTACCATCTCAACCATCCGTTCTACCATTCTGTAATCCCAGCCGTCCGATTTACGTTTCAGTCTAACTCCTCGATCCCGCAGAGGCGCACACCGATCTCGCTCCTATCGCGCCCCGAAACCCTCTCGTCTGGAAACCGTCGCCCCCGACCTCCCATCTCCTCCCCCGAAACCCTCTCCTTGCCCTCAACGCCGGCCGTGCTGGAGTTCAGCATCCTCATCCGGAGCGACAGCGACGCGGCCGGCGCGGACGAGGACGAGGACGCCACGCCGTCGCCTCCTCCTCGCCACTGCCACCAGCAGCAGCTCGTGACCCGCGAGCTATTCCCGGCCGGCGCCGCGGCATTGGGCCGAGCTCGGCTTCTTCCGCGCCGACCGACAGCAGCAACAGGCGCTGGGTCACGAAACAAATCCATCGCCTCGCCGTCGCTCTGCTGCCGTTTGCTCCAGGGCCATGACGCGCATCGACCTCAACACCGTGGAGGAGGAGGACGAGGCGGAGGCGGAGGCGCTGCCTTTTCTCGTGGCGGTGGCGGGGTGACCAGGCAGGTGGGCCATCGGCGAAGCGCCATGGTCGTCGTCGGGGGGCAGGAACCGGGCGGTGTACGCGCGCCGCGCGCCCGGCTCTTCATCGCCTCCACCCGCTCCAGCGTCTCCACCACCTCCTTCATCGAGGGCCAGCTGCGAGGCTCGCCGGCCAGGCAGCCGAGCGTCAGTTGCGCCGCTTGGAACGCTTGCTTTTGTTGATCGTTTGTTTTGGTCTGATTTCGGTGGGTCTATCGCAGAGAGGAAGAAGCAGAAGCTCTCTGAGATCCATTCCGACGTTGAGGAAGCTGAATCGCTGGTAAATAGATGTCGCGACGCGTTCTGTTTTGGGGATCCCCTTGGCTAACGAGACATATGACATTTGGGGAATGGGTAGAAAAGCAGAGATTAGGGATTTTTCGTTTCCGTCGGTGCAGTTTTGGTGTTCCAACGGAGTTGCGAGATGTTTATGTGCCTTAATCTTCAATTTGGGGGTTAGAGGAAAAGTAATTTTATGTTTTTGTTTTGTGTCTGCAGATTTGGAAGATGGACCTGGAGGCAAGGAGCCTATAGCCTAGCATTAAGGCTGGTTTGCTTGCAAAGCTGAGGGAGTATAAATCTGACCTCAACAACGTCAAGAGTGAGCTCAAGAGGATATCTGCGCCCAATGCCAGGCAGGCTACCCGGGAGGAGCTCCTGGAGTCTGGAATGGCTGATACTCTCGCAGTGAGCTAATGCTAGGACTTGACTGTGTCTACGAGACTGCTCCTAACAATAAACTGAAGAAAGCAAAAGAAATCATTCAACGTATTCGCCGAAGAGAACTCTACAAGGTAGTATGATGCTTTAATTGCTCATATACAAGTGTCATTTTGTCATGTCATTACACATGGTTAGGATACATAGGAGATTCTGTTTTTTAAGACATAGTTGTCCCATGTCCATGAATTCATTTGAATTAATTTACTCTTCGCAATCTTATACATTAAAATCGTGTGACATATTACATCACAACTTCATGAGAGCATGCTTGTTCTGTGTAGAAATGGTAGTCCTGGGAGGAAGAGCCATCGCCGCTATGTATGGCAGAACCACCCGCGAAAGCAACGACTCTGGTCTCGCGTAGCCAGAGCAGGAGCAGCTCGCTTGCGCGGCCGCGGCGCTGGCGGTCGGCCCCGCGTACGAGCGCCTGCAGGTAGGCCAGCTTCTGCCGCAATGCCCGAATCTCGGCGTCCACGCGCAGCAGCGTCGTCGCCTCCTCCTCCGTCAGCTCACCCAGCTTGGCCAGCACCCCCGTCACCCCCGCGTCCGCCATGGCTGTCGCCGGGACCGAAAGGCTGAAACTGTCACAGTGATGTAAAGTTTGGTTGGTGTTGGCGGCTCACGCAAAACCAGATCTTTCCAAGTTTTACTTTAGCGGAGTTTTTTTGGAACGAGAGCAAAGCAGCACAGTTTCAAGAATGTGGGGCAATTTGAATGTTCGTTCCTGCTGCACTGCTACTGCTTTTAGAATTGTAGTATGCCTCATCATTTATTTATTTCTAAAAAACTTGCATGAATTCTATCGTGACTTTTATTGAGAAAATAATGTATTCATGTATCTTCATGTTTCTGATAAAGGTATTTGTATATGCATCGGTGCTACATATGTGAATACAGGTTTTGTTTCAACTCTGAAGTCTCAAGTTGAATTCTAAACTCCAGTTTGTTTTCTACTGTGCTGTTGCAGGAACCCATTCGAACAAGGTCGCAATCATGATAAGCAGATAGAGCAAGCATATGATGATATTTTGAATTCGTCGAAGCATACTTTGGGCAGCATGATGGAGCTGCAGGAGGTTCAGTTATTTGCACACATTGTTTTTCTTTCACTCCTATGATTTTCCTCAATATGATCAAAATGTTTCTTTTGCAAATAATGATTGAAATGTTTCTCATTGTACTCAACCTCTTAAACTACCTATAGGCTTTGCTTGAGAGTAATCAGGCTACAAAGGATGCCAATGGTATTGCTGCTCTCTATATTGTTCTTGTTCTAATGTAAAAACTACAACACAACTCTTTACTTGATCCCAGAAATTCCTTCTGCCTCAAATGGAGACAATGACGAGTGGTCAGAAGTACAGAGATTGCAGACAAGGTAAATTTTGCAATAGAAATAACTAACCAACCATTAGTGCTTGAAAAAAACTGGACTGGTGACTGGGGCACGTAGTTTCATCAACATTTGGACCTCAACGGTCTAATCAGTATAACTTAGAAGTTGGCTAGCGCTTGAAAAACACTGCATGACACTAAGCATTTGTTTATTTTCAGCTGCTTACACCCCTATGATTTCAAGTAACTACTTGTGTACTTGTGATAATCATCTGAATATGAGTATTTGAAATGCTTATCACGTCTCGGCAATTGCATTTCTTTTATGCGTAACTGAAGTCTGCTCTAGCTTCCTAATAGAGTTCATTTTTTAATACAGAAACCACTCTGAGATAGCCACAATATAGTAAAAGTGGCACCTAAGGTACTAAAAGCACCCATGCAAATAAGAAAAAAATGAATCTTGTATTTTAGTTTTGTTAAATACCTCTATAGTTTGGCGATATGTTGTGTTACCATCCTGCTTGTAGCCTGTAGGTCATTATATGAGCCATCAAATTGTGATGACAGTTGCCACAAATCCAGTTTCATATGAAGGCATTAGCTGTGTAACAAGCTAACTGCTGCTCTCTGCCCAATAAGTTATTCAATTGGATTAGTAGGTTGCATCCAAGGTTATTCAATTGGATCAGTAGGTTGCATCCAAGGTATACTGCTGCTCTCTGCCCAATAAGTTATTCAATTCGATCAGTAGGTTGCCTGTTCCCTTCATTTTATTAAAAAATACATAATAATATAATAAGTACTTGTTTGTTCTAAAAATAATACTTCTGTAAATGAGGATATTAATTTTCCTTTTGGTAATAATGCAGGTTGATGATACTGAAGTCATCAGTTTTTTGCTGCAAACTGAAATAATTCCTCTATGCTTGCGAACCATGGAGATGGGTAGTGAGCTATCCAAAACTATATGTAGCTAGCCATGTATTCTCATTCAAATATCATAATTTATCTCTTCTGCTTAATACTGGCAAAGGTGTAATAGTTTTTTTAGTATTGATTTGTCACCTGAAGTTTATCTTGTGCACTACTACTTTGCCATCATCAGTTATCGCTAGAATATTCTTGTCCTGTAACATCTTCTCTCTGATAAGCCTAAATTTGTACAATTCATAAGCCTAAAAGGTGACTTATATAATATATAAAAGGACCCTCAAGAGTTGTTTGGCAATTCAGTTACTATCCTGGGTCCTGTTTTGGGGAGCTTCTGGTAGCTTTTGCTTCTCCAAAAGAAAAGCTAGAAGCTCCCCCAAACAAAGCAGCTTCTTCAAGCCGGTAAAAGCTTCAAAACCTGTAATTATACTAAAAACAGTGAAGCTCCCTCAGAGCAGCTTCCCAGCTCTCCAGGAGATGCTTTTGGAGAAGCTACAGTTTCCCCAAACAGGGCCCTGCTCTGTTGAACCCCCCTTCCTGATACATATTTGAATATGAGTTTATAGTGTGTGTGGGGGGTGTAAGTAGGGGGTAATGGGTTCTAAATTTTATACTATAAAAAGTAAGGATCGGATTAGAATTGAGCTCTATTTCTATTCATTTTTGAACTAAAATTAATTAAGGGCTCAAATGAATTATGAAGAAGCATTAGGATCATGATCCATTACCACCCCTACGTGTAAGATATTTTTTGGTGGTTGTGGTTGATTTTGAATTTTAAGGCCGCATATGTCTCATGGACCACACAAGCTCATATTCATCTACATTTGTAGCTGTCACTAACTTAGCCAAATATGCATATGTGGCGGCTAGCAACAGGTCCTTGGTTTCTTGGGTTATTTATTCTCTTTTTATCGTGTTTGAATGTTTTCGTGTTCATTTGCATAACATCTTAGGTCTACATCAGTATATGAATTGAGATCAAATGTGAATTGGACCACACAAACTCATATTCATCTACATTTGTAGTCGTCACTAACTTAGCCAAATATGCATATGTCCGTTTCTAATTTCATTGTCTTTTCTTCAGGAGTTTGGGGATCAAGGAGAGGACTCCATTATCTTGTCACCGCGACTGAAGGAGATTAGTACTCCTGGCCGCCCCGCTGCCCTCCGTTTCCTAGGTACACGCATAACAGCCATTGGTATGAATACATGTTTTATACGTGAATGGAGTTCCAGTTTAATTTAAAGATTCAAGTTCACTACAACAAGATTTTACAGTATTGAGCCCATTTGACTTTCCTTGAGAAATAGGCAGTGCTTTTTGGTCTGCGAGTTCCTGCACTTGGTTAATCAACTGTGTCGCCTGATCTTCTACTTGTTTGCGCGAGAAGGTCAAAGCCACTTTCGAAGCTATTAGTTCAAAACACACAACATCTAGCTAAATACATCACCTGTTTGAAGTCATTGATTGTATTCTTGATATCATCTTTATTCTTGAATGTCATTTGTGCCAGTTCATTTAACTCTTGTGCTGCAAACCAACCTGACATCGTCAATTCATTTAATCTCTCAATCTCAGTTTCCTTTCTTTTTGTTTCACATTGAAGCTCCCTAATTGTTGCTTCTCGATGTGCAGTGGCCTGATTAGCTACAAGAAGCTCTTGTTCCATGGACTCGATCTCTGGACCGCACTATCGTTGCCTCAGCCCCTAGGTCATGCTGCCCTCTGGCCTCCTCATCGTACAATTCACCAACATCTCCAATGTAAGTGCAGCAGGTTCAGTAATGAACTCAGAAGTGGCATCAGAATACTCCAAGAGTTTTTTGTTCTTTTTGCCTGGATATATACCGAGGGAAATGCATTCAAAACTCCTATAGATGACGAATCCCATCTCTCCCTCTTTTCCCGGACATGGATCCCCAGGTCCGTCTCCGTGCTTTACTCATTTGTTTTTTACCGAGGGAAATGCATTCAAAAGTCCTTGGGTTGGGTAATTCGATCATGTGCAAGTGGCAGCCACTTGGCAGCAACATTTTAAGAGAAGGAATAGTGTGGATCCTGCTCACTGCTTTGGCTTGTTTGATGATATAATCACCAATGGGTATTTCTGATCAGTACCCTCTTTTGCTGAATTTATATGTTGATTCTTCTGTTTAGTTTACTCAGTGCTTGTCGTGCAAGGGTTAACCTGAGTATTTAACAAAAATGCTTCTCTGCATACACATAAGGACATGGCTTTTGCACAGAACTTATATCCATGATTTTGGATTTAAAACCATGATTCTTGAGATTTCCTGGTATGCTCCGTGTTTTCTTATTTAGAATCAGGTCCCCAATGCTAAGATGTATATGATATATTGCAATATATCTTTACTATCTATTAAGGTTGTAAGGGTAGCCTGCCTTTTTTTGGTTCCGCCTCTCCCTGGCCGTAGGATCTTCTATCTCGGTTCTGCCGCTCCGACATCAATCGGAGGCACCACCGCAAACGCTGATGGAGGTGGGTTCCTAAGCTGCCTCTGATTGATGTCGCCGTTGACAGTTGCCATCTCAGTCCACACCAAGCCTGGTTCTAAGGTCGCCACCATCACAGGTCGTTCTGCCCTTTTCAGATTCTCGGTTGCTGCCGCTGTCTCTCTACTCAGACGCTAACCTTGAAGCATTTTGTATATTAATCCATTTCCTTTTTGTGCTATGGTAGAATAAGCTGTTTGCATCAGTTGCTTGGCATGGGTGAATCTACCTGTTTACGTTTTGAAGTGCTGAGGAAACCACAGAACATGTTGATGGAATGGAATACATTGCTAAGAGTAGCTAGCTGAGTCTACACGGAGTGTGGCACTGTAAAATGGTGCCACAAGTTAAGAACCAACTGAATTCATGCAATTAATAATAACAAAGTCACATGCACATGGTATTGCTGTCAAGAACCCCTGGTGTTCAATCGAAACAAAGTATAGTTTGGAGAAATAATTCCTGCAATACGTGGATCATCAGTTAAGCAAGTTTACCTAGAGTCCGAAAAGCGTTGCTTGTTGCATCTTACATATTATAACCGTATAATTGATGTCATTTTTACCTTGTTTTTTATCCTTATCCCTGGTTTAGCAGTAACCTCTTGGTTGTTTCATACTTTCAGCGCTCATTTGCAAATGCCAAGTTATCTCAAAAACAACAAATATAATGGTTATCTTTTCTTAGTTGTCGCACTTTGAATTGATAGTTAATGATACACTGATGTGGACTTCATACCTGCATGTGAGTTAAAGAGCGCATTAGAATTGAAGGGCCATAGTAATAGCACCTCTCAGGTCATTCTCAACGTCTTCAGTTGTAGCACAAACCCCAGTTCTAAACCATTTACCACGCAATTGCAAGAACAATATAAATTTGTGCATTTGTTTCAAATTCAGCTGGCTGAAACATGACTGAAAAGGGTTAGCTGCTCCTTTCCGCTCATGTGCTTCGTTCTCCAGAAACAAAATATTCCAACTACTTTATGCACTCAGCACTCCTATTGACTTAACCTACGCAGATGGTCCAAGATCGCTGCCAAGTTACCTGGGAGAACAGATAACGAGATCAAGAACCACTGGAACACGCACATCAAGAAGAAGCTCGTCAAGATGGGCATCGACCCAGCCACGCACCAGCCTCTAGCCAACTCGAAGGCGGCTGCTTCCTCGCAGTCCACTGTTACAGATGAATCTGCTAAAACCAGCAACACCAGAAAGGAGCTGAGCTTGAAGAATGATGGTAGCCGTAGGGAGGCTCCACTGTCCACTGATTCGTCGGAGCAGTCAAGCTGGCCAGAGTCAGGCTCATGCAGCAACGTCTGTGATCAAGGCCCTGAACTGCTGGAGAACTGGCTCTCGGAGACTGGCCTGTCGATGGATGAGCCATGGCTGGATTTTACGAGCAGAAACGACGAGCTTGGCAATGTCGAGGGGACGTTGCCGTGGGATGGAACAACCGACTGGCTGCTGGACTACCAAGATTTTGGCATGTGCAGCTCAAACTCAGTCGACAGTTCAGTGTTCCATGCCTCAAACGGATCGAACTTCTAAAACGTTGGAGAAGGATGACACTGAGGTATATTCATTCCATTTAAGGTTTAATTGTTGTTTGCCCTTAGAATAGGTTGACTTAATAGTTCATGAATTGTTGTATTTGGTGAATAGCTGATTGATAGATATCTTATTAATGCATTGTTTTTAACATGTGCAGTTCTGTGGCTTAGTTTTTCAATGAATCTCTTCCTTCTCTATGATCAGCCTACCACACAATCCCCATCCTCCACTTCAACAACTAATTTCTAAATGGATCCATCAACCAATTTCTAAATCGATGATATTTGATTGTTTGATTTTGGTGTAGACTCTCGATTTAAACAATTTCAAGTGTCTGTAGAATGTAGTTTGGATGCGAACTGAAGTAGTGATAGTTGCTACTGACCTTCATAATTTTTGCAAATGGTCTGGGATAGTTTGGTGATGCTGTTCATAATCATGTGCCTTCATATTGAGGAAGCATGCAACTCGATACGAAAGCATAGATGATGGGTAAGAGTGTTTGTGCTTATGCTCAAATGTTAGATATGCGTTTTTCAAATATCGACAGCCATATGGACACATATGTTAATGGATGCCAAAAAAATTTAAAGTACACATGTTAACTATAATTTTAGACAGCCGTGGTAGGACATTTATCATTTTAGATAGCTGCAAACGTAATTTAACTTTCAACTACCTATGTAGCAGACCCATCACATGTCTATGTTATCATTTTATTCAGATTGTTCATGATTTATAGTTAACATGTTGCCGTGGCTCAACATTCCATCTGGTCCAGTTATGGAAGGTCCATTTGATTCATGTGTGCTCCTGGATTATCATTTGCACCTGACAGTAATATGTGTCTGTACTACAATGATCATCTTCTGTTGCCAGTCTAGCGCATGTTATGCTTCTTGATGTTATGACTTCACATCAATCTATCCACCCATCTACTGTTAGTCATATGCCATTTTTACCACCGTGAATTTTACCGTTGCAAGTATGTCATAGCTTGTCTTTCTTGCTTCATAAGACATTGTTCTGCCTTTTGGCACTTATGGAAATTATTTTATCTAAATATTTGCCAGGATCATGATAAGCATTTGAAGACCCTTGCCCCAGTCTACGTGGGAACAAAATTCGTCAAGCTTGATGCTGAAGTCTGTATACTACCACTTGGCTATAAACTACATCCTTTTAATAATCATGGAGCCTAATTCCATATGTAACTAACTGCAGAATGCTCCATTCTTTGTGGCCAAACTAGCAATCAAGATACTGCCATGTGTAATATTGTTCAAGTAAGCGCACAAGTTTTATGTCGCTCCTGCCCATTTGGTAATGTTTCTTGCTGTTTGGTACATGCAATCTTCCTGCCTCACATTACTACCTGCTTCACCATACTATGACTGCTGCCATTTTTCAAGAAGGGTATTTTTGTTGACCGATTAGTTGGGATTCAAGATCTCAGAAGTAAAGATTATTTTCTGACAAGAGCATTGGAACATATTCTTATTTCAAGACGAAAGGTAACCATGGAAACCATACAACAACCCTTTACAATCTGGGACGACAAATGTGTTGACAGTCCAAAAAAAATTATAGGGATAATCGATGAGAAGAAGAAAGATGATGACGATGAAGAAAGCGAGGCTAAGAATAGGAGGGTTAGGTCCTCAACTGCTAAAGACTCTGACTCAGACTGAACCTAGGATGAGGATTGATGACTCATCGTTTTTGCACTTTGGATTTTGTTTGTTCTGTGTTGTGTTGTACTGTAATTGATTTGTGTAACCATGTATCGGTACCAGACACCACAACAAGAACATGTACAAGAGATTCTTTAGCATCTATTGTGTGTAAAAGCTAGGGTTTGTGGCTACCTTTTATTTCGTTTTCCCTCAGCTGTCATAGGATGGTACACCACAACAAGAACATGTATAAGTATGTCATAGCTTGTCTTTCTTACTTCTTAAGACATTGTTCTGCCTTTTGGCACTTATGGCATATGACTTTTTCACAAATGGATTACAAAACATTTTCTTATAACAGTATAACACATATTCGCACATAAATTATCTTAGTATTATATATGTTTCCGTTGCAACGCACGGGCACTCACCTAGTATATATATATATATATATATATAATAGAAGGTACATACTTCATTCATAAAGTTGCATATCTTGTCTACTGCTTTCTAGTATTACTAGTACAATGCGAGGAGGTGCGGTATGCCACTGCAGTTCACAATCATGGGTTGGATGAAACGTTGTATGTGACATAGTTTATCAGAGGATTGAAACAGGAAATTCAGAGTGGTGTGATTTCTCATTGACCAGCTGCAGTGGATCGTGAAGCTGTATTAGCACAAATCCAGCAGGCTGTGTTGGCGAAGCAGCGAATGTTAATCCAGAAATCAGGCAATGTTGATTTTGGTGGATTATGGCAGCTCAGCCAGTTTTATCAGTAAAGACCTTGTAAGCAAACTCGGTTTGCCTATGCAGCAATGCCCTACAGCTCAGGTCAAGATGGCAAATAGAGAGAAGATGGTGTGTGATAAGGTTGTGAAGGCAGTAGAAAGGTGGACATGTGGTTATAGTTACAGTCATGACATGAGAGTCCTTAGTTGGACGCCAATGATGCCATTTTAGGTTATGATTGATTGAAGCTACATAGTTCTATTTTGCGATAGAGATAGCAATACTTAGATAAAACCTACTTTGCATATTTTAGATTGATTATTTGCATAGGTTTTTGTTCTAGGGATTAATTTGTGATCTAATTTAGAGGTAGTTTTTAGAAGTCATAATTCATCCCATTTTGACACTGAACCAACACTGACGATGCATCTAAGCCAGCATCGTTACTTGACAAAATCGGACCCCTTATTTTTAGATAATGGAAATATAGTTCGACCTTGACCTCAAACGAGGTTATGGCCAATTATTACAACTAAAGGCAGCATAATGTATTGACCTATCACACGACCTCACCAAAGAACACCAACTACTAAATCCAAGCTACTACAAAGCTAAACACAACGAAGACCCCCATCCGAAATTGCGGGAAAAAACTGTGGTAGCACCATCTGCACATTACGACATAAAGACTATTAATTCTTGATCCTCCCTTCTAGGCTGAAGCTGTGTCTAGGGTCCTCCCTTCTAGGCTGAAGCTGTGTCCAGAAGTAGCACCAATAAGTTGCCCTGAAAGTGACCTGTGCAGACATAATTTAGGAGACGGTTTATTAAAAACCACACCATTCCTACTTAACCAAATAGCCCAACAATTGCCGATGCAACGGGTAATAGTGAGTTGCTTTTTTTATTAGGTAAGTTGTTTTTTTATTAGGTGGGTCAGTCATATGAATGCTTTTTATTTCTAGTGTCCCTTGAAATAGTGCAAACATATAGCACCGTAGAAATAAAAAAAAACATTCATATGACTGATCTCCCAACTTCCTCCCTTTATTTTACTTAACACTAGTGCAAATCTATAAGTGTCTCCATCCTTCAACGACAAAATTCTGTAAGTTATATACACACATAAGTATTGGAAAAGGAGGAACACGCTCAGGAATGAAACCCCACTGGGGTGATACGCACAATTTAAACCCCAGTAGGCTTCGGATCCTTCTCAAGAACCCACCTGCAGCAATAAACCATAAACCCCTGTAATCGGGGAACACCAAAGTAAACCCAGTAGAAAGACAAAGACAGAGAGATGGGAGAAAGAATAAGGCTGGCTGCAGCGGTGCAGCCCTCTCCCATTGCATGACGCCTGCAGGGGGGCACCCTACGCCCGCAGCGCTGCACCCCGCAGGGCTCTACACGTCGGTTCTCTTCTCTCTCCCTCTAGATATAGCGTGTTAATGTTCACACCCTGCAGCACTGTTTATTCCTGTAACAGTAGGTTTACGTACGAGTAATTGTTAGCATATGAAAAATTGATTGTAAATAAAAAGTAGGTATAGGAAATAATATTTTATGGTTGTAATGGAGTATAGAGGAGAAATATAGAGAAAACTACTGCGAAAGCTAAAAAATTAGGGATGAAATATTGATGATGTGACAAAAAAAATGATAAAGAGAAAAATTTAGAAGAAACCACCTCACCTCGGCCTAAGTAGTCGAAGCGGATGGTACCTCCTGTCGGCGGCGAGTGCTTCAGGGCTGATCGGTCGGTAGTGGCAGCACATTGTGACTAGAACGAGCGACGCGACCGCTGCATAAAATCCTTTAGATTTTGCCAAAATTTTATCGTATGTTCCTTTGAACTCATGTTTTCAACTATTCTTTTCAGCTCCAAAAAAAAAAATTGTATGTACCTCACATGCCAGAAAAACCGGTCGAACTAACAGAATTTAGCCGATTTTTTTTAAAAAAAAACAATGACAACACGAAGCGACAATTCAGTTGACCCGGAAACAACAAATTTTGAAAGAAAAATTTAAAATGTATCGACCACGTGTTTCGCTGAAAACCTGTTAAACAACTGGATTTAGCTGGCAACAAAACACAAGTACAAGAATGCAGACCAGGTCGCGCAATTGTACGCAAAATCAGGTCGCGCAATTGTAGGCAAAAATAGCAACAACAAAAGAATTCAAAGAAACACAAAATTGTAAAACGAGAAAACACACAAAACAAAATATAGTTGCACAACATAACTTTTTCTTGAATTCAGCACAAAAACACACAACATCCATACGTCAATTCACCACGAGATCAGAAAATTGCGGAAAAGCCGATTTTTTTGCCATATAAACTACTACCCGGAAACTCATTTCTCCTATTGTACACCGGATTACATATTTAGGGCACTGGATGTCGTCCGACTCATTATACATCAGGCGCGGGATGCTGAGCTGCTGCGCCTGGAAACGTTTCGCCTGCAGGAGAACTGGGGAATGCAGCGCCAGTCCCTTGGGAAGGTTGGCCACCAGCAGGTGCAGCAGCTGGCTGGACTAGGCCACCAGGAGACATCGGTGACATTGAAGATGTATTAGCCAGTGATTGTTCAGGTGCCGGAGCAGGAACAGGCGGTGCTGCTGGTCCAGGTACGGGAACAGGTGCAGGTCCAGCAGCTCCAGTTGCAGGAGGCAGCACATCGAAGCCGGATCTTGCTCGGGGCCTGCGCTCCGGTGCTGCCCCATGGTCACGACTCCTGCTCCTGCTGTGACTCCGGCTGCTGCTTCGGCTCCAGCTCCTGCTGCGGCTTCTGCTGCGTGACCAGCTCCTGCTGCGACTCCTGCTCCTACTAATGCTCCTGCTGTCACTTCTTCTGTCATAACCCCGTGCCCGGACTCTATCCGGGCTGCGGCTGTAGCTCCGATCCCTACCCTTGTCTCCAAATCCTCGACGGTTATCATATCGTCCCCGTCCATCTGAGACAAACCGGTCAGAACGTCCCCTGCCACCAAATCCACGGCCCCTGCCACCGCGCCCACCAGAAAAATCTCCCCTACCTCGTCCACCAAAACCGGAAAAATCACCCCTGCCGCGTCCACCAAAACCAGGAGAATCGCCCCTGCCACCACGTCCACCAAAGCCCCCAGGGCTTGCTCCACCTCTACTGCCAAAACCACCAGATCCACGCTGTCCTCTACCACCGAAACCACTTGACCCAGGGCCATCCCGTCCACCAAAACCACCTGGGCCCTTTCTGCCAACAAAGCCACCAGGACCCTCCCGTTCCCGGCCACCAAAGCCACCATGGCCCTCATGGCCACTGAAGCCACCGGGGCCTTCCCGATCACCGAAGCCACCGGGGCCACCAAACATGGCTGGGCTTTCTCGAACACCAAGTCCACCTGGGCCCTCACGACCACCAAAACCTCCAGGACCCTCCCTAACACCACCATAACCAACAGGGCCACCAACACCAGGTTCAAAACCACGACCACCAGGCCCATCCCAGCGACTCATCCCAGAAGCCTGGTTTCTTGGACCTCCAGAAGCACTGCGTGCAGCCATGTCTTGCAGCTGCGGAGGGACAAGCTGGTTGGCACCTTGCAAGAGTTTCACCAAATCACAAGCATATTTCCAATCTTGTTCTGAGAAAAATGTGTACGAGACTCCAGTAGCGCCAGCTCTTCCTGTACGCCCTATGCGATGCACATAGTCCTCTATCCCAGTTGGAAAGTCATAATTGATTACCACTCTGTAAAAAAAACACATTGTGCAGTACAAATGAGCAACAGAAATTTAGGTATTATTTGGACATTAAAATGTTTTAAAGAATTAATATCTCAATCAAATAAGCCTCACCTAATATCTTTGATATCAAGTCCACGAGCAGCAACATCTGTGGCTACTAATACTGAAGCCCTGCCAGTTCGAAACTGATTGAGAACATTATCTCTTTCGGCCTGTGATTTATCACCATGAATGCTTACAGCATTAAAGTTGCGACCAATGCCACGAGCAAGCTGATCGCACATTTTCTTAGTTGAGCAAAATATGATGATTTTTGAGCCCCTTTCTTGATCTCCAAGAATCTGCTCTAGACGCCGCTGCTTGTCCATAGGTGGAACCACCTCTACATACTGCATACATACAGGAGCCTTAAAATGGATCATAATAAAAATGACCACATAATGTATTACAGATAAAGGCTGACACAGAGAAATTAGGTGACAAAGAAATTCTGACACCAGTCATCAATGGCACTTCAAGGAATCTGCATCCTAGAGAAAGGCAAAACATAAAGTATGAAAAAGAACCAATCATAATTTCACTAGATACCTGAGTGATGGATTTGTTAGCAACAAGTTCATCGATACTGCCAATGTTCACCTGGACAGGATCTCTCAGTAAATCCCCAGCTATTTTTGTAACCTCCTTTGGCCAAGTGGCAGTGTACATTAGAGTCTGCCTAGCATTAGGAAGCTCATCCACAATCTTCCGTATTTGCGGTTCAAACCCCATGTCAAGCATGCGGTCTGCTTCATCAAGCACAAGTAATGAAACCTGATGGAGGTTAATCCTCTTCATCTCCAGGATATCATTAAGACGCCCTGGTGTTGCTACCACAATATCTGCTCCACGCTCAAGTTCTCTTAGCTGAGGGACCTTTGAAGTTCCACCATATAGGCACTAAAAAAGAACGTAACAACGATGATTTCAATGTAAGAAATATGGCATGTCATTAGTAAACATAGTACAGTGATGCAAATATTCTACAATGCACTTAGGTACAGAAATCTTGAAGGATCGATGCAAAGCAATATTGTTCAGAACTAAACAAATTCATATGCTAAGATAACTACTGCAATAAACAGACTAGGCCTAGTGCCGTGATAGCAATCTCAACCGCATCGACCTTTCTAAAGGTGAAGCTATCATAAACTTTTTGAAGGACAAGACTCGAGTTTATGATTCATGTTTCAAAGCCAATAAAGCACATTATTAACTTCTGACATCCAATAACTTAATTACTATGTGTTGTCTTACAAAACAGAAAATTTGTGCACATAGTTTCAGGATTATGATTGGTTGTGATCAATGCTTTATTATTATATGCAAGAAAAGATAAGGTCATAACAAAAGATATCAGGTCAGAACTTACTGTGCAAGAAACTCTAGATGATTGACCAAACTTAACTACTTCGGCTTGTATTTGTGAAGCAAGTTCGCGAGTAGGGGCCAAAACCAATACTGTAGGGCCCAGCATCGGATTATTGTGGCATCTCCTCAGATGTATAAAAGCAGGGATTAGGTACCCCAGCGTCTTTCCAGACCCTGTCTTAGCAATAGCTACTATGTCCCGGTTTTGCAGCGCAACAGGCCATGTTTGAGCTTGAATTGGAGTGGGATTTGAAAAACCAGCTGCATGGATCTTAAATGAAAAAACGAATAAGCATCATAAGGGCATGCCCACCTGCAGCAGATAATTGGTATTTTCCATAGCAAGTAAAAATTGGTTGCAAACAATGAGAAAGTGGTTAAATATCCTAAGTGAATATGGCTGCTTACTTAAGCAACTCAAGGCATGAAGAAGCTCTTTGTTGATTCAGTGGCAGAGACAAGAAGCAGGAAGCCTCAGCCTCATTTTATAATCTGAAACAACATCAATCCTCCCAATACTTGTCAGCAGAAAATAGCCACAAGTATTTCACTACAGTGCCCAGAAATTGAAAACCTATTGTTGAATTAGGGCACTCAGCATCACCGTAAATCCATTGTGCTACATCATTGAGCAATGCATACAATGCACTCACTATGAGAGAAGATAATTTTCCATTTCAAAGATATCATTTTCAACGGCCCACATTGTCAAGAATTTCTAGGTTAAGATAAAGTTTAGATAATGCATCCATGGATCCACAAGTAGCAAAGCCAAACTAAAGAGGACATACCTCTCTCAGAATCTCTGGAGGGAATCCAGTGGCCTCAAATGTCATAAACGGAGCAGGAACGTTCTCACCCTGAATATTTTTTAAAAAATAAAAGTCGAAAAATAAGTAATCAACAGATAGCAGTACAAAAGAATAATGAACAGATAGCAGCCTAACTAAAGAAGAAAATGAGCTTGTACACCTAGAGAAATATTCTAAAATACCCTGTTACCAAGCTATACACAAGGGAATAGGGCATAGTAAAGTATGGCCAACTGCAGAAGTGCATCTCTCAGGCTTTATGAGATTTTGGTATCTCGAATGTATTTCTCTGTGCAAAACAAATTAGAAAGTACCTCTGTCTGGTTTTCTTTAGTGGCAATTGGCCAGAGATGTATATATCATTCTTAAAATGTCTGATATGTGTGCCACAAAAAAATACATGTAAATGTTAGATATCAACCAGTACCACTATTATGCACATGGGTTATTAAATTATGCAGAGATACAGAGTACGTTACAAACCACATGTGGAACAGCATTTCTATAATGTTTAAGAAGTATAATGGCACACAGCCTCTGGAGAAATTTTGAACTGTCTTAGTTTTGCAACAAAATATGTCCATGCAATCAACTCCTTACCATGGCAGTGACTTCATGGTGTTGACGGTATGCATCAGCTGAAGATACGCTTGGAAAATCTGGAGGAGCAAACATACTTGACGGTGGCCTCACTGAAGTTCCAATAGGCAATGGACCAAGATTATATGGATTTGGTACTGAATGCGGAGGTGCCATGTTATGACCACCAAAATTGTCTGGCCGAGGATAAAGCGGTCCATTATGCATGACCTGACACAAAAATTTATGCAAATCAGAGTGAAGGTTAGAACTTTAGAATTGTTGCAAACACTTTTACAACTAGTTCCATTCAAATAGCAAGCATAATGAATTAATGATATGGTGCGAATATCATCAGATTTTATCATGTTCAAGAATGTTTATAGCTTACTGTTATGGTAGGGCACAAATTTAGGCAGTATAAGAGTGAGCTTTTGGCTTCATTAAGATTTAACATTACTGTACCAAAGATTATTACCATGGAATTTTGTGAAGTTGGGAGAGCAGCAAGCTTTGGCTGCTGCTGGAGAGCCTTTGCTCCATCAAACCTTCCATAAGAGTGAGGGTCATCTCTTTCAAAGTGTCCAACACTATTACCCATATCGAACCCCATTGGAGGTCGAATTGGTGATGGACCAACATGATTTGGAACTGTATGGCCACTAACTGGTTTTTTCTGGTAGTTTGTATCTGCTCCACCTTGATGCATTTGAGCAGGTGAGTTCATAAAACCCATGTTATTAGTCTCAGCAGAGGATGGTCCATCAGGAAGATTCCTGGCAGGATAAAATGGCCCACCGACTCCAGGTATATTTGGCTGGCTACTAAGGGCTCCAGGATGTTGATGAGTAGAAGGTAGCTGCTGATTTGGAAGAGGAGCTTGGCCACGCTGCTGACTAAGTGGTAACGGAAAGCCAGTCCGCTTGCCTTCATGAACTCCTCCATCATCATCCTTCAACAAAGGACTTTGTTGCCCATGTGACAATGGCGTTTTTCCATGCTGAGTGAACGGCAATCCATGTTGCAGTTGACCTTGTTGAGTCGGCATTTTAGGTCCTTGAGGTTGGGAAACTTGCGGCGACTGCGAAGCTTGGGCAGGATGATGAGAGCTCAAAGATTGTTGAGGATGTTGCCCTTGACCCTGGGGAATCCTATCTCCCAGCGGTTGCTGGCTTTGATTATAAGCACCATGTGGAATTTGAGGCTGCTGAGCTTGATTGTAGGCAGACTGTGGTATCATGGATTGCTGACCTTGATTGTAAGAAGGTTGTGGCATCGGTGGCTGCTGAACTTGACCTTGATTGTAGGAAGGTTGCGGCATTGGTGGCTGCTGACTCTGACCTTGATCGTAGGAAGATTGAGGCATTGGTGGCTGCTGACTCTGACTTTGATTGTAGGCAGCTTGAGGCACTGATGGCTGCTGAGCTTGATTATAAGCAGTTTGTCGCATCTGTGGCTGCTGGTCTGCCTGATATGAATATGGTGGAGCCTGCTGTTGCTGCTGAGGTTGCATGTAAAGACCATGCTGGTACGGCATGTGTTGAGGATGCGTGCTGTGGTATTGATGTGGCTGATTTGGCATGTGTGTTTGCTGTTGCTGATATGGCACATGCTGAAACGAAGCTTGGTGTTGCGCCTGGACATGCTGCTGAAACGGTTGCTGCTGCTGAAACGGTTGCTGCTGAGCTGGCTGTTGAGTGTGCTGCTGGCCAAGCTGGCCAGCCTGAGGATAAGCTGCCTGGTCAGGACGCTCCTGGTGCCCTGCCTGGCCAGCTTGTCCAAACTGCACGTTAAGCTGCGGAAAAGCCACTGGTGCAGATTCCGGAACCTGCGCAGGGGTTGCCGGCGGAAGACCTGCTGACAAAGGGGGCACACCTGCAGTTGCAGCCGGCTTCTCATACTGGGTGACATTCGTCTCAGGATTCCAATAGTACAGCGTCGCGCCATCAATCAGCCCTTTCCAAGGCGCAGGGAGCGTCGGGTCATCCGGAGCAAACCGAGGGCCCAAAGAATCAGCTGCCGCGGCCTCCTGAGCCGCCATGCCCAGCAACTCTTGTTGCCCCTCCTTCTAATGGCTCCCCACCTACGCTGCAACCATAATGCAAATGCCCTGCAAACCAGTAAAATTCAGTGGGGCGGAACCAGTTAAGGAAATTCGATAGATTTTGTAAGAAAAACGATGTTCGTAAGCATTGCAGATGCATAAACTTGCAATTAGAACACATCCGAACACAAATAACCAGATGGAAGTTAGGGTTTGGGCGCCCGGTCCTGCGCAGCAGGAAGGGGGAAGAAGGTCTGGCATACTTTGAGGGTTCTCGCGGACGGCTAAGGGCGCTACGGAGACCTGGCGAACGGCGCTACGAAGAACTCGCCACCTGGCGTGGTGTGGCGCGGCGGCGGCGGCGCTTTCCCAATCGTCGACGAGAGGGAGAGGGAGAGTGAGGAGAGAGCGCACGCGTGGGTGAAACGGGGAGGACTGAGACGGAAGTGTCGCTGATGGGCCGTCGTGGGCCGTTCCTCGATCCGCAATAACTAAATTATTACACATAAATGAACCGTTTAATGGCATGTACAACCTAGACACTGCTGCACGATACTCTAAGTATAAGACACAACTAAAATACAACATAATACTGTGGTCATGTCTAAAACATGTGTCTTACCATATCCATTCTACCAATTAGAGCATTCAATAAATTAAAGTGAGCAATCAACTAGTCTCTTGTCTCGAACATAGAGCTAAGACATTGTGTCTTCGTCAAGATACATGTCTTGAGTTTTTTTACATTCACCCCTCTAGACACAACTTAAGACACCTATTGTACATGCCCTAATACCGTGAGCACGGCTATTAATTATGGTTTCGTCAGTAGTTGTGGAAATCAGAGAAAATAGAATTTGTGTTCGGTGGATGATGCTAGCGTGAACTAACTCTTAAGGCCTAGTTTGGATACTTTAGAATTATAGTGTTTTGGAGGGATTGAAGAGGATGTAAATCCCCAATAGATCAAATACTCTCTTAATACATCTCAATCCACTCCAATCCCACTCATTACTAGAATACCCAAACTAGGCCTAATGGTGGATCGTAGGGATTCCAAAAAAGGGGTGTGAGACGGTGAGTTATACTGGTTAAGGCTTGGACCTAGTCCAGTGCAGTGCTAATCGTAGTATTGTCTAAGACCTGTGTTACAATTGGTGCGTGTGTAGGAGAAGGAGGGTCTTCCCTTTTATAGCTCAAGGGAAGAACCTTTACAGAGGAGACATGTTTTCTACTAGAGAGAGTGAGAGATTGGTTGCCCCGGAATAACGTGGTATCCCTGAGTCATCTGTAGGGTCATGTGTAGCCATACTCCCGTATGGTGTACCGCCTTGCTCATCTGTCGTCCAGGACCTTGTAGCGAATCCATATTGATATCTTCGTTGTAGTGCGTGGCGGGTCCCATAGATCAGTCTCATGGCGTTGCCGTGTGTGGCGCGGCTTTGTCCGTCATGAGCCCTACGTCACCTGCAGTTTGCGTAGGCATACAGTCATTATGGTGTACTGTCTTGTCCTTCCTAGTATATGGGTCACTATAGAGACTCCGGTGCTGAGGTCCTCCCACGACTGAGGTCGACTGACCCCAGTGGGATACGCCTGAGACCTCTTCGTGGGGACGTACAATCGTGTTGATGATGGTGACCTCCTAGTGCCCCTTCGGTATGTTGCCCGTATGTCTAGACATAGCTTTTGGTGATGATGTGTCCTGTCGTAGCTGACGCGGGTCAGTAACACTGGATTGGGACCTCCGCTTCACCGAGTTGCTCGGCAAGGACTTGGTCGGTCGCTCCATCTTGCAGGCTTGTTCGACGGGGACTCGATCAGCCACTCCACCTCACAGGCTTGTTCGATGGGGACTTGATCGGTTGCTCCGCCTCGGACCTAATCGGCCGCTTCGCCTCACAGGCTTGCTCGGCGAGGACTTGGCCGACCGTCCCACCTCGCAGGCTTGCTTGGCAGGGACTTGGTCGTCCACTCTCCTGCACAGTTTTGCTCAGAAAATGGGCTGGAAGAAGGTCACTAGCCTACTTCGGGTACCCTATTCCCAGTTACCCGACAATATCAGTTTTACACTCTACAGAGGTTGCATATCTTTATCCACAAGTCGTGTATCCCTTCTAGCCTAGGTTAGCTAGACACTTACACACTCCTAAGGTGAATTGCTAGGGATCCACTACAAGGCCTTTACAAATATCCACTAGTATGAGAAAACCGCTACGGTTTTAGGTAGAGGTGGTATAGGATTCTCTCGTCTGAAACGATATCACAGACACATCAGCCCGATAACCTCTCTATAATTGAGCAACCCCTCCCCACTTGCCTCTTTCAGGTAAGATTCTCCCACACTAGCTTCGCTAATTAATTAGCCAAGATTAGAGCTATAATAGTCTTATGGTAACACTGTTTTCCCGAGTTGTTACTTCATGTTCTAATTAAACAATATAATCTTGTTATGCATAATAAATCCACAATAATAAATCATGATCAATGTTTCATGTTTAACATTAACCCATAACCAAATAGAGCAATAGCATGTCTACCCAATAATAATAAGTAACCAGTTATAAACAAGGTATAGGATAAACCATGCTAGGTATGACCTATTAGGTTCCCATCAATTTAACCTAGTTGTGTATACATGGGTGAGAACATAGCCAGCTCCACTCGTTACTCGTAGTAGTCCGTGTGGTCGACCAGTCAAAGCACTGGCCAGTGGGCCTTGCCTATCTAATGCTAGCGCCGCGCACGCGTGGTGATGGGAAGTGGGCTGGCTAGGTGAATGCGGCCTAAGAGAAGGTAAGCTCTTCTTATTATTTTATTATTTTTTTGTTTTTTCATTTCTATTTCACTTTTATTTTCAAGTTTCAAATTCAAATCCAGTTTTGAAGTTGAGATTCAAAGTTTAAATGTACAATCAAAACTCCAACATGATGAGATGCATACATTTATATTTTCATTTAGTATTTATTTAAAGGAACATATCTCAATTGCAAAAATTGACACACAGTAAAATAAAATTCCTAATTTACTCTCTCTAATAAAATAAAACTACCTAGTCTTCTAAAACAAACTTTCGGGGTTTACAAATCCTACCCCCTTAAAAAAGAATCTCAATCTCTAGATTTAGTGAAAAGATAAGAGGACTCCAATTTATTGTTTATTTTCTTCTTCCTAGTTTTCTTAATTTTCCTCAGGCACAACTTCTAGGTCTTCACGAGTAGTCTTTGCTTCCATATAGTTAACCTTGCCACGCGAGAAGTTTTATTGTCCTCGATTGACAGACAGAGCCTGACTTCTATTTTCCGAGAGCTAACTCTGCTTTGCTTGAAATGGAGTAGTATAGGCATCCTTGTTATGGAAATTGTTGTCATAATATCTAACTTCTCCACATTTTAAACATGCTTTTCTTGTTGAAGTGTTAGGGGCAACTGGTCCCGCTGGAGTACCTATTGGTGTAGCCTGATGTGGACTTGGTGCCTAAGGTGTTGAAGGTTGGGTTTATTGATATGGGCTTTGGAAAGACTGTTGCCTAGAACGGCCAAAAATTAGGGTGCCTTGTGACGAAGCATAACGAGGACGAGCGCTGCTACCAACTTGTCCTTGGTTGGTAGCCTTCCTCTTATCTCTCCAAGTTCAACATGCTTATGTTCTAGCGTGATGGTCTTATATAGGAACCTTTGTGTCAGTGTTTGGACCACGGATCCTTAACCAACCAGTAAATGTGTCGTGTGACCGACTCTAGATGGTGTGCTTGTTCGAGCTACACAAGGCCCTACTTCCAG
The DNA here is from genome assembly GCF_902167145.1 of Zea mays. Lineage (NCBI taxonomy): Eukaryota > Viridiplantae > Streptophyta > Magnoliopsida > Poales > Poaceae > Zea > Zea mays. The sequence continues at coordinate 237,545,265 of NC_050097.1, read as the reverse complement.
GAGAGAGGATGAAGCTTATATTACTCGCACCATGGTGCCTGTAGTAGGGGTTTACAAGCACACCGGGAGAGGAGAAGTCCCCAAATCCCTAGAGATGATTGAGGTAAGTGCCAATATCTAAGACAAAGTGATAAAGCGAGAGATCGTCTACGTGTGTCATGTGTCCCGTGGAGGGATCACTGCCCTATTTATACACCAAGGGGAGCGTCCGCAGTAAAGCTGAGTCTTGTATTCGAAAGAGAGATGCCTTGACGTCTGACGTGACAGCGAACCATGTGAAAGTCGCCTAGAGGGGGGTGGATAGGCGGAAACTGAAATTTACAACTTTAAACACAACTACAAGCCAGGGTTAGCGTTAGAAATAAAAGTAAAGTCCGGGAGAGAGGGGAAAACAAATCAACCAAAATAAAGCGGATGACACAGTGATTTGTTTTACCGAGGTTCGGTTCCAAAGAACCTAGTCCCCATTGAGGTGGTCACAAAGACCGGGTCTCTTTCAACCCTTCCACTCTCTCAAATGGTCACCTAGACTGAGTGAGCTTTCTCCTTAATCAAACGGGTTACCTAGACCCCACAAGGACCATTACAAACTTAGTGTCTCTTGCTTTGATTACAAGTCAGTTAGAGAACAAGAAGAAAGCGATCCAAGAACAAGATCTCAAAGAACACGAGCAAAACTCTCTCTCTAGTCACTAGGTGTTTGGAGTGTTTTTGGGACTTGGAGAGGCTTTGATTCTCTTGAATTGTGTCTTGTATTGATTGCACTAGCTCTTGTATTGAATGAGATGTCTGAAAAACTTGGATACTTGGAGTGGTGGTGGTTGGGGGGTATTTATAGCCTCAACCACCAAACCAACCGTTGGGGAGGTTGTCTGTCGATGGGCGCACCGGACAGTCCGGTGTGCCACCGGACACTATCCGGTGCGCCAGCCACGTCACTCAACCGTTAGGGTTCTAACGGTTCCGACCGTTGGAGCGCTGACTTCATGTCGCACCGGACAGTCCGGTGCCGCACCGGACAGCTACTGTTCAGTGTCCGGTGCGCTCTGACTCTGCCGTGCACTGTTGCGCACTGTAGCGTTTGGCAGTGACCGTTGTAGTCGACCGTTGCGCTGGGAGCCGTTGCTCCGCTTGGTGCACCGGACAGTCCGGTGGTACACCAGACAGTCCGGTGAATTATAGCGGAGCGGCGCCTGAGAAATCCCGAAGGTGAAGAGTTCAGTCTGTACGGCCCCTGGTGCACCGGACACTGTCCGGTGCGCCAGACCAGGGTTCTCTTCGGTTTCTTTTGCTCTTTTCTTTTGAACCCTAACTTGGATCTTTTTATTGGTTTGTGTTGAACCTTTAGCACCTGTAGAATATATAATTTAGAGCAAACAAGTTAGTCCAATTATTTGTGTTGGGTATTCAACCACCAAAATCATTAAGGAAAAGGTTTTAGCCTTATTTCCCTTTCAATCTCCCCCTTTTTGGTGATTGATGCCAACACAAACCAAAGCAAATATATAAGTGCAGAATTGAACTAGTTTGCATAAGGCAAGTGCAAAGGTTGCTTGAAATTAAACTAATTTATACTTTCACTAGATGTGCATGGATTGCTTTCTTTCTTTTAACATTTTGGACCACATTTGCACCACTTGTTTTGTTTTTGCAAATTCTTTTGGAAAATCTTTTCAAAGTCTTTTGCAAATAGTCAAAGGTATATGAATAAGATTTCGAGAAGCATTTTTAAGATTTGAAATTTTCTCCCCTTATTTCAAATGCTTTTCCTTTGACTTAAACAAAACTCCCCCTGGATGAAATTCTCCTCTTAGTGTTCAAGAGGGTTTTACCAATTTTTGTAAATGCCTATTGAAAGAAGATCAAATATTTTTAGCTACCAATTTGAAAGATCATTACCAATTGGAAAACATATCAATCTTGAAATATGTCTTATTAAAAGTTTTCATAATAAGATACCAATTGAAAAGACAAACATAAATCATTATTTTCGAAAATTTTGAAGATTGGTGGTGCGGTCCTTTTGCTTTGGGCTAATACTTTCTCCCCCTTTGGCATTAATCGCCAAAAACGGAGTCGCTTGAGAGCCCTTTTTCTATTTTCTCCCATTGGTATAAGTAAATATGAGTGAAGATCATACCAACCGAAGAGTGGTGTGGAGTGACGGCGAAGGGTAAACAATATCGATAGAGTGGAGTGGAAGCCTTGTCTTCGCCGAAGACTCCATTTCCCTTTCAATCTATGACTTAGCAGAGGAATAAACTTGAAAACACATTAGTCATAGACATAAAAGAGATATGATCGAAGGTATATAAAGAGCTGTGTGTGCAAAGTGTCAATCAAAGTTTCGAGAATCAAGAATGTTTAGCTCATTCCTAAGTTTGGTAAAGGTTTTCTCATCTAAAGTGTTGAGGACTTGTTCTCAAATGCTAAGAGTTAAGAACAAGGCAACATAGAAAGTGTTAAATGTTAAAGTCCTTCGTCCTTCGAAGCATTATCTCCCTTCGGATATAATGAATTTCGGATGAAGGTTATGAAGGAAAAACCTTCGTAAGCACAATAAATGATGAAGAAGGATTCATATGCAAGATATGAAAAATAACATAAACACTTTAAGCATTATTATCAACTTATTTTTATTTGCGTTACTATATCAACAATAACAAATTATAAATGTACCTTCGGTTTGAAGGAAAGCAAGGGTACAAGCGTGATGCGAAAGCGAATGCCAAGTCAACGTGAACAGTACGGGAATACTGTTCACCTATTTATAGGCACGGGTCGCAGTCCATGCAAAATTACATCTAGGCCCTTTGCTTTTGACAATAACTCTATAGTAATCTATCTGGGTCTAGATAGTCTTTTCCTCTTTAAGTCGGTTTTCTCTTTTCTGCCATCATGCCGAAGCTCCCTTGCGCACAACTTCGGCTCTGTTCCATCCTTCGTATTGTTTCCGTGCTTCTTCACACCGTGGGCTCTTGTTCGAAGATCCCTGTCCACACATTATACTCCAGAGGCATTGTTAAATCATGTTTTTGAGGACCTTCGGAAGCCGAAGGCCCCCAACATAAAGGTTTGGTAAAGATATTGGCTAATTGTTCTTTTGTGCTAACATAAGCAATCTTGATATCCCCCCTTTGTTGGTGATCCCTCAAAAAGTGATACCGAATGGCTATTTGCTTAGTGCGGCTATGTTCAACGGGATTATCCGCCATGCGGATTGCACTCTCATTGTCACATAGGAGAGGGACTTTGCTCAATTTGTAGCCATAGTCCCTGAGGGTTTGCCTCATCCAAAGCAATTGCGTGCAACAATGTCCTGCGGCAATATACTCGGCTTCGGCAGTAGAAAGAGCTACTGAGTTTTGTTTCTTTGAAGCCCAAGACACCAGGGATCTTCCCAGAAACTGACAAGTCCTTGATGTGCTCTTCCTATCAATTTTACACCCTGCCCAATCGGCATTGGAATATCCTATTAAATCGAAAGTGGATCCCTTGGGGTACCAAAGACCAAACTTAGGAGTGTATACTAAATATCTCATGATTCTTTTCACGGTCCTAAGGTGAACTTCCTTAGGATCGGCTTGGAACCTTGCACACATGCATACAGAAAGCATAATATCCGGTCGAGATGCACATAAATAGAGTAGAGATCCTATCATCGACCGGTATACCTTTTGATCTACGGATTTACCTCCCGTGTCGAGGTCGAGATGCCCATTAGTTCCCATGGGTGTTTTGATGGGCTTGGCATCCTTCATTCCAAACTTAGTAAGTATGTCTTGAATGTACTTCGTTTGGCTGATGAAGGTGCCCTCTTGGAGTTGCTTCACTTGAAATCCTAGGAAATACTTCAACTCCCCCATCATAGACATCTCAAATATTTGAATCATGATCCTACTAAACTCTTCACAAGTAGATATGTTAGTAGACCCAAATATGATATCATCAACATAAATTTGGCATACAAACAAATCATTTGCAATAGTTTTAGTAAAGAGTGTAGGATCAGCTTTTCCGACTTTGAAGCCATTAGTGATAAGGAAATCTCTTAGGCATTCATACCATGCTCTTAGGGCTTGCTTGAGCCCATAAAGCGCCTTTGAGAGTTTATAGACATGATTAGGGTACTCAATATCTTCAAAGCCGGGAGGTTGCTCAACATAGACCTCAACATAGCCCAGAACCGGTCCGAAGTCTTGTACTCATCAAGCATGGTCATTGCCATGTCTAGTAGAGTTCTATTCTTCCTCTCCACTACACCATTTTGTTGGGGTGTGTAGGGAGAAGAGAACTCATGCTTGATGCCCTCATCCTCAAGAAAGCCTTTTATTTGTGAGTTCTTGAACTCCGTCCCGTTGTCGCTTCTTACCTTCTTGATTCTTAATCCGAACTCATTTTGAGCCCATCTCAAGAATCCCTTTAAGGTCTCTTGGGTTTGTGTTTTTTCCTGCAAAAAGAACACCTAAGTGCAGCGATAATAATCATCCACAATAACTAGATAGTACTTACTCCCGCCGATGCTTATGTAAGCTATCGGGCCGAATAGATCCATGTGGAGTAGCTCAAGCGGCCTGTCGGTCGTCATGATGTTCTTGTGTGGATGATGGACACCAACTTGCTTCCTCGCTTGACATGCGCTACAGACCCTGTCTTTCTAAAAAAGAACATTTGTTAGTCCCAAATGTGTTCTCCCTTTAGAAGTTTGTGAAGATTCTTCATCCCAACATGGGCTAGTCGGCGATGCCAGAGCCAACCCATATTAGTCTTAGCAATTAAGCAAGTATCGAGTTCAGCTCTATTAAAATCAACTAAGTATAGCTGACCCTCTAATACTCCCTTAAATGCTACTGAATCATCACTTCTTCTAAAGACAGTAACACCTATATCCGTAAAAAGACAGTTGTAACCCATTTTGCATAATTGAGAAACAGAAAGCAAATTGTAATCTAAAGAATATACAAGAAAAACATTGTAAATGGAATGGTCAGGTGATATAGCAATTTTACCAAGTCCTTAGCCCAAACCTTGATTTCCATCCCTGAATGTGATAGCTCTTTGGGGATCTTCGTTTTTCTCGTAGGAGGAGAACATCCTTTTCTCCCATGTCATGTGGTTTGTGCATCCGCTATCAATTATCCAACTTGAGCCCCCGAATACATAAACCTACAAAACAAGTTTAGGCCTTGTTCTTAGGTACCCAAACGGTCTTGGGTCCTTTCATATTAGAAACAAGCACCTTGGGTACCCAAACACAAGTCTTGGAGCCTTTGTGTTTGCCCCTAACATATTTGGCAACTACTTTGCCTGATTTGTTAGTAAGCACATAAGAAGCATCAAAAGTCTTAATTGAAACATTAGGCTCATTTGATGCAATATGAGATTTCTTTTTAGGCATTTTAACATGAGTAGAATGCCTAGAGCTAGATGCCTCATTCTTATACATAAATGCATGGTGAGAAACAGAATGAGACTTCTTTGCATGAATTCTCCTAATCTTATGCTCGGGATAACCAGTAGGATATAAAATATAACCCTCGTTATCCTGAGCCATGGGAGCCTTGCCTTTTACAAAATTAGACAATCTTTTAGGGGCATTAAGTTTGACAATGCTTCCTTGTTGGAAACCAATGTCATCCTTGATGCTAGGGCGTCTCCCATTATAGAGCATGCTTCTAGCAAATTTAAAATTTTCATTCTCTATCTCATGCTCATTAATTTTAGTAGTTAGTTGAGCTATGTGATCATTTTGTTCTTTAATTAAAGCTAGGTGATCATGAATAGCATCAACATTAACATCTCTACATCTAGTACAAATAGAGACATGATCAACACTAGATGTAGAGGGTTTGTAAACATTTAATTCATCGATCTTAGCATGTAAAATAACATTCTCATTTCTAAGATTGGAAACAACATTATTGCAATCATTTAAATCCTTAGCCTTAGCAATTAATTTATCATTCTCAATCTTAAGGCTAGAAATTGATTCATTTAATTTGTCAATCTTAGCAATTAAACTAGCATTATCATTTTAAAGATTGGCAATTAAATCATCACAGACATTTGACTTCTCAACCTTAGCAATCAATTTGGCATTTTCAGTTCTAAGGTTTGAGATAGTGTCATGACAAATGCTAAGCTCACTAGTCAATTTTTCACATTTCTCTATTTCCTGAGCATAAGCATTTTTTACCTTAACATGCTTTTTATTTTCCTTAATGAGGAATTCTTCTTGGCTATCCAAGAGTTCATCCTTCTCATGAATAGCACCTATCAATTCATTTAGTTTTTCCTTTTGTTGCATGTTAAGGTTAGCAAAAAGACTAAGCAAGTTATCTTCATCATCACTAGAACTACCCTCATCACTAGATGTAGTATACTTGGGGGTGGTTCTAGCTTGTACCTTTTTTTCTTGTCGTCCTTTACCATGAGGCACTTGTGGCCGACGTTGGGGAAGAGGAGGCCTTTGTTGACGGCGATGTTGGCGGCGTCCTCGTCGGAGGAGGACCCGGTGGAGCTCACGCCGGAGTCCCATTCCCGACACACGTGGGCATCGCCGCCCTTCTTCTTGTAGTACTTCTTCTTTTCCTTCTTCTTTCCCTTCTTATCGTTGTCCCTGTCACTATCAATAGATACAGGACATTTAGCAATAAAGCGACCGGGCTTACCACATTTGTAGCATACTTTCTTGGAGCGGGGTTTGTAATCCTTCCCCCTCCTTTGCTTGAGTATTTGGCGGAAGCTCTTGATGATGAGTGTCATTTCCTCGTTGTCGAGTTTGGAGGCGTCGATGGGGAGCCTACTTGATGTAGACTCTTCTTTCTTTTCTTCTGTCGCTTTGAATGCACCGGGTTGCACCTCGGGTGTGGAGGTGCCGCCTTGCTCGACGATTTGTTTAGAGCCTTTGATCATCAACTCAAAGCTCACAAACTTTCTTATAACCTCCTCGGGAGACATTAGCTTATATCTAGGATCACCACGAATTAATTGAACTTGTGTAGGATTACGAAAAACAAGTGATCTTAGAATAACCTTGACCATTTCATGGTCATCCCATTTGGTGCTCCCGAGGTTGCGCACTTGGTTGACCAAGGTTTTGAACCGGTTGTACATTGCTTGTGGATCTTCTCCTTGGTTGAGGATGAATCGACCGAGCTCCCCCTCGATCGTCTCTCGCTTGGTGATCTTGGTCACCTCATCCCCTTCATGCGCGGTCTTTAGCACGTCCCAAATCTCCTTGGCACTCTTCAACCCTTGCACCTTATTATTCTCCTCTCGACACAGAGAGGCGAGGAGTATAGTAGTGGCTTAGGAGTTGAAGTGCCGGATTTGGGCGACCTCGTCCGAGTCATAGCCTTCATCCCCCACGGATGGTACCTGCGCTCCAAACTCAACAATGTCCCAAATGCTAGCATGGAGTGAGGTTAGATGATGCCTCATTTTATCACTCCACATACAATAATCTTCACCGTAAAAAACCAGTGGTTTGCCTAATGGGACAGAAAGTAAAGGAGTGCGTTTAGAAATGCGAGGATAGCGTAGGGGGATCTTACTAAACTTCTTGCACTCATGGCGGTTAGAAGTGACGGACGGAGCGTCGGAGCCGGAGGTGGAGGGCGGCGAAGAATCGGTCTTGTAGTAGACCACTTTCTTCATCTTCTTCTTCTTGTCGCCACTCCGATGCGACTTGACGTGGGGAGGTGATTCCTCCCTTCCTTTGGCGCCGGACTCCCTTGATGGAGCCTTCCCGTGGCTTGTGGCCGTTTCCATCTCCCTCTTGGTGGATCCTCCCGACATCAGTTTGAGTTGTTAGACTCTAATGAAGTATCGGGCTCCGATACCAATTGAAAGTTGCCTAGAGGGGGTGGATAGGCAGAAACTAAAATTTACAACTTTAAACACAACTATAAGCCGGGGTTAGCGTTAGAAATAAAAGTAAAGTCCGGGAGAGAGGGGAAAACAAATCAACCAAAATAAAGCGGATGACACGGTGATTTGTTTTACCGAGGTTCAATTCCAAAGAACCTAGTCCCCATTGAGGTGGTCACAAAGATCGGTCTCTTTCAACCCTTTCACTCTCTCAAATGGTCACCTAGACCGAGTGAGCTTTCTCCTTAATCAAATGGGTCACTTAGACCCCACAAGGACCACTACAAACTTAGTGTCTCTTGCTTTGATTACAAGTCACTTAGAGAACAAGAAGAAAGCGATCCAAGAACAAGAGCTCAAAGAACACGAGCAAAACTCTCTCTCTAGTCACTAGGTGTTTGGAGTGTTTTTGGGACTTGGAGAGGCTTTGATTCTCTTGAATTATGTCTTGTATTGATTGCACTAGCTCTTGTATTGAATGAGATGTCTGAAAAACTTGGATACTTGGAGTGGTGGTGGTTGGGGGTATTTATAGCCCCAACCACCAAACCAACCATTGTGGAGGCTGTCTGTCGATGGGCGCACCGGACATTGTCTGGTGCGCCAGCCACGTCACCCAACCGTTAGGGTTCTGACGGTTCCGACCGTTGGAGCGCTGACTTCATGTCACACCGGACAGTCCAGTGCCGCACCGGACAGCTACTGTTCAGTGTCCAGTGCGCTCTGACTCTAACGCGCACTGTTGCGCACTGTAGCGTTTGGCAGTGACCGTTGCGCTGGGAGCCGTTGCTCCGCTTGGTGCACCGGACAGTCTAGTGGTACACCGGACAGTCCGTGAATTATAGCGGAGCGGCGCCTGAGAACCCGAAGGTGAAGAGTTCAGTCTGTACGGCCCTGGTGCACCGGACACTGTCCGGTGCGCCAGACTAGGGTTCTCTTCGGTTTCTTTTGCTCCTTTCTTTTGAACCCTAACTTGGATCTTTTTATTGGTTTGTGTTGAACCTTTAGCACCTGTAGAATATATAATCTAGAGCAAACTAGTTAGTCCAATTATTTGTGTTGGGCATTCAACCACCAAAATCATTTAGTAAAAGGTTTAAGCCTTATTTCACTTTCACCATGCAGTAGATTCGTGCCTGCTGACTTCCCGTAGAGAGCCGAGGTCGATGGGTTGTCCATACGCCCGAGCCCTAGAGGGAGAGGCCACCCATGCCGTAGTGGTTGTAAACAGCATCGGGGTATGTGCCAAAGGCTGCTTACGAGGCGCGTCATCGTCCTGGCACGTGATGACGTCGAGATTCCCTTCAGCGGTCATCAAGATCAGAGTCCATGTTTGGTTGATGCAGAAGTCTTCCCAAGACGCTAGCCGAGCTGTCTCTCGACGTGCGCTACAGTCGGGCGGAGTGGCTGTCTGCGGAATTTGTGGCGCAGTCGGTGGCCGAGGCCGAGCTCGGGTGAGGTGGAGAACTTGCCTGAGGGCTGAGCCCGGGGTCGGGCGAGGCGGAGCGGTTGCGCCCGAAGGCTCGTCCGCTCGACTTGTCATATTAAGCGTCCCATCGAAGGGCGTCAGGCGGCGTGCGCACACTGTGATGTAGGTGTAATCATACCGCTGCGTTGAACGTGATTGATGTCTTGTCCACTACTGTGCTCTGCTGCCATAGCGTCGGTTGGCACACACATTAAATGTGCCTATCCCCCGCCTGTTTTTGAGTGCCCTTATCCTATTCGCTTGAGGCCAGCTCGGGCGAGACGGATTGGGTAGAGGTGGCTTCGAGCGAACTGGAGCGAGTGGTGTCGACCTCGGGTGAGTGGAGCCCTGCTCGAGGTGGGAGACCCTCAGGGGACGTCTCAGTTTTTTTGTAGGTGGCTCGGCTGTCACCCTTTAGGAGTTTGGACCTTATTTCTCTAAGTGCGTTCGTTAGGGGGATAATCAGGGTGTCCCTAATTATCGCCCCACGGTAGCCACTGAGCCTTCCAAGGAAGTGCTTTTGGTACTTGTTTGGAGGCTCTATCGCTGGCCCGCGAGCGTGCTGCTTTTTGAGAGATAGGAGGTGTTTGTTTCCCGAGGGGTGCGCGTGAGCGCACCCGTCGGTTTTAGCCCTTAAGGCCCCAAAGGAGTGGTTGACTCCTTCACGGGCTTTTGTTCTTTGATAGGTCCTGTTTGATCTTTGGTCAGACTGGGGGAACCTTTTTGTGTAATTTGCGAGGGCAGTCCTCGAACCCTTGCATAGAGCAACAGGTCGATCGAGGGATGTCTCGACTTATGGTTCATATGCCCCTTCGTCACCTCTCTGCGAGGAGGAAGAGGGGGAATGCGTCATGCTACCCTCGATGGGCGATAAGCATGACGTTTCCATTGAGCTGCTAATAGGTGATCCGAGTGGGGGTCCGAGCTCCTTTAGATTGGAGTTAGCTTGAGGTCCGGAGACACGCCCCAAAGGCACCTACGTGTGATTCGCCTGGTCCTAGACCCGTTCGATGGGGTCCGAGGGCTCGATGCCTCCCTACGATGGGATACCGTCACGAATCGCTCCCGGGGGTTTTCAGATATGTCTTAAGATACCTCAGGTCACAACCCCGAGTTGAGGCCATGTACGGGCGTACCTATAGTCATCGCTGACTCTATGCTCTAGGGCGGTTTTTGGAGCCCTTTCGAGGGGCCAACCTTCGAACCCCTGATCAGTATTGGGCTCGGAGCCCTGAAGTCCTAAGGCGGTTCGTATGAACCCTATTGAGGGTCGAGCCTTCAAACCTCTGAACAGTATCTTTCCTTGCCTTTTTTCCTCCTGATGTGATAGGCCAAGGTAGAATATGACTTTTTCCAATTTGCTGCTCCTTTTTCGAGGGGGGTTGCCCGAGGTAGAAGACGCTTCTTTCCAGTTCGGTTACCGAGAGGGTAAAGGGCAGTGAAGTCGAGGGGAGAGGGCATACCTTTTGAGGCGGAATGCGGAACGCCGCTCGACGTGTTTTTCCTCATAGGGTACACGGTCATTTAGTGCGACGGGACATCCTGCCTGTTGTCGACCGTTCGCGGCACGTGTGCGTGCGGAATTTGAAACGAATGTCGTCCAGCCATTTTTGAATCGCACCTTGGTGGCTCCGTCCATCCTATAAAGCTGACCGAGATGGAGGGCTTTGGACCGTTACCTTTGCAGTCTTAATCCTTTGCCTTCAAACACCCTTTCCACCTTCTACCCAAAGAGCCCTTCGCCTTCTTCTCGCTCCTTCATTCGTTTCGATGGCGGAAAAGATCATCGTCCTTCCTCCCCGTGTCACATCCAGATTTCGAGGGCACCAAGACCCGGGCACGAAATAATCACCAGGTGTGATGGGACCAAGTCTCACACACATGATGAATCACGGTTCAGAAATGAATGTGACATATTTACTATATAATAGGAGTTATGTACAAAATAAATAAATAAATACATCATATGGCGACAACGATCCAGCAACCCAGAGTTGACTGGGAGACGACGACCTAAACCTCTCACGAACTCGTCACAGCATCCTCCATGCGCTTCATCCTACGGTATCTGTTCTTGACCTGTGGGGGTGTGAGACAGCAAGAGTGAGCTCACATACGTTCATCGCTCAACAAGTTATGGGGAATAATATGCATGAACTTGCCAAAGGTGGGAGCTCATGTGAAGTGTAAGGCTTACCAAAAAGGATGGTTAAAGTTGAGCATTGCTTTTTAAAGTTAGTCAAAATTTTATTAGCAAGTACTAAGTATAAGTAAATACCAACCCAATTAAGTAGTAGAACAAAAGTGATAACAACACCTGCGATGCAATGCATATGACAAATTGAATTTTAGTTCCATAAGTTAATCATGTGAGTGTCCGATCTGCTCATGACCGTGAGCACGGCTAGCATACCAGTTTTACACTATGTAGAGGTTGCACATCTTTACCCACAAGTCAAGTTACCCATCTGCTAAGGGATCGCGACTTCCCATACACCTCTACCGAGGAGGCGAGGCAGAGTAACGCTACGAGGCCTTTACAAAGTTCCACTACCTTTAGAAAAATCCGCTACAGTTTCTAGAAAGCTCCAATGCAGGGACCCCTCGCCTGACCGCCATCGCAGCAAAATCAACCCAAGGGTCTCCCTACACTGACCACTCCCCTACTGCCCTTGCCCCTTTCGGGTAAGGTAGTCCTCCACTAGCTTTCCTAATTAGTCAGCCAAGGGCGTCCCATACCACACTTGTGGTAGCACTGTTTTCCCGGGTGGTTCTCCATGTTCCAATTAACATAATGATCTTATCATGAACAGTAAATAACAAACTGATAATAAAAGTGTGATCATGAATAATGTATATCTCTATACCCAAAACCACATAAAGCAATAGCAGGTACTACCCAAAAATTCAGTGGTAAACAAGGTATAAAGATAGTAAAACTAGGGTAACCTGTTGGGTCCCATCAAAATTAACATATGCAGATCATTATGATTAATAAGAAAATGATTGGGTAAAAAGAAGTGATCAAGGGCACAACTTGCCTGGGACTTGAGATTCCAAGTACCAACTTGCTCTACAGGTGACTCGTAACCTTGCTGCTAAACGTAGCAATACAGACAAACATGGTATAGGCAAAATTAACATCACACCAAACATAAGAATAAACTGCATAATAATATTCTACGCGTCGCTACAAGATCGTGGGTTCGAGAACCACTAAAATCAGATTTATGGTTACAGAGTTATGATTTTCTAAAGATTTGGGTGATCTAAATAATAAACTATGTTCTATGTTGAATATAATTCATGTGATAGAGACATTACAAATACATAACTCAAGTGGACCTCGTTCTAAGTTATAAATTAGTTAGACATCATGTCATAGTTAAATTATAGCCAAAAATCAGAATACTATATTAATATTAGAAAAGCTAATCCGATAAACATAGATTGATCCAATTAACATAGGGTAAACAAATTAATTATTTACAACATGTCTCTTGATAAAATAAGGTTACCAAAGTGTAGATAATTTTATTACGAAGCTAACACGAGTAGAATGAGTTAAATCAGAGTTAAAGTGTGGTAGTTATTATTTTCTGAATAATTAAGTGATTGACATGGAATAAATTAAGTAAACAACTATAGGCTATGTTTCATGCCTAAACAGAGTTACTAGGTGATAAATAGTATTAAAACACAATTAATGCCACTTGAATGGATCAATTTGGAGTTAGAATGGATTTTTTATGAATTAAATAAGTTTCTAGATTTACTTTTATAATAAAATTCATTTTCTGATTTAATTATGAATATCCTTATTAATTTTGGACTGAGGACATAATTTCTAGAAAACACAGGGTCTAAGTTACAAATTCCAGGGACTTAACCGCGCTTCTTTAACTCTTGGGTGGACGGCGGGTTGAATTGTAAATAACTTAGGGGTTCTTTCGCAAACGTCGCGAGGCCGAAGGGTTACGGAACTATCTGAGTCGTCCGATCTTAAGTGGGTGGCTCAGCGCGCCCAAGCCAATCGGTACACGTTACTGGCCGCCAGATCTTGGATCTACAGTCAGGGTTCAGTGTAGCACATGGGTATGCATCCTTCTAATCCCACCCCTCGACCGCCGATCCAACGGTGTACCTGCATCTTCCACCCAAGGTGAGGAACCGGCGGCAGCACGCACACGCCCACGGCGGAGCTCGCCGATGAGCTAAACAATCCATCGCACAGGTACCCGATCCACAAAATAGTGAAGTGCTACACCTAGAGGGGTGGACGGTGATGACGCGAAGAAGGATCTCACAAGATACTGGCGATGAGGAAAGGGTTGGCCACGGTTCCGCACGGACGCACCGAGCTTGCCCAACACCGGTGAGTAGTTACGGCCGCACTGAGCGTGAATCCACCCGGGCGAAGCTACGCACGTAACCCGCGTGGACTGGCAGGCACACCGGTCCGATTCCGTAAACTCGCCTTGCCATAGGTCTGAATCGACCGCGGCTGCATGCTTCCTATCTCTTCCCTCTGCTTTCATCGTTCATGAAGACGTGAGAGTTTGGTTGAGTACACGGCTTGATTAAGATCAGCAGTACAGGTTACAATATATAGCCACAGATATACCCAGCTTATAGAAATAGTATCTGGGTAATCGGGCAAGCAACCACAGGATTGATATCCTGGGATGGGTTTCCATAACAGCTGATAGCCTACTAAGAGTGACTGTCTAACACCCCCCGCAGTAGGAACGTCGGCTGGCCGAACATTCATACTGGAGCGAAACTCAATAAAGACTGTAGAGGGAAGGCCCTTGGTGAAAATATCGGTGAACTGGGAGGATGTCGGGACATGTAGAACACGAACTGCACCGGCGGCCACACGCTCACGAACAAAGTGAAGGTCAATCTCGATATGTTTGGTGCGTTGATGTTGCACTGGATTAGTCGAGAGATAGACGGCACTCACATTGTCACAGTAAACCAGGGTAGCCTGCTGCAAGGGTTGTCCCAGTTCCTGAAGGAGTTGCCGGAGCCAGGAAGCTTCTGCCACACCATTAGCAATGGCACGGTATTCAGCCTCAGCACTGGAACGTGACACGGTATGCTGTCGTTTGCTGGACCAAGAAACAAGACTGGTGCCGAGAAAGGCAGCAAAACCGGAGGTGGAGCGACGAGTCTCAGGACAACCAGCCCAGTCGGCGTCGGTGTAGATGGTGAGTGTGGTCGGGGAGGAGGCGCGGTCGATGAATAGCCCGAGATCAGGTGTCCCCTGGAGATAGCGAAGGATGCGCTTCGCGGCAGCAAGATGTGGTTCCCGAGGATCATGCATGTGGAGGCACACCTGCTGAACAGCGTAGGTGATGTCGGGACGAGTGAAAGTCAAGTACTGAAGGGCGCCAACCAGACTGCGGTAGAGGGTAGGGTCGGACACGGGTGCGCCAGAAGAAGACAACTTGGATTGGGTATCTGCTGGGGTGGCGCAGGTCTTGCAGCCAGTCATGCCGGCGCGCTCCAATATCTCAAGCGTGTACTGGCGCTGAGAGAGCAACATGCCGGTGGCGGAACGAGTCACGGTAATCCCCAGAAAATGGTGAAGTGGACCAAGGTCTTTCATCGGGAAGGACTGCTGTAGTGAACTGATGATCTGGCGAAGCAGAGCTGAGGTAGAGGCCGTCAGGATGATGTCATCAACGTAGAGAAGCAAATAGGCACTAGCAGTACCATGCCGGTAGATGAAGAGCGAAGTATCTGTCTTGGCCTCAATGAACCCCAGAGACCGGATGTGAGACGCAAAACAACTGTACCATGCTCGAGGAGCCTGCTTCAATCCGTAGAGTGATTTGTTGAGGCGACATACGTGATCTGGATGGTGAGGGTCAATGAAACCAACTGATGAATCGGCCAGTCCTGATGAAGCGCCAAGCTGAGGACGGTGCGGATGGTGGCGGGCTTCACAACGGGACTAAAAGTCTCGTCGAAATCAACGCCAGGGCGCTGAGTAAATCCACGAAGGACCCAACGCGCTTTGTAGCGCTCAAGGGAACCATCAGAGTGAAACTTGTGTTTGAATATCCACTTGCCTGAGACGACGTTGGCATGAGACGGGCGTGGAACGAGAGTCCAAGTGTTGTTGGTGAGGAGGGCTTGGAACTCGTCCTCCATCGCACGCCGCCAGAGGGGGTCGTCGAGGGCGCGACGGTACGTTGATGGTATAGGGGAGGCAGCAGGAGTCGTAGCTTGCAGGTTGAGGCGCGGTTGGTGAAAACCGCTTTTCGCGCGAGTGCGCATGCCGTGGCTGTTGACCACGGGAAGAGCTGGAACGGAGCCCACAGGAACAGGCGATGTCGTAGCAGCCGGATGACGAGCAGATCGGTGCCTGTCGGTAGTACCCCAACGCCAGGGAAGATTGTCGCTGGCGCCCGCAGGATGCAGCTGGGCGGCCGCGCGCGTCCCAGGTGAAAGCGGTAGCCCAGGCACGATGGGCCCAGACGACAGCCCCGGGGAAGTTGGCGGCCCAGGCGCGGGAGGCCCAGGTGGAGGCCGCGGCTGGTCGTTGAGGGGGCCAGGCGAGGCAGGTGTCCGGGCGGCCGGATGGGCAGCCTGCGGAAGCGGCCTAGGTGGAGGCTGCGGCTGTCCGTCGAGTGGGCCAGCCCTGGCGGCCGGTTGGGCAGCCTGCTGGAGCGGTCCAGGTGGTATGGCGCTGGTGCGCTGCCCAGCAGTGGACGAGGGCAATGCGCCAATGGGTGGAACCGGGACCTGTTCAGAAAATAAATCCAAAAAATCAAGGTTAGTGGGAAGAGCCGAGCTGGGAGGGGTCTCGGCAAACGGAAAGGAGGATTCGTCGAACACAACATGGCGGGAGATGATGATACGATTGGTGGAGATATCAAGACAACGGTAGCCTTTGTGTTCAGACGAGTAACCAAGAAAGACACACATGGTGGAGCGTGGAGCGAGTTTATGGGCGGCAGTGGCAGAGATGTTGGGATAGCACTTACAGCCAAAGACACGGAGATGGTCGTAAGATGGGGGGCGACCAAAGAGGGCAAGATGGGGAGTGGAGGAATTTAGGGTGCTGGTGGGGTGGAGATTGAGAAGATATGTGGCGGTGTGAAGAGCCTCAACCCAATAAGGAGCAGGAAGGTGAGCTTGAAAGAGTAGGGAACGGACGATGTTGTTAACAGTGCGGAGGACACGTTCTGCTCTACCATTCTGCTGGGAGGTATAGGGACACGACATACGAAGGTGGACACCGTGGGAGAGGAAGAAAGCTCGTGTGTGGGAGTTGTCAAACTCACGACCATTATCACATTGCAAGCTTTTTATGGTGGTGCCAAATTGAGTGGCAACAAAAGAGAAAAAATTAGCAATAGTGGGAAATGTGTCGGATTTGAGGCGGAGAGGGAATGTCCACAGGAAGTGGGAGCAGTCGTCAAGGATGGCGAGGTAGTATTTGTAACCAGAAATACTGGGTATTGGAGAAGTCCATAGATCACAGTGAACGAGATCAAAGTGACGTGGAGCACGAGACTGGGAAATGGAAAAAGGAAGGCGAACATGACGACCAAGTTGACATGCGTGACAGATATCGGGGGCAGTAGAGCCTTTATTACATGAAATAGAGGATGAACTAGTTAAATGACGAAGGGCGTCGTGGCTGATGTGACCAAGACGGTGATGCCAAAGCTGTGAAGAGGCGCTGGTGAGGAAGACTTGGGGGGTAGTGGTG
Organism: Zea mays; assembly: GCF_902167145.1. NCBI lineage: Eukaryota > Viridiplantae > Streptophyta > Magnoliopsida > Poales > Poaceae > Zea > Zea mays. The sequence goes on along the minus strand of NC_050097.1, from coordinate 237,528,196 downwards.
GAGGACAACGGGATGGAGAGTGGATAGAGGTCGCCTGAGCTATTGCACCTGGCGATCACGCTCCGTGTCCTGAGATCCTTCACGGAAAAACCAGCGGGGTCAAATTCAACAGAGCAATTATTATCAATTGTGAATTGACGAACAGAGACAAGATTTTTGATAATAGATGGTGAGACAAGCACATTATTAAGGTGGATCGGACCCATATGTGTGGATCCCGTGGAGACAACGGGCAAGGAGGTCCCATCGCCGACAATAATTGAAGAAGGAGTGGAAGAGGAAGGGGGATGGCAATAAGTTAGGATACCGGAGGTGGAAGCCATATGAGCGGTGGCGCCGGAGTCCATGTACCATTCACCGGTTGGCGGGGTGAGTGTCATGGTGTTGAAAGCACCTGCTAAAGCATGTTGGTCCCATGGGCCAAAAGGACCAGGAGCCGCATGCTGCTGGGTCGGCGAGGCCTGCTGGACGGCCCAGGGTGCAGCCGGAACGGGAGCAGGCCAGGTGGACGCGTTTGCCGTGGGCCAGGTGAATGGGGCCCAGCCGGTGGGAGTGGGCGGGGGAGGCCCAAGTGCGCTCGGCGGCCCACCCACGAGCGCCTGGGGGGAGGCAGGGTGCCGATGCCCCTGGACTGGGCCGGGCCACATCTGAATGCTGCCGGTCCAGGGGTTGAAGATGTTGGGCCAGCTGCCCTGAGGCGTGGCCTGACCACGGGCGCCGCCAGGGGCACCGCGAGCGCCTCCAGGGTTGGAAGGACCGGATCCGCCGCTGTGCTTGCCTTTCCGGCGGCGGCGGTTGTAGCCGCCATTTGCTTGGGGAGGAGGAGGTCCCGCGGCGAGGGCAGTAGCGGTGCCGGGCGCGGAGGTTGGTGCAGAGGTGACGAGTGCGGATGGAGCAGCAGAGGCGGCGCCCGGTCCCATGGAGAGCTCTTCCAGAAGGAGCTCGGAGCGGGCCTCGACGAACGACGGGAAGGGGCGCTGGCGCTTCAGGTAGGAGCGCAGATGAGCGAAGCGGTCGTTGAGGCCGCGCAGAAGGTTGATGGTGAGCAGCCGGTCGGAGATGGGCTCACCGAGCTCGACCAGGGAGTCGGCAAGGGTCTTCATCCGCCGGCAGTAGTCGGAGACGGAGAGGGCGCCTTGGCACAGGGTGCGGAACTCGGTGTCGACGAGGACGATGCGGGTCTCCCGATTGCCCACAAACTGCTCCTCGAGAGCCAACCACGTCGTACGCGCAGTGGGGGCGGCGGTGGTGACAATCTCGTAGAGCTCGGGCGAGATGGAGCCGTAGAGCCAGGAGAGTACATGGAGTTCCATCCGGACCCAGGGCGCGACGTCGGGGAAAGAGGCATCGCACAGCACGTGGTCGGCAAGGGCGTACTTGCCGAGGACGAGGAGGAAGAGGCGGCGCCACTTGGAGAAGGATGGCGTCGCAAGGTCGAGGACGACGGGGACGAGGCCGCGGATGTTGAGGATGCCGAGAGCCTGGGCATGGAGCGCAGCGACGGGATCGGGGTCGGAACCGTCGCGACGCACGTCCCTACCCGGCGCGTCGGCGGCTGGGACTTCGTCGTGCTCGATCTCGCCGTCGTCGGCTGCGCAGGCGGTCTCAAGGCGTTGGCGAGCCGCGGCGAGGGCCTGCTCGTGGCGGGCGACGTCGGCAGCAAGACGGCGACGCTCGGCAGCGGCAGCAGCCGCGGCGTCTGCGCGGGCTTGGAGAGCGGCGGCTGTCTCAGCAGATCGACGCTGGGCGCCGTCGTTAGCCTCCTGCTGGAGTCGGCGGTCCTCGGCGGCACGAAGATCGTCGGCAGAACGACGGGCGTCGGCGGCGCGACGAGCGACGATGTCGGCGTCGCTGGGAGCGTCGGCGGCCATGACTGGAAGAGGGAAGCGGAGGGTGGGCTAGGCGAGGAACGTAGCCTTCTTTGATACCATGAAGACGTGAGAGTTTGGTTGAGTACACGGCTTGATTAAGATCAGCAGTACAGGTTACAATATATAGCCACAGATATACCCAGCTTATAGAAATAGTATCTGGGTAATCGGGCAAGCAACCACAGGATTGATATCCTGGGATGGGTTTCCATAACAGCTGATAGCCTACTAAGAGTGACTGTCTAACAGTTCAACATGGCTATGATGGATGGAGCCCAACCAACTCATGTTGGGATGGTGAGGGGGTCGCGGACGGCGCATATATATACACCCTAGAGACCGTATTCGGATGGAACGAGGTGGGAGAGGATCTCACGATTTGTTGGTGCCCGCGTTATTCGCGTGGCTGTTGCGAGCAATTGAGGAAGAAGGCCCTGACAAACCCTGGGCCACTAGAAAGAGAGAGTAAGAGTGGGGCAGTGAGGGCGACTGACGGGCCGGACCCACTAGTTAGCGTGTGTATATCCCCGGCTGGGCCGCGCGGTCCTGAAAGCTGATCTGGGCCGCACTGGGTCGAATGGTAGGGTGGGTCGAGGGGAGGAGGAACCGGCCCAAGCACGCTGGTTCCTTCTTTTCTTTCTTTCTTATTTCTATTGATATTCTAAATTTCAATTTGAATATGGATTTTGACTTTCAAACTTGAGTTATATGCACAATACAAGAATCTCAAGCATGTATGCATAGCCTATTATAATTTTTTTTGTATTAATCATTTATTCATTTGAATATTTACTTCTCATGAGTTTAATTCATGAAGGAAACGATTAAATAAACAAACTAAAATATTTCCCACTATTTTTTTGTACGTGTATTTATTTATTTTTATTATTTTTACTTTATACAAAATTTAGGGCTTTACACTTTACACCCTGCGACCCATGGCCCATGTCTTCCATCACCGATGCAGATCTGGAGGCGCTGGTTGACGCCGGCCTACTCCAGCCCCGAACCACCGGCCCGCAACCCGAGTGGATCGCGCCGCACGACGAGTAGGTGTCGAATCCGCCCGCGGACTACATCGTTAGTTTCACCTTGTTCCATGAACAGGGCTTCGGGGTTCCGGCGAGCCGCTTCATGCGGGCCTTGCCGTACTACTACGTGGTGGAGCTGCACAACTTCAATCCCAACTCCATTGCGCAGGCGGGCATCTTTTCCACCGTCTGCGAGGGGTTCTTGTGGATCGAGCCCCACTGGGACCTGTGGCTCCACCTCTTCCCCGCGGAGCCCTTCTCTCTCCGCAGCGAGGTGAGGAAGGTGCGACACGCCTTCCGTGCCGGCGGCTGCACGCTCCAGCTACGCTTGAACCATTAAAATTTATTGTATTTCGAACGCCTATCAAAGCCCGTCGGAAATACTCCTATGTACGACGGTTTGGGCTAAGGCTGTCGGAAGTAATCCTAGCCTTCGGAAATTTGTTAGCTTTCTGAAGTGGTACATTTAACAGTACCCATTGCCATAGTAAAGCTCTGTTTGGTTCTATTTGTGCTAGGAATAAAGTTAGTCAAGAGACTAAAGTTTAGTCCCTACACCTTGTTTGGTTCCAGGGACTAAATGGATTCTAAACACATTAAATAAAAGTACAAAAAGATCTTTTCCTTGTTTCCTGTGTATGGTGTCGGTTCTCTAGGCAAGGGCAATTAAATTAAATGCAGCCCTTTATTCCTTTGAGCACTCATGTGAGAGACTAGAGACTAAAGACAATTAGTCTCTACTTTAGTCATTCCGTTTGACAAAAAAAACTAAACTAGATTAAAAACTAGGGACTAAAAGATTAGTTGCTGTAACTAAACGGGACATAAGTTCTCATGTCCCTCCAACCATGCTCCACTCGCCATTTATTTGGGAAGTACTCCATACCTTTATTTGGTGTGGAGTGTGGACCCATTGAACCTGTGTTGTGCACAGATGCGTTGAAACAGATGCGTTGAACCTGTGTTGTGCACTAATAATTCACCAGCGGCCGTGAAACATGCATTATATGTGTATGTAGTGCCATGCCCTGATTGGACTGGACCCAATCAAAGTTGGAGCTACTAGCGATGCGTAATGGAGCGAATCTCTCTAGCCCACCACAGTTAGATCGCGCCTATCGATGGCTACCTTATATGCTCGTGTGAGCTATTTATGCTTAAAATAATGATTGAAGTGATGATCATACTATGATGTTATTTGGTTCACAAACTGTAGCGTAAATGACAACGATAATGGTTGACACTTGACTGACAATAATAATAAATTTGAATAGACCGGTATATGTTTTTAGTGTGGTATCTGATTACGATTGGATTCAAACAAACATGATTTAACGTTATCGATTACCCACCACGTTACAATTATGTGAACCAAACAATACTTATGATTCATTGATTCTTAGAATAATTCAAACAACGTGTTATTCAAATAGTGATTGAATTGAAGATTACTTGCTTAAGTACTATGATTATATGCAGCTAATTGGTGTATGTTTAGAATATGCAATGTGCTAATTGAATTTATCGTGCTATTATGTTGCTTCACATAATGCTATTATTTTGCACTAGAATTGTTTAGCTATCTATTTATGTGCACACTTGAAAATCGCCTATAGGGGGTGAATAGACAATCTGAAATTTACAAACTTAAGTACAAACTTCAACCCTAGATCAGCGTTGGAACGAGTATAAAGTCAATCGGAGTGAGGAAGAGGTGTTGTTCTTGCTAAAGTTGCTCAATCGATTGTGGAATTATTTTGGGAGCCAACTCAAATTGATAGAATATCATTACAAGCAAAAGAACAAGAGAGAGGGGAGAGGAAGAACCAAATCACAAAGTGAAGATCAACGCAAAGACATGGGCGATTTATTTCCCGAGGTTCAACTCTGAAGAGTCTACGTCCCCTTTGAGGAGTTCACTAAGGAAGGATCTCTTTCAACCCTTTCCCTCTCTCAATCGGTCACGAAGACGGGTTGAATTTTTCTTCTCTTCTCAAAAGGACACTAAGTCTCGCAAGGACCTCCACACAAAGAAACGATGTCTCTTGCTCCGCTTTGCAACAATGTGACAGTAGGGGTGAGAGAGAGAATGAAAACTCAAATCAAGAGCACAAGAGTTTGCAACACTCAAATGAATACAAGCACCAAGTCTCTCGTCACTCAAATCGATCAGATGCACACTTGTGAGGCTTTGAAAGCGCCAGAGTTATTGCACTTGAAGTATGGTTGATTGGAGGAGCTCTTGTGTCTTCAATATGCTACTTGGGGGTATTTATACCCCCAACCACCCATATAGTCGTTGGAGTTTAATGAGATAAAATCAGATTTTCTTGTATACCAGACCGTGCACAGTACCAGTCGAGTGCATATCAGACCATCTGGCCCCGTCTAGAGGAGGTGACCATTCTAAACTATTAGAGGCACCATACCATGAATAGTGAAGGTTCGGTGACCATCGGACCGTGCCACGTCGATATAGCCATTTGAAGAATAATCGACCGTTGAATCTTATCAGATGGTCCGGTGCGCCACCGGACCGGTCCGACGCCCCAACTTCAATCTGTCTATTTTACAACTTCTCTACAACTTCGTGAGAGCACCTAGAGGGGGGGGGGGTGAATAGGTGATCCTGTAAAACTTCAAAACTTAAGCCACAAAAACTTGTCAAGTGTTAGCACAATTATGGCCAAGTGGCTAGAGAGGAGTCAAAACACAATAACCACAAGAATTCAATCACAGAGATGACACGGTGGTTATCCCGTGGTTCGGCCAAGTACAAAACTTGCCTACTCCACGTTGTGGCGTCCCAACGGACGAGAGTTGCACTCAACTCCTCTCAAGTGATCCAATGATCAACTTGAATACCACGGTGTTCTTGCTTTTCTTTTCTCAATCCCGTTTGCGAGGAATCTCCACAACTTGGAGCCTCTCGCCCTTACAAAAGATGTTCACAGAGAATCACGGAGCAAGGGAGGGATTAGCAACTCACACACGACACAAAGATCACAGCAAATACGCACACACAAGACCCAGACTTGAGCTCAAGAGACTAGCACACTAGAACGGAGCTCAAATCACTAGAATGTCGAACAAGTGCGCAAGATTGATGTGTGAGTGATCAAGAGTGCTCAAGGAATGCTTGGTTATCTCCTCCATGCGCCTAGGGGCCCCTTTTATAGCCCCAAGGCAGCTAGGAGCCGTTGAGAACAATTCTGGAAGGCCATCCTTGCCTTCTGTCGTCGGGCGCACCGGACAGTCCGGTGCACACCGGACACTGTCCGGTGCCCGATTTCTTTCCTTAACAGGTGCAGCCGACCGTTGCCGACCACTGCAGATCTGGCGCACCGGACAGTCCGGTGCACACCGGACAGTCCGGTGCTTCCTTCCGACCGTTGGCTCGGCCATGTGTCGCGCGGCGATCGTGCGGCCGACCGTTGGCCCAGCCGACCGTTGGCTCACCGGACAGTCCGGTGCACACCGGACAGTCCGGTGAATTTTAGCCGAAGTCGCCGGAGAAAAACCCGAGAGCGGCTGGTTTGTTCCATGCTGGTCTGGCGCACCGGACACTGTCCGGTGCACACCGGACAGTCCGGTGCCCCAGCCCGAAACAGCCTTTGGCTGCACACAACCACTCTCCACTTCTTTTCTTCTTCCTGTTTCTAACACTTAGACAAGAATATTAGTACACAAACCAATGTACTAAGGCTTAGAAACATACCTTAACTTGTGATTTGCACTTTGTTCATCCTTGGGCATATTTTCACATTTAAGCACTTGTGTTTGCATTCAATCACCAAAATACTTAGAAATGGCCCAAAGGCACATTTCCCTTTCAATCTCCCCCTTTTTGGTGATTTATGCCAACACAACATAAAGCAAGTGGAACAAGTGCAAAACTACTTCAAATAAAAACTTAACTTTGAGTTTTATTCAATTTTGGCATATATGGATCATCCTTTTGCCACCACTTGGTTTGTTTTTGCAAATCAAACTCAAATCTCTATCTCTAAGTCAAACACACATGTTGAAGCATAAAGAGAGTCATTCCAAAAGAGATTGATCAAAGATTTCAAAAACTCCCCCTATTTCCCATAATCAATACTTCTCCCCACAAGAAGCCAACTTTTGACAAGAGAGACAATAAAAGAGTTTAACAACAAAAACTCTATTCTACTATTTTCAATATTTTCAAAATCTCTCAAGTGGTAGCTGATCCATTTAATCGCTTTGGCCTTTATTTTCTCCCCCTTTGGCATCAAGCACCAAAACGGGATCAATCTTGGCCTTTTAACCCCATTGCCTCACCAAAGTCTTCAATTAAGAGCAAATGGCAATAAGATTTCATGAGATGAACTTGGAATTAGTTACCCTCTCATCGGAGTGCAGTGGAAGTCTTTCATGGTCCAAGTCCACCTTTTCCCTTTCAATCCTCCTTCGAGACTAAATTACCAAACTCAAGCACATGGTTAGTCTCAAAGGGTCAAGTTGTAACACATCTCCCCCTAAACATGTGCATAACTTTGCAACGGACTTGTAAGGTCCAGGGAGTGTTTGTACAACTTGAGCACCACAATAAGCAACAAAATGCAGAATGAACATGATCAAAGGCATAAACACATGTATGCTACAATTCAATCCAAGTTCCGCGAATCTAAGACATTTAGCTCACTACGCAGCCTGCAAAAGGTCTTCTCATCTAGAGGCTTGGTAAAGATATCGGCTAGCTGGTTCTCGGTGCTAACATGAAACACTTCGATATCTCCCTTTTGCTGGTGGTCTCTCAAAAAGTGATGTCGGATGTCTATGTGCTTTGTGCGGCTGTGTTCAACAGGATTTTCCGCCATGCGGATAGCACTCTCATTATCACATAGGAGTGGGACTTTGCTCAGATTGTAGCCAAAGTCCCTGAGGGTTTGCCTCATCCAAAGTAATTGCGCGCAACACTGTCCTGCGGCAACATACTCGGCCTCAGCGGTGGATAGGGCAACGGATGTTTGTTTCTTAGAGTTCCATGACACCAGGGACCTTCCTAAGAATTGGCACGTCCCCGATGTACTCTTCCTATCGACCTTACATCCAGCATAGTCGGAGTCTGAGTATCCAACTAAGTCAAAGGTAGACCCCTTTGGATACCAGAGCCCGAAGCAAGGCGTAGCAACCAAATATCTAAGAATTCGCTTCACCGCCACTAAGTGACACTCCTTAGGATCGGATTGATATCTAGCACACATGCATACGCTAAGCATAATATCCGGTCTACTAGCACATAAGTAAAGCAAAGAACCTATCATTGACCGGTATGCTTTTTGATCAACGGACTTACCTCCTTTGTTGAGGTCGGTGTGTCCGTCGGTCCCCATCGGAGTCTTTGCGGGCTTGGCGTCCTTCATCCCAAACCGCTTTAGCAGATCTTGCGTGTACTTCGTTTGGGAGATGAAGGTGCCGTCCTTGAGTTGCTTCACTTGGAACCCAAGGAAGTAGTTCAACTCGCCCATCATCGACATCTCGAATTTCTGCGTCATCACCCTGCTAAACTCTTCACAAGACTTTTGGTTAGTAGAACCAAATATTATGTCATCGACATAAATTTGGCACACAAACAAATCACCATTACAAGTCTTAGTAAAAAGAGTTGGATCGGCTTTCCCAACCTTGAAAGCATTAGCAATTAAGAAATCTCTAAGGCATTCATACCATGCTCTTGGGGCTTGCTTAAGTCCATAGAGCGCCTTAGAGAGCTTACACACGTGGTCGGGGTACCGTTCATCCTCGAAGCCAGGAGGTTGCTCCACGTACACCTCCTCCTTGATTGGCCCGTTGAGGAAAGCGCTCTTCACATCCATTTGAAACAACCTGAAAGAATGGTGAGCGGCATATGCTAGCAAGATACGAATTGATTCTAGCCTAGCCACAGGAGCAAAAGTCTCCTCGAAATCCAAACCTGCGACTTGGGCATAACCTTTTGCCACAAGTCGAGCCTTGTTTCTCGTCACCACCCCGTGCTCGTCCTGTTTGTTGCGGAACACCCACTTGGTTCCCACAACATTTTGCTTCGGACGAGGCACCAGCGTCCAAACTTCATTGCGCTTGAAGTTGTTGAGCTCCTCTTGCATGGCCAATACCCAATCCGGATCTAGCAAGGCCTCCTCTACCCTGAAAGGCTCAATAGAAGAGACAAAGGAGTAATGCTCACAAAAATTAACTAATCGAGATCGAGTAGTTACTCCCTTGCTAATGTCACCCAGAATTTGATCGACGGGATGATCCCTTTGAATCATCGCTCGAACTTGGGTTGGAGGTGCCGGTTGCGCTTCTTCCTCCATCATTTGATCATCTTGTGCTCCCCCTTGATCAAGCGCCTCCACTTGAGGTACCTGTTTGTCATCTTCGGTTGGGGGATGCACCATAGTTGAGGAAGAAGGTTGATCTCGTTCATCTTGTTCCTGTGGCCGTACTTCTCCAATCGCCATGGTCCGTATAGCGGCCGTCGGAACATCTTCTTCATCTACATCATCACAATCAACAACTTGCTCTCTTGGAGAGCCATTAGTCTCATCAAATACAACGTCGCTAGAGACTTCAACCAAACCCGATGATTTGTTGAAGACTCTATACGCCTTTGTATTTGAGTCATAACCTAATAAAAACCCTTCTACAGCTTTGGGAGCAAATTTAGAATTTCTACCCTTCTTCACTAGAATGTAGCATTTACTCCCAAATACACGAAAGTACGATACATTGGGTTTGTTACCGGTTAGTAGCTCATACGACGTCTTCTTGAGGAGGCGATGAAGGTAGACCCTGTTGATGGCGTGGCAAGCAGTGTTAACGGCTTCCGTCCAAAAGCACTCGGGGGTCTTGAACTCTCCTAGCATCGTCCTTGCCATGTCGATGAGCGTCCTGTTCTTCCTCTCTACCACACCATTTTGCTGTGGTGTGTAGGGAGCGGAGAACTCGTGCTTGATCCCTTCCTCTTCAAGGAACTCCTCCACTTGAAGGTTCTTGAACTCGGACCCGTTGTCGCTCCTTATCTTTTTCACTTTGAGCTCAAACTCATTTTGAGCCCTCCTGAGGAAGCGCTTGAGGGTCCCTTGGGTTTCAGACTTATCCTGCAAAAAGAACACCCAAGTGAAGCGGGAAAAGTCATCAACAATAACTAGACCATACTTACTTCCCCCTATGCTTAGATAGGCGACGGGTCCGAAGAGGTCCATATGCAGCAGCTCCAGGGGTCTTGAAGTGGTCATCACATTCTTGCTGTGATGCGCTCCTCCCACCTGTTTCCCTGCTTGACAAGCTGCACAAGGTCTATCTTTTTCGAAATGAACATTGGTTAGACCTATCACATGTTCTCCCTTTAGAAGCTTGTGGAGGTTCTTCATCCCCACATGTGCTAAGCGGCGATGCCACAGCCAGCCCATGCAAGTCTTAGCCATTAAGCATGCATCTAGACCGGCCTCTTCTTTTGCAAAATCAACTAAATAAAGTTTGCCGTCTAATACACCCTTAAAAGCTAGTGAACCATCACTTCTCCTAAAGACAGACACATCTACATTTGTAAACAGACAGTTATATCCCATATTGCACAATTGACTAACAGATAGTAAATTATATCCTAGTGACTCTACTAAAAACACATTAGAGATAGAGTGCTCATTAGAAATTGCAATTTTACCTAACCCTTTTACCTTGCCTTGATTCCCATCACCGAATATGATTGAATCTTGGGAATCCTTATTCTTGACGTAGGAGGTGAACATCTTCTTCTCCCCCGTCATATGGTTTGTGCATCCGCTATCAATAATCCAGCTTGAACCCCCGGATGCATAAACCTGTAAGGCAAATTTAGGCTTGGGTCTTAGGTACCCAACTCATGTTGGGTCCTACAAGGTTAGTGCAAATATCCTTAGGGACCCAAATGCAAGTTTTGTCTCCCTTGCATTTTGCCCCTAGCTTCCTAGCAACAATTTTCTTATCCTTTCTACAAATTACAAAGGAAGCATTCAAAGCACAATAAATTGTAGAAGGTTCATTCACTATTTTCCTAACAACATTTCTCCTAGGCATTTGATGAACAACATTTCTTCTAAGCCCATTTCTACCATGCATAACATGAGAACTAGAAGCAGTCATAGCATAAGAGTCATAAGCATGTGAATCAAAAACATCATGACCTCTAAAAGCATTTCTAGAATATCTCCTATCATAGTACATGAAAGCATGATTCTTCTTAACATTATTAGCCATAGGAGCCTTCCCTTTCTCCTTGGTGGAGATGGGAGTCTTATGGCTTGTTAAGTTCTTGACTTCCCTCTTGAAGCCAAGCCCATCCTTAATTGAGGGATGTCTTCCTATTGTGTAAGCATCCCTTGCAAATTTTAACTTATCAAATTCACATTTGCTAGTCTTAAGTTGAGTATTAAGACTAGCCACTTCATTATTTAACTTTGCAATAGAAGCTATGTGTTCACTACAAGCATCAATATCAAAGTCTTTACATCTATTGCAAATAACAACATTTTCTACACAAGTTGTTGATTTACTAGCTATTTCTATCTTAGCATTCAACTCATCGTTAATGCTCTTTAATTTTGAAATTGTCTCATGGCATGAAGATAATTCACAAGTAAGCATTTCATTTCTTTTAACTTCTAGAGCATGAGATTTTTGAGCTTCTAAAAATTTATCATGCTCTTCATACAATAAATCCTCTTGTTTCTCTAAGAGTTTATCCTTCTCATTCAATGCATCAATTAATTCATTAATTTTGCCAATCGTAATTCTATCTAGACCTTTAAATAAACTAGAATAGTCTATTTCATCATCGTCACTAGAATTATCATCACTAGAAGAAGCATAAGTAGAGTTTCGAGTACTTACTTTCTTCTCCTTAGCCATGAGACACGTGTGACGCTCGTTGGGGAAGAGGGCCGATTTGTTGAAGGCGGTGGCGGCGAGTCCCTCATTGTCGGAGTCGGAGGAGGAGCAATCCGAATCCCACTCCTTGCCTATATGCGCCTCGCCCTTGGCTTTCTTGTAGTGCTTCTTCTTCTCCCTTTTGTTCCCCTTTTCCTGGTCACTTTCATTATCAGGACAGTTAGCAATAAAATGACCAAGCTTACCGCATTTGAAGCATGATCGCTTCCCCTTGGTCTTAGTCTTGCTCGGCTGTCCATTGCGACCCTTCAGCACTGTCTTGAATCTTTTGATGATAAGAGCCATCTCTTCATCATTGAGCCCGGCCGCCTCAACTTGCGCCACCTTGCTAGGTAGCGACTCCTTGCTCCTTGTTGCCTTTAGAGCAATGGGTTGAGACTCGTGGAGTGGACCGTTCAACGCGTCGTCGACGTATCTTGCTTCCTTGATCATCATCCGCCCGCTCACGAATTTTCCAAGTACTTCTTCGGGCGTCATCATCGTGTACCTGGGATTCTCACGAATATTGTTCACGAGATGAGGATCAAGAACGGTAAATGACCTGAGCATTAGGCGGACGACGTCGTGATCCGTCCAACGCGTGCTTCCGTAGCTCCTTATCTTGTTGATAAGGGTCTTGAGCCGGTTGTAAGTTTGAGTTGGCTCTTCTCCCCTTATCATGGCGAATCGTCCAAGCTCGCCCTCCACCAACTCCATCTTGGTGAGCATGGTGATGTCATTCCCTTCGTGAGAGATCTTGAGGGTGTCCCATATCTGCTTGGCATTGTCCAAGCCGCTCACTTTATTGTACTCTTCCCTGCACAAAGATGCTAAGAGAACAGTAGTAGCTTGTGCATTTTTATGAATTTGTTCATTGATAAACATAGGGCTATCCGAGCTATCAAATTTCATTCCATTCTCTACAATCTCCCATATGCTTGGATGGAGAGAGAATAAATGACTATGCATTTTGTGACTCCAAAATCCGTAGTCCTCCCCATCAAAGTGTGGAGGTTTACCAAGAGGAATGGAAAGCAAATGCGAATTCGAGCTATGTGGCATACGAGAATAATCAAATGAAAAGTTCGAATTGACCGTCTTCCTGTAGTCGTTGTCGTCGTCCTTTTGGGAAGAAGAGGACTCATCGCTGTCGTAGTAGACGATCTCCTTGATGCGTCTCGTCTTCTTCTTCTTCCCATCTTTTCGCTTGTGGCCCGAGCCCGAGTTGTTGGACTTGTCATCCCTTGGCTCGTTGACGAAAGACTCCTTCTCCTTGTCGTTGATCACAATTCCCTTCCCCTTAGGATCCATCTCTTCGGGTGGTTAGTCCCTTTCTTGAAGAGAACGGCTCTGATACCAATTGAGAGCACCTAGAGGGGGGGGGTGAATAGGTGATCCTGTAAAACTTCAAAACTTAAGCCACAAAAACTTGTCAAGTGTTAGCACAATTATGGCCAAGTGGCTAGAGAGGAGTCAAAACACAATAACCACAAGAATTCAATCACAGAGATGACACGGTGGTTATCCCGTGGTTCGGCCAAGTACAAAACTTGCCTACTCCACGTTGTGGCGTCCCAACGGACGAGAGTTGCACTCAACTCCTCTCAAGTGATCCAATGATCAACTTGAATACCACGGTGTTCTTGCTTTTCTTTTCTCAATCCCGTTTGCGAGGAATCTCCACAACTTGGAGCCTCTCGCCCTTACAAAAGATGTTCACAGAGAATCACGGAGCAAGGGAGGGATTAGCAACTCACACACGACACAAAGATCACAGCGAATACGCACACACAAGACCCAGACTTGAGCTCAAGAGACTAGCACACTAGAACGGAGCTCAAATCACTAGAATGTCGAACAAGTGCGCAAGATTGATGTGTGAGTGATCAAGAGTGCTCAAGGAATGCTTGGTTATCTCCTCCATGCGCCTAGGGGCCCCTTTTATAGCCCCAAGGCAGCTAGGAGCCGTTGAGAACAATTCTGGAAGGCCATCCTTGCCTTCTGTCGTCGGGCGCACCGGACAGTCCGGTGCACACCGGACACTGTCCGGTGCCCGATTTCTTTCCTTAACAGGCGCAGCCGACCGTTGCCGACCACTGCAGATCTGGCGCACCGGACAGTCCGGTGCTTCCTTCCGACCGTTGGCTCGGCCACGTGTCGCGCGGCGATCGTGCGGCCGACCGTTGGCCCAGCCGACCGTTGGCTCACCGGACAGTCCGGTGCACACCGGACAGTCCGGTGAATTTTAGCCGAAGTCGCCGGAGAAAAACCCGAGAGCGGCTGGTTTGTTCCATGCTGGTCTGGCGCACCGGACACTGTCCGGTGCACACCGGACAGTCCGGTGCCCCAGCCCGAAACAGCCTTTGGCTGCACACAGCCACTCTCCACTTCTTTTCTTCTTCCTGTTTCTAACACTTAGACAAGAATATTAGTACACAAACCAATGTACTAAGGCTTAGAAACATACCTTAACTTGTGATTTGCACTTTGTTCATCCTTGGGCATATTTTCACATTTAAGCACTTGTGTTTGCATTCAATCACCAAAATACTTAGAAATGGCCCAAAGGCACATTTCCCTTTCACTTCGGTCCGACGCTGCATTGGGCTAGGTCCTTATACACCGGACCAGTCTGACACAATATCTAGTTGAAGTCCTGTTGTAGCCCTCCCTGCGCACTCGATCCGGTGCACCATGGACCGGTCCAGTGTGACTGAGCACAGATCAGTTTTTGCAAACTTTGGCATATCTTCTTCAGTTGAGTTTGGCTGTACTTGATGGTGTTCCAATGACTTAGACAAACATATCTAGTGGCTTTCAACTAGTCTAAGTCATGGAACTTGGTTGTTTTAATACCTTCAACTCATATTCCTTTTCTATATCAAATTGGCTCCAAAATGGTGTTTTATTGAAACTTAGCTATCCAACCTCTTTTCATGAGTTACATAGGTTCATAGGGGTGTTTACACCTTATCCAAAGTATAGAACTAGACAAAATCTAAGTTTTACCCCTTATTGGTTGGTTTTGAGCTGATTATTCTGACTTAGAAACTGAACTAATGAACTTGTGAATCAAAGACTGCGCAAACTAGTTAGTTTGATTGGCTGTGATGGCCAGCAAGCACCAAATTTAATATAAGAAATTGTTTAAGGTCATTTTCCTTTCAACCCCCCCTTTTTCGGTGATTGTTGCCAACAAACCAAAGCAAATATGAAGTATGGAATTGTAACTAGTTTGCAATTCAGACAAGTGTCCATAAGCTACTGAAATGGAAGAAATTCTAGGTGAATATGAGTGTTTTTGACATAGTTAAAATTTTGGACCATATTTGCACTACTTGGTTGATTTTTGCAAATCTTTTTGATAAATTCTTTTCAAATACATTTGCATTTGGCTGAAAGTATAATAATGGAATTTTCAAAAGCAAATAAATCATAGGGAGATAGACTAGGAGATGTAGATATATTGGGCAACCTCTATGCTTATTTATAGGGCTATTACATATTCGAAGGCTACCACTAAATATTTTACTTAAACCAATTAACTACAAGGGCATAATGTTCTAACTTGGGTTCCTTGCATTAATTGAATGGTCACATATTCATCACAAAGTCGCTTTGCCTCTACACAAGCTCTTTGATGATGCCATGTGCCTCTCTGAGATCCTCTATGGGTTTGAGGCCCAAACCTAGCAAACATCCTACATACTTATCATTGGCGTGTGGTAAGCCTTGATGGCGAGATCTATAAAATTGGTTGGAAGCAAATCTACCGACAATGTTAGTTCCTATTAGAGCCACCTAATACAATCACCAGTATTGAAATATCACTGTCAGTTCAAGGTATAAACCAATAGTGATATATCCATACTAGATAAAGCTACTACACAAATAGTAACATTTGGCATCTATTGATTTTTTGTACCAACTCATCAATGTTTGTTTTAGTCGTTGGATGCGCCTAACTATCACATTATTGATTCTCCACCATTGACCCCCCCTTTACCAACATTGCTCTTGCTTATAAAAGCGACATTCGATCACCTCAACAACAAAAGATGAGTTTCTCGGTCGCCCAAGCTAGCCAATTTAGTATCGAAGGTACCTCACCATAATGTTTTTACCACTTATAGTATCTACATACACATTTCAGTACACGTAGTCAATATGATGCACATGAAAGGTATACTACTAGAATGTTTATGAAGATGGAGAGCCACACTGAAGGTTGGCTGCTATCAGCAATGTAATGCTATTAAGAACCCTAGTTAGTTTTGAGGCAGTGACGCCTTGTTGCTCATTATAGATCTAGATGTTGTTCGCCTGCATTGTGATAGCATCTTCACTTTCTCATCACAGGGTCCAAACAACCGGTTGAATCTCACCACCCTCGATCTCTTTGGGGTGCTCTTGCACCTCTGGGACCATGCTCGGGTGTTAGAAGAAAGTTTATGGTGAGGTTATATTGTAATTTATTTGTAGGAAGACTGCCGGAGACATGGGTGGATCTACAAGGTATGTCATGGCATACCCTGTAGACCCACTTGTGTGTGTGTGTATGTATATATGACCTGGACCACCCTTGTGCGTCCCCCCGCTCGACCGTGCTCCCCGCGCGGCTCATTTTGTAGCCACGTGTTGACTCCTCCCCTATGTGTGGCTCCCTTCCTGCGTACATTAAGTCATTCTGTCATTTTTATGTTTCTCAGACATCCTTTGTTATTGGTTCAGTCATTCTAGCGTCCAGACAACAATAAGTCATTTCAAAGTCCAAGCAAAGCCATTCAGGCATTCAGACAATGTTAAGTCATTCTAATAAACATTAAGTCATCCTAGTAAATATTAAATCATTTTTGCAGAAAACATTAGTTATTATTGGTTTTCAGCATTTTTCAGGGGTTTCTCATACATTTCTTATGTTGTTGGTTCAGTCATTCCAGAAAATATTAAGTTATTATTGTGCCATCCAAACCACATTTAAGTCATTTTAAAGTCTACGTAACATTTAAGTCATTAAGTAAAGATGAAGCCATTTCAGAGGTGGCTCGGCTCGACTCTAAGTGATGGGGCGCGGGGGTTCGGTCGCCCGGCTAAGATGGGACGCGGGAGGGAGGTTGGCTCAGCGGGTGGACACGCCAGGATGGTTGGTCCAGGTTATGGTCTATCATCCTAGGTGATAAATATATATCACAATGTTTTGTCTGTCGACACGTAAGGTTATGGTCTATCACACTAGGTGATGAATATATATCACAATGTTTCGTCTGTCGGCACGTAAGCGCACATGCCAAATTGTCTTTGGCTTGTTTTGTGAGTTGTGGTCCCAAATTCTAGACCCCTCGTTGGCTGAATGCAGGCTCAACATTTAATCAATGTGAACACAAAAGCAATGATACCCCCAACAGCATGCATGTAGCAACCATTGTTGTCATCTGTACGTCTCACTCATGAATTATTGTGCCTGGGATCTCAGAGCAGCGACGACGTTGCACCTACCTCGATGAATATATATCTCATGAATTATCTGCTCGTCGATGATTTTTTTTTTGGTATGGAGTAATAATGGCGAGATCTACACGAGGGCTTAGCGTAAGATAATACTCCACGTGCAGTATTTTGTGGCTATATATTGCTTATGATCTTTTCTTCTACCCTCGCCTTTGAGGCGCCACGTTGCTTTCTCTTTATAGTTCAATGATTGGCTACAAAAGACATATATAGTACTAGATAATGACATATAGATGGAAACGTGAAATAACTCTCCATACAAAAACTAGGAGGCGTGTATTAATTGGTATCTATTAAACAGAGACCCGGCCCCTTAAAAATTAAAATATAGTGATGTCTATAACAAACAAATGGGGGGAGGATCATAGGTTTGTATATACGACAATTTTTATGAAACAATGTTAAATTTTTATATAGTAATACCTACGTGTGGAGCCCATAGAGAGGGCCTAACCCAAGACCATGCACACGGTGCACATGTACAATTATTTGTTAGGGAAGTTAATATATAGGCCATACCAAATTTGTGCCTTCAATGATTGCCAAATGGGTGCCTTCAATGATTGCTTCGATGTACAAATATTTGCATATATATATAGGACAAATGCCATGGCCGGGACAAAATTGCTCATTGCATAGGGTCCCGTCTCCCGTGTCGTTTGTTGGGATGGAGTCCCAGTATTCTCCAATTCATTCGTGTGTGGGAGTATGCATGGGTTGAGGTCAACGACTTGGCGCTTCCCACATCAAGATTTACCCCCCATTCATGTCCTTGGTCGAACGAAGTTGAATCTTAGTGAAAATTGAGGTTGTACCCCCAGGCTTCCCACATCCCCCCCCCCCCATCGAGGTAGCATCATAGAGGAGAAAAGAAGGAAGTATCGAGGTAAGAAGGGAAAATAGTGGAAATCAACTTGTATGCATGTCTTGGAGCTTCAAGACAGGGAAAAGTAGTGATTGGAGCTTCAAGACAGGGAAAAGTAGTGAGCGAGTAGCCTGTAGTGATGCTCCTTTCAAAAATAACTCGAAATTTATGCAGAACTATAGCCTTTTTCCACTAAATAATGCTAGATGCTACATTTTCCATTCATCGATTCAAGTAATGATGGGTCAGTGATCATATTGTCTTTAATAGTATATAGACTGATGTATATGTGATTGTCTGCCATCGCGTCGTTGATATATATGTGCTTGTCAGCCATCGCGTTGTTAGTTTTATTTGCAGGTTTTGGAAAGATCATCATGCAGGGGAGGTGCTGTCGAAATTTTGTCTTGACAGACTTGTGCTCATTTTTTGCAGAGAAGATACTTATCTCCTAGCCGCCGCGGGTCTTCCTGCACCACGACACGTCACCACTGCATCGACCCGCCACAACACCGCTAGCCTGACTTCACCGCCACCGTAGGTATAACCTCTATTTCTTTATCATGGTCGTAGATCAGGTAACCCAGTTAAGCGTCTCTTGTTCGAAAGAAATACAATTGCAAATATGCAGATCTTTACATATCGATAATCGTATCTGTTTCGAATTGTCCACATTTTTTGGACAGCCCGCTAATGCGTAGATGGGGTTAGTTTCCATGTTATGCTCCTGTCCGAGACAGAGTTTTGGCAGCACCTCCTTGTTGTTCTCTAGATACACACACTCCCTACAAGGATGTATATTTGGAGAACAGCGGGGATGTGCTACCAAAATTCTATCCCGAATCAGAGTAGAGAATGGAAACTAACCCCACCTATGCAACCGTGGGTGGAATTACGACCTATCCTCACCAATTAGAAGGTAGGAACATACTGTAGATGCATTACATGTTTATATTACACTATGCTATTATCTATGTTAGAGGATGGAGGACCGTGAGTAGATGTACACAGGCCACATAAGAAGAAAAGATGTCACCCTTGAATGAATTACAAAGACCAATGCTTTCTTGGAATGAGTATTTGGCAAAGCTGCTAAAGGAGCGAGTCTAGTCCCATGTTCGTGCAACAAATGTGCAAATAGGAAAAGACAAACAAAGAATGCCATGGGAGAACATATTTGGAAGAATGGATTTATGACAGACTATACCCGGTGGATCTTCCATGGTGAAGCATATCGTACGAGAGAGGAGGTGGTGAGACAACGCATCAAGGATTATGATGCTGATGCAGGGGTAGCGGACATGTTGAACGACTATCACGAGGCATAGTTCGCTGAAGAACTTATGGAGGATGAGCCAGAAGCATATCGTACGAGAGAGAAGGCGTTCTACGACATGTTTAATGCGACACAGAAACCCCTTCATGGCAAGACAAAGGTTTCTCAACTAGATGTCATTGGATGAATAATTGCGTTAGAGTTGTTGTATAGTTTGAGTCGAGACGCCTTCGATGGTTTGTTGACAGTTATTGGTAGTTTTCTTTTGGAGGATCATGTTCTGCCAAAGAGCCTGTATGAGGCACAGAAACTCCTTCGTGCACTCAAGATGATGTATGAGCAGATACATGCTTGTTTGAAGGGCTGTGTTGGGGGCCTTCGTCTTTCGAAGGTCCTCAAAAACATGACTAACATGCTTTCCAAGTATAATATACTGTCACAGGAACCTTCGCCTTTGAGATGAAGGTGTGCATGATATGAAAGGCGCGATCTGGGAGAAGGATGAATCAATTCCGAAGCTACGAATGAAGAAGCTTCGGCTTAGCACAAGGGCGGTGATGGAGAATGGAACCAACCTAAAGGGGAATATACTGCCAAGTCCTCGACTGATTACTCTTTAGTCAGTAGTAAGTGTCAAGGACATGGATGTAATTTTACCCAGGCTGCGTCCTGTGCCTATAAATAGATGAACAGTAACACCGTACTGTCCACGCTGACTTGTATTCACTCGCACGTCACACTTGGATTCTTACCTTCTGTCAAACCGAAGGTACAAATGTAATTCAATATCGTTAATGTTTATTCATGGTTATTCAATAAGAACATAAATAATCTAATGATTTAAGATGATTATTCGTATTCTTTATATGTAACTCATGCTTCTGCTTTCCATTACATATTGAGATGATGAAGGTATGCCCTTCATGACCTTCGTCTGATGATCATTATATCCTGAGGGAGATAATGCTTCGGAGGACGAAGGCCTTTAACCATTAACATTTGTGTTGCCTTGTTCTTAACTCATAGCATTTGAGAACAAGTCCCCAACATTGGCGCCCACTTCCGATGAACTCATTCGACCACCTTTAGCAAGCTGTGACCTTCGTCATGCTACCAAAGAAATCTTCAGCGCTGGGGGCTGCATTGCAGCCACTGGACGTCAACCAAGAAACACTACGCAAAGCTAGAAGTCAAAAAAGGAAGGCTACAAGTCCAACACCTCAGGAGGAGTTGGACCAAGAAATCAGGGACCTCGAAACCATCCATCAATAGGTCCAGAGGAAGAAGGAGAAGATGCTTCGTCTTGCCGATCTTCAGAAGAAGATCGATGTGGCCGCTGAGGAAATGCGTCATCTCACTCAAGATGACCAGGACCGAAGACCTCAATGCAGAGAGCTTCGTCAGGACAATTCCTACGATGATGACGAATGGTATGATGATTTCCATCATGAAAATTTTGCTTTTGATGATGCTTCTCCTCTATCAGCAGAACTGCAAGCTACCCCATGGCCCCCATCATACAAGCCACCCCATCTCCCTATTTATGATGGGCACTCAGACCCGAAGCAGTTTCTAATGAGTTACGAAGCAACAATATCTTCATATGAGGGCAACACAGTAGTCATGGCGAAATCCTTCGTCATGGCAGTAAAAAATGTCACACAAACCTGGTACTCTTCTCTCCGGCCAGGAACAATCACATCGTGGCAGAAGCTGAAGGACATGCTGATCACTAGTTTCCAAAGGTTTCAGACGAAGTCGGTCACTGCTCAGGCTTTGTTCTAGTGCACACAAGACCACAAAGAATACCTCCAGGCGTATGTCCGAAGGTTCTTGCGTCTGAGAGCACAAGCGCCCACAGTGCCCAATGAAATTGTCATTGAGGCCATGATCAAAGGGCTTCAGCCAGGGCCTATGGCTCAATATTTTGCCAGGAAGCCCCCTTAGACCCTGAAGAAGCTCCTTCAAAAGATGGATGAATACAATCGGGCTGATAATGATTTCCGCCAGAGAAGGGAAGAAGCCTACAGGTTTTCTGAAATGACTAGGGGCTTCGGAGGAAGAATCCACCCTAGGCATGTAAGATCAATCCATAACTCCAGCCAAAGTGATGACAGAGGAAACCAGCTTCAAAGGCCACAACACAGCTCTCAATCCTCAGGGCAACAACAAGGTTCTTTCAGGCCACCAACCCCAAGGGGCAGAGGCGGCAGGGGCTTCGAAGGAAGGTACGGGGATCAGCCCAGAAAACTTTACTGCTTATTCTCTGGTGAAGACAAGGAGCAAGCTACAAGAACATGCCATGTCACTATTCAGAAGCAAAAGGAGATTGCCGAAGCAGAGGTGCGACAGAATCAGCCGAAGCAGGTCTTACATACTGCTTCATGCTACTCTCCCTATGTACCAGAATACGTAGGTAATCAACCTGCAGCTTCTGTCGCTTCGACAAGTCATTCACAAGCTTCCTGGGCCCAACTCCCATTACCACCACCATTGCCACCTACCCACACCCGAAGCCAGCAGCTAGAAGGGCACCAACACGCCCAACAACAGCGCGACTTCCGGGAGGAATCCAAAGCTCGTACAGTCAAAAGCACTGTGCCAGAATCCAAGCATATATACTGAGGATTATCCTACTTTTGATGTACCTTTATCTCTTATGCCATTTTATTTTTTGTACGAGAAACAAGTAACGAAGGACTTAATTTTGATTTCTTGTAATAATTGTGCCTGCATCAATGAGTAAAATATATCTTCCTCACAGACTTTCGAAGCTCGAAAGACGTTTCTAAGAAAGCGGAGTAAATTCCGAAGCTCCAAAGTCGTTCCTAAGAGAATGCAGATCCAAAAATTACAATCTGAAGCTGCAAAAGTCGTTCCTAAGGGAGCGCAACGTAAGTTTTCTGCTCAAAAGTCGTTCCTAAAGGAATGCAGAGCCAAATACCACCAAAATATAAGGTGAAGAAGCTCAAAAGTCGTTCCTAAGGGAGCGCAGCGTAAGTTTTCTGCTCAAAAGTCGTTCCTAAAGGAATGAAGAGTCAAATACCACCGAAATATAAGGTGAAGAAGCTCAAAAGTCGTTCCTAAGGGGATGCAGAGCTTAAATGCCACCGGAATAGAAGGTGAAGAAGCTCAAAAGCCGTTCCTAAGGGGATGCAGAGCTTAAAAACTCAAAAGACGTTCCTAAGGGAATGCAGAGTCTTGTGTATTCCAGTGTGGGCGTGTGTGTGTGTCTTCGGCATCGTCATCATATTGCATCATATCATAGCATCATTTCGCACAACATTACATCATACATCATATCACATTAACAACAAAAGGATTGGACACGAAGCAGATTTTCAGCAATACTTTGTTAAATGAAAGTGTGCTGAGGCACGAACCAAACTTCGAGAAATGCAATTTTATCAGACTGGCCATAGAAGGGGCATCTTTCTTTACGAAGCATGAAAAGAAGGGAAGGTGTTTTTTCGCCGAAGGCCCAAAAACAGTATGTACATAAGTTTCATGCATCGCACAGAAATAAATTACAATAATTTACATGTCTCACCAACTGTTCAAAACACCAAATGTCACATAGTATCATTACAACAAAGTTTAATCTTCTTTAAGTATTTTCTCTGCGGCTTTGTTCAGCAGCTTGTCGACAACTTCATCGACAATGGAGTTAGCAATGCTCATTATGTCCAGTGCTTGTTTCATGACCGGATCATATAGGGGGTTATATGGCTCGAGCAGCAGTGACAATTCAGCTGTAGTAGGCAAATCATTAGTTCGAAGCCAGAAAATGCGAGTCGAAGCTAAAATTCAAAAAGCATTACCTATGCGCCTTTCGCGTTCAGCAGCTTCTTCGGCTCGTTTAGCTTCTTCCCGGGCTTCATGGGTTTCCTTTTCGTTTTTCTTTATAATTTCGTTGGCCAATTCCTGGCCACCGTTCACCCAAACATCAGAATAAAATTTTCTGCCCACTAAAGTAGCTACAGCCGAAGGGTCTTTTGTGTCATCTGTGGAGAAGGTGGCCTCAGCCTGGGCTGCAGTTTTAACGTGGTCGCAACTAGCCTTCTCCAGAATTACCGCAATACCTCGAGCACCACAAAAGGCGCATATATCCCCGCGATCGTTCAGGATTTCTTCAAAGGCTTCGGCTTCCCCGCTTATCCAATCAATGACGCCTTCGGGGTCGCCTCGAATAAAGTTCTCTCCAGAAGAATAAGCATCTACTTTTGCGAAGCGACTTTTTAATTTTTCCACGCAATCTAAGGACTTTTTGAAGCACCTTTTCTTGGATTCACGAAGCTCATCAACTTTTTTTCTCTAGTCTGTTTTTCGACCATTCACTAATTTCTTGGCTAGTTTTGGTAACTGCAAAATTTTCATTAGCTTCGGCAAGTTTTTTCGAAGGTCTTCAACCTCGGCTTTATGAGCTTCGGCCTGGCGTTGTATTTCGCCTCATCTTCCTTCACTTTACTCACCAATGAAATTAGAATTTTGTCCTTCTCCAGGGCTTCGTTTCTCAGCTGAATTACCTCTGATCGAAGGTTGCCAAGAGCTATCGTGCAACTTTCATCCTCTGCATTCTTTTGAGGCCTCAGGGCGTTGCTCAGAATTAAGCCCTACGAAAAAGAAGGATAGATGCTTAGCATGAGAATAAAGACTTTATTCCCAAGTTCTTAAACTTTAAGTTTACAATTTCTGTACCTTCAGGCTGTTGTATGCAAGGCTGTCCGTGAGGTCATCCTTCGACAAGTGGTATCAGAGCCGACCATCACGGTTTCACAGGCGTGTGTGGGTTAGGGGTTCAGGTATATGGCACATGACACATGTGGGCCCGGAGTGGTCACATGGAATTGTCATATGACGACACTAGATACACATATGTGACTAAGAGGGGAGGTTCCTGGATTAGGGTTGACCGATGAGGACGTCAGTCTTCTAAGGGGATGGATTGTGATATCCTGGCCAAAGCTTAATATAATTAATAGTGTACTCATACCAACAAGGTGCATCTTTTTCGGAAGCCTATCCCGAAAGAACCTCCAAGTTAAGCATGCTTGGCTTGGAGCAATTTGGGATAGGTGATCGACCGGGAAGTTTTCGCGGGTGCGCATGAGTGAGGATAAAGTGCACACAAAATACTCGTGTTGGTCTGTGGGGACAATATATGATACAAGAGAGCTGCCAGGAGTAAGTACCATCGGTCCGGGATTGGACAGGGTGTTACACGAACAAAGACACTCGACACAGATCTCATTTACCGAGTGCAAAACGCTCGGTATACATTGACGCTAGGCAAAGGAGGCTTTGCCGAGAGTCAAGCTCTCGGCGAAACACGACGGTCGACAAAAGGCCATCAACAATCGTCTATGGTTGACGACCGTTAACTATGCCGAGTGTCAGATGTTGACACTCGGCAAACTAACTTCTTTGTCGAGACCCTTGGCAGACACCCAACAAATTAAGGCTTCACCGAATGTCGTTCATTGACATTCGTCAAAGTTTTTTCTTTTTTACACCAAAGTTTTATGGCGTGGTCCTACAGTATATAGACCTACATGTTTAATTTTAGCACAATTATCAAAGTGTTTGCTATAACTATTAGATTTATTCCGTTTAATTGAATTTCTTTGAATAAT
Source organism: Zea mays (assembly GCF_902167145.1). Taxonomy (NCBI): domain Eukaryota; kingdom Viridiplantae; phylum Streptophyta; class Magnoliopsida; order Poales; family Poaceae; genus Zea; species Zea mays. Next base: position 237,503,096 of record NC_050097.1, on the reverse strand, counting down.
TCAGATTTGAACCACAAGTCACTCGAAAAATAGAAAACAGTAAATGCAAAAATGATATTCATGTTATTTAGCACAAGTTACGACCTATTTCAGGAACAGACCGAAAATTTTGAACACCATGCTCACGAAACATGACCACGAACTTGCGATCCAGTTGTTTTAAAAATGTATAAAACACAAACAAAGTCAGAAAATCATTAAATTTGTCGACATGTCACGTTATCAATGTAGAGACTGATAAAAATTTGACTCTGTTTCGTGAAAGTTGACATGCACTATGTGTAGAAACCTAGCCGGCCTTCACATGAAATCATAAAACTTCTACGGAGGTCGGCTAGGTTTGTATACACAACACTCGACAAAGAAGGCATATCTGGAAACCGATATGGCTTTTTTTTATAAGTGTTGTAGTCCTGACACTCGACAAAGAAGCTCCATTTGCCGAGTGCCTCCCAGCACACTTGGCAAAGTGACTGGCAAAGGGGCCCACTATTGCCCCCTTTGTCGAGAGTGCCAGGCTGGCAGTCACTCGACAAAGATGCTCCCTTTGCCAAGTGTCAATTGCGGCTCTCGGCACAAAGGCTGTCGTGGGGGCCCACTGGAGCCTTATTTGCCGAGTGTCACGCCAGCAGGCACTCGATAAAGGCTTCCTTTTTGCCGAGTGCCATTGAGGACACTCGACATAGTCTCTGTCACCATCACTTGTCGCTGTCACGGCAATTTTTCTTTGCCGAGCACTAGGGGACACTTGGTAAAGACTTTGCCGAGTGTCCGACATAATGCTATCGGTAAAGAGGTCGTTGCTGATGTACAGTTCACTGAGTCCTTTTTACTAAGTGTCACACTCGACAAAGAGTTTGTTGAGTGTTTTTTAGGCTTTGCCGAGTGCTTGCGACACTCGGCAAAGCAGTATGTTTTGGTAGTGAGGTCGTTGTCGATAAACAGTTCACCGATCCCTATTTGCCGAATGCTACACTCGAAGTGCCGCAGGCACTCGGGAAAGAACCCTGTTTCGGTTGTGACTTGGTATTGTTAGGCTGTGTATTGAATCCAATGCTATCACATTAGATATAAACTAGATAACCGCGTATACAGTGTTTTATTCGATAAAACTCTACCCTCTCCTATGAAACTGTCTCTATATCTTTCCTCTTAATTACAGTCATGTTCCGCACATGATGCTGTATCACCGCACATGGAGAGAGAGAAAAATAGATTGGTCAGGCTGTTTGTATATGCAAGGCCTACGCTTCTATTTAAAGACCGTATCGTGGTTGCAGGCAGAAGCACACAAGCTAGCAATTGAAAAAAAAAACAGGCAAGGAAAATGGCTCCGACCGCCGCCAAGGACAGTGGCTCCGCCGATCGCTGGCGCGAGGTGCAGGCGTTCGAGGACAGCAAGCTGGGTGTGAAGGGCCTGGTCGACTCCGGCGTCAAGTCCATCCCGGCCATGTTCCACCACCCGCCGGAGTCCCTCAAGGATGTCATTTCTCCACCAGCTCTGCCCTCCTCCGACGATGCGCCGGCCATCCCAGTGGTGGACCTGTCCGTGGCGCGGCGCGAGGATCTGGTGGCCCAGGTGAAGCACGCGGCCGGGACGGTGGGCTTCTTCTGGGTGGTGAACCACGGCGTGCCGGAGGAGCTGATGGCCAGCATGCTCAGCGGGGTGCGCCAGTTCAACGAGGGCTCTCTGGAGGCCAAGCAGGCGCTCTACTCACGGGACCCCGCTCGCAACGTGCGCTTCGCTTCCAACTTCGACCTCTTCGAGTCCGCGGCGGCCGACTGGCGCGACACGCTCTACTGCAAGATTGCGCCGGATCCGGCGCCGCGGGAGCTCGTGCCGGAGCCTCTCCGGTGTGTAGATCGCATTAGTTTCTGACTCATTGTTGCATTATTGCATGCATTATATTGTTGGACGATGATGATATGACGATATGATGTAAGGAACGTGATGATGGAATACGGCGAGGAACTGACGAAGCTGGCGCGGTCCATGTTCGAGCTGCTGTCGGAGTCCCTCGGCATGCCCAGCGACCACCTGCACAAGATGGAGTGCATGCAGCAGCTCCACATCGTGTGCCAGTACTACCCGCCATGCCCGGAGCCGCACCTCACCATCGGCGTCAGGAAGCACTCGGACACCGGTTTCTTCACCATCCTCCTGCAGGACGGCATGGGCGGCCTGCAGGTGCTAGTCGATCGCGGAGGCGGCCGCCAGACGTGGGTGGACGTCACTCCCCGACCTGGGGCACTCATGGTCAACATGGGCAGCTTTCTTCAGGCATGCATGGATGTGATGTGACGAATTAATGACGACCTAGCTCATCGACTACACTTGTTTTTGATTTCAATTCGCCTCTTAATTAATACATACAAAGCACTGAGATCATGCATGATGCATGCAGCTTGTGACGAATGACCGGTACAAGAGCGTGGATCACCGGGTGCCGGCTAACAAGAGCAGTGACACGGCGAGGGTCTCGGTAGCTGCCTTCTTCAACCCCGACGAGAAGAGAACCGAGAGGCTGTATGGCCCCATTCCAGACCCCAGCAAGCCTCCGCTGTACAGGAGCGTCACGTTCCCGGACTTCATCGCCAAGTTCAACAGCATCGGACTGGACGGTCGCGTGCTCGACCACTTCCGGTTGGAGGACGACGGCCCTACTCGTCTTGCTGCTCCTGCACACCACGTCTAGTCTTGTTTTCGTTCGATCGAACAAACAGTTCTCGTCGTCGTCTCTTTTATTTTTCCTGCAATCTGAATTTCGAGTTCTCCAAATAAATAAGGGTATCCATTCCCTTCATCCGCAGAGCGCGCGGATGCCTTCACTAGCAGCTCTAGTTTTGCTATGTATATAGCTGTGTGTGTGGTACCTTTGTGACTCATATATTATGCAATAAAGTATGCTTTCTCCTCGTGCCTTTGTGCCTCATCCTTTTATTAAGGATATGTTTGGTTAGGGGGGGGGGGGGGGGCAAATATTAGTCCCTCTATTTTAGTCTCATTTAATACCGTGCGTTGTGTTGGCGCCGATTCGGGCACCAATCACTGTGTTGAGAACCTGCGACGGTGCTTTCTGCACAGGCGCGTACGATCCGCGGTTAGGGGCCGGACGGTCCGCGACCTGGCGCGGGGCTTGTGTTCCCTGCCTGACGAGCCAGACGGTCCACGTCTGGAGGCCGGACGGTCCGCGCGTAGCGCCTGAATCTTGCTCCCGGGAGGGACCCCGTCGAGGAGGAGATATCCTAGGCTTCGTCTAGGGTCAGCAGGCCACCCTAGACACCTCTAATCGACGTAGAGCCGAAGAGAAGTGGAGAATTTGGGGTAGGAAAAACTAATCTAGAGCTAAACTAGAACTACTCCTAATGCATAAGTAAAACAAGAAATAGACTTGATTTGATCGATTGTTGGGGGTTCAATCAACAGTAGCCCTTCATCTATATAAAGGGGAGGTCTAGATCCGCTACAAGTTGTTTCCCGAGCTAATCCCACGGTTTTAGCTAACAAATCCCGCGAGAAACTCGGAACCCTAACTGACTCTGCGCACACGGCGCCACCACCGCAGACTGTCCGGACCACGGTCCGTTCGAACTCAGGGCCGGACCGTCCGCAAGTATATTTTGGTGTTCAACATATGCCCCCTGCCTTTTGGTGGAGGTTGATGAACCAAAAGCATATCAACTAACCCTGATGCAAGCCACCATCTTTTTCAATCCAATATGGTGATCATTCAATAGAGCCCCAATGCATACAGGTCGTTTAGGACTGCATCTTTCTCAGCTGTGACCATTTGATCAATGGATCAAAAGGATTAGAATGGAGGTGTCCCCAGCCTGAATAGACAAAGGGAGTATGCATGTACCATGGGTTCATCGTCGTACCATTCCATATTTGAACAGGACAATACATCAACGATGAGTAGGTGGATGGGAAGCATCCTGCCATGACAGGATGAACATGCGATGCTTGTTGCGTCGTCTTTCGGGCCATTTTACTCGGTCGTTTTGTTTTAGTGGGCGACCGGGGTTTCTTTGTTGTCCGATCGTGTAGAACGACCTTCTTGCCAGCATATTTGGCTAGCAATTGATCGAAAGTAGAGCCAGCTTTTACCAGCCGACCATGTGCATCATGTTGGCTTTGCCCTTGCGTCTCTTTCCTTGCTTTGTGTGGACGCTGACGCCTCTGGCCATGGGCGGACTATCTGGCTGAATCAGCCGGACCGTCTGTCTGAGCACCAGACCGTCCGCACATAGGTGTTGGACCGTTCGCAATGCTCAGGTCAGGTTGCCATGCTCGGCTCCTCAATTGAGTCTGCCCCCTAGCGCCTCTGGACTTGCTAGTCTCCTTGTCCGGAGCCTTCCGAGCAATCTCTTCTTGTGATATATTTGACGTGCGAGGATCGCTAATGACGATGTTTTCGCCTTTGCCTTATCGGCCACTTTAGGCCAAACCAAGACCTCTTTGCATGTGGATTCTATGGAATTGACAGGAAACGGCTACGTGTCCACTTCCATTTATGACCGATTGTATCTATCGACGAAAAACATTACAATCATTGGTGGCATGGGAAAAAGAATTATGCCACTTACAATAAGCACGTCCCTTTAATTCTTCTATAGGAGGAATAGTACGAGTTAATTTAATATTGCCATTTTTAGTAGTTCATCAAATATCCTATCGCATTTGGCAACATTAAAGGTAAATTTAATCTCTTCTTGCCGATTCTTTTGAACCGGTTGTAAGGACGAACATGCGGAAGATTTGGCCTTTGCTGGCCAAACAAACTCAGCGGTATATACATCTGTTGGGGACTTGTTCTCAAATGCTAAGAGTTAAGAACAAGGCAACATAAAAAGTGTTAAGTGTTAAAGTCCTTCGTCCTTCGAAGCATTATGTCCCTTCGGGAAATAATGAGTTTCGGACGAAGGTCATAAGAGACATACCTTCGTAAACATAACAAGTAATGACGAAGGACTCATATAAAGCATGAAATATAATATAAGCATCATCATAGAATCATTTCTATTTTATTAACATGGAAAAAATAGAAATGATTTCAAATTACAAATGTACCTTCGGTCCTGAGAGAAGGTAAAAAGTACAAGCGTGACGCAAAAGCAAATGCCAAGTCAGCGTGAACAGTTCGGGAGTACTGTTCATCTATTTATAGACGCGGGACGCAGCCCACGTAAAATTACATTTATGTCCATTACATTTGTCAATGACTTATGGAAATCTGACAAGGTCCACGTAGTCTTTTCATCTTTAAGTCGGTTTGCAACGCCGAAGCTCTATAAAAAGGAACCTTCGGCCATTTCCTGGGGACGATTTCAGCCGAAGCTGCTTCTTCACGCAAGACCTTCGGCGCAACGAAGCATGGCCCCAACAGTAGCCCCTTTCGCGACGCTAGATCGTTTTTCGTAACGAGCTTGAACCGTGAAAAAATCCTCTCAAGCTTCGGGAAGCCGAAGGTCCAAAAAACACCTTCCCTGAGCTCGTTGCCGAGAAACGATTCATTTCCCGAGATCGTGTCGGTCCCACCTTGCAGAGTCACTGTTTGGTCTTTGCGGTCCACTGCGCAGCGAGTACAAGTTACTGCCCGCCTGGTGTAAAAACCCTGCCGCTTCGCCTTCTTACCTGCAGCACTATATAAACAGACGAGTAGGTGTGAAGTTACCACAGCATTTACTGCTATTTGCACTGTTTTGCTGCCAAAATTTTTAACCATCACCGAAGCTTGTTTGTCAGTTTTGAACGAAGCTCCATCTTGAAGCCTGCTTCGGAGAAAAAAGTATTAAAGTTTCACAAGTTCATAATTAAATGGCCAGAGTTCGTTCTACAGCTAGGGTTGAGCGTGAGGGGGACGAAACTGAAGCTTCGGAGACTGTGCCCATCTCCGAAGCGATGCAGCGCTCCGGACTGGTGACTACGGAAGAAATAGCTGCTGCCGGAGCAAACCCGACAGCTGCCGAAGGAGAAGGGAACATTGAAGAAACCGACTCCGAAGATGACTACCGTATTGCCATGCCCAGCAAACCCAGCCACCTAGACTTCGGAAAATCGACTGTTTCAAAGGTTGATCTCGCCAAGATGGTAAAAGCAGGTTTTTTCAATGAAGATCAGAAGAAGCTACTTCGCTTCGGGGGAGAAGAGACCACCCCGAAGCCAGAGAAGGACGAGGTTGTCATCTTCAAAAGCTTTTTAAAGGCTGGGCTAAGATTCCCTGTTCACGAGATTGTTGCGGAGATATTGAAGAGGTTTGGCATCTACCTTCACCAATTAACTCCTAACGCTATCGTTAGGCTTAGCGTTTATATTTGGGCCCTCCGAAGCCAAGCAGTGGAGCCTTTTGCTGACAGTTTCTGTCGAGTTCATGAATTGCATTATCAAACAAAGGCCAGAAAAGATGGGCTTCATGAAAACTTCGGTTGCTACAATTTTGCCTACCGGAAAACCGCAAAGTTTCCTGTAATTAGCTACCGAAGCAAATGGCCGGCAGGCTGGAAATCAGAATGGTTCTATGTCAAGGTCGATGAGGACAAGGAGAAGCTTGTGCAAAGTCCACTCGAGCTAACTTTCGGAGAAACCCGACCCCACTGCAACATGACACCAGAGGGTCAAACTCAACGGGCAATGGATGAATTCAGAATCATTGCAGAGCATATTGGTACCAGGGATCTGGTTCAAGAATTCTTAGCATTCAAAGTCTTCCCTACTCTGAAAAAATGGGAAATGCCAAAGTTAAAGGGGGAGAAGAAGGAAGGGGATCTTGTCCGGCTTCCTTACCACTTCAAATTCAAGAAATATTTTAAGAAGCCCTGCCAAGAGTGGCTGGACACAGTTGAGGTGATGTGTAATGAAATTCTTGGAAATTATTCGAAAAAAGAAGATCAACTGATGACAGCAGCCTTCGGTACCCGTCCGAAGCGAAGGCTGAACCGAGTGCTCGATGCACTGGGCTTCGAATATCCTGACTATGCGCAGCTGAACAAGGATGCTGAGGGCCAGAGAAGAAAAAGAGAGGCCGAAGCTTTAAACAAGGATGAAGAACAACCACCAAAAAAGAAGAAAATTGTCAAGAGAAAGATATCAACTCCAAAGCGAAAACTATCCGAAGGAGAGGGGACCCCCACACCACCTTCTACCAGCGACGTGGAGGAAATTCTAAAGGTAATGACTGAACCCATGCCCACGAAGCTAAGTCCATTAGGGCCTCGACTGACGAAGCTTTTTCAAAAGGTGGCGGAGCCGGAAAAAACGAAGATAACCAAAGCAAAAAGGCAAAGAATTATTGCCGTAACAGAAGTTATTGACAAGACGCCACCGAGAGCATCAATTCAGAAAACAGCAGCTGCTGAAGACACAACAAACGTCGAAGTCGCACCTTCGGAGGTCGCGGCTACCGAAGCCGCTACAGCCGAAGATGTGAACTTAGAGACTACCATTGAGAATATCGACAAAATTTTAGAAGACATGGCTGCAGAAGAAGCTGCCGCTGCTGCTAAAAAAGTCATGGCCGCAGTGCCTGAGAAGGGGAAAGAAATAGCCGAAGTCGCTTCGGACGACGAAGCCTACTCATTTCAAAATTTAATTGGGCAAAAACTTTCGGAGGACGAAATAGAAGAGCTAAAGGACTATGCCAAATCTTGCGGATACAGGCCAGGAGCTCTTCTATTCGGAGGTGTGGACGATGAAAAATTAGGCTGCATTCGAGACCAAACCGGAGCTAAGGTCATCGGTACTCTGTCAAAGAGTATCGGTTTTCCGAAGCTAGAGACAGATATCAGCCGCTACCGACGACAGCATATCGTCGGCAGCTTATTTTATTCCAATTTCAAGGTAAACAATCTTTTCTCTGTTCCTTATTGCTTTGGATAATGAAAATGTTACTAACGAAAACTGTTTTTGTGCAGAGCATGCTACTGAGCAAGGCTCTGAAGATGCAGCAGGATTTAGAGGACAAAAAACACGAAGCTATAATTAGAAATTTAGAGAGCAAAATAAAAGAACAATCAGTCATCATTGAAAAGAAAGACTTCGAACTTCAATCAACCGAAGGCTTGCTGGCCGAGACCGAAGCTAAAATATCAGAATTGAATTCGAAGCTTATCGGTCAATCAAAACAGTTTGAACAAGAAAAGCTAGAGCTTAATTCTAAACTTGAAGCCGAAGTCCAAGCCAACTCAAATTTGAAGAAATCATTAACAAGCCTTCAGGATAAATGTTTGAATTTTAGCAACAATTGTATCCAACAACTAAAGAAGATCTTTTACTCAGTTGGAGCCAGCAGCGGGAAATTTACCCCTTCGGATGAAGATTTACCAAAAGCCTTCGATCATATCGAAGCTGAAATTGAAGAACTTGACGAAGTTATAGCTGGGCACGGTGACTTCTGTGCCTGGGTAGCTTCTCGGGGTACTGCTGCAGCATTCCTGAAGGCTGGCTGCGAGCATGGAAAGATCGTCAACAGGCCCAACTTCACCCTGTCTCCATCAATCCTGGACGATATACCTGACCTCGCCCGAAGTATCTCAAATAGATTTTTAAAAATGATATGGACAAAAGGCGGGCGGGAGAAGGCTGGAGACGAAGCTCGAAGTCATCTTGAACCAGTAAGAAATCCTACTTTGTACTTACCTTCTCCTTCATACTTGATTTTTACTCTGGATACCTGGATTCATGTAGGATGACGAAGCTGAAGGTGATTAAAGAATATGCCGCCGAAGCGGGAGCCTGAAGAAGATTAGTAGTAGTAGGCTAGAAAATTTGTAACAACTTGTTGTAAATACAATTAAACCGTTCTCAAGGAACTTTGTACATACCTTGTAATATATCCTTACCCTTTTATTAAGACGCTTTGATGTGGACGAAATCAATATTTTGAGCCGAAGGCGAAAAACACCTTCCCTTCTTTTCGTACACAACGAAGCATTAAAGACTGCTTCTTCTTTCTGCGGAAGCTTTGCTTTTTTGTACAAAACATAAAAGACTACTTCTTCTTTCTGCCGAAGCTTTGCTTTTTTGTACAAAACATAAAAGACTACTTCTTCTTTCTGCCGAAGCTTTGCTTTTTTGTACAAAACATAAAAGACTACTTCTTCTTTCTGCCGAAGCTTTGCTTTTTTTTTGTACAAAACATAAAAGACTACTTCTTCTTTCTGCCGAAGCTTTGCTTTTTTTTGTACAAAACATAAAAGACTACTTCTTCTTTCTGCCGAAGCTTTGCTTTTTTGTACAAAACATAAAAGACTACTTCTTCTTTCTGCCGAAGCTTTGCTTTTTTTGTACAAAACATAAAAGACTACTTCTTCTTTCTGCCGAAGCTTTTTCTTTTTTGTACATAACGGAACATAAAAGACCGCTTCTTCCTCTTGCCGAAGCTTTTTCTTTTTTGTACATAACGGAACATAAAAGACCGCTTCTTCCTCTTGCCGAAGCTTTTTCTTTTTTGTACATAACGGAACATAAAAGACCACTTCTTCCTTTTGCCGAAGCAACCACTTAGGAACACAAATGCTATGAATGAATGCTTATGAATGCAAATGCTATGATGTAATGTGCGAATGAATGTCCAAAGCATATAACCGAAGCCACACTCAACCATTATTTCCTTGGAATCAACCACACATCAGCTCTGCATTCCCTTAGGAACGACTTTGGAGCTTCCTCGTCTTTTACTTAGACGGTATAAACTCTGCATTCCCTTAGGAACGTCTTTGGAGTTTCTTCGCCTTTTACTTAGGCGGTATAAGCTCTGCATTCCCTTAGGAACGTCTTTGGAGCTTCTTCGTCTTTTACTTAGACGGTATAAACTCTGCATTCCCTTAGGAACGTCTTTGGAGTTTCTTCGCCTTTTACTTAGGCGGTATAAGCTCTGCATTCCCTTAGGAACGTCTTTGGAGCTTCTTCGTCTTTTACTTAGACGGTATAAACTCTGCATTCCCTTAGGAACGTCTTTGGAGTTTCTTCGCCTTTTACTTAGGCGGTATAAGCTCTGCATCCCCTTAGGGACGTCTTTGGAGCTTCTTCTCTTTTTTCTTTTTCAGTTCCTGCACTCGATGGTGCGTTCTCAGCTGTTACATTTACATTTTTTGGGGGATTTTGCTCTTATAAGACTAAAAAAGGAAATTACACATGATGGCCCCATTAAAAACCTTTCTCCCCCTTCGGAAAGGAAAAGGGTGCCATGAAAAAGAAAAGAAAAAACATAAAAAATTACATCATGTTATACATAGTATCGCCGAAGCTCATCCGCATTCCAAGACCTTGGAATTTGGTTGCCATCCATGTCCTTTAATCTGTACGATCCAGGCCTTGACGAAGATACTACTAAGAATGGTCCTTCCCATTTCAACTGTAGCTTACCCACTGTATCTGGGTTAGCCACTCTCCGAAGCACCAAGTGTCCCGGCTCAATATTTTTTAACCGGACTTTTCTATCTCGCCATTTAACTGTTTCAGCCTGATATCTATTGATATTCTCCACGGCCTGAAGCCTGATCCCTTCTAAAGCATCCTTTTCCACAAGGCAAGCATCTTCGGGACCTGATTCTGCCGAAGCTACTACTCTTATTGATCCAGCTTTGGCTTCTTCCGGGGTTATTGCTTCGTCTCCGAATAATAACTTGAATGGGGTAAAGCCTGTGAAGAAAATGGGTTTTCCTCGTGGGAAACAACGAAATTGTTACATGAAAACTAACAATGTTCTTTGTTTCACAGAAAATAAAACTGAATAGAAAAGACTGCTATCAAAGGTAGGATATGTGTCAATAAATGTGCTTCGACTCTGGCACAGTGCTGTTGACTGTGCGAGCTTCGGATTGTTCTCTGAAGTCCCTTTGGTGTGGGGCATATTGACTCCCTTCTGGCTGTTGACCCTGTTGCAGTGGAGGTGGAGGCGGAGGCTGCTGCTAGGAAGCTTGAGGTTGACTTGCTGAAGCTACAGAAGCTGCAGGGTGGTTGTCTATGTATTGTGGGATGTAAGGTGGATGATACGAAGCAGTATGCATGACCTGCTTCGGCTGAGCTTGTTGAGATGCAGCTTCGGCTATTTCCTTTTGCTTCTGGATTGTAATATGGCACGTCCTGGTGGTATGGCCCTTGCTTTCTCCACAGAACAAGCAAAACAGTTTCCTTGGTTGATCTCCGAATCTTCCGCCGAAGCCCCTGGCGCCTCTGCCTTTTGGAGCTGGTGGCCGGAAGAAAGTTTGTTGTTGCCCCGAAGCCTGTGAGGAGCACTGCGGTCTGTTCTGCTGACTCCCCTTATCATCATTCTGAGTAGAGTTGTGGATGGACCTGACATGCCTCGGATAGGATCTTCCTCCGAAGCCCCTGGTCATTTCAGAAAATCTGAAGGCCTCCTCCCTTCTTTGGCGAAAGTCATTGTCAGCACGAATGTACTCGTCCATCTTTTGGAGCAGCTTCTCCAGGGTCTGAGGAGGCTTCCTAGCAAAGTATTGAGCTGGTTGGGGTCCAGCGGTTGCAGTGCTGCAGCCCCAGTCGCTGAAGCTTTCTTCGGCGCCATAGCGAGGGTCTATAGCTTCCGAAGGTGTTCAAAAAACTCGAAGTGGAAGTGAGTTCACCGGAGGTGGGCGCCAATGTTGGGGACTTGTTCTCAAATGCTAAGAGTTAAGAACAAGGCAACATAAAAAGTGTTAAGTGTTAAAGTCCTTCGTCCTTCGAAGCATTATGTCCCTTCGGGAAATAATGAGTTTCGGACGAAGGTCATAAGAGACATACCTTCGTAAACATAACAAGTAATGACGAAGGACTCATATAAAGCATGAAATATAATATAAGCATCATCATAGAATCATTTCTATTTTATTAACATGGAAAAAATAGAAATGATTTCAAATTACAAATGTACCTTCGGTCCTGAGAGAAGGTAAAAAGTACAAGCGTGACGCAAAAGCAAATGCCAAGTCAGCGTGAACAGTTCGGGAGTACTGTTCATCTATTTATAGACGCGGGACGCAGCCCACGTAAAATTACATTTATGTCCATTACATTTGTCAATGACTTATGGAAATCTGACAAGGTCCACGTAGTCTTTTCATCTTTAAGTCGGTTTGCAACGCCGAAGCTCTATAAAAAGGAACCTTCGGCCATTTCCTGGGGACGATTTCAGCCGAAGCTGCTTCTTCACGCAAGACCTTCGGCGCAACGAAGCATGGCCCCAACAACATCTGTAGATTCATCATCTGAATTATCACGCTCTACTAGATGTATAGTACAGGCGGCCGATTTTGATGTCTCTTTAAACCGGCTTTCACAGGCTAAAGCCCGCTGATGTAGCTGAGCTATTGAAAAGAATTGTGTCCCATCTAATTTGTCTCTTAAGTAGGATAGCAACCCATTAAAAGCCAGTCCTGCTAGCTCTTTGTCTGCGACATGGATTCGAAAGCATCGGTTTCTAGTGTCCCGGAACCTCCGGTTATAATCGTTAACCGATTCTTCGCGTTCCTGTTGGACTGAAGCTAAATTAGCTAGCCCTAATTCATATTCCCCAGAAAAGAAATGTTTATGAAATTTACTCTCTAAATCATTCCAAGAATTAATGGAATTAGGAGGCAGGGCGGTGTACCATGCAAAAGCGGTACTAGTAAGGGATAAAGAAAATAAAGGAATACGAAATGCTTCCCCATCGGCCAATTCGCCTAGGTGTGCTAGGAATTGGACTATATGTTCGTGTGTGCTTCTCTGTAACACCCTAAATCTCATTTTGAGAATATAGTAAAAAATTTCAAAGATCTTGCATTAGATTTTTTTCTCTTTAGAACTCCCATAACATTTGAAGTCTCACCTCCCTAAATAAAAGTTTTATAATAAAAATTCAATAAAACGATTCTTATATAAATTAGCCTTTATTGAAGAACATTTCTTTTTAATAAGAAATCATATAATATAAACTATTTTTCGTAAAATAATTACATGTGTGCTACATATTCAAAAGCAATTGCTTATGTAGAATAATAAATGAATGAATAAAATATGTATATATATATACAAATATAATGACATCTCATGCTGGTTCTTATGATTGTGCACTTAATGGAGTTTGAAATCCAAAACTAAATTTGAAAGTGGATTTGAAAATTAAAAATGAGAAATGGAAATGAACAAAAGAAAGAAAAAGAAAACAATTTTTCTCCTGTTGGGCCGGCTACCTCACTTTTGGCCCAGTTCCCTGCAACCGGCCCAGATCCACCATGCTGCCCTGGGTGTTGGTCTCTGTCCGGTGGGCCGCATCAGCATCCACTCAAAGCCACTGACGTGTGGGCCTTATACGACAACTCCATCTTCTACTGTGACCGAGCTCGGGTCGGGGCTGTTGCAACTGAATCCGCCGAATTCGTCGGGCGTGCCCCCTGCTCGGATCCCCCTCGTCGCGGACTCACTAGCTATAAAGCGACCGCGCCGCCTCGCATCCCTAATCCCTAGAACAGAGGCCAACTAACCAGCCGAGTTCGGGAGCGCCATTACCGTGAGGAACAAAAGAGAGAGAGAGAAAGCTCCAGCCGCCGCCCTTTGGCCATGTTATTTCACCGCGTTCTGGTTCCGGGGAAGTGCTCGATTGGTGTCGCCTGCGCGTCTGGAAACCGTCCGTGGCCTTTCCGGGTGCGATTGAGGGCCAACGACGTCGGAATCGCTCGCCGTAGCTCAAGCGCCGCCGCGGGTCCGCTCTCCTCCGTGGGCAGGGAATCTCACTGCTCCGATCGCGGTGAGAATTACTTCTTTAAATTCGCCATGTTCCCCGATTCGATTTGCGCTAGTTGGTTGGCTAGTGGGGATCTCAGGTCGCGGGAACGCTATCGCCGGTAATGGCCTCCGCCGTGGGGTCTGGCGGCGAGGCCGTCGGGTCGGCCAGAGAATAGGAGCAAGGCCGTTCAGCCGTAGATCTTGTATTAGACGGATGTGGTTAGTTTGAGTCTCATAAAATCCGAACCATTGGATCTCGATCTCGCGGCTGATGGCGCGTACCAGTTCGCAATCACGCCGATCTAATCTGAGCCACTAAAATTTGATCGGTTGGCTCACAACAGAAGTTACCCTTTCGTTCTGGTAAAATTGTTAAATAAACCTTCGGGTTTTTATTATTCAACCCGCCGTCCACCGTGGGAAGCCTGAGTCTGGAAAATATTGCGAGTTAGCCCCTGCAGTTTCGGATAATTATGCGTCCAGTCCAGAATTCTATGAAAATATGGAAAATAATTTAGAAAATGGATTTCTAGTGCCAAAATATTCCAGAACTTAAATAATTTATAGAAAATTCATCTTAGCTACTTTTTAATCTATTCCAGTTGCATTAAATTCATATTAAAATGGTTTATCGCCTGGTAACTTTATTTTATTATGAAACCTAAACTAAAATTTTATACTTAGTTTCTTTTGTACCCCTCACCTAAAACTTTTGGAAATTCATAACTTGAAATCCATAACTCCAAAATTAATGATTCCTATTCCTATAATCTTATTTTAATGTGTAGATTAGTAATATGTATTTTGTTCATATGTTTGATGTGATGTTAATTTTGCATATACCATGTTTGTTTGTATTGCTACGATTAGCGCGAGGTTACGTGTCATCCGAAGAGCAAGTTGGTACCTGGAATCTCAAGTGTCAGGCAAGTTGTGCCCTTGATCGCTTCTTTTTACCCACTCATGTTCTAATTAATCATAATGATCTGCATAGGTTAATTTTGATGGGACCAAATAGGTTACCCTAGTTTGTCTATCTTTATACCTTGTTTACCACTGAACTTTTTAGGTAGTACTGGCTAGTGCTTTATGTGGTTTTGGGTATGAAGATACATTATTCATGATCACACTGTTATTATCTATTTATTATTATTGTTCATGATAAGATCATTATGTTAATTGGAACATGGAGCGACCACCCGGGAAAACAGTGCTACCACAAGGGTTTAATGGGACGCCTTTGGCTGATTAATTAGGAAAGCTAGTGGAAGACTACCTTACCCGAAACGGGCAAGGGCAGTAGGGGAGTGGTCAGTGTAGGGAGGTCCTTGGGTTGATTTTGCTGCGATGACGGTCAGGCGAGGGATCCCTCCATTGGAGCTTCCTATAAACTGTAGCGGGTTTTCTGAAGCTAGTGGAACTTTGTAAAGGCCTCGTAGTGTTACCCTGCCTCGCCTCCTCGGTAGAGGTGTATGGGAAGTCGCGATCCCTTGGCAGATGGGTAACATGACTTGTGGGTAAAGATGCGCAACCTCTGCAGAGTGTAAAACTGGTATACTAGCCGTGCTCACGGTCATGAGCAGCTTGGACCCTCACATGATTAAATTATGGAACTAAATTCAATTTGTCATATGCATTGCATCGCAGGTGAGGTTGTTACTTTTGTTCTACTATTTAATTGGGTTGGTATTTATTTATACTTAGTAATTGCTAATAAAATTTTGACCAACTTTAAAAGCAATGCTCAGCTCTAACCATCCTCTTTGGTAAGCCTTACACTTCACGTGAGCTCCCACCTTTGGCGAGTTCATGCACATTATTCCCCACAACTTGTTGAGCGATGAACATATGTGAGCTCACTCTTGCTGTCTCACACCCCCCACAGGTCAAGAACAGGTTGTTGGATTACGGGGAGGCTACGCTAGCGCAAAACAAAATTTTCAACCCCATAATACCAAGAACTACTGCGGTTATAGGTCATAGAATTACCACTAGACGCGTAGAGCAGCGGAAGACGTCTCGATGTAGACAAACGCGTCGAGCAGTGCCGTGCAGTCGTCGGCGTCCTTCACGTCCTCGCACGGTTCGTCCTAGTGCTCCAGATGCAGCACCTCCGAGGTATCCACACGTACAGGGAGGAAGCACCGCGTACCGAACTGCTAGGTTCGCGACGGCGGCTTGGCGAGGGCGGGAGGCGAGCGGTTACTCGTTTGCTGGTGGCGAATTAGGTTAAGCCTAACCGCGCCCCCGCCCCTCATTATATAGGCGTTATGGTGGGCTTCTGACACCGAGGCCCATCAGTAACCCTAAAGCCCAGTCTAATCTCGGATCTAATCCGAGTTAGGCTTCCTTCCCCTTAAGTGTGTGACCCTATAGGTTCACGTACAAATAGACATAGCCCGAGTACTATTACTTGGCCCAATAATTGACAGCGGCCTCTAGCAAGACATGTCAACTCCTATGCGCACATAAAGATCATATCAGACGAACCATTGCAACATTACGTACATGTTGTTCCCTTTGTCTCACTATATTTGGTCTGGCTCTAAGCTGACCTCTCTTTCTCGATACTGTGAATTGGAATCCTTTCAATGGTTAACTCTTTACCCTAGCACGGCCATGCATTTCTTGATCCAATCACTCGAGGGGCCCATAGATATCTCTCTCACAAAGAGAGGGACAAATTCCATCTTGACTGACCATACCTCACATCATGCTTCCTGACAAACCCAAAACTACCTTTATAACTACCCAGTTACGGAATAGCGTTTGATAGTTCCTAAGTAAGTCAATTCACATCTTGAGAACATGCGACAATCTCAGGTCTAAGGATACAGTATTCATGTTGCAAAAAGAGAACTATATTACAATATCTCACGTTGGGTCGGTCCAGCCTCATGTCATACATGCGCCCACATTACTAGTTTAACATCTCCATGTTCATGACTTGTGAAATGTAGTCATCAACCAATACATGTGCTAGTCACCGACTCTGACTAGGGACATCATTTAGAATAACCATATAAGTAAAGAATCTCACAAACAATTCACATAATTGCTAATCAATACAAGGTGCCTTCCATGGATATTCAATTAAGCAATATATATATCATGGATACAAAGAAATATGCTCATCTCTATGATTATCTCTAGGGCATATTTCTAACAGTCTCCCACTTGCACTAGAGTTAATCTAGAAGGTATCTAATACCCATAGATCTCATGTGTGCCTCATGCTTACGTTGTGGAAGAGGTTTTGTCAAAGGATCAGCAACATTCAAATCCGTATGTATTTTGCATATCTTTATCTCACCACGCCTAACGAATTCCCGTATGAGGTGAAACTTCCGCAGTACATGTTTGTTTTTCTGGTGGTTCCTTGGCTCCTTAGCTTGCGCAATAGCCCCATTGTTGTCACAGTAGAGGTTCAATGGGCTAGATGCATTAGGAAACACACCAAGCTCGATGAGGAACTTTCTTATCCAAACACCTTCCTTCGCAGATTCAGAAGCTGCAATGTACTCGGCTTCTATTGTAGAATCAGTCACAGTCTCCTGTTTGGAACTCTTCCAACTAACAGCACCACCATTTATTCTGAACACAAAACCTGATTGCGATTTTAACTCGTCTGGGTCAGTTTGGAAGCTAGCATCGGTGTAACCAGTTACAACGAGCTCCTCCTTACCCCCATATACTAGGAACATATCTTTAGTCCTTCTTAAGTACTTAAGAATGCCTTTTACCGCTGTCCAGTGATCCTCACCTGGATCAGCCTGGTACCTACTCGTAGCACTTATAGCGTATGAAACATCTGGGCGTGTACTTATCATAGCATACATGATTGATCCAATTGCTGAGGCGTATGGTACCTTACTCATGCGCTCCCGCTCATTAGCCGTCGCAGGACATTGCATCTGGCTAAGGTGTATACCATGTGACATAGGTAAGAACCCTTTCTTGGACTGTTCCATGTTGAACCGTTTCAAAACCTTGTCAATGTATGTATCTTGACTTAATCCTATAAGCCTCTTCGACCTATCTCTATAGATCCTTATGCCCAAAATATATGCTGCTTCCCCTAAGTCTTTCATAGAAAAACTCTTTTTCAGTGAAGCCTTGACGGACTCCAGCATAGGAATGCCATTCCCAATCAATAATATGTCATCCACATACAAGATCAGAAATACAACAGCGCTCCCACTTTCCTTCTTGTAAACACAAGCTTCTTCTTCATTCTGATGAAAACCAAACCCTTTGACCACTTCATCAAAACGAATGTTCCAACTCCGAGATGCTTGCTTCAACCCATAAATGGATTTTTGAAGTTTGCATATCTTTCCAGCATTGATCGGATCGACAAAACCCTCGGGATGTATCATATACACGTCCTCATCTAGGTTTCCATTAAGGAAAGCTGTTTTGACATCCATCTGCCAAATCTCATAATCGAAATATGCGACAATAGCTAGAATGATCCGAATAGATTTAAGCATCGCTACTGGCGAGAATGTCTCGTCATAGTCAACTCCTTGAACTTGTCGAAAACCCTTTGCAACAAGTCGAGCCTTATAGATGTGAACATTTCCATCCATGTCTTTCTTCTTCTTATAGATCCATTTGCATTCTATGGGTCTAACACCATCAGGCGGGTCAACCAAGTTCCAAACTTGATTTTCTCCCATGGAATCTATCTCGGATCTCATGGCGACTTGCCATTTCTCGGAATCTGGGTCCATCATCGCTTCTGCATATGTTGCAGGTTCGTCATTGTCTAACAACAACACTTCCCCATTGCCCAACAATAGCACTTCTCATCGTGCCTCGCGAAGCCTTGCTGACCTTCGTGGTTGCGGTGGTAATTCTCTTGCCATAGACGTCTCAACTTGTTCTGCTACATTAGCATCACTTGTTGAATCTTGTCCCACTGGCTCATCCTGAACTTCTTCAAGATACACCTTTTGTTTACTTTTCTCTCTTTTGAGAAACTCTTTCTCTAAGAACACACTGTTCCGGGCGACAAACACTTTGCCCTCTGACCGGTGGTAAAAGTAATATCCTAAAGTTTCCTTTGGATATCCCACGAACATGCACTTGTCCGATTTTGGAGTGAGTTTATCCGAATGAAGTCGCTTGACGTAAACCTCACAACCCCAAATCTTCAGAAAAGACAAACTGGGAGTCTTCCCAGTCCACATCTCATATGGTGTCTTAACTACGGACTTAGACGATACCCTATTTAGTGTGAAAGCTGCTGTTTCTAGAGTGTATCCCCAAAACGACAAAGGTAGGTCCGACTGGCTCATCATTGATCGAACCATATCCAATAAAGTCCGATTACGTCGCTCAGACACGCCATTCCTCTGAGGCGTTCCAGGCGGCGTAAGCTGTGGAACAATTCCACAACTCCTTAGATGATTGCTAAACTCATGACTCAAATATTCACCTCCACGATCTGATCGCAGTGCTTAAATTTTCTTGCCACGCTGATTTTCTACTTCATTCTGAAACTCTTTGAACTTTTCTAAGGATTTAGACTTGTGTTTCATTAAGTAGACATACCCATATCTACTAAAATCATCAGTGAAGGTTATGAAGTATTGGAATCCTCCCCTAGCTGTCGTACTCATTGGTCCGCACACATCAGTATGTATGAGTTCCAATAAATCTAGTGTCCTCTCCAGTAAACCCGTGAAGGGCGCCTTGGTCATCTTACCAAGTAAGCAAGCTTCACATGTCTCGTATGATTCAAAATCAAACGAAGTTAAAAGCCCATCAGAATGAAGCTTCTTCATGCGATTCTCACTTATATGACCCAAACGACAGTGCCACATGTAGGTAGGACTTAAATCATTAGGCTGAGGCCTTTTAGCACTAATATTATAGATAGGTACATCATCAAGATTTAAAATGAATAACCCATTCATAATGGATGCAAAAGCCACAAACATGCCATTCTTAGAGATCACACAACCATTGTTTTCACTCGCAAATGAATAACCATCCTTCATCAAACATGAAGGGGACATAATGTTTCGACTCATACTAGGAACTAGATAACAATTATTTAACTCCAAAATAAATCCTGATGGGAGGTGGAGTTGCATCGTCCCGACGGTCAACGCAGCAACTCTTGCATTATTGCCTACCCGGAAATCAACTTCTCCTCTTTTCACGCTTCTACTTCTTATCATTCCCTGCATCGAATTGCAAATATGGGCAACCGATCCGGTATCAAATACCCAAGAATTAATATAAGAATCAGCAAGAAAAATTTCTGTAATGTGAATAGCAAGTGTACCTGCTGCGGCTGTACCCTTACCGCCGCGATCCTTAATAGAGGCCAAGTACTGCTTGCAATTCCTTTTCCAGTGACCAAGTTCTTTGCAATAAAAGCACTCTGCATCTGCAGCTGGTCCAGCCTTGGGCTTTTGATTTGGCTTGGATACTGTATCCTTTGCCTTGCCCTTCTTCTTTTGAGATTTACCCTTCTTCTTAAAGTTGGGTTTGTTTTGGACCGCCATCACATGGCCGCTGCTGCCAGCGCTTTTCTTTATGTCCCCCTCTGCTGTTTTCAGCATGCCACATAGTTCATCGAGGCCCCTCTCCGCCCCATGCATATGGTAGTCCGTAATGAAGTTTCCATAACTGGGCGGAAGAGATGCCAAAATGAAGTCAGTGGCCAACTCTTGGCTTATTGGGAAGCCTAGCTTCTCCAACCTCTGACTGTAACCAACCATTTTGATTACGTGTGGCCCAACTGCTGCGCCTTCTGCTAGCTTGCATTCCAAAAAGGCTTTGGACACATTGAACCTTTCAGTCCTAGCCTGAGTCTGGAACATATCCTTGAGCGCCACGATCATATCGTGCACCTCATGGTTTGTCTCAAACTGCATCTGTAGCTCAGGCTCCATGCAAGCAAGCATTAGGCAACTCACTTCAAGATTAGCATCCATTGCTTTCTTGTAAGCAGTTTTAGCTGCAGCAGTTGCATTTTCACCAGGATCCTCTGGTAGTGGGGTGTCTAGAACGTCTTCCTTTTTTCAGCCCTGAGAACAATTCTCAGGTTACGGATCCAATCCGTATAGTTTGTTCCATTTAACTTATCCTTTTCAAGAATTGATCGCAAAGTAAATGTTGGTGTGCTAGGTGCCATTTATCTACAACAAAATAATGCAAAATATTAAGACAAAAATATCCATGACAGAGTAAATCATATTAAACATTTAATAGTCTACTCCCACTAAAATCAATATCCCTCGATTGATACTTAGTGATTCAGAACCCACAACTAACAAGTCTACTAGTGAGCTTTAGCATCACCGCTAGAAGACAAGGTAGATCGGTAAGCAACTCCTTGCTAATCATATCATATATATGACTCCTGTTGTTGGGTGACATCTCTATGTCTCGGCTCTCAACCTTATGCCCCAAAGTCCTTAACCATTAAGCTGACTTTGTTTAAGTTAACCAACCCTTTCTGCAGTTCGTATCCGATACAAACCTATCTAGTCAAGGAAAACTGGTGGCACCCTAATTTCATAGACCCACCACCAATTGTACAAGACTTATGATAGTGCAAGGTTTGGAGAGGCATTTAAGCTTAAACATTTATGAGGGATCGTCCTACTTATATCATCGCACGCAAGGACATATATGCAATATGAACAAGTAGAACATTAAGAATGGCATTCACACAACAGTTGTGATTCGGTATGGCTTGCTGTCACATGGTGATCCCCATCTCCAATAATCTGTCCATCACGATGATCTCCATCTCCATGATATAGGTATGCCATCCTTCAGGTGATGAGTACTTCAAGACCTATCTAACGTATGCTGGTAAACAAATTACATATATGCTTTGGATCATCACATGTTGACACGCAGGTCATTACATTAAATTTGGACAATACATGTGGCTCCAGCCGTATTGCCCTGGTCACGACACGCAGGTCATGAATAATTCATTAATATGCATCATATACACACAATAGCCATACCGATCACAAGATGTCCTGCAAAAACAGGTTAGACAAACACGTTTCTATATGTTCGCCACTACAGCAGATAGCCACGACGGTCCCTGAAAACCTCACATGATTCCATGCATCGTATGTATGGAAATTCCACTGAAAATCTCATGCGGTTGATCAAATCAACCCAAAACCGAGACTTTTGACCCGAAGAAGATTACACTCATGACGTCGATCTGTTACGTCAATCTGCTGGTTGTGTGCGCAGTTAGCCCCGATGGTGATTCCAGCCGGTAGGGGCAAGTCGCGCACATAACAGAGAAGGACGAACTAATCTCTTCAGTCATATCCGATGTAATCTACTTCAACCCTTTATAACCAATTGATCTAATCAAACTGTGCATCAAGTAGATCCATCTCATGAACCTAGATCCAGACCTAAAACTACGCAGAACCTGCTCCGATACCACTGTTGGATTACGGGGATGCTACGCTAGCGCAAAACAAAATTTTCAACCCCATAATACCAAGAACTACTGCGGTTATAGGTCATAGAATTACCACTAGACGCGCAGAGCAGCGGAAGATGTCTCGATGTAGACGAACGCGTCGAGCAGTGCCGTGCAGTCGTCGGCGTCCTTCACGTCCTTGCATGGTTCGTCCTAGTGCTCCAGATGCAGCACCTCCGAGGTATCCACACGTACAGGGAGGAAGCACCGCGTACCGAACTGCTAGGTTCGTGACGGCGGCTTGGCGAGGGCGGGAGGCGAGCGGTTACTCTTTTGCTGGTGGCGAATTAGGTTAAGCCTAACCGCGCCCCACCCCTCATTATATAGGCGTTATGGTGGGCTTCTGACACCGAGGCCCATCAGTAACCCTAAAGCCCAGTCTAATCTCGGATCTAATCCGAGTTAGGCTTCCTTCCCCTTAAGTGTGTGACCCTATAGGTTCACGTACAAATAGACATAGCCCGAGTACTATTACTTGGCCCAATAATTGACAGCGGCCTCTAGCAAGACATGTCAACTCCTATGCGCACGTAAAGATCATATCAGACGAACCATTGCAACATTACGTACATGTTGTTCCCTTTGTCTCACGATATTTGGTCTAGCTCTAAGCTGACCTCTCTTTCTCGATACTGTGAATTGGAATCCTTTCAATGGTTAACTCTTTACCCTAGCACGGCCATGCATTTCTTGATCCAATCACTCGAGGGGCCCAGAGATATCTCTCTCACAAAGAGAGGGACAAATTCCATCTTGACTGACCATGCCTCACAGCATGCTTCCTGACAAACCCAAAACTACCTTTATAACTACCCAGTTACGGAATAGCGTTTGATAGTTCCTAAGTAAGTCAATTCACATCTTGAGAACATGCGACAATCTCAGGTCTAAGGATACAGTATTCATGTTGCAAAAAGAGAACTATATTACAATATCTCACGTTGGGTCGGTCCAGCCTCATGTCATACATGCGCCCACATTACTAGTTTAACATCTCCATGTTCATGACTTGTGAAATGTAGTCATCAACCAATACATGTGCTAGTCACCGACTCTGACTAGGGACATCATTTAGAATAACCATATAAGTAAAGAATCTCACAAACAATTCACATAATTGCTAATCAATACAAGGTGCCTTCCATGGATATTCAATTAAGCAATATATATATATCATGGATACAAAGAAATATGCTCATCTCTATGATTATCTCTAGGGCATATTTCTAACACAGGTACCATAGGATGAGGCGCATGGAGGATGCTGCGATGTGTTCGTGAGAGGTCTAGGCCGTCGTCTCACACTCAACTTTGGGTTGCTGGATTGTTTCCTCATATGATGTAATTATTTAATTATTTTTGTATAGAACTACTGTTATATAGTAAAGATGTGACATTCGATCCTGTGCCACTATGCATCATATGTGTGAGACTTGGTCCCAGCACACCTGGTGTTTATGTTCGCGTCCGGGTCTTGGTGCCCCGAAGCCCGGATGTGACATTCTCCCATTTTCACCAGAAAACTTAGAAAACTCTGGTATCCTTGCCCCTTGTGGATATCGGACAGTGTCAAACCGGTGATCATATGGTTTCTGATATGATTGTCCCACTCTAGCTACACTAACTCCGAGCCTATCTCGAAATAGTTCAACCATCTCTTCTCTAATTTTCTCCATTGCGCTCGGTGGCAAACCACCGGACCCTAGGCTGTGGGGTTCATTCGGTCGGGCATTGTTATGCCGACCTTCTCGCCGTGACCGATTGATAATGTTGATCGGCCTGTGATCGTATGGCGTGCTGTGGTTTCAATATGTAGGGGGCGGAACGTACTGCTGCTGTGGTGTGTAATAATTTGGTGTGTAGTGTGCGACAGTAGGTTCTGCGTATGCGTATCCAGTATGTCCGATGGTACATCCAAACTGGTCGGTTGTGTTCGCTATTATTGGGGTGCCACACGGTAGCCCTGGTGCGGTCCCGGACTATCCGGCAGGGAAAGCCGGACGGTCTGCGTAAGGGCTGGACTGTCCAGGCAAAAGCTTGGACGGTCCGACTGTGTCCAGGGGCACCGATCTGCCAAGCAGGGATGGCGGTGGAGGTACTTTCCCTGGATATGAGTTCATCAGCATACCATATAATGGCTGGGGCTACGAATCCCCATTTGTCGCCGATGTATTAGACATAGATATCCTGTTACTAGTTTCATATGATGGAAAATTAGGAGCAACAGACTTCTCCAACGTAAGCGTTAATTTTCTAATTGATTCTTCTAACCCTCCAATCTGTTGTTTCATTTGATTCTGCTGATGATCTACATACTGTTTAATAGATTGGATGTCGTCGGGTTTACTTACGTTGGGGGCTCGAAGATAGAAGAGATGCGATGTCGGTCTCTCCATGTTTGACAACTTTCTGGTGGCGATCCACCGTGTATTATTTCAAGAATTTCTCCTTCGCTTGATGCATGTATTCCTCATATTGTATAGGTAGTACACTTGCAATTGGTTCATCTGCAATTGTGAGCTTGCAGATGCAACTGGTTCATCTTGTACTTCCTCTGCAATTGGTCATACTGGTCAGGGCATGTGAGCTTGTACTTCCTCTGCAATTGGTTCATCTTGTATAGGTAGTACACTTGCAACTTAAATTAAGTGGCACATAGCTCCTTCTTTGTCGTGAGTACACATGTAACTTCCTTGGGAAACTAGAAGGCAGAGAAGCAAGAGAATCCCGCTCTCGCACGCCTGTCCTTGTCACCGCTCTCGTGCGCTGCTCCCGTCGCCATGGCCCTGCCACTAGTAGAAAAAAACTTTTACCAGCGGTTTCAGTTATCAACCGCTAGTGCTATTTCTATAGGCGGTTCGTTAAAGGGGTGTTTGGCAGAGCTCCCACAACTTCGCTCCTAGCCAGAATCACTCCCGCATATCCAAACGGTAAAAATCTAACTGCTCCATGGTGGGAGTAAAGTGAATCTAGTCTCTATTTTATACTATAAAGTGGGAGCCAAAAATCTGCTTCCCACCGCTCTCAACCTGCTTCCCACTCTCTAACCTCTCAGGAATCACTTCACAGTCTATTTGCCAAAAAGTTTTCATTAAATAGATTCACTTCTGCTAGAGAATCACTTAGAATCACTCTATTAGAGAATCGGCTCTTGACGCTAGAGAATCATGGAGAGGAGCTCTATCAAACGAGCCCTAGGAAAGCTGCCTGTAGAAATCTCTGATTTCTATTGACGGTCTTTTAAGGAACCGCCACTAAAAATCGATTTCTAGTGTACCTGCTCATCGCCGACCTCGCCGCCTACTGTGCACCTATCCGAGTTCGTGCAGACCGCCGCATCCTAGTCAAAAATTATGTTGGCTTTCGGAAGTTGATTCATTTGGTGTAGCAAGCAGAGGCCCATCCAGTCTTCACACCGTGAGCAGGCTCCGCACTCAGCATGCAGAGAAGCGCTGAAACACCTGAATTATGTACGGGGCTGTTTGGATGGTGCCCTGCCAGGAAGCTAAAGAAAATGATTATTCGCACAAGTTTCGGGAGAGTGAATTATCGTCCAAGTGCTCTCACCTGCTCGGATGAGGGATATGCAATAATCACGTTTTTGGGAGACTGCTTCATCTCCTTCCTAGTGCATCGCTCCGTTGCTGATCGTCACTGCTATATTTCTACACAGCATCGAGCAGGATGACTACTTTGACAGGCACTATGTCCGCCCTTGGTATGGTTCTTGTTTTCAATGGCTTTCGGTTGTTCCAATATAGGCGAGTGTTCCAAGATGCCGACACTATGTTCAAGGGGGCAATAATTAGCACGCTAGGAGATTCTATAGTCGATGCACGATATGATCACTCACAGAAAATATGGGATGCACTATAAGCCAGATCTAGAGGTTCTGATGCTGGTATTGAGTTTATGTCATGGAGCAGTTCTACGACTACTGATGTCATTCTATGCATGATAGAACAAGCTCATGAAATACATATACTAGTGAAAGAACTAAAAAAAATATGATTGTATGTTATCGAATAAATTTGTGGCAGACTGCCATAAACTTGGGCAGATTTCGCTACTTCTCCGGAACATAAGAGACAAAAGTTTGGCATCGACGGCTCTTTAGATGTTCGTGAGAAGATGACGTGTATCCATACGAGAGGAACCTCTAGATGGCCCAAGAATTACAGCAATGCCACATGCCCATAAACAGAATCCATGAAACCCCTGAAGGGCATTTTTGTCTTTCTGCTAACATGATGTGTCGTGTTTATCTCTTCAAGCTCCCTTTGTCTCGTCGTGTTCTGAAGCAGACAAATCCTTATTTAGCCCTTCGACCTTCTCTGAAGCACGTGCTCACTGTTGACGCTTTTTTGGAGCGCCAAATACTCAAGAAGAACCGGCGGCGGTGCTCTCTGCACAGGGGCGGACGGTCCGGGCGCGGGGGCCGGACAGTCCGCGGCCTGGCGCGAGGCGGCGGTGCTCTCTGGTCAGGCGCGGACGGTCCGCGGCACAGGGCCGGACGGTCCGCGACCTGGTGCAGGAGCTCGGGTTCCCTGCCTGACGGCCGGACGGTCCGCACCCTAGGGCCGGACGGTCCGCGCGTGCGCAGGGGCGGCGGAAGATCGCCGGCGGCGCCTGGATCTCGCTCCCGGGAGGGACCCCGTCGGGGAGGAGAGATCCTAGGAGTTGTCTAGGCTCGGGTAGACCGACCTAGACTCCTCTAATCGACGTAGAGTCGAGGAGAGGCGGAGAATTTGGGGATTGGAAGGCTAAACTAGGGCTAAACTAAAACTACTCCTAAGATAAAATGCGAAATAGAAGTTGTATTGATTCGATTGTTGATTACAAATCGGCCGTATACCTCTCTATTTATAGGGGAGGGGGGCTGGACCCTTTACAAACTAATTTCCGAGCTTTTCCCGTGATTTTAGCTAACAACCGTAGCACAAAACTCGGAACCCTAATCTGCTCTGCGCACGCGTGGACCGTCCGGCCCACAGGCGCGGACCGTCCGGCCCACAGGCGCGGACCGTCCGGCCTCAGGGCCGGACGGTCCGCCGGCTCATTTTGGTGTTCAACATATGCCCCCCTGCCTTTTGGTGGAGCTGAGCGAACCAAAAGCAACTAACTCGATGTGATCACATCAGTTTTCTTAGGCATCTTGACACTTGCTAGGAAGATACGTAGTGGCCTTAGTCCCGATGGTTGACTCAACGGACGTGATTCTTTTAGCTTTGATCGAACTCTCAGTCCCGACACCGTCGAGAGTCATAGCGATCCTGACCAATCCGTCACCTTACTTTTTCTAATTTTCCAAGTGTTCTCGCGTAGCTTCGTAGTCGACCAGGTCTTCCCCTTGTAGGTCATCTTCCTCCATGGGTGTCGGTACATCGTTGGTGGTGTCTTGGTGTAGTGCGGATGGTTCGGCCTCAGGGGTCGGATGGTCCGCGTCCTGCACAGATGATCCGGCCTTTATAGCCGGACAGTCTACCATACCTACAGAGAGATGCACAGTTGTCGTTTTATTTTCTATCTTTGTGGCCGTTGGATTTTTCTCAACGGCCTTTGGTCTCCATCTCTTTTGTGGTGGCGGATACTGCAGATGAGTGTCATTGAATATTCTTTCTGCCTCCTTTTCCTGATTCTCCTTTGCTCTAAGGCGCTGTAATTTTCTTTTTTGCGATCGTGTCAATCCCGATGGGCACCATCGGGGCATGGAATATTTTGGATCGGCTGTTTTGTTGACAGCCGTACCTTCCTTTTTGTTTGTGTTGGCCGATTCGCCAAAAATCATCGGCCCTTCGTTACTTTGTTGTACGACGACATATGTCGTTCCTATTTTAATGACGTCTCCTTTATTGTTGGAGGTTGTAGCTTTATGCCCCCCTGCCGGATTAGTCAGCCTTTGGGGCCGAGTTGTTCGGTAATCTTGCTGGGCCTGTGCTCGTGGACCAGATTGAGGGGCTCTCAATCGGTCTTGTACTGGAGGTGTCAACCTATTGAATACAGATGTTTGGGGTGCCCCCCAAGCGGGGTACTGTGGTATCCCAAATGGGTATGGTGGCATGCCCCACATTTGATTCGGGACATATGGTGAAGGTATGTATGTGTATGGATATGGCATAGGTGGATATGATGGTGGAGGTGTCCATGCAGGTACGTTAGGTCTTAATTGAACATTATGACCTTCCGTCCTTTCCGATTGGTGTGGTGGTCCAATCGGCCTAACCTGCCGTCGCACCTGGGTGGGTAAGCGAGGTCCCTTTGGTGGCCGGTCGCTTGGGCCAGCCTTCCTTTTCACATATTTAGACAATAATTGATCAAAGGTCGGGCTAGATTTTACCAACCGACCAGTTGCCTTGAACGTGTTAGTTTTCCACGTACCTATTTCTGGTCGTCGTGGTTTGAAGGTACGTGGTCGTCGTGGCTCTTCGGCGTTGCCGGACCGTCCGCTGGAATGCTCCGGACCGTCCGGTAATGTTACGAACCGTCCGCGCCTGGGCACCGGACCGTCCGCGATGCGTAGTATGGGTTCTCGCTCATGTCCCTTTATCTGCGCTTGCCCTCCAGCGCTGGAGTTTGTGATGGTTACCTTTAGTGTCTCCCCTCCATCAGGAGTCTTCTCGGCCATCACTTTCCGGCAAGAAATTTTGTTGTTTCCATCGACCTCCCGTGCGTTGCCGATGACGACTTCTTTGTCTTTGCCCTTATCGGCTGTGTTGGGCCGAATTAGGACCTTTTTGCCATTAAAGTCGATCACATTCATTGGGAAGGGCTCCGTGTCCTCCTGAAATTTCAATCGTCCCTCATTAATGGCCGATTGAATTTGTCGTCGGAACACATTACAATCATTAGTGGCATGGGAAAATGAGTTGTGCCACTTGCAGTATGCGCGACGCTTTAGTTCGTCGGCAGGTGGAACGATATAATCAATTTTAATGTTACCATTTTTTAGTAATTCATCGAATATCTTATCACATTTGCCGACATTAAATGTAAACTTAACCTCCTCCTGTCGTTCCTTTTGAACTGACTGCAAGGAGTAGCAAGTCGAAGATTTGGCCTGCTCGGGCCAAACTATTTCGGCAGTGTAAACTTTCTTTGGTTCATCGTCTGAACTACTTTGATTGTGTTCTACTATAGGGACATTATGCTGAACCGTTCTGACTAGTTCTTTGCTTCGGCTTTCACAAGCCAAAGCTCTCTGATGTAATTGTGCTAGAGTAAAGAACTGGATGCCTTCTAATCTCTCTTTTAAATAATAGCGTAATCCATCAAAGGCTATTCCCGCCAGTTGTTTATCTGTTAAATGAATTTGAAAGCATCGGTTTCTCGTATCCTGGAATCTCCGGATATAATCACTAACCGATTCATCCTTTTCTTGTCGTAGGGTCACTAAGTCTACTAAATCTAGCTCATAATCACCAGAGAAGAAATGTTCATGAAATTTTTGCTCTAAGTCTCTCCATGACAAAATGGAATTAGGAGGGAGCGTGGCATACCATGTGAATGCAGTCCCTGTTAAGGATAATGAAAATAAACGCACACGGAATGCTTCGGTGTCGGCCAATTTTCCTAATTGTGCTAGGAACTGGCCTATGTGCTCACGCGTGCTCTTTCCTTGGTCACCAGAAAACTTTGCAAACTCGGGTATCCTGGTTCCCTGTGGGTATGGGTGGTGATCAAATCGGCTGTCATAAGGCTTCCTGATAGTCGCCTAGAGGGGGGTGAATAGGGCGAAACTGAAATTTACAAATATAAACACAACTACAAGCCGGGTTAGCGTTAGAATTATAAACGAGTCCGCGAGAGAGGACGCAAAACAAATCGTGAGCAAATAATGAAGTGTGACACACGGATTTGTTTTACCGAGGTTCGGTTCTCTCAAACCTACTCCCCGTTGAGGAGGCCACAAAGGCCGGGTCTCTTTCAACCCTTCCCTCTCTCAAACGGTCCCTCGGACCGAGTGAGCTTCTCTTCTCAAATCAAAGCCGGGAACAAAACTTCCCCGCAAGGGCCACCACACAATTGGTGCCTCTTGCCTTGATTACAATGGAGTTTTGATCACAAGAACAAGTGAGAAAGAAAAGAAGCAATCCAAGCGCAAGAGCTCAAATGAACACGGCAAATCACTCTCACTAGTCACTAGGGTTTTGTGTGGAATTGGAGAGGATTTGATCTCTTTGAATGTGTCTAGAGTTGAATGCCTAGCTCTTGTAAGTGGTTGAGAAGTGGGAAAACTTGGATGCCATGAATGGTGGGGTGGTTGGGGTATTTATAGCCCCAACCACCAAATGTGGCCGTTGGGAACCTGTCTGTTCGATGGCGCACCGGACAGTCCGGTGCACACCGGACAGTCCGGTGCCCCCTGCCACGTCATCACTGCCGTTGGATTCTAGCCGTTGGAGCTTCTGACTTGTGGGCCCGCCTGGGTGTCCGGTGCACACCGGACATGTACTGTTTGATGTCCGGTGCACCGGTATGGGCGTGCCTGACGTCTGCGCGCGCTGCGCGCGCATTAAATGCACCGCAGGGAGCCGTTGGCGCCGCAGGGAGCCGTTGCTCCGCTGGCACACCGGACAGTCCGGTGCACACCGGACAGTCCGGTGAATTTTAGCGGAGCGGCTGCCGCGCGAACCCGAGGCTGGCGAGTTCCGGAGACCGCGCTTCCTAGGAGCACCGGACATGTCCGGTGTACACCGGACAGTCCGGTGAATTATAGCGCGCCGGCTTCCGAGAAATCCCGAGGGCGAAGAGTTTGAGTTGGTGTCCTCTGGGCGCACCGGACACTGTCCGGTGTACACCGGACAGTCCGGTGCCTCCAGCCAGAGGTGCCCTCGGTTGCCTTATTGCTCCTTTGTTGAATCCAACACTTGGTCTTTTTATTGGCTGAGGGTGAACCTTTTACACCTGTATAATCTACACACTTGGGCAAACTAGTTAGTCCAATAATTTGTGTTGGGCATTTCAACCACCAAAATTATTTAGGAACTAGGTGTAAGCCTAATTCCCTTTCAATCTCCCCCTTTTTGGTGATTGATGCCAACACAAACCAAAGCAAATATATAAGTGCATAATTGAACTAGTTTACATAACGTAAGTGTAAAGGTTGCTTGGAATTGAGCCAATAAAACTACTTACAAGATATGCATGGAATGTTTCTTTCTTATATAATATTTTGGACCACGCTTGCACCACATGTTTTGTTTTTGCAAATTCTTTTGTAAGTCTATTTCAAAGATCTTTTGCAAATAGTCAAAGGTAAATGAATAAGAGTTTGCAAAGCATTTTCAAGATTTGAAATTTTCTCCCCCTGTTTCAAATGCTTTTCCTTTGACTTAACAAAACTCCCCCTAAATTAAATCCTCCTCTTAGTGTTCAAGAGGGTTTTGATGTAAGATTTTTGAAATCCCCCTTTTGAACATAATAGTATATCAATTGATAAATACTTTTGGAAAACACTAAGTTTTTGACTTTGGTGGTGGTGCGGTCCTTTTGCTTTGGGCTCCTTTCTCCCCCTTTTTGGCATGAATCGCCAAAAACAGAATCATTAGAGCCCTCGAAGTGCTATCTTCCCCTTTGGTCATAAATAAATGAGTTAAGATTATACCAAAGACGGAATCCTTTTCTTTGATGCTCATTTCTCCCCAAAGAATAGAGAGTTGCTTGGAGTGATGGCGAAGTATGAGTTACGGAGTGGAAGCCTTTGTCGTCGCCGAAGACTCCAATTCCCTTTCAATATACCTATGACTTGGTTTGAAATAGACTTGAAAACACATTAGTCATAGCATATAAAAGAGATATGATCAAAGGTATATAAATGAGCTATTTGAGCAATTTAGCAAAAGAAGTTGCGAGAATCAAGAATATTGAGCTCATGCCTAAGTTTGGTAAAAGTTTGTTCATCAAGAGGCTTGGTAAAGATATCGGCTAATTGATCTTTAGTGTTGATATAAGAAATCTCGACATCTCCCTTTTGTTGGTGATCCCTAAGAAAATGATACCGAATGGCTATGTGCTTTGTGCGGCTATGCTCGACGGGATTGTCGACCATTTTGATTGCACTCTCATTATCACATAGCAAAGGGACTTTGGTTAATTTGTAACCGTAGTCCCGCAGGGTTTGCCTCATCCAGAGCAATTGCGCGCAACAATGACCTGCGGCAATGTACTCGGCTTCGGCGGTGGAAAGAGCGACTGAATTTTGCTTCTTTGAAGCCCAAGACACCAAGGATCTTCCCAAGAACTGGCAAGTCCCCGATGTGCTCTTCCTATTAATTTTGCACCCCGCCCAATCGGCATCCGAATAACCAATCAAATCAAAAGTGGATCCCCGAGGGTACCAAAGCCCAAACTTAGGAGTATAAGCTAAATATCTCAAGATTCGTTTCACGGCCGTAAGGTGAGCTTCCTTAGGGTCGGCTTGGAATCTTGCACACATGCATACGGAAAGCATAATATCCGGTCGAGATGCACATAAGTAGAGTAAAGAACCTATCATCGACCGGTATACCTTTTGATCCACGGACTTACCTCCCGTGTCGAGGTCGAGATGCCCATTGGTTCCCATGGGTGTCTTGATGGGCTTGGCATCCTTCATCCCAAACTTGTTTAGAATGTCTTGAGTATACTTCGTTTGGCTAATGAAGTTGCCCTCTTGGAGTTGCTTCACTTGGAATCCTAGGAAATATTTCAACTCCCCCATCATAGACATCTCGAATTTCTGTGTCATAATCCTACTAAACTCTTCACATGTAGACTCGTTAGTAGACCCAAATATAATATCGTCAACATAAATTTGGCATACAAACAAGTCATTTTCAAGAGTTTTAGTAAAGAGTGTAGGATCGGCCTTGCCGACTTTGAAGCCATTTGCAATAAGGAAATCTCTAAGGCATTCATACCATGCTCTTGGGGCTTGCTTGAGCCCATAAAGCGCCTTAGAGAGCCTATAAACATGGTTAGGATACTCACTGTCTTCAAAGCCGGGAGGTTGCTCAACATAGACCTCTTCCTTGATTGGTCCGTTGAGGAAGGCACTCTTCACGTCCATTTGATAAAGCTTAAAGCCATGGTAAGTAGCATAGGCCAATAATATGCGAATTGACTCAAGCCTAGCTACGGGTGCATAGGTTTCACCGAAATCCAAGCCTTCGACTTGTGAATACCCTTTGGCCACGAGTCGAGCTTTATTCCTTGTCACCACACCATGCTCATCTTGCTTGTTGCGGAAGACCCATTTGGTTCCTACAACATTTTGGTTAGGACGTGGAACTAAATGCCATACCTCGTTCCTTGTGAAATTGTTGAGCTCCTCTTGCATTGCCACCACCCAATCCGAATCTTGAAGTGCTTCCTCTATCCTATGTGGCTCAATAGAGGAAACAAAAGAGTAATGTTCACAAAAATGTGCAACACGAGATCGAGTGGTTACCCCCTTATGAATGTCGCCGAGGATGGTGTCGACGGGGTGATCTCGTTGGATTGCTTGGTGGACTCTTGGGTGTGGCGGCCTTGGTTCTTGCTCATCCTCCTTTTCTTGATTATTTGCATCTCCCCCTTGATCATTGCCATCATCTTGAGGTGGCTCATTTGATTGATCTTCTTCTTCATCGATTTGAGCCTCTTCCTCCTCTTGAGTTGGTGGAGATGCTTGCATGGAGGAGGATGGTTGATCTTGTGCATGTGGAGGCCCTTCGGATTCCTTAGGACACACGTCCCCAATGGACATGTTCCTTAACGCGATGCACGGAGCCTGTTCTTCACCTATCTCATCAAGATCAACTTGCTCTACTTGAGAGCCGTTAGTTTCATCAAACACAATGTCACATGAGACTTCAACTAGTCCGGTGGACTTGTTAAAGACCCTATATGCCCTTGTGTTTGAGTCATAACCAAGTAAAAAGCCTTCTACAGTTTTAGGAGCAAATTTAGATTTTCTACCTCTTTTAACAAGAATAAAGCATTTGCTACCAAAAACTCTAAAATATGAAATGTTAGGCTTTTTACCGGTGAG
Source organism: Zea mays (assembly GCF_902167145.1). NCBI lineage: Eukaryota > Viridiplantae > Streptophyta > Magnoliopsida > Poales > Poaceae > Zea > Zea mays. The sequence continues at coordinate 237,468,902 of NC_050097.1, read as the reverse complement.
GAGTTCATATGATGTCTTCTTGAGGATTCGGTGTAGATACAATCGGTTGATGGCGTAGCAGGCGGTGTTGACCGCCTCGGCCCAAAACCGATCCGAAGTTTTGTATTCATCAAGCATGGTCCTTGCCATGTCCAATAGAGTTCTATTCTTCCTCTCCACTACACCATTTTGTTGTGGCGTGTAGGGAGAAGAGAACTCATGCTTGATGCCCTCCTCCTCAAGGAAGCCTTCAATTTGAGAGTTCTTGAACTCCGTCCCATTGTCGCTTCTTATTTTCTTGATCCTTAAGTCAAACTCATTTTGATCCCGTCTCAAGAATCCCTTTAAGGTCTCTTGGGTTTGAGATTTTTCCTGTAAAAAGAATACCCAAGTGAAGCGAGAATAATCATCCACAATAACTAGACAGTACTTACTCCCGCCGATGCTTATGTAAGCGATCGGGCCGAATAGATCCATGTGTAGGAGCTCCAGTGGCCTGTCAGTCGTCATTATGTTCTTGTGTGGATGATGGACTCCAACTTGCTTCCCCGCCTGACATGCGCTACAAATCCTGTCTTTCTCAAAATGAACATTTGTTAATCCTAAAATGTGTTCTCCCTTTAGAAGCTTATGAAGATTCTTCATCCCAACATGGGCTAGTCGGCGGTGCCAGAGCCAACCCATGTTAGTCTTAGCAATTAAGCATGTGTCGAGTTCAGCTCTATCAAAATCTACTAAGTATAGCTGACCCTCTAACACACCCTTAAATGCTATTGAATCATCACTTCTTCTAAAGACAGTGACACCTACATCAGTAAAAAGACAGTTGTAGCCCATTTGACATAATTGGGAAACAGAAAGCAAGTTGTAGTCTAATGAATCAACAAGAAAAACATTGGAAATAGAATGGTCAGGAGATATAGCAATTTTACCAAGTCCTTTGACCAAACCTTGATTTCCATCCCCGAATGTGATAGCTCGTTGGGGATCTTGGTTTTTCTCATATGAGGAGAACATTCTTTTCTCCCCTGTCATGTGGTTTGTGCACCCGCTGTCGAGTATCCAACTTGAGCCCCCGGATGCATAAACCTACAAAACAAATTTAGTTCTTGACTTTAGGTACCCAAATGGTTTTGGGTCCTTTGGCATTAGACACAAGAACTTTGGGTACCCAAACACAAGTCTTTGACCCCTTGTGCTTGCCCCCAACATATTTGGCAACTACCTTGCCGGATTTGCTAGTAAGCACATAAGATGCATCAAAAGTTTTAAATGAACTGGCATGATCATTTGATGCATTAGGAATTTTCTTCTTAGGCAACTTAGCATGGGTTGGTTGCCTAGAACTAGATGTCTCACCCTTATACATAAAAGCATGATTAGGCCCAGAGTGAGACTTCCTAGAATGAATCTTCCTAATTTTGCTCTCAGGATAGCCGGCAGGGTATAAAATGTAACCCTCGTTATCCTGAGGCATGGGAGCTTTGCCCTTAACAAAGTTGGACAATCTCTTAGGAGGGGCACTAATTTTGACATTGTCTCCCCTTTGGAAGCCAATGCCATCCTTAATGCCCGGGCGTCTCCCATTATAAAGCATGCTACGAGCAAATTTAAATTTCTCATTTTCTAAGTTGTGTTCGGCAATTTTAGCATCTAGTTTCGCTATATGATCATTTTGTTGTTTAATCAAAGCCATATGATCATGAATAGCATCAATATCAACATTTCTACATCTAGTACAAATAGATACATGCTCAACAATAGATGTAGAGGGTTTGCAAGATTTTAATTCTACAACCTTAGCATGCAACATATCATTTTTAGTTCTAAGGTCAGAAATTGTAACATTGCAAACATCTAGTTCTTTAGCCTTAGTAATCAACTTTTCATTTTCTACTCTAAGGCTAGCAAGAGATACATTCAATTCATCAATCTTAGCAAGCAAATCAACATTATCATTTCTAAGATTGGGAATTGAAACATTACAAACATGTGAATCAACCTTAGCATTTAAAATAGCATTTTCATTCCTAAGGTTGTCAATCATCTCACGGCAAGTGCTTAGCTCACTAGATAATTTTTCACATTTTTCTACTTCTAGAGCATAAGCCTTTTTAACCTTAACATGTTTTTTGTTTTCTTTAATTAGACAATCCTCTTGTGAATCCAAAAGGTCATCCTTTTCATGAATAGCACTAACCAATTCATTTAATTTTTCCTTTTGAGCTATGTTAAGGTTGGCAAAAAGGGAACGCAAATTATCTTCCTCATCACTAGCATTGTCATCACTAGAGGATTCATATTTAGTGGAGGATTTAGATTTAACCTTCTTTTTGCCGTCCTTTGCCATGAGGCACTTGTGGCCGACGTTGGGGAAGAGGAGTCCCTTGGTGACGGCGATGTTGGCGGCGTCCTCGTTGTCGGAGGAGTCGCTTGAGCTCTCGTCGGAGTCCCACTCGCGACAAACATGGGCATCGCCGCCCTTCTTCTTGTAATACCTCTTCTTCTCCTTTCGCCTCCCCTTCTTGTCGTCACCTCGGTCACTGTCACTAGATATAGGACATTTAGCAATAAAATGACCGGGCTTACCACACTTGTAGCAAACCTTCTTGGAGCGGGACTTGTAGTCTTTCCCCCTCCTTTGTTTGAGGATTTGGCGGAAGCTCTTAATGACGAGCGCCATCTCCTCATTGTCAAGCTTGGAGGCGTCTATTGGTTGTCGACTTGGTGTAGACTCCTCCTTCTTCTCCTCCGTTGCCTTGAATGCAACGGGTTGGGCTTCGGATGAGTCGCCAAGCTCGTTGATTTTCCTCGAGCCTTCTATCATGCACTCAAAACTTACAAAATGCCCGATAACTTCCTCGGGGGTCATTTTAGTATATCTAGGATTACCACGAATCAATTGAACTTGAGTGGGATTAAGAAAAATGAGAGATCTTAAAATAACATTTACCACTTCGTGATCGTCCCACTTCTTGCTCCCGAGGTTGCGCACTTGGTTCACCAAAGTCTTGAGCCGGTTGTACATGTGTTGTGGCTCCTCTCCTTTGTGAAGCCGGAACCGACCGAGCTCCCCCTCGATCGTTTCCCGCTTGGTGATCTTGGTGAGCTCGTCTCCCTCGTGCGCGGTTTTGAGTACATCCCAAATCTCCTTGGCGCTCTTCAACCCTTGTACTTTGTTATACTCCTCTCTACTTAGAGAGGCGAGGAGTATTGTTGTTGCTTGAGAGTTGAAGTGCTCGATTTGGGCCACCTCATCCTCATCATAGTCCTCATCCCCTACGGATGGTACCTGCGCGCCAAACTCAACAACATCCCATATGCTTTTGTGGAGCGAGGTTAGATGAAAACGCATTAAATCGCTCCACCTAGCGTAATCTTCACCATCAAAAGTTGGTGGTTTGCCTAATGGGACGGAAAGTAAAGGTGTATGTTTGGAAATGCGAGGGTAGCGTAGGGGGATCTTACTATACTTCTTGCGCTCTTGGCGCTTAGAAGTGACGGAGGGTGCATCGGAGTCGGAGGTCGATGTTGATGAAGTGTCGGTCTCGTAGTAGACCACTTTCCTCATCCTCTTGTGCTTGTCGCCTTTCCGATGCGGCTTGTGGGAAGAAGATTTTTCCTTCTTCTCTTTGTGGTGAGAAGAAGATTTCTTCTCCTTCCCTTTGTTGGAGGAGCTCTTCTTCTTCTCCCTCCTTTTGGTGCGGGACTCTTCCGATGAAGTGCTCCCGTGGCTTGTAGTGGGCTTTTCGCCGGTCTCCATCTCCTTCTTGGCGTGATCTCCCGACATCACTTCGAGCGGTTAGGCTCTAATGAAGCACCGGGCTTTGATACCAATTGATAGTCGCCTAGAGGGGGGGTGAATAGGGCGAAACTGAAATTTACAAATATAAACACAACTACAAGCCGGGTTAGCGTTAGAATTATAAACGAGTCCGCGAGAGAGGACGCAAAACAAATCGTGAGCAAATAATGAAGTGTGACACACGGATTTGTTTTACCGAGGTTCGGTTCTCTCAAACCTACTCCCCGTTGAGGAGGCCACAAAGGCCGGGTCTCTTTCAACCCTTCCCTCTCTCAAACGGTCCCTCGGACCGAGTGAGCTTCTCTTCTCAAATCAAAGCCGGGAACAAAACTTCCCCGCAAGGGCCACCACACAATTGGTGCCTCTTGCCTTGATTACAATGGAGTTTTGATCACAAGAACAAGTGAGAAAGAAAAGAAGCAATCCAAGCGCAAGAGCTCAAATGAACACGGCAAATCACTCTCACTAGTCACTAGGGTTTTGTGTGGAATTGGAGAGGATTTGATCTCTTTGAATGTGTCTAGAGTTGAATGCCTAGCTCTTGTAAGTGGTTGAGAAGTGGGAAAACTTGGATGCCATGAATGGTGGGGTGGTTGGGGTATTTATAGCCCCAACCACCAAATGTGGCCGTTGGGAACCTGTCTGTTCGATGGCGCACCGGACAGTCCGGTGCACACCGGACAGTCCGGTGCCCCCTGCCACGTCATCACTGCCGTTGGATTCTAGCCGTTGGAGCTTCTGACTTGTGGGCCCGCCTGGGTGTCCGGTGCACACCGGACATGTACTGTTTGATGTCCGGTGCACCGGTATGGGCGTGCCTGACGTCTGCGCGCGCTGCGCGCGCATTAAATGCACCGCAGGGAGCCGTTGGCGCCGCAGGGAGCCGTTGCTCCGCTGGCACACCGGACAGTCCGGTGCACACCGGACAGTCCGGTGAATTTTAGCGGAGCGGCTGCCGCGCGAACCCGAGGCTGGCGAGTTCCGGAGACCGCGCTTCCTAGGAGCACCGGACATGTCCGGTGTACACCGGACAGTCCGGTGAATTATAGCGCGCCGGCTTCCGAGAAATCCCGAGGGCGAAGAGTTTGAGTTGGTGTCCTCTGGGCGCACCGGACACTGTCCGGTGTACACCGGACAGTCCGGTGCCTCCAGCCAGAGGTGCCCTCGGTTGCCTTATTGCTCTTTTGTTGAATCCAACACTTGGTCTTTTTATTGGCTGAGGGTGAACCTTTTACACCTGTATAATCTACACACTTGGGCAAACTAGTTAGTCTAATAATTTGTGTTGGGCATTTCAACCACCAAAATTATTTAGGAACTAGGTGTAAGCCTAATTCCCTTTCACTTCCGATATGATTGCCCCCCAGGGATCATGCTTACTCCGAGCTTATCTCGGAACGCCCCGGCTATTTCTTCCCTCACTATACCAATGGCAGCCGATGCAAGACCACCGGCTCTCTGGTCAAACATAGGTGGGGTTGGTTGCATGTTAGTATGTTGTCGTTCCCCCCATTGGTTTGAGCTACGTGGTGCATTTCCATTTGCCCTATATGGCTCATATGTTTGATCGTTTCTTTCCGGCCTTCTAGGTGGGGCCGGAAAGCTTTCCTGGGCTCTGGATCCTGAATTAATGGGCTGGTGCATTGCATAATGTGATGGGAAGTGTTGCTGGGACGGGCGAGGATTCAGGTAATAATCCCCCTCAAAAGACTCATGCGCGGACTGTCTGGATACATACCGGACCGTCCGTGATTATATGCGGACCGTCCGTCGTTGTATGCGGACCGTCCGACTGGATAGTTTAAATTTGGTGCCCTATGTGGTGGCTCGGGTGCGTGTCTAGGTAACTCATTAAAAATGGGCCCGGCTGTGGCTGACCCGGACGGTCCGCGCTCGCGAGCGGACGGTCCGGACATGTGTAGATCGGCTGGTTTACTACCGATTTGCGTTTGCTCAGGGTACGTGTCCATCGGCATCCCATAAGGGGGTTGTGACTGGTCGTGACAACCTTTAACCGATGTATTACGTGTATTATCTCCTAATTCAACCTCGTGTGAAGGAAAATTTGCTATACTAGATTTATCAAATGCACGTACTAGTCTCCTACAATCGTTTTGCATAACCCCTATGATATTTTGCATCTGTTCTCGCTGTTCGTCTATGTAAGCTTTAAGAGATTGGAGTTCGTTGGTGCTACTTACATTTGGGGTAATCGTAGTAGGTCGGAGCGAAGCCAGATCTGTCACCCGTTGCCGAACGACTTTGTTGTTCCTGTCCACTTTGAAGTCATCCAGGAACTTCGCCTTTGCTTCTTGGATCAGCTGCTCCTGGCGCTCCTCGAACAGGAGCTGTTCTTCAGCCGGCAAGGCTTCCCATGTCGGTGTGATGATATTGCTGGTGGAAACCTCAGAGCTATCTCTTGAATTGGCCATTGAGGGCCGATTTGATAGGTCTATATGTGTTTTCCCCAGCGGAGTCGCCAAAAAGTATGTTGATGCTTTTTTGGAGCGCAAAATACTCAAGAAGAACCGGCGGCGGTGCTCTCTGCACAGGGGCGGACGGTCCGGGCGCGGGGGCCGGACAGTCCGCGGCCTGGCGCGAGGCGGCGGTGCTCTCTGGTCAGGCGCGGACGGTCCGCGGCACAGGGCCGGACGGTCCGCGACCTGGTGCGGGAGCTCGGGTTCCCTGCCTGACGGCCGGACGGTCCGCACCCTAGGCCGGACGGTCCGCGCGTGCGCAGGGGCGGCGGAAGATCGCCGGCGGCGCCTGGATCTCGCTCCCGGGAGGGACCCCGTCGGGGAGGAGAGATCCTAGGAGTTGTCTAGGCTCGGGTAGACCGACCTAGACTCCTCTAATCGACGTAGAGTCGAGGAGAGGCGGAGAATTTGGGGATTGGAAGGCTAAACTAGGGCTAAACTAAAACTACTCCTAAGATAAAATGCGAAATAGAAGTTGTATTGATTCGATTGTTGATTACAAATCGGCCGTATACCTCTCTATTTATAGAGGAGGGGGGCTGGACCCTTTACAAACTAATTTCCGAGCTTTTCCCGTGATTTTAGCTAACAACCGTAGCACAAAACTCGGAACCCTAATCTGCTCTGCGCACGCGCGGACCGTCCGGCCCACAGGCGCGGACCGTCCGGACCGCGGACCGTCCGGCCTCAGGGCCGGACAGTCCGCCGGCTCATTTTGGTGTTCAACACTCACTTTTGGCATGCAACTTCGTTTCATCTACTGTAAACTCGAAGTGTGTACCCAAAACCTGGACAACTTGTTTCCCTAAAAAAGACTTAAGACAACAAATTTTGTTACATAAGGACAACCTTCAGCAAAATCTTCTTCCCCAATAGTAGACCACAGAGGGCCCTATAAGCATCTAAGTGTTAAATGGTCTAGGAGATCAACTACCATGAGTGCTTGTACTCTTCATGAGCGTCCTCCTAGCACATAATGGGCCCTACTAGTACTAGGAAGACTCATAAGCGCCCACTAGTACATATGAGCTCTATAGTGGCGGTCGTAAACCTATTTACAGTGGCGTTTTTCGTAATCGTCAGTGTTAGGGGCCAGTAGAAATCACTATTTTTACAGGCGGGTAACTGAGAACCGCCAGTGAAAATCGATTTTCACTGGCGGTCGGCGTAATAAAACCGCCAGTGGAAATCGATTTTCACTGGCGGTCGGCGTAATAAAACCGCCAGTGAAAATCGTTTCCAGGAAACATAAAA